>NC_140492.1:85817754-86460254 GCF_964271855.1 Acomys minous | reverse complement strand
ATTCAGTACATAGAACTGGCAAGACGTGTTGATGCAGTCCCGAGCGTGAGTGGTGTTAATTTATGAGGTGTTCTGGCTAGTTCTTTGTCAATTTGGCAGACGATAGTCTTTGGGGAGAGGGAACCTTACTGAAGGGCTGCTTCCATCAGCTTCTCTGCAGGCAAGCCTGTGGAGGCATTTCCTTGATTAGCTATTAACTGTGGAAGGGCCCAGGCCACTATGGACAGTGTCCACTCTGGGCAGGTAGTACAGTATGGTATAAAAAGCAGGCTGAGCAAGCCATGGGGAACAAGCCAGTAGGCAGCTGTCTACCATGGTTTTGGCCTCTGCTCCTCCTGTAGTTCCTGCTCTTGCTTCCCTTAATAACAAACTACAATTGAGACAGGCAAACCAAATAAACTCCCCAAGTTGCTGTTGAGGTGGACTGAATGAGAAATCTTCTCCCCCCCCCCCTGCCCCCAACCCGATAGGCTCATATATTGAATGTTTGGTTTTCTCTTGATGGAATTGTTTGGTAAGAATTAGGAGACATGGCCTTGATTGAGAAGTTGCAGCCTTGCTAGAGGAAGTGTGTCATTGGGAATGGTGTTTGAGATTCCAAAAAGTTCACACCTTCACACCATTTTATTTTCCTATGGGTGACAACAGTGCCACACTCTGTAGTTCTGGCTGTCCTGAAACTTACTATGTAGACAAGGCTCTCACTTGGTCTCTCATGTGGCAGAATTAAAGGCCTACATCACCACTCCCAGGTGTCTATGCTATTTAGATTAGCTTTCTGCCTTCTCTCTGTCTCTGTCTCTCTGTCTCTGTCTCTGTCTCTGTCTTTCTCTGTCTCTGTCTCTGTCTTTGTCTCTCTCTGTCTCTCTGTCTCTCTCTGTCTCTCTGTCTCTGTCTCTGTCTCTGTCTCTGTCTCTGTCTCTCTCTCTCTCTCTCTCTCTCTCTCTCTCTCTCTCTCTCTCTCTCTCTCTCAGAGTAACCCTTTGACATATTGAGATGTTGAAAAGCATGAGATGTTGAAACATGCTCTTATTTTATACTGTGGAATCACAACCTTCTTGAAAGAACTTGGCCTTCCACCTGGAAGACCTGTCAGGGATAAAGGGACATAGGACTCTTCTGTAAAGACTTATTACTACTAATGTGTGTAAGTGGAAAAACAAGGGACAGACACAGGAGAAGCAAACAATACTTTCATGAAGACCATTATTTTGTAAACAATATAACAGAGCTGACTTCCAAATTTTAAAATGTTGAATGTTCGTCTGTATCTTGCCTCAGACTTTCATTGTGTACTCTGGCAAATGACAATTTTAATTATAGCAAAAAAAGAAAACAAAACAAAAATCCAATTTAAAAATTTATTATACTTGATAGGTAAAATTGAAAGTATTCTCTTAGAGTATGATGCTAGTTATATCCTATTTGAATTATCAGGAACCATCACAAATGTAGACATCCAGAGAGAGAAATGTGTATCAGAAAATTGACAGCTTTGTGATTGTCTTGAAAGATAGAAGTAAGATATATATAACACAAAACCAGAAAAAGGAGTGAAGCTTCCAAAATGCAGAAACTCCGTGATTAAACATGTTGTCAATAGATTCTGACAGTAGGCATAGGATGACAGCTTGGGCATCTCATGTAAAGACATTATTGTGCCAGACAGATAAACATTCATTGTCCAATTTCCCCACTGGGTTTTGTGAGATTTCCCAGCCCTTCCCTAGTCAGCAAGATGAGGATTTTTAACAGTATTTATTGTTAATTTAACTTAGGATTATAGTGAGTGATGAGTCAGTGTGTAATACAGGCAGACACTCAAACAGCTCTGAAAGATGAAGATGTTAGTTTTGCATTGTGTAAAATTCCTCTTACACATTCTCTTTGCATGAGAAGGCTTAAATATTCTTTGCAATATTAGAAATATACTACCCCAAATTGAACTAATGAATGAAATAACGTAACACTTGGAAACACTCAAACTTTTATTCCCTGCTCCCACTACAAATATCTGTGCAGGGAGCCTCTACAGACAAAGCATGTTCAAAGAGCATCATCTGAGATTAGGTTCGAACCTCTTAACTGTCAGGTTTGCTGAGGAGAACAGCGTAACAGCTATAACCAGTCGTTGTCAATCATTTCCTGTGTCTTAAAATTACTCAGCGTTCGAGGAGCTCTCATGTGCACCTATCACTGTTGTTCATTTCTCAAGGCAAAGAAACAAGCTCAATAGCATCTGGGACAAGTAAAACCAAATGTGGAACTATTTCAGACTCATCCTGCTCCCATGGGATTTCCATGATCTTCTCACATTGTTAGTAGAAGTGGGCAGAGGGTGTCTCCCATTACTTAGGGTGGCCACCCAGTCAAAACACTTCAGCAAAGGGAAGAAATATCTACCTGTTAAGAAGTTAACCCAGAAGCAGAAAGACTCACATGGTATATACTCACTTATAATTGGGCACTAGCCCAAAAGGTGTGCCCCATGAAAGTCTTTACTTACCAGGAGATTGGGATAGATATGATGAAATCCTATTGGGACTCGAGGTGAGAGAAGTATGGGAGAATGGGGAAATAGAAGGATCCAGAGCATCCTAGAAACCTACAAGAAGAACATCATGATGGGCGGACCTGGACCCAGGGGATTCTGCTCAAACTACTGCACCAACCAAGGACAATCTATGCAGTAAACATTGAACCCCTCCTCAGATCTAGGCAATGGACAGGACATTCTCCACAGTTCTATGGAGAGTGGGGACTGACTTTGACATGAACTCTGGTGCCCCATACTTGACCACTTCCCCATGGTGGGGTGGCCTGATGGCACTCAGATAAAGAATAAGCAGGCTACCAAGATGAGACTTGATAGATAGCCTATGACCATATAGTTGGGGAGGAGGTCCCCCTTGGTCATAAACATAGGGAAGGGAAATAGGGTGAAAGCAGGAGGGAGGGAGGAATGGGTGGATACGAGTGAGGGGAAAACAATTGAGATGTAATCTGAATAGATTAATTAAATAATAAAAAATTAAAAAAAGAAATTCAAGCAAAATGAACTTTCTCAGGGTGTTTTGAGATGTCTCCCATTTGTAAGAGTCATATGAATCTAACATTATATTTTATATTAATCATTACATTAATAATTAGGAATCAGATATTTTCATACAACCCAACCTATAAAAGGGGAGTTGTGAGAGGAACTTATAATTATATATTAGCATATTATATAATAATAATTGTTAATGACATTAAGCACATATATGTATCCATAAGACGCTGACCCTTCACTTATGAGCAAGGAGTTTAACTTGTAAGGGCTACAGCCTGGCCTATATTGTGAATGCCACCCCATGACATTCTGGTCTTGCACACTTCTCAGTTGATAAACATGTTACTCTGTCTCTTTCAAGCTTTCAAACGAAGCCCAGTCTCTACAATACATCATGAGAAGAAGAAACTCTGTTGCTCCATGGGAGCTGAAATGAAATTGTGTTGATCTGGCTAGTGACTTGGAAATACTGAAAGCTTTAGAGGCTTGTGTGCCACTGATGATTAAGGTTAGGGTTAGGGCTAGAAGAGGTCATCGATCTGAAAGTGAGGGGATGAACATGGAGGGCGTTGGAGGGAGGGAACTTGGGGAGGGGTAGAGGGAGGAAAGAAGTTAGTGAAAAGTGATTTAATTATATTTTAATTGGGATGTATTAAAATGTTTTAAATAAAATGCTTTGAAACTTGTGGAAAGGCATTGAATGGAAATAGATGTGGTCCTAGTTGAAGCAAGGTGGGTCTCAGTACACAGATCTTCTCAGCCAACCACTAGACGTACTCAGAACACCTGAACTCGTATGTCATAAAAAGTTCTCTCTTTTATTCTAATTCATATCCCTTTTGAACTTTACGTATAGTTTTCCTGAAACCATTTGTAACATGCATAGCCACAAAAGAGCATTCATTGTTCTACAATTAAGTAACATGTAATTAGCTTAAACAGGTAACTGATCCTGGAATACTAAGTTGTTATTTAAGTTTTAGGATGATGATCATTTTTTGTGGTTGCTGATAAGAAGGATAATTAACAAAAGTTGACATTTTAAAGCATGTCTTTGAAGTGTGGGTGTTTTGCTTCTGGCTCCTATCTTTTCTAAAGATCTGTTCCTGCAAAATTTTTTTTTGTGTGTGTGTGTGTGTGTGTGTGTGTGTCTGTGTGTTATGTAGTGAATGATAAGATGCTAATGTAACTGTATGTGATTATATGTGAATTTGTGTGTGTATAAAAACTTGAGCAGCTTAATGACAGATATGTTCTGACAAATGTGCTGTAGGATGTCTTAAGATTACTATGGCTAAGATAAAATGCCATGACCAAAGCATCCTAGGAATGAAAGGGTTCATTTGGCTCACACTTCCATTTAATTGGTCATCACTGAAGAAAGTCAGGACAGGAACTCAAACAGGCCAGGAACGTGGAAGCAGGAGCTGATACCAAGGCTATGGAGGGATGCTGCTTACTGACTTGCTCCTCATGGCTTGCTCAGTCTGCTTTCTTATAAAACCCAGGACCAGCAGCTCAGGGATAGCACTACTCCCAATAGGCTGTGCCCTCCCACACTGATCACTAATGAAGACAATGCCTTATAGGCTCTCCTACGACCCAATTCTATGAGGATCTCTCTTCTCTGATGAGGAGTAAAGGCAAAGATGTCAATTCTTTACTCAATATCGTACCAGAAATGTCATCAATGCATTTAAGGAAAATAAATAAATGCCATACAAAGAGGGAAGGGAAATGTTGAATTTTCAGTTTGTATAGTGTATGATTGCATACACAGAAAACACAAAGATTTCAAAAGCAAAATACAAGGCTATAAAATCAAATGAAAATCCGTGACTTTTTTTGTATGTCATGAAATCTATCTCATTCCCAACATGCCTTCCATTGCCTAGGAATAAATGCAACTAAAAAATGGAATATGTCTATAATATACATTGCAAAGCACTAAATGAAGACATTGAAGATGACACTGGAAAGCAGTATGTGTTGAGGCCTGGGCTGATCCAAGACTTTCCAGAGACCCTGATGTATGGATGAGAACCATGGTTCCTCTCTAAAGCCAGGGATATGCTTGTGTGGGCCAGGGACAGAGCTCCGGGAATAGCTGCAGCTAAGCTTCACATCCTGAGAACTGAGCACTTTTAACATTATGGGCTATGGCTGTCAGTCCCAAGGCTGCTGTAATGTCTGCTATGTCCTTAAGAGACCCTGAGTGGCCCCCCGTGTAGCACTGCTGGGTAGCTGCACCACAGTTTAATAATTTCTGCAGAGTTTAATCTCAATTTATCCTCAAAATAATATATAATATTTTTCTTCTTCTTACCAAGCTTGCTTGGTATAAGACATAGTTTGTGCCTCAAACATAACTTCAGAGCAAGAGCAACTTCCTCTGCTAGAGAAGCTAGAAAATCTGGATATTCCCTTGCAGAAGATGAAAATGTGGCAACTTATCTTTCACCTTATTCTAGAACTAAATCAGTGTGAATTAAATATCTTAATGCAGTATCTACAACTCTGAAGGTGCTGTGGGGAAGAAATGCCTTTCAGGGAACAGCAAAATTAACAAAGTAGAATTACATTAAACTAAATAGCTTCTGCACAATAAAGAGCCAGGAGAGTAAAGAGACACCCTACAGAATAGTGGAAAATATTTGCCAGCTATTCAACAGAGCAGTGATATCCTGAATACAGAAGGATCATGAATATTTAACATCAAAATAAGTAATCTAATTAAAGTACAGGTGACTTATTTCTCAAAGGAATAATTATAAATAGCCAATAAATGAATGAAACATGTAATATATCATTAGTCATCATGGTCATATTATCAGAACTACAATTAAATACCATCTTTCCCCAAATTAGAATGACAATTGTCAAAAATTCAATAAATAAAAATTTAAAGTATGCTGGCAAATATTCGATGAAAGGGATCACGTACTGTTGGTTTGGAATGTATGTTAATATAAGCTGTGCAAAATACTATGAAGATCTCTTGAAAAGCCAAAAATAGATATGATCTAGTGATGCCACTTTTGGCTTCATATGCAAAGGAAGTGAAGTCAGCACACAAAAGACATATCTGCATGCTTCTGTTTATGTTTCATTTATCTTTGCTAAGGTGAAAAACAAACCAGCAGAAGTGTCCACTAACAATCAAATGGACAAAGGAAACATGGCGTATCATCACAACGGAGGATTATTCAGAATGAAATACTACCATTTGTAGCAAAATGGACAGAACTAGAGGATATTATGTTAAGTGAAATAGCCAGACACAAGGAGATAAGTATCACTTTTTGCTCTGTGTGAAAACAACAAAAGCCATTCTAAAGTAGTGGTATCGTTGCCAGCGACTGACAGGGTAGCAGGGGAGGAAGAAGCAGGGGGAGACATGATTTATGCATCCATGCATATGCTTCTGCATGCATGTATGGAAACATCACAGTGCATTCTGTTCCATTACAAAATCATTACATGTTGGTAAAATGTTTTAAACTGTGGTATACACGTCTGATATGATGCTGTGCATCAAAAAGACAGGATAGAGTAAATGCAGACAAATCTCGCCGTTACTTTTCTGGGTAAAATAATTTTATACTATATTATTGCAATTATTTTCTTTTTTCTTTCATTTATTTACTTATTTAATCAGTTTACAGCCTGATCCAAGGCCCCTCTCTCCTCTCTTCCCAGTCCCATCTTCACACCCTTCCCCAATCTCCTCCCTTTCATTCTTCAAGAAAAGGGGAGACCCCCAACGGGTACCAACTCATCCTGGAACCTCAAGACCAGAAAGACTAAGGGAAAGGGATCCAAAGGCAGGTAACAGAGTCAGTGGCAGCCCCTACTCCCATTGTTAGGGGACCCACATCATGACCAAGTTACGCACCTGCTACTTATGTTCATATGTCTAAGTTCTGAACGTGTGTGCTCTTTTGTTGATGGTTCAGTCTCTGTGAGCCCACACGGGCCCAGATTAGTTTACTCTGTAGGTCTCTTGTGCTTCTTAGAGCCCTCCAGCTTCCTCCATCCCTTTTCTCTCTCTCTCTCATCCACAAAACTCGCTGAGCTCAGCCTATTGTTTGGCTGTGGGTCTCTGCATCTGTTTCCATCAAGGGCTGGATGAAGCCTCTCAGAAGATAGTTATGCTAGGCTCCTGTCTGCAATCATAACAGGGTATCATTAATAGTGTCAAAAGCTGGCTCTCTCTCATGGGGTGGGTCTCAAGTTAGGCCAGTCATTGGTTTGCCATTCCTTCAATCTGTGCTCCATAGTTATCCCCACATTTTTTGTAGGCAAGACAAAATTTGGGTCAAAGGTTTTATGGGAGGGTTGATGTCACCACTTCACTGGAAGTCCTACCTGGTTATAGGAGGTGGGAACTTTAGGATCCATATCCCTGACCCGACCCTCCCCCACCCACCTGCTAGATGTCTCAGCTAGGGTCACCCTCATAGACTTTAGGAGCCTCACCTGTTCCAGAAAAGTTCTCCCCCACCAATTTCCATTCTTTCTCTTGGTTCTTTCCCCCAAGACTCCGCACTCTCCCCACACTTGATCCCTACCCCTGTTACCTCCCCACTCCATCTTCCTTATGGTTTCTTCCCTTCCTCTACTTCTGATGTTTTCTGAGTGAGTTTCAAGCATCCTACCTTGGGCCCTCCATGGCTCCTTTACATCTGTGGATTTTAGCATGATTATCCTGTGCTTTATGGCTAATATCTACTTCTAAGTGAGTACATACCATCCATGTCTTTCTGGGTCTGGGTTACCTCACTCAGCATGATTATTTTCTAGTTCCATCCGTGTGCCTGCAAATAGCATGGTGTCTTTGTTTTTGATAGCTGAGTAGTATCACTTTGTCGTACCACGTTTTCTTTATTAAAAAAGATTTACTTAATCACTTTCCATCCCAATTGTAGTCCCCTCCGCTCCTCCTGGCCCCATTCTTTCTCCCTCTTCCCTGTATCCTCCCCTCCACTACCACTCAGAAAAGTGGAGCCTTCCCCACCTACCTATTCCATCCTCTAACACTGTGGCCTGGCAAGGCAGCCACACCAGGGGAAAGTGATAGAAAAACATGCAAGAAAGTCCCGCTCCCATTAATAGCAGACCCACATGGAGACCAAGCTGCCTGTTGGATACATATGTGTAAGGGGCCTAGGTCCAGTCCATACGCAGTCCTTCATTGGTATTTCCATCTCTGCGAGCCTCTCTGTGCCCAGGGTTTATTGGCTTTGTTGGCCTTCTGGAGCTCCTGTTCCCTCCAGGTCCTTCTGTCTTTCCTCTCACTTTTCCACGAGGCTCTCTTAGCTCCATGCAATATTTGTCTATGAGTCTCAGCATCCGTTGTGGGGTGGGGCCTCTCTGAGGACAGCTATGCTATGCTCTTGTCTCCAAGCATAGCAGAGTGTCCTTAATAGCGTCAGGGGTTGGCGCTCTTGCATGATGTGGCTGGGCATTTTTTGGACATTCTCTCAATCTCTGCTCTTTCTTTATCCCTGAACATCTTGTAGGCAGGGTAAATTTGGGATCAAAGTTTTTATGGGTGGGTTAGTGTTCCCCTCCCTCTACTAAGAGTCCTGTCTGCTAAGAGGGTGGCCTCTTCAGTCCCCATGTTCACTGCTAGTAGAGGTCTCAGCTAAAGTCACTCTCATATACTCCCAGGAGCCTACACTGTTGTAGGTTTCCAGCCTGTCTCAGAGATGCCCAAGGCCAAAATATCTCTTCCCTTTGAAAGCCCTCTGTCCTTCTACCCCTCTCCAGCTCTTCCTACATCATTTCCCCTCCCTCATTTCTCTCAGCATTCCCTCCCTTATCCTGTTCCCTCTCTTTGAGCACTTCCCCATCCATTATGTTTTCCCTCTCACTGAGAGTCATGCATCCTCCTTTAGGGCTTCCTTGTTACCTTCCTTCTTTAAGGGTAACTGTACTATGTTTTCTTTATCCATTTTTCTGTTGAAGGACATCTAGGTTGTTTCCAGTTTGAGACTATTATGAATAAAGTTGCTATGAATTTAATTGACCATGTGTCCTTATGGTATGGCAGAACGCCTTTTAGGTATATTCTGAGAAACCTCTAGGTGGATTTCCACATTGGTTGTACAAGTTTGCACTCCTACCAGCAATGAAGGAGTGTTCCCCTTTCTCCACATCCTCATCAGCATGTGCAGTCACTTGAATTCTTGATCTTAGCAATTCTGATAGGTGTAAGATGGAATCTCAGAGTCATTTGATTAGTATTTCTCAGATGACTAAGGATGTTGAGCATTTCCTTAAGTGGTTCTTGGCTATTTGATATTCTTCTGTTGAGAATTCTTTGTTTAGTTATGTACCCCGTTTTTTAGTTAGGCTATTTTGTTTGTTGGTGTTTAATTTTTTGAGTTCTTTATATTTTTGGATATTAGCCTTTTGTTGGATGTAGGGCTGGTGAAAATATTTTCCCATTCTGTAGGCTGCCATTTTGTCTGATTGACAATGTCATTCATAGCCTTTTTGCAGAGTCATTTCAGTTCTATGGGGACCCATTAATTAAGCGTTGGTCTTAGTGCCTCAGCTAATTGTATTTGTGTCAGAAAGTTGTCTCTTGTGCCAATGAATTTAAGGCTTTCCCTCACTTTTTTGTCTATTAGATTTAGTGTATCTGGTTTTATGTTAAGATCTTTGATCCACCCGGACTTAGTTTGTGCAGAGTAATAGATATGGATCTATTTCCATTCTTCTACATGAAGACATCCAGTTCCTACATGTAGATACCATTTGTTGAAGATGTTTCCTTTTTTCCATTGTGTACCTTTAGCTTCTTTATCAAAAAATCTGGTGTCTATAGATGTATGGATTTATTTCTGGGCCTTTGATTCTATTCCATTGATCAACCTGTCTGTTTTTATGCCAATATCATGCATTTTTGTTACTATTACTCTGTAGTACAGCTTGAAATAAAGGATGGTGATACCTCTAGATGTTCTTTTGTTGTACAAGATAGTTTTTGCTATTCTGGGTTTTTAATTTTTCCATCTGAGGTTGAGAATTGGTCTTTCAAAATCTGTAAAGAATTGTGTTGGTATCTTGATGCGAATTGCACTGAATCTGTAGACTGCTTTTGTTAAGATGGCTATTTTCGCTATGTCAATCCTACCAATCCATGAACTTTGGAGATCTTTCTGTCTTCTGATATCTTCTTCAATTTTTTTTCTTCAGAGACTTGAAGTTGTTGCCATTCAAATCTTTCACTTGCTTGGTTAGAGTTACATATTTGTGGCTATTATAAAGGGTGTTCTTTCCCTAATTACCTTTTCAGCCCATTTATTATTTGTATAAACCAGGGCTGTTACATTTTTTTTGAGTTAATTTTGTATCCAGCCACTTTGCTGAATGTGTTTTTCAGCTGTAGGAGTTCTCTGGTAGGATTTTTTAGCGTTACTATCATATCTTCTGCAAATAGTGATACTTAGACTTCTTTCTTTCCAATTTCTAGGCCCTTGATCTTCCTTAGTTGTCTTGTTGCACTAGCTAAGACTTCAATACTATGTTGGAGAGAGTGGGCATCCTTGCCTTGTCCTTGATTTTAGTGGAATTTGTTTGAAATTCTCTGGTTTTCATTTGATGTTACCTATTGGCTTGCTGTATATTTCCCTTTTTGTGTTTAGGTCTGTGCCTTGTATCCTTGTTCTTTTCTTGTTCATCTTTACCATGAAGAGGTGTTGGATTTTTCAAAGGCTTTTCAGGATCATGTGGCTTTTGTTCTTTCAGTTTGTTTACATGACAGATTACATTGATGATTTTCATATGTTGGACCTTCCCTGCATCCCTGGGATGAAGCCTATTTGATCATGGTAGGTGATCTTTATTATGTGTCTTAGATTCAGTTTGTGAGTATTTTACTGAGTATTGTTGAATCAATGTTCATGCGGAATATTGGTCTGAAATTTTATATCTTGGTTGAATCTTTGTGAGGTTTAGGTATCAAGATGACTATAGCTTCATAGAGTGTGTTGTGAAATGGTCTTTCATTTTCTATTTTGTGGAATAATTTGAAGAGTATTGTACTAGTGCTTCTTTGAAAGTCTGGTATAACTCTGTGCTAACACCATTTGGTCCAGGGCTTTTTGTTTGTTTGTTTGTTTGTTTGTTTGTTTGGGAGACTTTAAAATTTTGTGAAGTACAGGTTTTTGAGGTAAGACCTAATGATTCTTTATATTTCCTTAGTGTCTCTTTTCATTTCTGACTTTACTAATTTAAATACTGTCTCTTTGTCTTTTAGTTAGTTTGGCTAATGGTTTGTCTATTTTGTTGATTTTCTTAAAAAAAAAACAGCCCTTGGTTTTGTTGATTATTTGTATTGTTCTCTTTGTTCCTAATTTATTGATTTCAGCTCTAATTTTATTTCCTGTCATCTACTGCTCTTATGTGTGTTTGCTTCTTTTTGTTCTAGAGCTTTCAGTTATGCTTTTAAATAACTTCAGTCTCTTTATGAAGGCACTTAATGATATGAACTTTCCTCTTAGCACTGTTTTCATTATGTCCTACAAGTTTGAATATGTTTTGCTTTAATTCTCAATTTTAGAAAGTCTTTAATTTTTCTTTATTTCTTCCCTGACCCAGTGGTCACTGAGTAGGGAGCTGTGCAGTTTCCATGTATGTGTAGGCTTTTGGTGATCTGATAAAATACAATGGGTTAACTCAATTTTCCTGTATCTGTTGAGGCTTGCTTTGTAACTGAGTCAACTTCAAGGAGGTTTCCATGAGGTGATGAGAAGAATGTACATTCTTGGGTGAAAAGGTCTGTGGGTATCTGTTAGGTCCACTTGATTTATATCTTTTATTTCTCTATTTAGTTTCCGTCTCAATAATCTGTCTCTTGATCAAAGAGAGATGTTGAAGTCTTTTGCTATTAATATATAGGGTTTGATATGTGATTTAAGCTTTAGTAGTGTTTTTTTTAATGAATATGGGTGTGTTGTAACCTGCTTAACCTGCCTAAACTCTATAGCCCCTCCATTGAGACCTACTTTAGTTCCTAGCATGACACTAGCTTCTCTGTTAATACCAGCTCTTATCATATCAGAAACTATTTTGACACCAAGTCTCCATTTTGATGATAAGGTGAAATTAAATTCAAGTTCTCAGGCCCCACCTGTCTGAAACCAAGAAGAGTCAATGCTTTCTGCTTAAAATAAAACAATAGACTATAAATGCATGTTCTTGGGTTAAAGGTAAATGATGTTCTATTAGATCTAAGGCTGCAGCCTCCTGCTATATTCCTTACTCCCAGAGAGGTGGAAAGCCCTCAGGAGCTTTCATACCCTTAATCCTAGCCAATCAGCTTAAAATGCTTTGTCTAGCCACCCAGTTACATTGTATTCAGAACAAAATAGATTCTTCTTATGTTTAGCTGATCAAAATGATGTAAGCTGCCCTCCTCCTTGCTTCCCACCTGGTCACCTGGTTTTTACCTGGTTATGTTTTTTTTTTTAAAAACTATGCCTTAGAAGCAGAGCACTGTCACAATCTGATTCCTGAATTTGTACCCTGGCCCTGACTGGTCAGTTCTTGTAACCAATGTCACAGTCTAAATTTACAGGCTGTGGCCCTGACCAGTCAGTTCTTGTTCATCATTCTAAGTCTCATGTTTGCATGGTCAGTATGTGGCTATTTCTGAAGCCTAACAGGTGCCATTGCACTGGGGGCATATATGTTTAGAATTGAGATATCATCTTGATGGATTTTCCTTTGGTGAGTATGAAGTGTCCTCCCCCATCTTTTTTTGATAAATTTTGGTTGCAAGTCTATTTTATTAGATATTAGAATGGCTACTCCAGCTTGCTTTTTTGGACCCTTTGCTTGGAACTGTTTTTTCAGCTCTTTACTCTGAGGAAATATCTGTCTTTGCTGCTGAGGTGTGTTTCTTGTATGAAGCAGAGCAATGGATTCTGTTTTCACATCCATTCTGTTAGTCTGTTCGTTTTATTGGGGAACTAAGTTAATTGATGGTAAGAAATACTAATGACCAATTATTATTAATTCCATTATTTTGATGTTGGTAGTGTTCAGGTGTGTGTGTGTGTGTGTGTGTGTGTGTGTGTGTGTGTGTGTCCTTCCTTTCTTTTGTTTTTATATGTGTGGAATTATTTGTTTCCTGTGTTTTTCTTAGATATAGTTACCCTCCTTGGGATGGAGTTTTCCTTGTAATATTTTCTTTAGGGATGGACTTATGGATAGATATTGTTTGTATTTGGTTTTGTCATGGAATATCTTATTTTCTCCATCTGGTCATTGAGAGTTTTTCTGGGTATAATAGTCCAGGTTGGCATCTGTGGTCTCTTAGAGGCTCAAGACATCTGTCAAATCCCTTCTAAATTTTAGAGTCTCTGCTTTTTGTTTGTTGGCCTGCTTGTTTTTTTTTGAGACAGGATTTCTCTGTGTAGCCTTGGCTGTCATGAACTCAATTTGTAGACCTAGCTGGCCCAGAATTTACAGAGAATCACCTGCCTCTGCCTTTCTGAGTGTTGGAATTACAGGCATGAGCCATCAAGTCTGGCTCAGTGTAACTTTTATAGGTCTGACATTGTAAGTTATTTGACTCTTTTCCCTTGCAGCTTTTAATATTCCTTCTATTTTCTGTAGATTTATTGTTTTTATTATTATGTGATAGGAGGATTTTATTTTCTGGTTCAGTCTAGTAATTGTTCTGTAATCTTCTTGTATATTTATAGGCATATCTTTATTTAGGTTGGGGACGTTTTCTTCTATGGTTTTGTTGAAAATATTTTCTGGGCCTTGGAGCTGGGACTTTTTGCTTTCTTCTATTCCTATTATTTTTAGGTTAGTTCTTTCTATAGTATCCTAGATTTCCTGGATGTTTTGTGTCAGGAAAACTGTTGTATTAATTTCTTCAATCTTATCTTCTACACATGAAATTCTTCCATCTCTTGAATTATGTTGGTGATGCTTGCATCTGTTGTACCTGTTGTCTTCCCTAGGTTTTCCATCTCCAGGATTCCCTCAGCTTTTGTTTTTTTTATTGCTTCGATGTCTATTTTCATGTTTTAAACAGTTTTATGCATGTCTTTCATCTGTTTAATTGTGTTTTCCTGTATTTATTTAAGGTATTTATTCATTTCCCCCTTTAAAGGCCTCTACCTGTGTGATTCCATTTTCCTGTATTTCTTTAATGGATTTATTCATTTCTTCTTTAAACGTCTCTATCATCATCATAAGACTAGATTTAAGTGAGAGGGCTGGGATATAGGGGTTTCATCTTTCTGTTCTGTGTGGCATTAGGCCTCCAGGGATGTTGCCTGAGCTATGAGCCAGGATTGGGGTTCACAGGGGACTGACAGTGCTCACCACTGCTATGTTTGCCTACAGAGACGGAGTAGGCAGGGAGCAGGGCACAGAGGTCTCACCTGTCAGTCTAAGGTGGAAGCAGGTCTCCAGGATGGAGACTCAGCTGTGGGCCAGGGATGGAATGCATAGGGGACAGAGCAGGGCTCCTTCTACTTATTTTCTAAAATTCCAAAATAACCTAAACTAATGTTAGGGTGAAGATTAATGATGATCTGGGAAACTGTATGTGGAGTCCTGGGTATATAAAAAGGAAGAGTCTTCAAAGGGCCACAGCAAGCTTGAAGGTAGTAAATATCTTCATTATCTAGATAATGTTTTCATGGGCAAAAATTATCTTTCAAAATTTGCATCACGAGATCCAAGATGGCGGCGAGCAGTGTGGACCGTGTTTGAAAACTCCAGTGAACAATTCAGGAAATTGCACAGATTTCTGAGCCAGGAACACCAAGGTCCCCACACCACGGCAGCAGAAGTGCTCCACGGTTCAGAGGGACCAGGGTGCAGAGGACCTGCTTACCCCTGCACAGTGGAGGAGCACGGACTTTCTCGGATCAGAGCAGCAGCGGCAGAGACAGCAGTGTCACCAGCGGCACCAGCGGTACCATCGGCTCCAGCGGCTCCAGCGGCACCAGCGGCAGTGGCTGAGGTTTGCAGCTCAGAGCCTTCCAGTGGAGGCGATTGGTGTGGTGGACGGTGGGAGTTGCTGCGGCAGAGGGGAGTCTGGACAGGATTTGGGTCGCGTGGTGCCTTGAGACCCAAACTGGACTCAGCAGACAGTTCAGCCCCAGAGTCCTGGGTTTGCTCAGTGAGCTGTGCCATGGAGAAGCTGGCTCAGCTCAGGAAGCAATTCTGCCCGAGGCACAGCTCCCCTGCTGTGACACAGGCTGAGCCGAGTGCTCACTTCCACCCTAGGCTCCAGCTCAGCGCAGCCGCAGTTTTCCTGCTGTGATGCAAGCTGGGCGGAGTGCTCAGTTCCACCCTAGGCGCTTGCTCAGCGCAGTCGCAGTTTCTCTGCTGTGACACAAGCTGGGCGGAGCGCTCAGTTCCACCCTAGGTGCTTGCTCAGCACAGTCGCAGTTCTCTTGCTGTGACACAAGCTGGGCGGAGCACTCAGTTCCACCCTAGGTGCTTGCTCAGTGCAGTCACAGTTCTCCTGCTGTGACACAAGCTGGGTGGAGCACTCAGTTCCACCTTAGGTGCTTTCTCAGCGTAGTCGCAGTTCTGCTGTGATGCAGGCTGGGTGGAGCACTCACTTCCACCCTAGGCGCTTGCTCAGCGCAGTCGCAGTTCTCCTGCTGTGGCAGACGGTTCAGGCCCTGAGAATCTAGCTGAGCTTGACGCGTGGTTCTGTCCCAGTTCAGGAACAAGGCAAGGCTACCCACTCTCTCCATATCTCTTCAATATAGTACTCAAAATTCTAGCCAGAGCAATAAGACAACAAAAGGAGATCAAGGGTATTCAAATGGGAAAGAAGGAAGTCAAATTATCCCTATTTGCAGATGATATGATAGTCTACATAAGTGACCCTCAAAATTCCACCAGAGAACTCCTACAGCTGATAAACACCTTCAGCAAATTGGCTGGATACAAAATTAACTCCAAAAAGTCTATAGCCTTCCTATACACAAATGACAAGCTTGCAGAAGAAGAAATTAGGAAAACTACACCCTTCACATTAGCCACGAACAATATAAAGTACTTAGGAGTTACTCTAACTGAGCAAGTGAAGGACTTCTTTGAAAAAAAATTCAAAACTCTAAAGAAAGAGATTGAAGATGACATGAGAAGATGGAATGATCTTCCTTGCTCATGGATCGGGAGAATTAGCATAGTAAAAATGGCCATCCTACCAAAAGCAACCTACAGATTCAATGCAATCCCTATCAAAATACCAACACAATTTTTAAAGACATTGAAAGTGAGAGAATCATGGGAGAAAGGCAAAGTAGAAGGACCCAGAGGGTCCTAGAAGCCTACAAGTAGAACATTATGATAGGCAGATTTGGGCCCCGGGGTCCCGCTCAAACTAAGGCACCAGCCAAGGACAATACAGGCGGTAAACCTTAAACCCCTACCCAGATCTAGCCAATGGACAGAACAGTCTCCACAGTAGAGTGGAGAGTGGGATATTACTTTCTCACATACTCTGGTTCCTCACCTTTGACCACGTCCCCTGGAGGGGGAGACCTGGTGGCACTCAGAGGAAGGACAGCAGGTTACCAAGAAGAGACTTGATACCCTATGAACATATACAGGGGGAGGTAATCCCCCTCAGGAACAGTCATAGGGGAGGGGAATAAGGGGAAAATGAGAGGGAGGGAAGAATGGGAGGATACAAGGGATGGGATAACCATTGAGATGTAACAAGAATAAACTAATAAAGGAGAAAAAAATTTTAAAAATTGCATCACAAATGTGTAATATGATGTTTATATAACAGTTTCCTCTGTGGTGGAAATATTCCATCTTGCAGGAAGTTCCCTACACAGGAAAATAAACAGTTCAAAATAGCTTCAAGAAGTTACTGAAAGCGACCAGATTCTCTAGACATTTCTGCCAGAGTAAACTATAAAAGCCAAGAGTCCCTCTCAGACATAGTGAAGCTGACCTGCTAAGACTCAGACAAAGCAAGTTGCAAAGAAAAGTCTTGGAGAAGAAAAGTTCTTCCTCTTTCTTTCAAGAAGACAATGAGACCCAATCGGCTGCCTGGAAGATGCAAGAGCCACCTGAGCTGCTAGAAGAGGTTTAGGCCAATGGAGGCACTTAGAAAAGACACTCTCTAACCTGTAGATATGCCTTCAGGATGTGCACAGTGCTTCAGGTGCCAGCTATGTGAGCTGGGACTCATGCTGGGATAGGCTTTGGTGATAAAACAGTCTTTGAGAAATATCTGCTCCTGTGAGCAACCTTTCATTTAAGTAACCTCAATAAAACTTGTTGGCTCATCATGTTGTACTTTGATTGTAACTGTACTTTGGTCTTTGGTGGTCTGCCTATTGGAGGTGGGTAGATGTATGTTTTGAGTCTCCCAGGAAAAGTTTTGTCACACAACATATGCACACATTATTTTATGTATTAAATGTCTTCTGGAACTATTTTTAATAAAATAACTAAAGCAGTTGCTTTAGAAATAATCTAGAGTCAGAAGAATAGCTGTAGGCCACACCATTCAAAAGAACAGAGACACCCCTCACCCTCCACCACACCAAAGGTCAAGTTAGCTGCCAGAAGTCCAACACCCAACTTGGATAGAGACTCCTTACTGGATCAGAGGTCACACAAGCCACCAGAAATCCACATCTTGATGAAAGAGGAAGATGAAGGATACAACAGAATGCAAGGAACAAAACACCCATCCAAGAAAGAAAAACTCAGAAATCAGCACCTAGACCTCTAATCATCCCAAACTCATATGCCTAAACACCAGTGTAAGAACACAGTCAACAACAGCCAAGGCAATACAGCACCAACAGAGCCTAGCTATCCTAACTCAGTAAGACCTACATATTCTAGTGCAGCTGAAACACAAGAAAACAACCCTAAAAACAACTTTATGAAGATAATAGAGGCCCTTAAAGATGAAAGTTTTTAAAAAAAATTCCTTAAAGAAATCTAGGAAGAGACAAAGAAAAAATTGGAGAAAATCAATAAATTCCTTAAAGAATAAAAAATTTTAAAAAGCTAAGATAAAACGAACAGGTGAAGGAAACTGTTCAAGACCTGAAAATGGAAATAGAAACAATAGAGAAAACATGAACTAAGGGATTTCTGGAAATGGAAAATCCAGGTTAAGTGAACAGGGACTACAAATGCAAGAATCACCAAGAGAATACAAGGGGTGGGAGAGAGAATCTCAGATGCTGAGATTCAGTTGGGTAAATAGATTCATCAGTCAAAGAATACGCTGAAAATTGACCACATACTTGGTCACAAAGCAAGTCTCAACATAATAAAGAAGACTGAAGTAACCCCCAGTATTCTATCAGACCACCATGGTTTAAAGCTGGACATTACCAACAACAGAAGCTACAGAAAGCCTACAAACTCGTGGGAACAACTCCCTACTGAACAACTACTAGGTCAAGGCAGAAATAAAGAAAAAAATACTATCCAGAATTCAATGAAAATGAAGGCACAGCATAGCCATACTTATGGGACACGATGAAAGCAGCGCTACGAGAAAAGTTCATAGCATTATGTGTAAAGACACTGGAGACATCTCATACAAGCAACTTAGCAGAACACCTGAAGGACGTAGGCTAAACAAACATTTTTTTAAAAAAGAACCAAACACTTTAGGGGCGAGGTAGAAACCCAATGCAACTGACACTCCCAGGAATCTATGTGAGTAACCCTAGCTGAATCATCACCAAAGAGACTAGAGACTTCATCCAGCAATTATGAGGAACACGTGCAGAGTTTTATAGCCAAACATTAGGTGGAGCTCTGGGAGTCCTGTGGAGGAGGGAGAGGAAGAATTTTCAGGAGAACTCAGCCCACAGAATCAACTGACCGGGACTCATGGAGGCTCCCAAAGATCAGGGAGCCTGTAGTGGTCTGGCCTACGTCCCTAGGATATATGTTATGGCTGAGTAGCTTGGTGTTCTTGTGGGAATCCTAACAGTGGGAGTGTGGGATGTTCTGATTATTTTGTCTCCTTATGGGATCCCTTCTCTCCTACTGAGTTGCCTTGTCCAGCCTTGATTTGATGATATGTGCCTGGGCTTATTGCAGCTTGTTATGCTGTGTTTGATTGGTATCTCTGGGATGCCTGCCCTTTTCTGAGAAGAGCTGGGGAGTGGCGTTGTTCTAGGGGAGAAGAGGGGTCTGAAGGAGAGACTGGGATGAGGAGAAGGAAACCTGAGGCTGACCACTTGTAATATATGAGAGGAAAAAAAAACGTACCTTAAAAACATTTCTATTAAATGTATAATCTTAGTTATATTCAAGAAGTTTGATTTATGTAGTTTATTTTATTTCTGTGTAATAATATAAATGTATATGTAAAAAGAAACACAATTAAAAGGAATATATATATTAAAATACATTTAAAAAGTTTGCCTATCTCTTTGTTGATACGTTTACTTGTTTAAAATGCCAGAGAGTGGTCAGTGAAAATATGACAGTTTTAAGACATCCTCTGTTCTGTCTCCAGCAACATATTTATAGCTGTGGAATTCATGAGTATTTTCAAAGAGCTGGTCTTGATGATGTCAGACTAAAAACAAAAATGCGTGCAAAATGTCCCTCCCTTTTTTACTATGGCTAGCATAGAGGACCAAACTCTACCCAAGCACAATGTGAATTTTTATAATGGAAGCTAGCCTTTGCAATAAAATCAGAACCAGCTATTCTGCACCCTTATTTCTAATAAAATGATACACAAGTCCCGATCATGTATCATATGGATAGTAATAGTCACTCTGTATAATCATCTCTTCCTGGGAATAATGGAATTATACTCCAGAAAATGTGTCATTTCATGCTACTCAGCCATGCTCATAATTACTGTGTTTCAGTGTGAAAAAGCATTTTTATTCACCAGCTCTATGCCCTTCTCATTGTTGTAGCTTCAATATTAATGTGTATCTTTACATTAACCGTAAAAAGTAAAAACAAAAAAAAACAACAAAAGAAGTTGTTACAGTTTGTATTTCTAATATTTCTTGTCATCTAGGGGTTATCTTAGCTCAATGTTAATCACACGCCAAGATTACTCGAATATCTGCTACCAGATCATATGGGAAAGGAGCCACAGGGTCTTACAAGTGTTTCATCATGGTTCCTCTGTGCATTATAAGGGGCCGTCTTCTTCCAATCATTTACTGTTTCCAGGCAGGTCCTCAGCAGGAAGCTTCAAGCCTTCACAATACTTTGATATCTCACAGAAACTGTGTGATACAGGTGAGATTGCACATCCAGATTCTGTCAGTGCCAGGTATGTTACCTCCAAGGTATGGGGGAAAGAAGGATTTCAGGTGAATTGAGTGAGGAACTTCACGACCTCATGGGCAGGCAGAGCAGGATTCATGGTGGTGGTGCACAGCCTGTTCACAGACCTGTTGCTTAAAGTGGAGCTTGCATTTGTTTTAGTGCTCTTTTGTCCTCAAAATATTAAAAACTCTTTGGGCAAAGGGTTTCATATTCCATTTAGTGTAGGTATTATAAATAGTACATCCTGTACTGGTTACAGAGTAGATCATTGGTAATCTATATGGTGTTCTGATAATCTACTTTATTATTCTTAAAGTGAAGATAATTATTGCACCTGCACCACAGGATGGTGCTTAAGAATGTGTGGGAGAATGACATTAGCTCAATAACTGGCAGGTCATAAATACTGAATAAACAGAATTGGTTGTGTAACATTCCCCAAGCCAAAGATAAAATGTGAAAATTTCATTCTTCCAAGTTTCTCTCCTGTTCCATATTAGCCACAGCTGCATTTGGTTTAGTCTTTACTTCTTTTTATTGTACTCATCAGTTGTCACATGAAATACTAGATGTGTTTTAGATAAAGGTGTGATCATAATATACATACAATTATGAACTGTACATCTTTAAAATGATTTTTATGAGCTATCTAGTTTAATTCAAGAAAGGCTTTTATGAAATAAGATGCAATGTTAGCTCCTATTATTTTTCCCAGCAGAGATAACAATTTCAGAGACCGTTTGAATTCACTTGGGCATCAATGGGGAGAATTAGATGCAAAATTCATCTTCATAATTCCAAACCGTGTAATCACAACAAAAGGGCAATGCTACTGTGTACATAAGCAAGAAAGGGGTTAATGAATTTGAGAAAATTGGGTAGAAACGCAAGAGACAAAAAATGTCGAAAAAGCCCAGTTTTCACAGACAGAGTTATGTGCAGAGAGAAGAGAAGGGCATAAAGTGGGAGAGGAGTGAAGTGGTGAGTACCAGGAGGAGAAAGACGAGGCTGGAACAGAGGTGATCACATACATTGCATTTATATATGAAATGCCTAAAGAAAAGAAGTGCTTTAAAGGAGAATGTTTGATGGGCAGCGATGAATTGCAGCTCAATAACCATTTGCAAAGCAGTTAGCCTTAGTCAAAATTCACTTTCTCTACACTCAGATTGGGAGAATAGATGGAAGGCATTGCTGTGAGGATTTAAGGCATGTAACACTATTAAGGAGTCAGGATATTTTAGGTACTATTTAGTGATGCTTTTACAATACTATATCATATGGATAGCACTTATTGAATACTGCTGAAGTTTTAGTTACCCTAAATCTTTTAAGCCAAATATTAAATTATTGTATTTTTATTTAAAGTAAAGGTACTGGACATCATATGTGGATGAACATGTGCTGTATTCTTAAGGGGGGGGGGAATCACAGAAATTAAATTAATGGGGTTTAAAGAACTTTAAAGTACTTGATTTAACTTGAAGATTTCCCCCCTCCGATAGTTTTTTAAATGGTTTCATTTAAAATAATCCACATGTTGTCTCCATAACCTTTACCTCATTGCATATAACCATTTACATGCAGTTAATAATTTAATTTAGTGCTGCAGAAACTGCATGTACCTCTCAGGATAAAAACTCCATGGCCAAGACACCTTGTTTGGAGGATTTTTGTTGATATGGGCGAGATCTACAGGCCCACCAATGCCTCTGAATATTTATGTGTTAACTCCCTTTTCTTGAGCAGAGCTCTCACCTGGATTTGCCGTCCTCACTTGCAGATTGTTGTGTTCATGGGATGAGTTCTGAATCAGTAGAGTGTGAGCAGACACAACCA
Source organism: Acomys minous (assembly GCF_964271855.1). NCBI lineage: Eukaryota > Metazoa > Chordata > Mammalia > Rodentia > Muridae > Acomys > Acomys minous. Next base: position 86,438,074 of record NC_140492.1, on the reverse strand, counting down.
ACACATTTCTATGTCTGGACTGTCTAACTTTCAAATGCATCTTTCCATATTCTTCTCTTTGGGATAAATGAAACAGAAACAATGTTGGGGACTTTGGAAAACATATATTGACTACTGCTCATTCTTGCAGTATCCCTTGAGGCCCATTCTGCCTGGCAACTGAATCCTATACCTCTGCCTCTTATGCAAACAGGAATTTGGAAGGGCAGCAGGAGTGGGTATGATCAAGAGACTGTGTATACATGTATGAAAATTTCAAAGAATGCATTTAAAGCTGACATTTGAAAGAAGAATCCTAAAAAATGTTAGCCGGAGCTATAAATAAAATTTTATTACTGCGATTCTTACCTTGGAGCCCACAGAGCTCCAAGAGATCTGTACACTGATCTCACAGCTCTGTGAACATAGAATGCCATACCTGCTATTTAGCATTTCAGACAACAAACGAGGAAGATGATCAATACCTGATGTGGATTGTTTTGTATCACGTGCTAACTGTAGCAGGTAGCTGGAATTTGATTCATAGTCATGAAGATTAAAAACCATGGCAGTAATTCATCTGCTTCTGTAGTTTGTCGTTTAATGCTTAATACAAAGACATCTTTATTGAGTCACATAATATTTTAATATTTATATTTGGAGGCATCTGCCTTTGTGTGTGGGGGGGGCTGGGTGGGTGTGGTATTTGTGTATATGTCCACATAAATTAATGTATGGTAGCCAGAGGTGGTCATAAGATATCTTTCTCTATTGTTTCTTACTCTCAATTCTGAGACAAAGTCTCTTGGTGAGACTGCATGTCTGTCTTACTTGGCTGGCCAGCAATCAGTCCTCTGGGGCCCATGTGTCAAGTCTCTGATCATACCTTTCCAAGTCTTGGGGTTAAAGATTGCCAGAGCCTTATCTTCTTTGTAATATGTATGCTGGCAAATGAACTCTGGTCTCTACACATGTACAGCAAGCACTTTACCCACTTTGTTTTCCTAGACCCCATTTTATTTATTTATTTATTTATTTATTTTTAGACCCCATTTTAAAGCTTTATGAGGACACTTTAGTATAATTGCCTCTCATTAAAATGTTTGACATTCTCTCGTTGAGGGACGTCTGGGTTGTTTCCAGTTTCTGGTCATTATGAATAGCACCAGTATGAGCACCGTTGAGCTAATGTTTTTGTTAAATGGTGGAGCATCCTTTGGGTATATGACCAAGAGTTGTATAGCTGGGTTTTGAGCTACAGCTGTTCCCAATTTTCTGAGAAAGCACCAGATTGATTTCCAGAGTGGTTGTAAAATATGCACTCTCACCAGTAATGGAGGAGTGTTTCCCTTTCTCCACATCCTCCCCAGCATATGCTGTCACTTGAGTTTTGATCTTAGCCATTCTGATAGGTGTAAGATGGAATGTCAGAGTCATTTTCATTTGTATTTCCCTGATGACTAAGGATGTTGAGCATTTCTTTTATTTATTTATTTATTTTGTTTGTTTTCAAGACAGGGTTTCTCTGTGTACCCTTGGCTGTCCTGGACTCGCTTTGTAGACCAGGCTGGCCTCGAACTCACAGTGATCCGCCTGCCTCTGCCTCCCGAGTGCATTTCTTTAAGTGCTTCTCAGCCATTTGATATTCTTCTGTTGCGAATTCTCTGTTTAGCTCTGTATGCCATTTTTAAATTGGTTTATTTAGTTTTTTGATTTCTAATTTCTTATTCAATAGTACACACACACACACACACACACACACACACACACACACACACACACACACTATTAGCTATCTGTCAGATGTAGGGTTGATGATGATCTTTTCCAAGTGTGTAGGCTGTCTTTTTTATTTAATGACCATGTCCTTTGCTTTACAGAATATTTTCAGTGTCATGAGGAGGTCCCATTTATTAATGGTTAATCTTAAAGCCTAAGCTGTCAGTGTTCTATTCAGGAAGTTGTCTCCTGTGCCAATGAGTTCAAGGTTCTTCCCCACTTTTTCTTTTACCAGATTTAGTGTTTCTGGCTTTATGTTAAGGTCCCTGATCCACTTGGACTTGAGTTTTGTTCATGGAGATAAAATACCAATCTATTTGCAATTTTCTATATGTAGACATCCAGTTAAAGATCACCGTTTGTTGAAGATGCTATTTTTTCCATCGTATAGTTTTGGCTTCTTTGTCAAAAGCCAATTATCTGTAGGTGTGTAGATTTATTTCTGCATCTTTGAATAAAAAATGTGGTACGTCTACACAATGGAATACCATTCAGCTATGAAAAACAAGGACATCAAAAAATTTGAAGGCAGATGGATGTAACCAGAAAAGATTATCTTGAGGAGAGTAACCCAGACCCAGAAGGACACACATGGTATATACTCACTTATAGGCAGATATTAGCCACATACTAAGGATAACAATATTATAATTCACAGACCTAAAGAAGCTAAGCAATAAGGAGGACCCCAGGGAGAATGCTTAATTATCATTCAGAAGGGCATATAGAATAGACACTGGAAGGTGTTGAAGAGAGGAAACAGAATTGGAGCCTTCTATATAGAGGTCCTCTGAAAGACTCCACAAAGCTGGGCATCTAAGTAGAAGCTGAGTCTCACAACCAATCTTTGGCCAGAGGACAGGGAGTTTTATGCAAGAGTGGTGATTGGGGATCGAAGGACTGGGAAGGGACAGGACCTCTACAAGAAGACCAGCAGATTCAACAAATCTGGGTCCAGGGGTGGTGGTGGAGGCCGATGCACGAAACATGGATGCAATCAGAGGACTTAGGCCCCCCGCTCAGATAGAGCTGATGGGCAGCTCAGTCTCCATAGGGGTCCCCTAGTAAGGGAAGCAGGGGCTGTCCCTGCTGTGGACTCTGTTTCCTGTTCTTTGACCACTTCCTCCAGGTGGAATGTCTTACCAGCCACAGAGGAAGAAGATGCAGGAAGTCCTGATTAGACTTGCTAGGCTGGGGTCAGTTGATAGAGAAAGAGGGCTTGTCCTTTCTGAGGACTGGGGGGAGGTAATTGAGGGAGGTTGGGACAGGGAGGAGATGAGAGATGGGACCATGACTGGGATGTAAAGTGAATAAATTATATAAAAAAATTTAAATTGTAAAAAAGATTTTTAAAAGTTTGAAAGTATATGTATTCAAAAACAGTATGGTGAAAAGAAGTCCCATCTTGAGCTTCTTCAAAGTGGCTCTCAAACCAAAGTTTATAAATGTTTGTTCATATTATATATGAACAATTTTACATTCGAAGTAAGGTATCTCCTTTACCTGTGCAAATACTGAATTACTGGGATCTGGTTCGATGACATTGATGCCATCGTACATATGTATGTATATGGTGTGTGTGTGTGTGTGTGTGTGTGTGTGTGTGTGTGTGCGAGCATGTGTGTGTGTGTGTGTGTGCGTGTATATATATATATATGTGTGTGTGTGTGTGTGTGCGTGTATATATATATGTGTATGTGTGTGTGTGTGTGTGTGTGTATGCACACACACATGTCTACAGTCCTACATGTCTTTTCCAAATGTTTATGTTTTACCAGTTATTTGCCTTTTGATTATATAATATTGAGTTACAATATTAAATACACTCATATGGTTAAAGCTATCTGTCTTGCTCTATGTGATCTTCAAATTGCAGTCTGGTTTTAAAATCTCTTTCCCAGCAAATCAGTTACAAGGCATTAATATCTTCCAGTGAGGAAAGTGTAGGGTTCCCATGTAGCAAACTCAATGTTTCCAGCTTCTTAAATACTAACCTATACCATTTGTTTGCAGTTAATTCTTTAATCCAGTTGACCAGAGATATATTTGCTGCTTTCTATATCCACATAATCACATTTTGAGGGGAAAATTTGATATGTCACAGATATGTCCTGGGTATTGTCCAAGAGAAGCAAAAGGGATCTCATTATGAGTTAGCCCCATGACACGGACTCAAGATGGTTCCTGAGGACACAGGTTCCTTCCAGTGTTTAAATGGGGTGACAGAGGATACAGTTTATAACTTGAACTGATGTGACCCAGAGTTAAACCTGGGGAATAGAAATGAGATAAAGTTGTACTAGGGAAACAAAATCCTGGGTTTTGTTGTACACAGAGGAAAACCTCTTACTATTGTTTTACAAAAAAAAAAAGTTGAAATGCATTACAAGTTGTCAAATTTATACACGCCAAAGTGGAGCAACATTAAGAAGTGTCAGTGAGAACAGAATGGAGACGTGGATTTTCTGTGAATACCGCAGATTATGGAAGCCAGGCTTGTATGTATAAATCACCACTAATAGATATCTATCTACGCTGAAACGGCCTATTTGTGTGTGTTGTATACTGTATTTTATGCTGTGTCATGGTATTGCCACGAGTACCAAGAGGGAAAGAAAAATTTCCGTGATGTGATACTTACTACCGTGGGTGTGTTTACAAAGTGCATTCTTTAAATAGGTCCTAGGTGAAGATATATGTTGCTTTTCTTAAAAAAAAAAAAAAAAGGTGTGTTTATAGTGTTTATTTATTAAGAGGGGAGTTACTCAAAGAACCTGTGTTTTATGGATTGCTATTTGCATTATTTGCATATGGCAGTTCATGTCTGTGGCAGCACTGAGCTGTCTTATTCTTGATACGTTTGCACACTGATGCTGATGTATACATCAGTGATGCTAATTTTATGAAGAGGGGCCAGTATTTCAAAGTCTGTGTAAACTAGAGTCACAACAACTAGACTTGGAAATTAATTCTCCTTTTTACACACTGCAAATACTATTTGGCATTTTAAAGGTAAACTTTTTTGTTTACAAATTTTTTATTAATTTATTCTTCTTACATCTCAATGGTTATCCCACCCCTTGTATCCTCCCATTCTTCCCTCCCTCTCATTTTCCCCTTATTCCCCTCCCCTATGACTGTTCCTGAGGGGGATTACCTCCCCCTGTATATGCTCATAGGGTATCAAGTCTCTTCTTGGTAACCTGCTATCCTTCTTCTGAGTGCAACCAGGTCTCCCCCTCCAGGGGACATGGTCAAATATGAAGCACCAGAGTATGTGAGAAAGTCATATCCCACTCTCCACTCTACTGTGGAGAATGTTCTGTCCATTGGCTAGATCTGGGTAGGGGTTTAAAGTTTACCGCCTGTGTTGTCCTTGGCTGGTGCCTTAGTTTGAGCGGGACCCCTGGGCCCAAATCTGCATATCGTAATATTCTACCTGTAGGTTTCTAGGACCCTCTGGATCCTTGTACTTTGCCATTCTCCCATGCTTCTCTCATCTAAAGTCCCAATAGGATGTCCTCCCCTCTGTTCCAGTTTCCTGGTAAGTGAAGGCTTTCATGGGACATACCCCTTTGGCTAGTATGCAGATATAAGTAGGTATATACCATTTGAGTCTTTCTGCTTCTGGGTTAACTCACTCATTACGATCATTTCTAGCTCAATCCATTTATCCACAAATTTTGGGAATTCCTTGTTTTTAATAGCTGAGTAGTATTCCATAGTGTATATGTACCACAGTTTCTTTATCCATTCTTCTACTGAGGGACACTTAGGCTGTTTCCATGTTCTAGCTATTATGAATAAGGCTGCTTTGAACATGGTTGAGCAAACTTTCTTGTTGTGTGCTGGAGCATCTTCTGGGTATATTCCAAGGAGTGGAATAGCTGGGTCTTGAGGAAGCCCTATTCCCATTTTTCTGAGATAGCACCAGATAAATTTCCAAAGTGGCTGTACTAGTTTGCATTCCCACCAGCAATGAAGGAGTGTTTCTCTCTCCCCACATCCTCACCAGCATGTGGTGTCGCTTGAATTTTTGATCTTAGCCATTCTGATGGGTGTAAGATGGAATCTCAGAGTTGTTTTGATTTGCATTTCCCTGATGACTAAGGGGGTTGAGCATTTCTTTAAGTGTTTCTCAGCCATTTGATATTCCTCTGTTGAGAATTCTCTGTTTAGTTCCAAGCCCCATTTCTCCATTGGGTTATTTGGTTTGGTGTTGTTTAATTTATTGAGTTGTTTATATATTTTGGATATTAGACCTTTGTCAGATGTAGGGTTGTTGAAGATCTTTTCCCAGTCTGTAGGCTGTCGCTTTGTTCTCTTGACAGTGTCTCCAGCCTTACAGAAGCTTCTCAGCCTCATAAGGTCCCATTTATTAATTGTTGACATTAATGCCTGGGCCATTGTTGTTCTGTTCAGGAAGTTGTCTCCTGTGCCAATATGTTCCAGGCTCTTTCTTCTAAGTGACTTGGTGTCTCTGGTTTTATGTTGAGGTCTTTAATCCACTTGGATTTGAGTTTTGTACAAGGTGACAAATATGGGTCCAGTTGCATATTTTTACACATAGACATCCAGTTAGACCAGCACCATTTGTTGAAGATGCTATCCTTTTTCCATTGAATGGATTTGGCTTCTTTGTCAAAAATCAAGTGACCATATGTGTGTGGATTCATATCTAAGTCTTTGATTTGATTCCACTGATCAACCAGCCTTTTGCTGTGCCCATATCATGCTGTTTTAATTACTATTGTTTTATAGTACAGTTTGAGATCAGGTATGGAGATTCCTCCGGAGCACCTTTTATTGTACAAGATTGTTTTAGCTATCCTGGGTTTTTTGTTTTTCCATATGAAGTTCAGAATTGAACTTTCAATGTCTTTAAAAAATTGTGTAGGTATTTTGATAGGGACTACATTGAATCTGTAGAATGCTTTTGGTAGGATGGCCATTTTTACTATGCTAATTCTCCCGATCCATGAGCAAGGAAGATCATTCTATCTTCTCATGTCATCTTCAATCTCTTTCTTCAGAGTTTTGAAATTTTTTTTCAACAAGTCCTTCACTTGCCCAGTTAGAGTAACTCCTAAATATTTTATATTGCTTGTGGCTAATGTGAAGGGTGTAGTTTTCCTAATTTCTTCCTCTGCAAGCTTATCATTTGTGTATAGGAAGGCTACAGACTTTTTTGAGTTAATTTTGTATCCAGCCATTTCCTGAAGGTGTTTATCAGCTGTAGGAGTTCTCTGGTGGAATTTTGAGGGTCACTTATGTAGACTATCATATCATCTGCAAATAGGGATAATTTGACTTCCTCCTTTCCCATTTGCATACCCTTGATCTCCTTTTGTTGTCTTATTGCTCTGGCCAGAATTTCGAGTACTATATTGAAGAGATATGGAGAGAGTGGGGAGCCTTGCCTTGTTCCCAATTTTAGAGGAATTTCCTTGAGTATCTCACAATTTACTTTGATTTTGGCTATTGGCTTGCCATATATAGCCTTTTTTATGGTGAGCAAAGTGCCTTGTATCCCTGATCTCTCTAAAACTTTAAACATGAACAGGTGTTGGATTTTATCAAATGCTTTCTCTGCATCTAAAGAGATGATCATGTGGTTTTTTATTTTCAGTTTGTTTATATGGTGGATTACATTGATAGATTTCCGTATATTAAACCATCCCTGCATGCCTGGAATGAAGCCTACTTGGTCATGATGAATGATATATTTGATGTGTTCTTGTATTCATTTTGCATGTATTTTATTTAGTATTTTTGCATCGATGTTCATAAGAGAAATTGGTCTGAAATTCTCTTTCTTTCTTGAGTCTTTGTGAGGTTTAGGTATCAATGTGACTATGGCCTCATAGAATGAATTTGGTAATGTTCCATCCATTTCTATCTTTTGGAATAGCTTGAAGAGTATCAGTATTAGCTTGCCCTTGAAGGTAGAATTCTGTACTGAAACCATCTGGCCCTGGGCTTTTTTGGGGTTGGGAGATTATCAATAATTGCTTCTATTTCTGTAGGGGAAATGGGACTGTTTAGCTTGTTTATCTGTTCTTCACTCAACTTTGGCAAGCGAAATTGATCAAGAAATTCGTCCATTTCCCTTAGATTTTTAAATTTTGTGGCATATATGCCTTCAAAGTAGGATCTTATGATTCTTTCTATTTCTTCAGTGTCTGTTGTTATGTCTCCCTTTCCATTTCTGATTTTGTTGATTTCAATACTGTCTCTCTGCCTTTTAGTTAGTTTGGCTAATGGTCTGTCTATCTTGTTGATTTTCTCAAAGAACTAGCTCCTGGTTTTGTTGATTCTTTGGACTGTTTTCGTACTTTCTAAGTTGTTAATTTCAGCCATGAGCTTGATTATTTCCAGACATCTACTCCTATTGGGTGTTTCTGCTTCTTTTTTTCCTAGGGCTTCCAGTTCTGTCGTTAAGATGCTTATGCGTGATGTTTCCAATTTCTTTTTAAAGGCACTTAGTGCTATGAATTTTCCTCTTAGCACTGCTTTCAATGTATCCCCCAAATTTGGGTATATTGTTCCTTCATTTTCATTGAATTTCAGAAACTCCTTGATTTCTTCCTTTATTTCTTCCCTGACGCAGGTGTCATTTAGCAGAGAATTGTTTAGTTTCCATGTATGTGTAGGCTTTTTGTTCTTTCTGTTGTTGTTGAATTGCAGCCTAAGCCCATGGTGATCTGATAGGATTCAAGGTATTATTTCAATCCTCTTGTATCTGTTGAGGCTTGCTTTGTGACCTATGATGTGATCAATTTTGGAGAATGTTCCATGGGGTACAGAGAAGAAGGTATATTCTTTCTTGTTTGGGTGAAAGGTTCTATAGATATCTGTTAGATCCATTTGACCCATGGCATTGGTTAATGATGTTATTTCTTGGCTTAGTTTCTGTTTCAATGACTTATCCTTCAGTGAGAGCGGGGTGTTGAAGTCTCTCACTATTATTGTGTGGGGATCGATATGCGATTTAACCTTTTTTAGCAGATCTTTTACAAATGTGGGTGCCTTTGTATTGGGAGCATAGATGATCAGAATTGTGATGTCATCTTGGTTGACTTTACCTTTGATGAGTATGTAGTGTCCTTCCTCATCCCTTTTGATTAATTTTGGTTGAAAGTCTATTTTGTTTGATATTAGAATGGCTACGCCTGCTTGCTTCTTGTGACCATTTGCTTGGAATATTTTTTCCAACCTTTTATCCTGAGGTAATGCCTATCGTTATGGGTGAGATGTGTTTCTTGAATGCAGAAGAATGTTGGATCTTGTTTATGCACCCATTCAGTTAGTCTGTGCCTTTTTATTGGGGAATTGAGACCATTGATGTTGAGAGATATTAATGACCAGTGACTGTTAAGAGTCTTAATTTTGATGTTGGTTCCAGTCGAGCGTTTGTGTAGTTGTGTTTTTGCCATGGGATAGTTATGTATTTCCTGAGTAGTTTTGGTTGTAGCTTGACCCTTTGGGATGGAGTTTTCCTTCAAGTACCTTCTGTAAAAGTGGATTTGTGGCTAAGTACTGTTTGAATTTGGTTTTGTCATGGAATATTTTGTTTTCTCCATCAATGGTTATTGATAGTTTTGCTGGGTAAAGTAGTCTGGCCTGGCATCTGTGGTCTCTTAGGGTTTGCAGGATCTCTGTCCAGGCCCTTCTGGCTTTGATGGTCTCTGCTGAGAAGTTGGGTGTAATTCTGATAGTTTGCCATTAAATGTTATTTGGCCCTTTTCCCTTGCAGCTTTTAATATTTTTTCTTTGTTCTGTGTTTTGATTATTATGTGACAGGCAGTTTTTCTTTTCTGGTCAACTCTATTTGGTGTTCTGTATGCCTCTTGTATGTTTATAGGCATCTCTTGCTTTAGATTGGGGAAATTTTCTTCTATGATTTTATTGAGAATAGTTTCCGGGCCTTGGAGTCTGATATCTTCTCTTTCTTCAATGCCTATTATCCTCAGATTTCTTCTTTTCATGGTGTCCTTAATTTCTTGGATGTTTTGTGTCAGGAGTTTTCCAGATTTGGCATTTTCTTTAATTGTTGCTTCAAGATCTGTGATTGTATCTTCTAGGCCTGAGATTCGTTCTTCCGTCTGTTGGATTTTGTTAGAAAAGCTCACCTCTGCGTTGCTCGCTTTCTTCTCTGAGGTCTCATGTTCTCGTTTTTTCTTCTGTCTGTGTGTTTATCATTGAATCCATTTTCATCTTCAGATCTTGAACTGATTTTTTGATTTTTTTCATCTGATTTTTTGTATATTCCTGAGTTTCTTCCATTGCCTCTTTATAGGTCTTCAGAGCTTGAACAATTTTATTTATTTCTTTCATCTGGTTGTTTGCATTTTCCTGAAAATTTTCCAGTTCCACTCTATGTGCTTCTTTTGTGTCTCTCACCTGTTTGGCTGCGTCTTCCTGCGTTTGATTACGAATTTTTTCCCCTCCATTATCATCCTCATTACTAAGGATTTAAGGTCATTTTCTTGTTTTTCTGTTGTATTTGAGTTCTCTGGGTTGTTTTTGGGATAGCTGGAAACTGGAGATGCCATGTTGTTTTGGGTTTTTTTGCGTATGTTTTTATGCTGTCCTTTAGACACCTTGCTGTCTCTGTTTTGTTGGGTAGCTTCCAGAGTTGGAGGGAGGGAGTCTGATGATAGGTTCACTTATTTTCTCATGATTTCTGTAGGGTGGAAGCTCTGATATTTCACTGGTGTGTTTGGCAGGAAGCTAGCCCTGTTGTTTTGGACTCTCACAGCCAGTGATCCTCAGCTCCCCTGTACTGTGTGTCCTGCAATCGTTCTGGGTCTCTGAATGAGCATTGGGTCTGGCCAAGGTATCCACAGCCTTCTGGGTCCCCTGCCAAGTCCAGCCAGGGACAATGGGCCCAAACCATGCGCCGAGCTCAGCTAGATTGTCAGGGCCTGAACTGTCTGCCGAGCTCAGCTAGAGATTCTTGACCCAAAATGCACACAGGGTCCAGCCAGAATTTTTAGGCAGGGACTGCGCACCAAGCTCAGTTAGGGGCTTTTGGCCCAAAGTCCATGCTATGGTCAGCTATTGACTTAGGGCTTGAACCGTCCAACAAGGTCAGCCAGGAATTCTGGATTCAAACTGCACACTGTGTCCAACCAGAGTCTTAGAACAGGGGCTGTGCCAAAAGCTCAGCTAGAGTCTCTGGTCCCAAAATGTCTGCTAAGCACAGATAGGGACTCTGGCCCCAAATTGCGCGCCAAGCTCCACCCGAGTTTCTGGGGTGGAATTGTGCACTGATTTCAGCCAGGGACTCTGGACCCACACTGCACGCTGAGTTCAGCCCAGGACTCCGGGCCTAAACTGTGTGAAGAGTCCAGCCAGAGTCTTAGGGCCACGGAGCCTGTTCACACAGCTTAGCTAGAGTCTCTGGGCCTAAACTGCCCGGCAAGTCCAGCTAGGGCCTCTGGGCTGAATCTGTGTGCTGACCTCAGCCTATGTCAGCGCTCCAGAACTGCCCGCTGAGCTGAGCTAGCGCCTCTGGTGGAAATGAGCACTCCGCCCAGCCTGCGTCACAGCAGAACTGCGGCTGCACTGAACAAGCGCCTCTGGTGGAACTGTTCACTCTGCCCAGCCTGAGTCATAGCAGGAGAACTGCGGCTGCACTGAGCCAGTGCCTTGGGTGGAACTGTTCGCTACGCCCAGCCTGCATCACAACAGAACAACTGCGGGTGCGCTGAGCTAGTGCCTTGGGTGGAACTGAGCACTCTGCCCAGCCTGCATCACAGCAGAGGAGCTGTGGCTGCGCTGAGGTAGTGCCTCAGGCAGAATTGCTTGCTGAGCTGAGCCAGCATCTCCATGGCACTGTGCACTGAGCTGAACCCGGGACTTTGGGGCTGTACTTTCCGCCGAGCCCAGTTTGGGTCTCAAGGCACCACACAACCCAAATCCTGCCCAGAGTCCCCTCTCCTGCAGCAACTCCCACCGGCCACCACACCAATCGCCTCCACCAGAAGGCTCTGAGCTGCAAACCTCAGCCGCCACCACTGGTGCTGCTGGTGCCGCTGCTACTGCTGCTGCTGCCTCTGCCACTGCTGCTCCGATCTGAGAAAATCCACGCTCTTCCTGTGTGCAGGGGCATGCAGGTCCTCCGCACTCTGGTCCCTCCGAACCGTGGAGCACTCCTGCTGCTGTGGCTGTGGGGACCTCGGTGTTCCTGGCTCAGAAATCTGTGCAAGTCCCTGAATTGTTCACTGCAGCTTCCAAACAGGGTCCACACTGCTCGCCGCCATCTTGGATCCACTTAAAGGTAAACTTTTATTTTTTGGAAATATAAGTAATATTTCAAACAGAATGCAAATGTGGAAACAGTGTCAATATATAGAATGACATGTAAGTACCAGTCAGTAATAACAGTGGCGTGATGAAGTAAGAGAGTATGGGTAAGGTTTAGTTGATATGTAAACTTTACAAGCATAAGTAATATTTCACATTTATATTGAGACTATTTGTTATTTTCTCCTCTGCAGCGGGATGTATATAAACGGTAGTTCACCTTGGTTTGAAACTCTATATACTGTGTGCACTTCCTGAACACAGCGGACATGGCTTTTTATTTTGAGTGGATGGACAGGTCCGCCTTCAGCTTTGAGTTGACGGCTTCCAAGCTGCAAAATAAAAAAGGAGCTATAGTTTTATAAATCACTAGGTATTTACAAGTCTAAATCCAAGAACAGAAGCTAATTCCTTAAGCTCGATTTACTTCGTAAAATATTGTAATATAATTTTACACGTGTTATAGAGTTAAAAATGTGAGAATCTTAATAGTGGATGGAGATGTACCTATACTGAGAGAGCCTTCAAATCACCACTACTTGGTGAATTTCAAAATGCTTGAAACCGGCAATAGTGAGGACTTCAGCTTCAGAATATTTCCATAAGCATAATGAGATATCTTGGGGATGAGATTGACGTCGAGACTTCATGCTTATCGTGTTTCGCATAAGCCCTATGCTCATAGGCTTTGTGAACTTACACACTACTTTTAGTGCTTTTCTAGACGGGATCAGGGGTGGCTTAGTCTACCTGTGGCAGAGAGTTCCAGACCTTGGCTTTGGGATTGTAGATTTTTAGATTACACATGCTCAGTCTACCAGTGATATCTCCACTGGATGCTGTTCAATCACAGCCGAACTGACATGGTTCTCTCAGGATACTGGATACTGGATACTCTTTTTTTTTTCTTCTTCAATCTTTTTCATTGATTGACGCAAACACCACTATATAGGGAGGAAATGTGAAAAGGAATACACTTAGTTGCTTTGAGTGAAGCAACACAATTATTTGCTAATACTAAGAATCCAAAAGTATTAAGCAGTCTCTGCACATTCCAGCTGGACTGAGCACAGGAAACTTCTTCTTCAAAACAGAAGGGATGACATATCATCTATCTATCTATCTATCTATCTATCTATCTATCTATCTATTTTCTATCTCTCAGTCTTCTTTCTGTATATTTATTATCTATCTAAATATAGATAGATATAGTGTGTGTTTACACATATACAGAGGCCAAAGGTCAACGCTGAAGGCTTCGTCTATCACTCTCCATTCTCTCTTTTTCTCTATCCTTCTTTTCTTTCTTTCCTCCTCTTCTTTCTCCTCGTCCTCATTCTTTTTGAGACTAGATCTCACTCCGGTCTGGCCTAAGCCTCACCAATGTCAATCTGCCTCTGCACTCTGGTGTTGATACTGAAGGTGTGTGCTACAATGTCTGCCTCATATTCTCTACCTTATATTTCTTTATCAAACCTGGGACTCTTTAACTCCACTAAACCTTCTGTCTCTAAAACACAGTCTTAAGGATACAAACTGGTACCAATGAGCCTTGGATCCAAATTAGGGTCCTTAGGCCTGCATAGCAATCACTTTAACCCCTGAGACTTCTTCCCAGTTTTTTGGGAAATGTCTCCTCTTTAGTCATTAATGAAAAAATATTTAAAGGCTGCTGTTATAATTATCTGTGAGCTTTTCAGATTATAAAGCCCTTTTATTTCTGAAAAGAAAATGGATAACCCTTTGGAATAGGGAAAGACAGAGTCTGTGACGTCTCCTCCATAAACACAACCACTGGCTTCTAATGGAGAACCATGGTAGGAGAAATTTGCATTTTATTGCGTTTATTGTTTCTTCAATGTTGGATGTATTTTTCATGAAAACAACTGTGAAAATAGTCTGTTTCAGCTGTTTGAATCTTATGATTTGTGAAGAATGCTTTTATAATTATTTTTAAATCACTAAGTTCTGGAAACATTTGTTTTCTATTCCTTTCTAAGCATTTTTATTAACATCACAAGTGACCTAAAAGTATAATTAGCTAAATCTGAATGGTCACCCCACACTCAGCCCTCTCATATTCTTTATTCCATATAACCAAAAATAATCCATTTATTTGTTCTCCTATTCTCTATTTCTGTAAGTTATCTTAATAATAAGGTTATCAGTGCTCTGATTTCATTAACGAAGGCCAAACATAACTGTATTATTTAAGTGAAAAGTACTGCATTCTTTGCTAGTTTTAAAGAAGCACAGGGTAGACCCTCATGAGTATCTTGAGTAAATTACTTGAGCTCCATAACATTCAGTCCTCTAAGTGTTTGCGGGTGGAACAACTTGCTGAAACAGAATTCACCAAAGACAGAGAGCTGTGATCCCCTTCATGTTGCTTCTAATGCAAGTAGATCAGATGTATGCATGAACAATTGTTACTTTGTTTTTCTCATGTGTCCTAACATGTCTTGGCCTGTGAAAATATTTGACAAATAGTCAGGTGCCCTTATTTGAAGTTTCCATCTCTACCCCTGAGTTCTAAGAACTAGTTGCAAAGAATCTGTTATGCTATGTGGCTTCCATTTGGCATTCAGCATGGACGCTATGGGGAAGGCTGTTGCCTCCTGGTATTTATTTTCTTGTGTTCACATGTTACTCTTAGCTTTCACACACACACACACACACACACACACACACACACACACACACACACACACACAAACTCACAGAGAGGGACAGAGAGACAGAGACAGACAGAGACAGTCAGAGACAGAGAGACATAACAGAGACAGAGAGGCATAGAGACAGAGTCAGACAGAGACAGAGAGACATAACAGAGACAGAGACAGGGACAGAGAGGCATAGAGACAGAGATGGAGAAAGAGAGAGACACAGAGATAGAAACAGAGACAGAAACAAAGAGATAAACAGAAACATAGAGAGACAGACAGGCAGACACACAAGAACTTTTCTATGAGAGAAATTTTCCACTTCTGTTCTGATTAGGGAGGAAGGACATTAGCATAACAAATGATAGAAAATTATTTGAGTCCAAAATCTGTTGGACAGAATCAATTAACCATTGTGTCAGTCCTTAATATATGAAAATCTTATGCTACATTTCAGAGTTAACTAATCTCATTTGAAAACTTTCAGAAATCTTTATTACTTGGGCTTGTGAGGCACTGACATAGAAGGCTTTTTCTAACTTTAGGGATCACTTTCAATGAAACATTTACGCCCTTTGGGTAACAATCTTTGTTGGTGTTTTGTTTGTTTTTCGTAAAATCTTTGTTTTCAGGAGCAAGCACCATACTCATCATATTTTTATCTTTCTTCTGTAATATGAAGATACTAAACGAAATAGCTAAAATATAACCATAATAATAACTAATAATGATAGTGATTAATTCAAGCCCCTTTTCAATGCAAGCAGCATATTTAAAAACCTCTTAACTATCACAATAGCCCCATAGGTGAGTTCTGCTCCTATGCCATTCTACAGATAAAGAAACAGAAGCACTGTGCTGTGGTTCATACACACACACCCAGCATCAACAGGAAAACCATAATTCGAGTTCTGACTGTGGAGCCTTTCTAATAGAGACCCATGCTTTTCCAAATGTCCACTTTCTTCAAACAGTGCAATTACTAACATAAGTCAGACATACAAGCAAATTAGGATTTTCTTATCCATAACACAAAACTGAACGCATGGTTTTAGGGAGCTGGAAGGATCAATTTAATACTCTTAATCTGCTTGATTTCTTAGAACTTCAGTTGTTATTTACAATGGGATCTATATTCTTTTATATGTTAGAACTAAACTAATAAAAAAAAGTTAGAACTTAATGCTTCCAGGCTCAGTTTAGATTGCTGGTAAACATTATTTTAATTCTCTCAGTCTTGCTTACTGAATATATAAATCATATTCTTGTTGTTCACCTATACTGTGAATTTGCATCTAAGTCATTTTAATCACTTTTGCATTTAAGGTAGATATACTTATATGCAATATTTACTTTATATTGAATTCAGATTATTTCATACCCCTATCATTAGTCCAAGACCACAGCAGTTCAAAATCTTCATAACACACATAAAGAAAAGCTTACTTTTGTCTCTATTCATTGTCTTCCTACTCATATATGTTAGAGATGATGTCCCATTGTAGTCTGTGACCACATTTCAGTTGTTGAAAAATTATCCTTCTATAGCCGACCAGAAAATGTGTCTTTTAATTTTAATTGTTGTTTTCCAAAATGTTGCACAGTGTATTTTGATCAAACTCATTCCCTCTCTCAACTCCTCTTGCATCCATCCCCATTTCCCTAACCTACTTTGTATCTCTAAAAAGAAATGAGAGCTGCCCACATTCTCCTGGATATATGGTCATCTATCCTTCAGTGCAGCATGGCACGGGTGAGGTGGGGAGCCTACTGAGGGGCTACACTCTCTAATAAAGTTGTCCCTCTCTCTCCCAGTGTGCGGATCAGTGCTCACCTCAGTGTTAGGCTTAATCCCTCTCACCCTCTGGATTTGATACTTATTCCTTCTCCTCTTCCAAAATAATCTTTGAGGCTTGGGAAGAGGAGGATGTGATAAAGATGTCGTATTTAAGACTGAGTATTCCTCAGTTTCTTATTCTGTGAGCCTTGTTCCATTTCGCGTCTCTTTGTTAATCGTCATTAAATGCACGATGAAACTTTTCTTAAAATGTTAAATACAAGGCTAAGCCTCCTAGAATGTCAGTATCACTGCCCATAAATATGCTAATAGTGTGTCTCTATTACCTAAGTTAATAAAGTGCGATTAAAGAGAACTGGAAAAGTCACTAAATATGTAGTTTCAAAAGGAATATGAATTTCCAAATGTAAATGATTTCCCATATTAGTTTATTGATCCATTGTTTGTGCTTCCTTGTAATATGCTGACTCTCACCAAGAGGGCAGCAATACATTGTAATTTTCTTTAAGTCTCTTATTTCTTGATTTTGATTGGGAAATAATCATCTACCCATTGAAGAATAGTAGAGGTATATAGTAGTACAGTGAGTTCCTAATTATTGTGAAAGAGTTAAACAAGATATAGATATCTGTATATTATTTTCAGTGATTATTGTCAAAGAATAAAGCAAGCCATGAATAAGATGACTACATTATTTTCAGTAATTACTATAACAGCTGCTTATAGTCATTTGAATATAAACAAAATACACCTTCACTTAAGAGTTAAATAAATTTAGTGACAAGTTTGTATAAATTGATCACACAATATAATCTATATTTGACACCAAAATAGAGATAATCAATACATGTTCTGTGGGTTTAACCTCAGTCGTTGTATGTCTTTTTTCCCCTCCTACTATGACCACGAGTTTCAAACATCCTGTCCGCATCAAATGCAAAGACTATTAGTTATTCTTATCAGAAATATTGAATTGCTGTGATGGTATATCAACAGATTGTGGAAAAGGTGAAAATCAAGTCCCAAAGAGTAGCAATACAGGGGAGAAAAGAAAATCAGAATGCAAGTAATTTAGAAATCGTTCTCACCATACAAAATGATCTGATAATAGTGCATTCTGCCTCCGAGTTCATTCCCACTGTCTTCCCCAATATAAATGCTGGCCTGAGGCAAGCAGTTTAAAGTGATCTCTTTGAACTGTCCAATACTTGGTGCCACAACTCTTGTCCACCTGCCCAGGAGCAATCTAAGAAGACCAGGTTTCCAGTAGGACTGGCCTCTAAGTTGTTTCAAGTCCTAATGCCAATTTTGGTCTTTCATTCTGTTTAGCCAGGCCTCTACCCAGTTACTTGCTAAATTTCCTAGCAGACCCTGAGTTTTGTCAAACTTGTCATATGCTACTTCAACACTCTCTGGTTTCTGCATGCTTGTAGTACAGCAGAGCATGCGAAACCTGAAAGGGCACCGAGAAAATCATTGCTTTCAGAAAATAGGTATAAAAGTCGATCTACCTAATTGCTCATTAAAGTGTTACTTAAATACTGTCTTCATTTAATTTGATTGATTTTCTTCTTGCTGTGGTGATTAGTGGAATGTTTCCAACAAATGTGTTCTTCACCTCGCGACTGTGCATTTGGCCTGCCTCTGTTTCTTTCTGTCTCAGTTACGTATCTTTCCTGTGTGTCATTTGGTTCTACACCAGAGGAAACCTCTCTTGCTCACAAGATAGGGGAATGAGAGATGGGCAGCCTCCAGAACACCACCAGAGGAGAGACATTAAGAATTTGTTTTCAAATCAGAGAACTCCAGGAACTGTCTAGCATGCTTTAGTCTGTAAGAAAAAGAGTCATCAACTGGCGTGGGTGGCACACAGCTTTAATTCCATCACTTGGGAGGCAGAGACAAGCAGATTGCTGTGAGTTCGAGGCCAGCCTGGTCTACAAAGCAAGTCCAGGTTAGCCAATGCTACACAGAGAAACTCTGTCTTCAAAAACCAAACCAAAAAATAAAAATAAAAAAGAAAGAAAGAAAGAAAAAAGGAAGAAAGAAAAAGAGTCCCTTGTTTTGTAGAAACAAGGATTTAGGAGCTTATTTTTGAAGCCTGAACTCTCCGCCTTATTTTCCCATCTTCTTCACTGTGAGGATTGCCATGTCTGCTTTTGAATCGGTTCTGGAGCAAAAGCCTGGAGCTTGAAATGTTTCCCGCATGGAAGATGTGAAATAGAGTTTTAAAAAGCACTATGATTAGCAGTAAGTATGTTATGTATCAAATGAGTTTTTATTCTCTGAAAATTACTTCCCCATCATGGAACCACTAGATACATGTGATTTCAGCTGAAAAGAAATCATATTCTAAAAGCCTAACATCTCTTTTGAAAATTAACCATTTAATTTATGTCTTCCATTTAAAGGCTCAGAATTTCTTGTGCTGTTTGTAGGTAGTGTTTCAATGGGATTGAATCCCTTCCCTCCATGTTCTCTGTTAGTATTGACAGTCAGGAGTTCATATATCAAGACAAGTAAGAGGTAACATTTTATTATCAAATGTCTGAAAAGCTTTCATTCTGCCTGGAGTTTTTAAAACTCTATATAATGTTAGAGGGAAAAAAAGATTAGAAGGTCAAGGTTCTGAGCAAAACTGCCTAGGGACTGCCCATTTGTTGGCAGGCAGTGTGGTTATTTCAGCTTTCTGTCAGCCGAATTTCTTATCTACTGAATGCCCTCAGTTTTTGTCTGTAAAATACAGAAAAGTCCTTGAGAAAATGCATTATGTGTTACAGTGCAAAGTAGGCTTCTCATTGAGAAGGATGTGTTAAAAAGGGCTCATCTTCCATCTTTTGTGCTCATAAAATGAGTGCATGTTTCTGGAAATGTCTATGCTGCTCAGGCTGTAAAGAAGGATGTACATCAACTGTTTTACTAAGGAAACATGGTGTGCCAGAGTTCAGTGGCTAAGGAAGAAGAGTGAGACTCTCTTATGTGATGAATCTGTGGATATAAATCTCTCCATAGCCAAACAAAGTGATTTTTTTCCTGATGGAGAAACAGGAAGACGCCCTAGGGTCGTATTGTTATTTTAAAAAACGGAGGCAAAGATCAGTGTTCCGGAAGTCCAGAAGTAGGTCAGAAACAAAGGTCAAAAGTAAAATTGTGCATTTATTTTACAGACATGTCTGGTGTTTATATACATAATGAATGACCTCATCTAAAAGACTGATTTTTCACCCAAGTCTACGGTGGTTGATAACTGGTTATAACTGTGCGCAGAACAGTCCTAGCTGAGTAATCATTATGCAAGTGAGATAGAGATTGAAGATTGCAAGAGGAGTCCGGGAACTGGAAATTATGATGGATAAAATCACTTATATTAGTCACCAATGCCACGTATAATGACACGTATATGTATGAAGAAAGCATGGTGAAACACACTACTTCATACTGAGACTTGATATGTGTGTTGTGTGTGTATGTTTATTTAAGATAAGTCAGCCTGAACATCAGTTATCTATGCAGTTATAATAATGTTGAAAAAAGTGGCTATGGGTTGAGTGTGCCTGGCAAGTGTTCTCAGTGTTTATTTTTCCATGGCCAAGTCATGGGATCATTCTTGGGTATGAAAATTGTGGCAGAAATTTATGTAAACGGTATTATATACTAACGTACCTTAGTCCACACAATGTGATATGAATAATAAACGTTATTATTGAACACTGGGAGAAAAGGATGTTGAAAACAAGACATCAAAACTATTTAATAGAACTTAGAGTATGATAATTATTAAGACAATGTTACTGAAGGAGAAAGTATGAATTCTGACAGTGCAGCCCAGCATGCCTGTGCTGACAGAGTTCTAACTCTATGGTAAAGTACACTGGGAGGGATAATCCAAGGGGTGAAACTGGAAAAGGAAAGAGAACCATTACCCATAACAAAATTCAAACTATAGTAAAAGCATGTTTATATTTGATGCCATAATATACCTGGATTGTAAATCCTACAGGGATTTAAGAAGAGTATTCCAAATTTGCATGAGACAATGCAAGTTT
Source organism: Acomys minous (assembly GCF_964271855.1). Classification (NCBI taxonomy): domain Eukaryota; kingdom Metazoa; phylum Chordata; class Mammalia; order Rodentia; family Muridae; genus Acomys; species Acomys minous. The sequence continues at coordinate 86,417,498 of NC_140492.1, read as the reverse complement.
TTGTTGGCTTATCTTCTATTTAATTGGTTTGAAAGCAAGGTACTATGACGGAATATTAACTGCAATGTCAGGAAACTCTGGCATTGTGCTTTGTGCTTCTGCTTCCTGTTTGCGAGCCGAGAACATCATCAGTGAGCGTAAACAATGATCACTGACACTGTAGTCTATTTAGAATTTCAAGCTGTGCTAATATCTATCCTTTCACTCTACATCCTCTACCTAGTGTCTATTAAAAAGATTACCAGATGAAAGGTGCAATATCGTATGTTCTATAATTAAATGCCAATACTTATTGATTGATTGGCTAGCTGAAATCATATGACTTGAAAAAACAAAATATAATTTTTTTAATGATAACAATAACATTGAATGGGAGTACATAAATATTCTTATCTTTCTGAATATAAAAGGGAGAATCTGTCTTATCCATATTATTTGATATAGTAATTCTATTTTTTCATGTATAGGTTAAAATATCTATTATAAAATTTATCTCATTTCAATTTTGATCAATATGACATAGTAGCATATAAAACTAAACTTTCCAATTAGAAAACTGATTAAGGAAATTAATGAAGTGGCATGAAATGACTAAAATTAATAGTTACAAAGAATGCAATGAAAACAATTTAAGTGTTCATTTAAACGAGAAAAGATTAACTAAGTACAGTTTTTATATGAAAGTCATAATAAAAAGAATTAAGTAATAAACAACACTGGAAATAACTCTTCCTGATAACATTATTAAATGAAAACTAATTGTTCAAGAATAGAACATTTCATAAAATCACAACTTCTGTAAGGCTCAACTTTAATAAGGCCACAAATAAAATGTGTGCCACAAATAAAATAAAATATGTTTTAAACTCATTTATAAAAGAGTAGATTAATAAATATTTGTTATATTACTATGCTAAATGTTTTTTCCTTCCTCTTTAAGTTTTTCTAAATTATATTAATTTACTGAGAACAGATGCTTAGAATTCATTAAAAATTGATATCTAAAACAATGGTTCTGTATATGAATATGAAGAAACTGAACTGAACAAACTAAAGTTGACCAACTTCTCAAAAAGCTCTTGAGCATCTTCATAGCTAGAAGACATATATGAAGCCAAGATTAGCCTTACGTTGGATGGCTACTGGTTAGAGCGCATGCCACATGAAACCTTTTGTTTCCTAATAGAGAGGTTGTTGCATTGACCTACAAAAGGAAACAGTGGAGTTCTGAACAGGAAAAGTCATGTGACCATGTGCAATGCTGATCTGTTATTTCTGCCAAAGCTGCATTCAGGAATTATAAATTAACACACTCAGCACAGACTACGGTAAACGGTATTTGAGGCAGCAGGAACAGAGCATGAGGTCACAGTAGCAAATTGGTTGGACACTTGGATGACCATATTCGTGGGGAATGACTCCGCTACATGCCCAGCTATCAACACTCCAGGAAGGTCAAATAAAATTATATAAAAAATACATTCTACCGAATTATGTCTTATTAAATATTTTGCCGAAAAACTTTAATTTACCATCTTTTTAGCTTCAAATATGAGACATAGCATCATTAGAAACAGATACATGGCAATCTCTATTATGCTTGAGGAGTATAAACTGAATCAGGTGAGCAATAAACTTTATGGAATGTATCATATATATTTTTCTGTACATTCTAGCACATCATCTGTAATGCATACAGGTTGTATATGTACATATGCTTCAGGTTTAGAGTGTATTTATTCTAGCTTTGTTTGATCAGTAATTGAAAAGGAATCTTGTCGGCATGCAGTAATTTAGAAAAGTCCTCTGCTTTGAAAATGTTCTCTCTTTCTCTCTCTCTCTCTCTCTCTCTCTCTCTCTCTCTCTCTCTCTCAATATATATACATATATATATATATATACATATACATACACACACATACACACACATACACACACACACACACACACACACACACACACACACACACACACACATACTTTCCATGCTGGGTTTGAACTTACAGTTCTGCTGCCTCACAATCTCAGGTGCCAAGATTACAGATGTGCACCACCATGTCCAGTTTCCCTTGCCTTTATTTACTGAAAAATAAAAACAAAGAGATGAAGTATTTTGTTACATGGTTATTCATTATTTCTTATGAATCAGATTTTATAGTCAAAAGTTTTTGGTTTCATTTTCTTGAGAATTTTTAAGGCCCTACTTGCTGGTAATAGACACAAAATCTGCATGACAAGACGAAACACAATCGAAGACTTGAAACAAAAATTTCTGAGTTTAAATCTTCACGTTAGAAAAATCACATAAATTATCTGAACTTGATTTTCCTAACACATGGTTAGAAAACAAACAGCCTTCAACCAAGCATGAAGGGTTCTTTTGAAAACAAATGTTTATTTAAACAGGGAAACTTTTTATTCTTGTTTTTATATTAGAGTAGCGAACTTGAAACCAAAATCTGTCCCAGGACCACCAAGTACCACTCTGTTTAATTGGATACACTAAATAAAGGTTGTCCCTGTTTTTTGGTTTGGGTTTTTTTCATCTCGAAAAGAGAATACTCATTTGTGCTAAGGCACTGAGCTAAGACAGTGAATAGTTTCTTCCAAAAGTTAAGCCATATGTATCACTATAGGCCATATTTCCAAGATAACTACTACCAGCATTTTGCATATTTTATATGTTATTTCCAGTGATATGAATGAAATATATGTATCTTTAAAATATGGTCAGAGGGGATTTTTTTTTACATGACAACTTTCATCATTTCATAATGTGTCACCTGCATATGAAGACGTGCATAGATTAAGCCCATGATTTTGATGATTGGATAGATTCAAAGTTACAGTCTCAGTGTAGATATTTTTCGGAAAGGGGTCATTAGGCCGTGTTGTCATGTGATCATCATAGGTCTATTCACACAAACAAAGATATCACTAGATGAAGTAGCTGTGTGAGACCCACTGATGCAAAGGTGACACATCATTGACTGAAAATCATTCTATGACTCATAGATATTTTGCTGCCCATTTGTCCCTAGGTTTTCAGATGTTGTGAGTGACAGCCCAGTATTCATTCACATATTCATCTTTAGGAATCCATATGATAAATGAAGAAAATGCTCGGAAGCTGAAATCTTAAGACAAAATGTTCTACTGTCTTTTAAAATTCAGAACCTTTCTGCTTCTTGAAAACAATAGTAAGAACATGGTCTCAACCATGCTGGGCATTTTTCTTTTTTTAACTCTTTGTTTCTCTATGTAGTGTGTTTCTGTCCGTGTGAATTCCCCTTGGGTGTCAGAAAAGAGTGTCACATGGACTGGAGTTACAGGCTTTTGTGAGCTTCTAACCACGGGTGCTGAGAACTTCAGAGTTCAGAAAAAGCAGTAGGCCCTCCTAATTAACTAACCAGTAAGCTGTCTCTCCAGCCCCCCCTTAAAATCTTTGATAGGATTATAATTGATCAGATCACAAATGACAGTCTTGTGACTATGATTATCAACAAGGTGAAATACTTTTATCATATCTTATAGATTTTTTAAATAAAACCTTGCTTAATTATATAAGTTGCTTATTCATATACCATAGGTTTAATGACTCATTTACTGTTCTATTGCAATGAAGAGACACCATGATCAAAGCAATTCTTATAAAAGAAAACAGTTACTTAGAGGTTTACTTACAGCTTCAGAACTTTTGTCCATAGTCATTGTGGCCGAGAGCATGGTGGTATGGGCAGTGTTGGAAAATTAATTGAGAGCTTACATCTTGATTTTATGTCAGAGGGAGAAGAGAGAGAGAGAGAGAGAGAGAGAGAGAGAGAGAGAGAGAGAGAGAGAGAGAGAGAGCTCAAAATCCACCTCCAGTGACACACTTTTTCCATCAAGGCCATGCCTCCTAATCCTTTTCAAGTAGTGCCACACTTTGATGACTGAACATTTAAACATATGAGGCTATGAGGACCATTCTTATCCAAGCCACCACAGAAACATTTACTTGGGGGCTTGTTTAGAGTTTGAGAGAGCTAACACATGACTATTACGACAGGGAGTATGGTGACAAGAAGGACACTGGAGCAGTAGCAAAGAGCTTCCATCCTGATCTGGAAGAGGCAGCCAAAGGAAAACAAAAAAGAAACAGGCAAATAAACAGCACCCATCCATGGCCTCTGTATTAGCTCCTGCCTTTAGGTTCCTGCCCAGTTTGAGTTCCTGTCTTGTGTTCCTTTGGTGATGAACAGTGCTGTGGAGACTTAAGCCAAACAAACCCTTCCCTCCACAACTTGCCTTTTGGTCATGGTGTTTCATGACACTTGCTTTATATCTAAACCTCTTTGGTTCTATGGCTAGGCTAACTTTGACTTAACAGCAAATACTCACATATAAGTGAGTATGTACTTTCTGAGTCTTGGATAGCTCACTCAGGATAATATTTTTCTAGTTCCATCTATTTACATGCATTTGAATGAACAAGTTGTACCCTATTTTGTAAATGTACCACTTTTTTTTATATCTATGAATCTGTTGAGGGACATTTAGGTTCTTTCTAGTTTCTGGCTAAGCATCTCTGTGATAGGATGAACTATCCTTTTGATATATGCTCAAGAGTGGTATTACTAGATCTTGAGATAGATTGATTTGATTAAAGAAAAGTCAGGCATGGTGGCACATGTCTTTAATCCCAAGCCCTTAGGAGGCAGAGACCGGTGGATCTCTGTGAGTTCGAGACCAGCCTGGTCTACAAAGCAAGTTCCAGGACATCAGGGGTGTTATACAAATAAACCCTGTCTTTAAAAGGGGGAGAGAGCTTTGCATGAGTTTTAGAAACCTCAAAGCTTACCTCTAGTGACATCCTCCCTCCCTCAAAGTCACAGTTCCTCCAATTCTTCCCAAACAATTATACCAGTTGAGGATGAAACCTTCAAACATGATCCTATGAGGAACCTTTTCATTCAAACCATCACCACAACAAAATTTAATAATTTGATCAGCTATATCATAAGCCTAGTTGACTATGTTTATATCACTGAAAACTTATAATATTTCTGCAGAATTCATTAACCCGTTTCTATCACACATATTTATATTTTTACTTGTTTTTTCTCACTTGACTGCATGTTTTCCACATATGAATGTCTTCACATATTTATTCTATTACATAATTTATTTTTTGCCATCTGTTAAGAGTTTTATCCATCTATTTCATTAGTTTTACTAATATTTAATTCATTTGTAGAACTTATTTTACACTAAGACAGGTTTACATCTAAATTTATTCTTGACAGTTTTAGATGATTGTCTCATCATTTGTTTAAAAATGTTAAACTACATATTTTCCTGACTGGTTAGAAATGCTCTTGATTATATATTGCACTCTGGATACTGTCCCTGCATTTCATCTGAGACTGACCCTTCTGCTCTCTTCTATTCTTCTTTCTGCTTTAGCAGAGCTTCAATGTGCTTTTGTCTTTGAAGCATCATAATTTGTTTTTATTAGTTTAACATGTTAAGATTCTTTGTTTCAAATGTTCCTTGACTTACTGGCATATTTTCAGTTTACTAGTTGGGTTCTAAGACCATTTTATTAAGCTCAAAAAATGTTTTAAAATGACAATAGTTCCCTTAGATACATAGGTGATTTTGATGCCACACGACAAGAAGAAAGGGGAAAGGAGATAAAGGACACAGAATTGAAAGGGGGCTGTTGGAGGGAGGGGCCCAGTAGAAGGGATTATGGGGTAGGAAGGATGAAAGGAGCATGAATAAGAACAAGGTGTATGAAAAGGTCAAATGAAATACATTATGCTACATGCAAATTATAAAAATTTATTTAAAGACAGGTAGTGGTGGTACATGCCTTTAATCCCAAACTCAGGAGGCAGAAACAGGTGGATCTCAGATCTCTGTGAATTCAAGGCTAACCTGGTCTATAAGGTGAATTCCAGAAAAGCCAGATTTATATGGAGAAATTCTGTCTTGGAAAACAAAGAACATAGCAGACAAAAAAAACCTAAAAGAAAGGGTAAACTGAGTTTATTCAAAACTATACTGGTTGTTTCTACACAAACATACAATCTTTAATATCTCTTGAGAAAATACTGTATGCCACATCAACTATACTTTTTATATAGTTTATTCCACTTTCTAGGGGGCTTTTCCTCTTCCATGCACTGTGTATCCACTAATTGATATTATATTGTAGTGTTGGGGCTACATCGATACTCAAGAGCCATCAATAGCTAAGCAGGTATGTCCAAAAAAAATTCCATCTGAGATATATTGAAACTCTACTACTAGGTACCCTAAGATAAAAAGAAACATGGAATTGATTTTAATAAAGTATTTTTTAATAATGTATTTTATTTACCAAACATTTTGAAAGTCATTTTAATATACAGTCCATATAAAATGATTGAGATAATTTGTAGTCTTTTATCTATGTCGTGCAAATTCTGTATAATTTATGACTATAAAAATCTTAATTTATGCCAGCCACATTCGAAGTACTCAAAAGCCATATGTGCCTAATATCTTTGCTATTGAGACCCTTATAATTAGGACACTTTTGTCATCAGTATCAATGTAATAGTTGAAGATTTTCTGCTGGAGTTGGTGCTGGTAGAGCTATAGATAAATATAAAATATAAACTTATAACATGGTTTAATATAGGGTGGATCTCAGAGAATAGAAGATAAAAGGAGAGATCTTTAAAAAGTGGGGCTGGAAGGTGTGGGGTGTTGCTTTTGCATAAGGAAGTGTTTCTAATCTTAAAGAAGTGTGTCTCTTTAAAATATTATTCTATGTCTATGAGTGTTTGGAGGGCACTAGGTAGCCTAGAGCTGGAGTTAAAGATGCGAACATTTATGTGGGTGCTGGGAATCAAACCCCCATGCTGTGAGAGACCAGACAGTGCTCCTAACTACTGAGACATCTCTCAGATCCCAGAACTATCTCTTTAGTGAAGATATGGAGAGCACTAAAACTGATAACCATTAAAGAAATAATGATCAAATAATCACTATGTTAAGTTAGCTACCTAACAAGTTCAGATACCTGAGAAGAAATTTAACTATTTAATAATTGAAAATAACAGCAGTGTTTTCTATCATCAGACCTTCCATTAACTTTTTATTTCGTATGAGTATACAATCATTCTTTTCTCTTTTCTTTCAATCCACATGTAATATATCATACAATCCCATTATCTTCACATTTAAAATCTCTTTCAGACCTCATCTTCTGGCCTCATCGTCTATTGCTTAAGCATTGAATTTGCTTCCTGACTTTGTGTGAATCCCATGCAGTATTTCACACCAAGACATAGTGATCATTAAACAAAGTCAGTCAGTTCTTGTCATCTTTCTGCTGAAAGCCCATGAGTGACTTCCCACCCAGACCTCTTCCTCCTCCTCTTCTTCATTAGAAAACATTTTTATATACTATCCTTTAATTATATTTCCCCTCCCCAGTTCCTCCCTGATACTCCTCACATCTCTACTTAATCAACTTATTTTGTCTCCCCTCTCTAAAAATGAACAAAACAAAAAATAAAAGCCAAGAAACACATAGCAATATAAACCCACAAAAACAACAAAAAAGCAAAAAAAAAAAAAAAACAATAAGATAAACAAAACAAGATTAAAAATAGAAAAAAATCAAAGTATTCAAATACCAAGTTTGCTTTGGGTTGGCCAGATACTCCTGGGCATGGGAACTGCCCTGAAGTGTGAATGATATACCTAATACGACTGAATAAAAAACAAACTTATACTTCCTTTGACAGCAGACAGCATTGCACATAGCTTCTTGGTTAGGGGTAGGAGCCCATGTCCCCTTCTCCTTCTCAGCACTGGGACTCCATGTTGTGGGAATCCATCTCCCTTAAACCTGTGTGTGCTGCCATCGTCTCTCCTGTGTGCATCATGTCCTGTTCTATCTGTTTTCTCGGAGTCACCCATCACCTCTCGCTAATACAATCTTTATTTTTATTCACTTTACATCCCGGATGTAGCCCCCTCCCTCCTCTCCTCCAAGTCCCACTCTCCCTCTCCCCCCTCCCTATCCCTTATTCCTCAGAAAAGAGGAGCCCACCCACCACCCCAGCCCATCAAATCCCATCAGGATTGAGCACGTCCTCTTCCCCTGTGGCCTGGCAAGGTTGTCCGGCCAGGCAAAAGTGATAAAAAAACCTGACAAGAAAGTCTATGTCAGAGAGAGTTCCTCTCCCCTTACTAGTGGACCCACATGAAGCCTAAGCTTTACATTGACTGTGCCTGTGTAGGAGGCTTAGGTCCAGTCCATGCAAACTCCTTGTTTGGTGGCTCAGTCTCAGCATTCTCTTCAAACACTTCCCCTGTTCTATTTCCCCTTCTGAGTGAGAATTAAGCATCATCCCTTGGATCCTCCTTGTTACTTAACTTCTTTGGGTCTGTGCATTGTAGTATGTTTATCCTGTATTATATGGCTAAAATCCACTTATAAGTGAGTACATACCATGTGTGTCTTTCTGCATTACCTCCCTCAGGATGATCTTTTCTAGTTTCATCCTTTTGCCTGCAAATTTCTTGATTTCTTCATTTTTAATAGCTGAGTAGTATTCAATTGTGTAAAATTACCACAGTGTCTTTATCCATTATTCATTTGAGGGATATCTAGGTTGTTTCCAGTTTCTGCCTATTACAAATAAAGCTGCTATGAACATAGTTGAGCAAATGTCCTTGTTGTACGGTGGAGCACCTTTTGGGTTATGTTCCCAGGAATGATATAGCTGGGTCTTGAGGTAGCACTATTCCAAATTTTCCGAGAAAGCACCAGGTTGATTTACAAATTGTTTGTACAAGTTTGCACTCCCACCAGCAATGGAGGAGTGTTTCCCTTTCCCCACTTCCTTGCCAGTATGTGCTGTCACCTGAAATTTTGATCTTAGACATTCTGGTAGTGTAAGATGGAATCTCAGTCATTTTTCAGAAGATTCAAAGATCTCCCATGCTTGTGGATTGGGAGGATCAACATAGTAAAAATGGCCTTCTTACCAAAAACAGTCTACAGATTCAATGCAGTCTCTATCAAAATACCTACACAATTCTTTATAGTGTGTGTGTGTGTGTGTGTGTGTGTGTGTGTGTGTGTATACAGTTGTTTTAGCTATTCTGTGTTTTGTTGTTTTTGTTGTTACTGTTTTTCCATATGAAGCTTAGGATTGTTCTTTCAAGGTCTATAAAGAATTATGTTGGCATTTTGATGGGGATTACACTGAAACTGTAGATTGCTTTTGGTAAGATGGCCATTTTTACTATATTAGTACTACTGATCCATGAACATGGGAGATCTTTCCATCAACTTCTTTCTTCAGAGACTTGAAGTTAGTGTTATACAGGCCTTTCATTCACTTGGTTAGAATTACACTAAGATATTTTATATTATTTGTGGCTGTTATGAAGGGTGTAGTTTCCTTAATTTCTTTCTCAGCCCATTTGTGTTTTGTATACATGAGGGATACTGATTTTTTAGAAAATTAACACTTGTATCCAGCCACTTTGCCTAAGGTGTTTATCAGCTATAAGAGTTTTCTGAAGGAATATTTGGGGTCACTTATATGTACTATCATATCATCAGTGAATAGCAGTACTTTGACGTCTTCTTTTCAATTTGTATCCCCTTGATTTCCTTTAGTTGTCTTATTGCTTTAGCTACAACTTGTCTCATCCCTGATTTTAGTGGGAATGCTTTGAGTTTCTTTTTTTTTTATTTTTAAAATATATATAGTATTTATTTGAGAGAATTAAAGTCTTCACCAGAATTATATATATATATATATATTTTAATAATAACACATTTTTATTGAAAATTAAAAATAATTCCTATTACATCTCATTTCCTATCCCATCCCATGCATCCTCCCAACCCTCCCTTCCTCCCACTTTCACCCCAATCCCCCTTCCCTATGACGGTGGCTGTGGGGGACCTCCTCCCCCTGAATATGGTGCTAAGGTATCAAGTCTTTTCTTGGTAGACCGCTATCCTTCCTCCGAGTGCCATTGGGCCTCCCCAACAAAGGGACATGGCCAAATATGGGGCACCAGAGATCCTGTGAAAGTCAGTCCCCAGTCTCCACTTAGCTGTGCAGAATGTTCTGTCCCTTGGCTAGATCTGGGTAGGGGTTTGATGATGACTGCCCGTTTTGTCCATGGATGGTGCCTTAGATCAAGCAGAACCCCTGGGCTCAGATCTAGCCATCATAATGTTCTTCTTGTAGGTTTCTAGGACCCTCTGGGTCCCCCTAATTGCCTATCCTCTATATTTTCCTCATCTAGAGTCTCAATAGGATGTCCTCACCTCTATCCCCGTTTCCTGGTAGGTGCAGACTTTCATGGGACCTGTCCCTTGGGCTAGTGTCCGGTAATAAGTGAGTATATACCATTTGACTCTTTCTGCTTCTGGGTTAGCTCACTCATTATGATCATTTCTAGTTCAATCCATTTGTCCACAAATTTTGGAAAATCCTTGTTTTTAATAGCTGAGTAGTATTCCATAGTGTATATGTACCACAGTTTCTTTATCCATTCTTCTACTGAGGGGCACTTAGGCTGTTTCCATGTTCTGGCGATTATGAATAAGGCTGCTATGAACATAGTTGAGCAAATTTTCTTGTTGTGTGCTGGAGCATCTTCTGAATATATTCCAAGGAGTGGAATAGCTGGGTCTTGAAGAAGCCCTATTCTCATTTTTCTGAGATAGCACCAGATAGATTTCCAAAGTGGCTGTACTAGTTTGCATTCCCACCAGCAATGAAGGAGTGTTCCTCTCTCTCCACATCCTCGCCAGCATGTGTTGTCACTTGAATGTTTGATTTTAGCCATTCTGATGGGTGTAAGATGGAATCTCAGAGTTGTTTTGATTTGCATTTCTCTGATGACTAGAGATGTTGAGCATTTCTTTAAGTGTGTCTCAGCCATTTGATATTCCTCTGTTGAGAATTCTCTGTTTAATTCTGAGCCCCATTTCTCAATTGAGTAATTTGGTTTGGTGGCATTTAATTTCTTGAGTTCTTTATAAAGTTTGGATATTAGACCTTTGTCAGATGCAGGGTTGGTGAAGATCTTTTCCCAGTCTGTAGACTGTCGCTTTGTTCTTTTGACAGTGTCTCCTGCCTTACAGAAGCTTCTCAGCCTCATGAGGTCCCATTTATTAATTGTTGATGTTAAGGCCTGGGCTGTTGGTGTTCTGTTCAGGAAGTTGTCTCCTGTGCCGATGTGTTCCAGGCTCTTCCCCACTTTTTCTTCTAACTGATTTAGTGTCTCTGGTTTTATATTGAGGTCTTTAATCCATTTGGACTTGAGTTTTGTGCATGGTGACAAGTATGGGTCCAATTGCATTTTTCTACATGTAGAAATCCAGTTAGACCAGCACCATTTGTTGAAGATGCTATCCTTTTTCCATTGAATAGATGTGGCTTCTTTGTCAAAAATCAGGTGACTATATGTGTGTGGATTCATATCTGGGTCTTCAATTCGATTCCATTGATCAACCAGCCTATTGCTGTGCCAGTACCATGCTGTTTTAAGTACTATTGCTCTATAGTACAGCTTGAGATCAGGTATGGAGATTCCTCCTGAGGATCTTTTATTGTATAAGATTGTTTTAGCTATTCTGGGTTTTTTGTTTTTCCATATGAAGTTCAGAATTGAACTTTCAATGTCTTTAAAAAATTGTGTAGGTATTTTGATAGGGATTGCATTGAATCTGTAAATTGCTTTTGGTAAAATGGCCATTTTTACTATGTTGATTCTCCCGATCCACGAACAGGGGAGATCCCTCCATCTTCTCAAGTCACCTTCAATCTCTTTCTTTAGGGACTTAAAGTTTTTTTCAAAGAAGTCTTTCACTTGTTTGGTTAGAGTTACTCCTAGATATTTTAACTTGCTTGTGGCTAATGTGAAGGGTGTAGATTTCCTAATTTCTTCCTCTGTATGATTGTCATTTGTATATAGGAAGGCTACTGATTTTTTTGAGTTAATTTTGTACCCAGCCAGTTTGCTGAACGTGCTTATCAACTGAAGGAGTTCTCTGGTGGAATTTTGGGGGTCACTTATGTACACTATCATATCATCTGCAAAAAGGGATAGTTTGACTTCTTCCTTTCCCGTTTGTATCCCCTTGATCTTCTTGTGTTGTCTTACTGCTCTGGCTAGGACTTCAAGGACTATATTGAAGAGATATGGAGAGAGTGGGCAGCCTTGCCTTGTTCCTGATTTTAGAGGAATTTCCTTGAGTATCTCTCCATTTAATTTGATTCTGGCTATTGGCTTGCTGTATATCGCCTTTATTATGTTTAGGAATGTACCTTGTATCCCCGATCTCTCCAATACTTTAAACATGAATGGGTGTTGGATTTTGTCAAATGCTTTTTCTGCATCTAAGGAGATGATCATGTGGTTTTTTTTTCCTTAGTTTGTTTATATGGTGGATTACATTGATGGATTTCCGTATATTAAACCATCCCTGCATTCCTGGAATGAAGCCTACCTGGTCATGATGAATGATATCTTTGATATGATCTTGTATTCGTTTTGCGAGTATTTTATTGAGTATCTTTGCGTCTATGTTCATTAGAGAAATTGGTCTGAAAAAGGTTGGATCTTTGTGAGGTTTAGGTATCAACGTGACTGTGGCCTCATAGAAAGAATTTGGTAATGTTCCATCCAATTCTATCTTTTGGAGTAGCTTGAAGAGTATTGGTATTAGCTCCTCTTTGAAGGTCTGATAGAATTCTGCACTGAATCCATCTGGCCCTGGGCTTTTTTTGGTTGGGAGACTATCAATGATTGCTTCTATTTCTATAGGAGAAATAGGCCTATTTAAGTTGTTTATCTGCTCTTGATTCAATTTTGACAAGTGGAATCTGTCAAGAAAAATGTCCATTTCCCTTAGATTTTTAAATTTTGTGGCATATATGCCTTTAAAGTAGGATCTTATGATTCTTTGTATTTCTTCAGTGTCTGTTGCTATGTCTCCCTTTTCATTTCTGATTTTGTTGATTTGGATACTGTCCCTCTGCCTTTTAGTTAGTTTGGCTAATGGTTTGTCTATTTTGTTGATTTTCTCAAAAAACCAGCTCCTGGTTTTGTTGATTCTTTGAATTGTTCTTTTTGTTTCTAATTTATTGATTTCAGCCCTGAGTTTGATTATTTCCAGACGTCCACTCCTCTTGGATGATTCTGCTTCTTTCTTTTCTAGTGCTTCCAGATGTGATGTTAAGTTACTTATGTGGGATGTTTCCAATTTCTTTTTAAAGGCACTTAGCGCTATGAATTTTCCTCTTAGCACTGCTTTCAATGTGTCCCATAAATTTGGGTATGTTGTTCCCTCCTTTTCATTGAATTTCAGGAAGTCTTTTATTTCTTCCTTTATTTCTTGTATTACCCACGTGTCATTAAGTAGAAAGTTGTTTAGTTTCCATGTGTGAGTAGGCTTTTTGTTGTTTCTGTTGTTGTTGAAATCCAGCCTTAGACCATGGTGATCTGATAAGATACAAGGTATTATTTCAATATTCTTGTATCTGTTGAGGCTTTCTTTGTGGCCTACAATGTGGTCGATTTTGGAGAAGGTTCCATGTGGTGCTGAGAAGAAAGTATAGTCTTGTGTGTTTTGGGTTTTGTTTGCATTCTTTCGTTGTCCTCTTGTCATTTTGGTGTCTCTGATGTTGGAAAGTAGCTTCTGGTGACTTTCACTGGTTGAGAGTGGATAGTTGGTGAATGATTATTTGTCGCGTGCTCTTGCTTGTAGGGATCAGGTAGTTTTCCTCCTGACACAGGCAGGTGACCTAGTTTCCACTCCTGGAGACTTTGTTCTACACCTTATTCTCTGTGATGGGTCAGCAGAAGTAGGCGTCTGACTGGTTCCTTTCACGTTAGTGTTGTGAATCAGGCCTGCTGCTGTGAGGTGTCAGATCGAGGCTGGCAAGCTCTGAATGGGCAAGCTGTTCTCAGTTGCCTGCACTACACACAGACCTGTATCTCAGACCTTGCCCCGCTCAGATCCACTGAGCTAAATGCACCTTTTAAACCAGCATATACACACCTCTAAGGTGTCCAGCCTTTCCCGAGGGGGTGGGAGATCCTGTCTATGCTGTGTGTAGTGTCCACACTAGGTTCTGACAGCTGGGATCTGCAGACTCAGGCCCTGTGCTCTGTTCCAATATGGGCCCAGTATGGATGCGCTGGCTACACGCTGCTATCTCTGAGCCAGCTGACCCACGCAGCTCAGTTTCCCGTGCACTGTTCCAAAGTGGGCAGGGTATATCGCCTCTAACTGGGCACCGGTGTCTCTGAGCTAGGCAAATCCCACCAGCTCTGTTTCCTGATCACTGTTCCAAAGTGTGCCTGCTTTGGCGCCACAGGTTGGGCGCACTCTCTCTGAGTTATGCTGATCCAAGCCCCTCAGACTCTCACGCCCTGTTCCAAAGTGGGCAGGGTATGGCGCCTCTGGCTGGGCGCCGCTCTCTCTGAGCTAGGTGGATCCCACCAGCTCTGTTTCCCGCACACTGTTCCAAAGAGTGCCTGCTTTGGCGCCACGGGTTGGGGTTGTGGTCACTCTCTCTGGGTTAGACTGATCCGAGCCCCTCAGACTCCCGCGCCCTGTTCCAAAGTGGGCAGGGTATGGCGCCTCTGGCTGGGCACCTCTCTCTCTGAGTTAAACGGGCTCAAGCAGCTCGTATCTCGCGCTCTGTTCCAACGCGGGCACAGTTTTGCGCTGCCGGCCGCGCGCTGCTCTCTCCAAACTAGGTGTACCCCGTTGCCTGTGTTTCCACGCGGCGTGGGGTCCTCGGCAGATTTGTGTGTGGCAGATGTATGGGACCTAGGGGACCTTCCCCTGTTTCCCTGTAACTTCCCCCGGCCAGGGGCTCCTGTACCGATCCGACCCGCACTCTGAATTCCGGCTTTATCTACCAGCTGCAGCCCGCAGGTGGGTTCCGTCAGATCAACCTGAGAGTGGATTCAGGGCCTCCGTGGACTGGTACTTGACTCGGGGCCAGGCCCGCCGGTGGTCTGCACTGTGCGGGACCCAACTCACCTAAAGATCTCTGGATTTAACAGTCTGTGGCTTCATTCAAGTCCCTGGTCTCCGTGCAGTTGATCAGATACAGTGCTTGCTGGGCGCCGCCATCTTGAGGATCTCCGGGAATGCTTTGAGTTTCACTCCATTTAATTTGATGTTGGGTATCAGCTTTGTTATGGCTAGTTATGGGCCTGTATCCCTGATCTCTCCAAGACTTTTATCATAAAGGAATGTTTTATTTTGTCAAAGGATTTTTCTGCATCTAATGGGATGATCATTTTTTTCAGTTTGTTTATATGGTGGATTACATTGATGGTTTTTTATATGTTGAACCATCCCTTCGTCACTGAGATGAAGCCTACTTGATCATGGTGGATGATATATTTGATGTGTTCTTGGATTCAGTTTATGGGTATTTTATTATTTTTGCATCAATGTTCAAGAGTGAAATTTGTCTGAAATTCTCTTTCTTTGTTGATTTTTTGTGTGGTTTAGGTATCAGGGTGTCTGTGGCTTCATAGAGTGAGTTTGACAATGTTTCTTCTGTTTCTATTTTGTGGAAAGGTTTAAGAGTATGGATATTAGTTATTCTTTGAAAGTATGGCAGAATTCTTCACTAAAACCATCTGGCCCTGGGTTTTTTTCATTTGTTTGGAAGACTTTTGATGACTGCTTCTATATACTTAGAGGTTATAGGATTGTTTAAACTGTTTTCCTGATCTTGATTCAACTTTGGTAAGTGAAATATATCAAGAAAATAATCCATTTCTTTCACATTTTTCAATTTTGTGGAATGCAGGCTTTTGAAGTAAGATCTAAAGGCGTTTTGGATTTCCTCAGCATTTATTGTTTTCTGATTTTATTAATTTTGATACTTTTTCTCTGCCATTTAGTTAGTTTGGCTAAGGGTTTTTTAAATCTTGTTGATTTTTTTTCAAAGAACCAGCTCTTTGTTTCAATAATTCTTTGTGCTGTACTCTTTGTTTCTAATTTATTTATTTCTGCCCTGATTTTGATGACTTTCTATCATCACTCCTCTTTTGCATGTTTGCTTCTTTTTGTTCTAGAGCTTTCAGGTGCAATGTTATGCTAAAATGGAATATCTCCAACTTCTTTATGAAGAAATTTAGTGCTATGAACTTTCCTGTTAGCATTGCTTTCATTGTGTCCCATAAATTTGGGTATGCTATGCCTTCATTTTCATTGAATTCTGGGAAGTCTTTATTTTCTTTATTTCATCTCTGACCTTGTGTTCATTGAGTTGTTCAGTTTCCATGAGTTTGTGGGCTTTCTGTTGGTTCTGTTATACATTTCCAATTTTAAACCATGGGGGTATTTCAGTCTTTTTGTCTTGGCTAAGGTGTTTGTTGTTGTTGTTTTGTGGGGGGTCTGAGTATATCATCAATTTTGGAGAAGGTTCCAGCAGGTGATAAGAAGAAGGGATAATTGTGTATGGGTGAATTGTTCTGTAGATATCTGTGATGTTCATTTGATAATGCTGACCATTAGTCTCATTATTTCTCTATTTAGTTTCTGACCCAATGATCTGTCAGTTGGTTAGAGTGGGATGTTGACATTTCCCACTATTAATGTGGTGTGAAGCTTGACATGTGATTTAGGTTTTAGTAATGTTTCTTTTATGGATTTTGTTGCCCTTGTGTTTGGAACATAGATGTTCTGAATTGAGACATTGTCTTGGTGTATTTTTCCTTTGATGAGTATGACGTGTCCTTCGCCATATCTTTTGATTAGTTTTGGTTGACTGTCTATTTTATTACATACTAGAAACAACTAGTCCAGGTTGCTTCTTGGGTTTGTTTGCTTGGAAAACCATTTCCTCCAACCCTTTACTCTAAGATAAGGTCTATCTTTATTACTGAGGTGTGTCTCTTGCATGCAGCAGAATGATGGGTCCTGTTTACATATCCATTCTGTTAGCCTGTCTTTTTACTGACAAGTTGAGGCCTTTGATGTTGAGAGATATTAATGAGCAATGGTTGTTAATTCCAGTTATTTTCATATTGGTGGTAATATTGTGTGTATGTACACGCACACACGTGCACTATCTTTTGATGTTGCAGATGTGGGGCTATTTATTTCCTGTTTTCCTGGGTGGATTTCACCTCCTTGGGTTGGAGTTTTCCATCTAGTAACTTCTGTAGGGCTGGATTAAGAGCTAGGTACTGTTAAAACTTGGTTATATCATGGAATATCTTGTTTTCTCCCTCTAAGGTGATTGAAAAGTTTGCTGGGTATATAGTGTGGGCTGACATCTGTGGTCTTTTACTGTATGCATGACATCTTCCCAGATCCTTCTGGCTTTCATAGTCTCTGTTGAGAAGTCAGGTGTAATTCTGACAAGTTTGCCTTATTGTGTGACTTGGCCTTTTCCTCTAGTAGCTTTTAATACTCTTTTTCTGTTCATTTAATGTTTTGATTATCATGTGGCAGTAGGGTTTTTCTTTTCTGGCCAAATCTATTTGGTGTTCTGTAAGCTGCTTGTATGTTTATAGGAATCTTTTTCTTTAGGTTGGGTAAGTTTTCTTCTATGATTTTGCTGAAAATATTTTATGGGTCCTGGTGCTGGGAGTCTTCTTCTTCTATTTCTATTATTATCAGGTTTGGGTTTTATTTCATAGTGTTTCAGATTTCTTGGATATTTTGTGTCAGGAATTTTTTCAGTTTTAACCTTTTCTTTAGCTAATGTCAAACATTTCTCTGACTGATGTATCTATTTCTTTTACACCTGAGATTCTCTCTTCCATCTCTTGTATTCTGTTGCTGATGCTTATGTGTGTGGTTCCTGTTCTCTTCTCCATGTTTCCCATCTCCAGGATTGCCTAAGATTGTGTTTTCTTTATTGATTCTAATTCCATTTTTAGGTCTTAAACAGTTTTATTCTTTTCTTTCTCCCATTTGATTGTATTTTTCCTGTATTTATTTAAAGGATTTATTGAATTCCTTCATCTGTTTGTGTTTTCCTGTATTTCTTTGAGGGATTCATTTTCCTCCTTTAAGGCCTCGGTCATTTTCATAACCTCAGATTTAAGATCATTTTCTTGCACTTCAGGTGTGTTACTATCTCTAGAGCTTGCTGTGGTAGGATAGCTGGTTTCAAGCTGTGTCATATGGTCCTGGGTTTTTTTTTTTTTTTGCTTGTGTGCTCTAGGCATCTGGTTGTCTCTGGTGAAAGCAGGCCTAGTGGTCTCTGATGTCCAGGCATTTTGGGAATAGAGGGAGTGGGCTCTAAGCTTAATGTTGCATGGCAGACAATGGGAGTTGGGTCCTGTCTACAGTTCATGTCTCAGCTGACTGTTCCATGTGGGACAGGTAGATCATGGAGATTATGAGCTGGCTATGGCCTTACAAAGTCAGGTAGGCAGTGAAGAGGTGCTGGCTTTATGGATTTTGGTTCAACTATATAGTCGTTTGGTAGCTAAGTAGGTGCTTAGCTCCCAGCACTCAGATTTGTCTGGGATCTGCCATCTTAGACCCACACCCTGTATGGTCATAATTTCCAGCTAGTCCCCATAGTGGGATGGGTAGCACTGTGGATTGGAGGTTGGTATACTGATCCAAAGCATCTAGGCACTGCCCTCAGGGAAGCTGGAGAGATCCTCAGGATATGGTGCAGCTCCTGGAAACCCAGGAGACAGCTGCAGGGGGCTTGTAACCACGTGTCTTCAGCTTCTAGGATATCCACTCCCTTCTGGGAAAACACCAATGTTGGTATTTTGGACCAGCTGTTAGGTTACTCTCCATAACTGCAATCTCTTGTCTTCTGGCACTCAAAAACAGTACATCCCGGCTGCTGTCACCTTGAAAGTCCCTACGATCTTACAATCTATTGGCCCTTCTCTTCCACATAGATTCCCAAGTCCTGAGGGGAGGGATTTGATGAAGAAACAACAATTTAAGACTGAGCCTTCCTATGAGTCATTCCACATAACTTGTCAGTTCTTATTTCTATGTCTTAGCATCTCCCTCACCCTTTTCAAATCTTGGCTCACACTTCCATTTTTCTTTTTTAAAATTAATTTATTCTTGTTATATCTCAATAGCTATCCCATCCCTTGTATCCTCCCATTCCTCCCTCCCTCCCATTTTCCCCTTACTCCCCTCCCCTATGACTGTGACTGAGGGGGACCTCCTCCCCCTGTATATGCTCATAGGGTATCAAGTCTCTTCTTGGTAGCCTGCTATCCTTCCTCTGAGTGCCACCAGGCCTCCCCATCCAGGGAATGTGGTCCATTTTTCTAAAAGACTGAACTGGCCTAATCTTAGAAGCAGCTCTCTCTCTCTCTCTCTCTTTCTCTCTCTCTCTCTCTCTCTCTCTCTCTCTCTCTCTCTCTCTCTCTCTCTCTCTGTCTCTCTCTCAATCTCATGTGAGTTTTCTTCTTGGTACTTCTTTGTGGTACTTCTCCCCCTTTTCCTCTTTTCTCCTTTCCCTCTCCCTCCCTGCATATTACATCTCCCCATTCCTCCACCTTCTTATTTCCTCTCCCATCTTTTAGTCACGTCTTCTATCCATGATTTCCACATGGATTGCAACAGAGTTATTTTCCTCTACACTGATTTTAGCTATTTTTGTGTTATAGAAACAAAACACCAGAGATAAACATCATGAGGAAGGAAAGACTTGTTTTGGCTCACGGTTTCAGAACTTCACTTGATGGTTGCTTTGGCCAGTGTGTTTGGGCAGAATAATGTAGAGTCTGGAGCATGTGGCAGAGGAGATTCATTACCTCACAGCAGAAAGAAGCAGAGGGGGGACACAGAATGGAGACAGGGATAAGGTACCCCCAATGACTTACTTCTTCTTTCTTGAAGTTTCCAGAACCTTCCAGAATAGCTGCACTAGCAGTGGGAATCAAGAATTAAATAAATAAATTAGTCCACAGAGACAGTTACTATACAGACTATAACATCATTGAATCTTCAGAGCTCAAAATAGAGCCTGCCACTTATCTGTGCAGTAATATTTGGCTCTCTGAACAAGTCAATGTATATATTAAGATACAAATATACCATGGGCAATTTACATCATTGTTGACATTACAGTCAGGTAAAAAAAAAAATCAATTTCTGAAGAATTTCACAAGATTTGATTTAATTCTTTGAACAATTAAAATGAAAAGGAAGTTGAATTGTAAAGATGGAAGTTTGGGTTTTAATTTTAAAGGCTTACGTTTTGTCATTACAAGTTTATTTAAAATATTGAGGATATAAACATTTGAAAGGAAAGAAAGAGCCTGTGAAACAAAATTGGAAAAGTAAACACTGTGAAGATGTTATTGCAAGATTCTCTTCATTTTCTGCTTGTGTCCCAGTGTCACTTCTTTCTAGCTAAATGGCATTGGCATGCATGTACCCTCCCATATCACATGCACATTGGAGTAAATACTAGTCTGAAGTAAGACAGTTGAGGCAACTGCTATTCGATAGGTATGTCTTCCCTTCATACTCACACTTTCTGCCCTTAGGTTTGTAAGTTATGCTTTATTTCTTTCTATTTCATATCATGGAAAGAAAGAAAGAAAGAAAGAAACAAACAAACAAAGCTAAATGTAAAAGAGAATGATAAAGCACGGGATCCGTGGAGAGATCAAAGTTCTGAAAACAAGTTTCTGATGCCCAGAGTAAAGCTATTTAAAGAATGGGGCTACCCATCTGAGAATAAATCCAATTGCACAGATACTCAGCTTGTAAAACATTGAGTTAATACTAAAAATTGGGCCTC
This sequence comes from Acomys minous, assembly GCF_964271855.1. Classification (NCBI taxonomy): domain Eukaryota; kingdom Metazoa; phylum Chordata; class Mammalia; order Rodentia; family Muridae; genus Acomys; species Acomys minous. The sequence goes on along the minus strand of NC_140492.1, from coordinate 86,396,700 downwards.
CAAATGTTTGTCTCCCTCAGGTAAATCTCATTCGCACTCCGTCCTTGTCTTTTTATTATGGACATAATTATAATATATACTCACTTAATAAGCAGACCTCAGCCGTACAGCACAGTCATAACGTACCACAATGCACAGACTCAAAAAAGATAAGTAGGAAAAAGGATGATGCAAGGGAAGATGCTCAAATATTACTCAGAAGGGGAAATAGCAAAAGACAGAGGTAGCAGTTGAAGAGAGGAAACAAGGTAGGGGAGAGAGCTCAGAGAGATATAAGAGTGGAGATCTGACCTGACGAGAGCAGACTTCAGTCCTTTCCTGAGGAATAGGGGAGGGGAAGAGAGAGAGGGCAGGAAGGTGGGACTTGGAGGAGAGGAGGGATGGGTCTACAGCCAAGATGTAAAGTGAATAATTAAAAAAATTTTTTTTAGTCCAGTAATTTTTCCTCAAAATATTTGTATATTTTTATACTACATTTGGTAAATAACAAACAAAACAAACAAAACCAAAACCAAAAAAAAAAAAAAAAACCCACTGGAGTGATAATAAATGATGTGATGATTGGCATCACAACTTTAACTATTTCTGCCTGTATGTGATTTGTTTATTATCCTATTTGATTGTGATCTTCACACAATTGAGTCTCCCAGAATTTAGTAATTCCCTGGAAGGGCAAGAACAGTGCTCAGCTAACATTTATATACACCTGTGTGTGTGTGTGTGTGTGTGCATGTCTATTTGTGTATATGTATGTGTGCTTTTGTGTGTTCATGTGAGAATATGTGCATGTGTATATATGTAGATGCAACAATGAAACAAGATTACTCAGAATGTCACCTCCTTTTCAAATATTTTTTTTAAATATACAGTCTGTTTCTTAAAAGTTAATTTTAATAAAGAAGAGATTACCATTTTTCTATGTAAATTACTGGATGTGATTCCTTGTGTACGATGAACATTTACCCAGAGGTGATTTCTTTTCTGCCATGACTCTAGCATATTTGTTAGCTGTTCTCTGTCTAAAATTACTCCTCCCAAAATTCAAGAGCAACCAAGACTTGGTATTCAATTTAACTGACCAAAATACTTTTTTAGAAGGATAAAACATAAAAGAGCGATATGGCACAATTTTCCTTTGACTATGCCCTTTAGGTTTACAATAGTGTCAGTGCAAGTCATACAAGCAGGAAATGACATTTAATGGAGTGCTCCAACTGCACTGAGCATGCCAGGAAGTCAGGAAGGAATCTGAACTTGGATACCTCCGTAGACATTTGAATCCAGAAAGGTGTGGAGACTTTTACAATGGGAGATAGGAAGAAAGGTTATGGCGAATCTGGGTCTGGACACATTTGCAGATCTTCTGTTCACTGGACAAGGATGTTAGCTACGTCTGCAATCTTTGTTTCTCTCTAGTCTTGTCAAAAGTGACTCCAGTCCTTTGTAGACAAACTTTGAGGTGGGAGTTTGAGGCAAACATCTCATGACATTTTACAATTTTTTTTCTTCTTTTCAAAATTGAAGGATTTTATTTTTTGAGAAGAGAGGTAGTAAATATGGAAAAATTAAAACATATAAACAATATTTATTATAACAGATGTTAGTATTTTTTATTTTGTCACTTACACTCTAGAAAAAATTACTGTATTCTACTATTTTACCTGCTATTATTTTATATTTTATAAGAAAAAATTAACATGAAAATAAGGTTATCATATTTTTGTAAAGTATGAATGAATTGACTAAATAAAAAGTAATTAATTGTTTTTCACATTTGCATATGTTTGTTCTTTTTCTGAAATTGAAATTGAATAATGTCAACACCACCAGAGAATCATTCCTACACATCATTGTGTAGGAAGCAGAAGATGAGGGAGTGGATAAAAGGCTCTTTGTTGATTTTCAGATCTATTTTATTTTAATATGTGTCATCTTGTAAAAATCTGTATCTTAACTTAAAAAAGATGGTATTGGTGCAAGATTTAGAATGGACTGGGGAAAAAGATGGAAGGAGACATAGGAATTGGGAGAAATTTATGGCTGAAACTGATTCTGAGTGAAAATTTAGAGTACATGGCTAGCATGTTTGTGCTTCCTTTCTTCCAGGGAGGAAATGACACTTTAGACTCCCAGGGATGCTGAAACCACATGCAAAAAAGGATGGGCAAATTTGTCATTCAGAATTTATGAAGGATATTTTTTCTTCTCACTGACTAAAAAGAACAAATCAAACACTGGGTCTCCAATTCTGAAAATTAGTAGACTCTGGAGAGCCAATTAAACATTATTCCCCTATCTCGACTCTGTTTTAACATCCTTCTTTATTGCATACAGTTTCTTTCGCTTACAAGGCAGGTAGATGGTGTTATCAGGCTAATTTGGGGACAGTTATCATTATAATGTAATTTTTTGCAATTATGTGGTAGACCAGGTGGCAAGACAGCATGGCTTTGCATTGCCAAGGTGCAAAACAAATTCAGTGTTCAATCAACCTGAGAGAGAAAGGACAATTCTCATTTGCATAAACATGTAGCCACGGAAACGAGATGCACAGAGGTATAAGGGGAAAGAGACCTATTTTACATGATGTGCATAGAATATTTGACAGTTTAGATTGGAGGCGTCATTGATGTGGGTTGGAATGGTACGGTTGGTTGCCATGGATATGGTTTTCCCTACTGGCAGTGCAGAGATTGGCAGGGATGGATGCTGAAAAAAAAAAAGAAAGAAAGAAAGAAGGAAGGAAAAAAAAGCCTAAACCACTGCAACACTCTGGCAGCCTCATTCTTTTCTTTTGTTGAAAAGCTATGTATCGTTTCTGCACTAATGACAGCTCATCAAGTATGCAGTGTAATCTAGAAACACTGATATTTCTGTAATAAATCATTCATGTATAATATATATGCATTTATACATTCTATGCACATATATATGTGGCAATCTACATGTATATATTTGAAATAACATGTGTGTAAATTAATAAAAGATTAGATTCTTGAGAAAAATATTTACTTTTTCTATTTAATATTAATTTGATAAATTCTTAGATATTAGGATTTCTTAAATAATATAAACAAAGTGAATTATTATTTTACCTAGAGAAAGAGGACTGCACAATATGCTTTTGTGGATGAGGCAAACAATGAAAGGAAAAAAGAGTGCCTTGTCCCTGCAGCCCAGTCTCTGCTTATGTGACCCTTATAGTCACTGTATTGCCGCAATATAACTAGGAAAATGGTGTTCATCCATGAGAAAACAAGGCCATTTTTATTTTCTTTGTAGGGCTTAGCACAACATTTACCATAATATAAAGCCAAACAGACTATTTATGCTGCATTGCAGAGCAGCTGAAGGTACTTTGATTTCCTTTTGTAAAAAGCTCACTCATTCATTATCCTGCTTTCATACACTTATTGAGAACCCTGCCTTTATTAAAGATTGCAGGGATGTCTTTTGTCTTTAAGAATCCATTCACTAACATATTATGGGAGAAGGGTCTGAAGGCACTTAGGTTGCCCAGTCCTGCAGGGTGAAAACTGAGGACCTTTGTCTGTGCTAATAGGCAGCTTTACATACAGCCAGACTCGGGAGAGTTGAATTCTGGTGCACAAGTTGTTATGACCTTGTGGATTTCCCCTCCACATCCTCTAGCCTGTGAAGGAATGTTGAGTGGCCTGACACTTTTGTGAACCGTCTGCCCTTGAGATAACTGGAAACTGAGGAAAGAGTAGCAAGCAGCAGCCACTGTGCCAGCAGAGTCTCTACTAAAGCATGTCTTCTGTGTGTAATGATTATCTTTGCTGTCCATAGAGCCAAATTATGGTAAATACTTATAAACAACTAATTTTTATTCACACATATTTAGGAAAAACATGTAGCTGAAAGAGCAGCTAAGACAGTGCTGTCACTCTGCGAGGAGGGTCTTTTAGATAGAAAGAAGACAGCCACATTCTGAGAAGTATGTTGATCGCAAATTTAAGTTAGACTGATCACAGATTGACACTATGCTGACAGGAAGAAAGAAGTACAGTGAGGAAATTCTGCACCAATATATAACTTTCTTTTATCTCATATTTTTGTTAAATATATTTTTATTGATAAAGCTATGAAAAGTTCTAGTTCCTATTGTTTATTCTTCTTTATAATATAAAGTATACTAGAGGATCAGCTCCTGCTAAAAAGCCATGCTCCTACAAAGTCCCATGAGTTTTCTCAAATCTCTCTTACAACTCACTAGATGTACACAGGATCGTATCTATGATAACCTTGTCAGTGACCCCAATCTTCAGGAAGCCAGCTACAGTCCAACTGTCTTTACTTATGCATCGTCCCTGTTTCTGAATTTGTTTCTCTCTGTGCCCCCTTGAAGTGATACTCCAGTCACTGTTTCCGTTTGCATGGTAGGCATCAACAAATATTTGTTGAGAACAAGCAAGGGAGACCACAAAGCTGCTTCAACTTTTGTGTTTCGTTACTTATGAGGTTCTTAAAGATGAAGGAAGAACTTTAAATATACCCTGATACATGAATTTATCATCTAAGGCCAACCTGTAAATAATGAGACGCAGAATGAATTCAGAAGTGGTCAGTTAGTAAAAATCTTAATGCAGAAGTAAAGATAATATGCAAGGTTCGTGTAGCATCACCATGCTGTCACAGGTCCCTGTCCCTGCACAGCTGTTTTTTTAATGTATACTTTATTACAATTTGACATTTTGTTTAAGATCCTCTATTTTGTTTGTTGTTGTTGTTCTTTGTTTTGTTTTATTTTGAGACAGGGTGTCTTTATCTTGGCCAAGTTGGTTTCAAACTGGTGATCTTCCTGCCTGCCCCAGACTCCCAAGTCTAGAATTGCATTTGTGAGTCCATGATGCCAACAGCCCTGTATTATTTTCTATTTTTATTTTCTACATCTCTGCTCCCAGTGTGTGCCCTAGTTCTTGCATTGAAGAAAAGTTAAGTTACAGTTGGAGCATGTTCGCCATTGCCTACCCCTCTTGAGACAGTTTCAGGATTTGAGCATGCTCCTTTGTCTTCTATTAAATACTTGAGTGCTATAGTTCTGAGCACCTCAAATATAATTGCAGAAATAGTCAGGAAGAGCCACGATGTATGGTGCAAAAGGAACAAAATGTTTATAAACCCCGTTTTCGTTTTGGAGGTAAAAATGTTTGCTCATCATTAAGAACCCATTTTTATTCCTAAGGAAATAAAGAAATAAGAGACTGGTTATGTTCTGAGCAGAGACCTGATTATTTCACGCTGTGGGTGTGATTCTTCAAAGGTCAGAAAGAGAGTTCTGGAGAGGTCTACTTTTCTTGGGCAAGTGTACACTTGCCTCAATCTCACTCATATGCCAGGAGAGAGTCACATGCACTGGGCCTTAAATGTGTTCATTTCAAATCAAGCAGGAGGCCTGACTCACATACACAAGTTTCAAGATTAGCATCTCTCTGTCGTTACTAATGCACATGTAGATTGCTTCTGTTTCTGACACTGTGATGGGTTCAATGGTATGTTCCTTTTAAGGATTTGTTTTTGCTGATTTTCATGTTATTAAGATATATTATCTTTTGAATTTTAGTTTAGTGAACTAATAGAATACAAATTTACACTGTGTCACCTTTCCATTTGAAAAGACATGTTTTCCTTTCTTGAAACACTAACACTGTATCTTCCTTGAAAGCGAAATAAGGCAGCTGGCTTTTCTTTGTTGTCATCAGGTTTATTAAAAACAGGGCAAAAGCCAGAGTTCACTTTCTAGACTTGTCATCAGTGATTAGAGAGGAACAATTTTTCTTTCTTTATTATTTTCCACCCTTGCGGAGGTATATGTTACAATCTTCGTCAGCACACTTTAATGCAGAAACACAGTAAGTAAGGCTTTCAAACTATCACCAGTCTGAGGCTTTCCCCCACGGGCTTTGTCTTCAGCCTCTGGAGTGGTGGGCATGCTTAGGCGGTCATGGTGGGACTTTCCTCCTGGCACAGAGAATAGCAGGCCAAGCCAATGGCTGAAGAGCTCAGTGGCTGGAAGTTGCTGCCTTAGACTGGATGGCATCAAATACATGGTTCCGAGAGCCAATGATATGGTTTCGTCAGTCTGTTGAGGTAGCCTTGTCAGTCCCGTTTTAGGGTTTCACATAGGAAGTGAAATTTCTCCAATTTCCCATCACATAAAGTTAAAAATCTTTTGGTCTCGTGTGTAAGCCACGCCTTCCTTGAATTGCATAAACATTGGCATAATGAAGTGTGGGAAGCATTTGCTTATTTGAAAGGAACTGGAATTCCCAGTGAAGACCTTATGTCATTATAATGGCTTTTCTTTCATTCTGGTAAAATCCTACTGACATTAAATTTCTAGTCACAAGCTTGTCACCTAATTTCTGTAGCTAACATGACCCCATATCCATGCCAGCAAATTTGCTTTCCTCTTAGGAGAAAGAGAGAGAGAGAGAGAGAGAGAGAGAGAGAGAGAGAGAGAGAAACAACTTTACTAAACAGTGTTATGTTATATTTGGTTTGGTTTTTCTATCTGGTCTGGTAAAATCCTACTGACATTAAATTTCTAGTCACAAGCTTGTCACCTAATTTCTGTAGTTAACATGACCCAATATCCTTTCCAGCAAATTTGCTTTCCTCTTAGGAGAAAGAAAGAAAGAAAGAAAGAAAGAAAGAAAGACAGACAGACAGACAAACAACTTTACTAAACAGTGTTATGTTTTATTTGGTTTGGTTTTTCTATCTGGCAACAAGAATGAACCCCCCCTTTTTTTTCAGGGATAACCTCATATTTTTCATTTCTCAGGTCTTCAAAATTCCACATGTCATTTTCTCATTGTATCGCTGTTCCTCATCACCTGTGATGACATCAAACCATGTGCCACTACGAACTTACCCTTATCCAGTCTGCTCCATGAGATGATGCCCTTCACCATTCAAATTCAATCTGAACCCTGTGTCTCTGCTCTTAAGCTGCAATTCATCAATTTTTTCCATGTTGTCATGTAACCATGCTGTGGCTTTTTCTAATGTCCTTATCTCGATCATTAATTTTACCTTCTGATGTAGCAGTACTGAGTGATATGATTTACAACTTAATAAAATGGGTTTTTTAAAACATTAGATAAACTAGTAAATCAATTTTCATAAGAGTCAGCACTCTGGCATTCCGAAGGTAGACTTAATTTACCTCCTTTGCCTGATTTCATCTCAGGTGAACTGAATGGCACAGAGGGATGCAGGCAGCAAACAGTGCGTGTATGCATAATACATAACAATTGAATTCCATTTTGATGGTTCTCCTAATGATGTCCAGGAGAGGATAGGGTGGAAGCCAAAACCTTGATAGGTGTGTCCGGGCATCTCCTTGACTTTGAAATCTGTTTCCAATCTTTTTTGACCTTTGTGCTTGAGAACAAAATGTCTCTCGATGGTCACAAATCCTATAGGGATAGGTGACTTTTCTTGAGTCTTGTAATACATAGCTTTTTTTTTTTAAAAAAAGCATACTCAGATAAAATAACATAAGTTATAATTAAGTCAATATAATAAAGAATATTTGTAATTAATTCTATCCTTTTCTCTGCCTTTATGAGGGTACTTGGCCCAATGACGTAAGGCAGGTGTTTACAACAGTCTAAGATCCTTGTGTTCTGAGCAGAAAAAGAGAAAACTTGCTCCCCTTGTTCATCTTAGCTACCATTTAAAGTACTAACTTATTTCCAGGTCCCCCCCTAAATACATTAGTTTGGCTGCATAGTGGTAGTAGATTCTAAGGAAATGAAAAAAAATAAAACACCGTTTATTAAATTCTCATGTTTCTAGGCAGGTGACAGATTGATATATTTCCTTAAAGTTCAGCACAAAACTAACCACTCTGAAGAATTTTGCTTGTATCTGGGCGGTTCCCTCACCCGGTAACCGGAAGACACAGCACTACGGGTTTTTTCTTGTTTGTGGGTGAGAAGGTGTTACCGTGTTTAATCAGCTAGCTACGTTGCTTGGGATTGTTTCAAACACTTGGATGTGAGTAGTCCTCCTGCCTGGGTCTTCTGACTAACCAGGATCATAGGCACAAGCACCAAACTCCAAAACAGGAACTTGAAGGAGCTTAGGAGTCACGGTGGAGGCGTTCCCCACGCCCACCCCCATTTACCACCCCGTGCTGCGGGTATTTTTTTTTTCTTTTCTTTTCTTTTTTTTTTTTTTTTTTAATTTTGAAAATAAAAACATGGGATCCAAGTAGGTACACATTGTTCAGGTAAAAGTGAAGAAAAGCAGCAAGTAAGCCGTACATTAAACGAGAGCATGTGACTACTATTCTAATAGAGAGAAATGATAGGGTCAAGGCTGCATGCTAGGAATACACAGTATAGGAAGCTGGGAAGCCGGCGCCATTCCTCTAGATCCCTGCACCAACTGTGTGAGTAGGGGCTTGGATCCTTTATAACTCAACAATTTCAACATTCACCTGCAGGGTCAAAACCAAACAATTGCTGGGTCTCATTAAGAACCTCACTGGTAATGGCAGAAGTAAGGTAGGACCTAATTAAGGGTCCATCTGCATTTGGACTTTTTTTTTTTTTTTTGTACACTGGCTTCTTGGATATGAACAACCAGTATCTGGAATAAAAGATAATATGGATTTTGTTTTATTTTGAAAATTTCAGATCTTAGTGTCATTATGACAATAGTACGCATACAATATTTATATTAATTATTCATAGAAGTAAAGGTATATTTGACATAGAATCCTACCAGAGAATGTTAGAGTGAGCGTAAACTGGTTATATCATCACATTCTGATATAAGAGAACAATTCCATATCATTAAACTGTGAAGAAGTTAATTTCAGGCTGTATCGGCATAGCAGAGTGTTGTTATCCACTGTGTCCAACAAGGCTCTAGGTGGCATGTCACAATCAGACAGTACAAGATGTGATACACAAAGCCAAGTACAATAGTCCAGCCAGGAGGCAAGATGAAAGGTAAAACAACATATAATGCAGAAGAACTTATTTTGTAAAAAGATTAGATAGTTGTTGTGATTATATTAGATGTAGGGCCTAATAAATATTAATTATTGTTACAACGGTATTTGCTAACCTCACTAGCAGTCAATGAGGGCACAAACATTTTGTTATATTTTAAAATAGCCTCACCAGGAGCAGGCCAGATAATAATCCCCTAATCGGGCTCCAATCCCATGCCATCTGCTTCTAATAATTTCTATCGAGCTACCTCCCATCCATAATCCAAAATACTTGGTAACGTTCCTCATCTTAGCTGAGCCCTCTACCCACACCGGCCATGCGTTCTTACTCTACCTAAGCCATGGTGCCTTCCTTCCTTTCCCTCTTCTCCTCTCCTCTTCTCTTCCAGTCTCTCCCAAAAGTCTGGGAGCATCAGCCATGCCCATCCCACTTGCCCCACCTGGGTGTGTTGGCTTTTTATTGGTCAAACAGAAGCAAGGTTTCAGGTAAGGGTATAAACATGTTGGGATACGTGAGTCTGTGCACTTGGGTATCAGCCAGACCAACCTCCATCACATGGCACAGAATGAGAGCATCCCATGCACTGTTTTGACTCTGAAGGACATAGTGTGGGACTGAGAGGAAAGAAAATCTAAAGCGGCACTGAAATGTAGGTTAGTTAATGAGCCTCAATACGTGTACCTCAAGATACTATTCACAGAGAATGCAACTTGATATGTCTTTTTGTTTTAGGACAAAATATTGTGCCTCATAGTATGTATTATATCTTCCTATTATGTCTTCAGTATTAGGTATTAGCACATTTTAACATGCTAGGGGTTCTAAGGAGTCAAGCAGGAAATTACATTATTTTGTTCAGTGAATTATTTTACACATTTAATTAACCATACCACCTTTATTGTTTTTTTAGAAATTGAATTAGTTTCATTTAGAAAACCCCAGATTTAAAAAAAAAACCCACAAATCATAGGACTACTATGAAATAGCATACTGAAATTTAAAAAGCGAAGACTTGGTCTGTTTTGGAAAACATAAATTTTGGGATGACAATCAAGAATGTAGTTGGCCCATCTAACTCGTCTATGCATGGTTCATAGTAATGACTGTCTTCTTGGGCATTTAACCCAAGTGATAGTTTTATTGTACCTTTTATAAAATCACAAAAAAGACATACAAGAAGAAATTATTAATATATAACTATTAACAATATCTACAGGAAACAGATAACTGTACATTCTTCACCAGCATATAATCTGCTAATCCCCCTGCCTGCCCTGATATGATTCTGATGTTGAATTTGTCTTTGAGAGTTCTGTGGTTACTGTGAGAAGATTTGACAGGAAATTCACAGTGTAAGCTGAGGCCCTTTGGTCTCGGCCCCCTCTGACTTTTTCAGGATGAACTGTGTTTTCTAAAGGCTTACTTTTGGGCAACAAGCAAACATAAGCATCTTAAATTTTACTTGTAGCACTTTGTCCTTATCTAACAACGAGTATTTCACGGGGGTCATTGACAGAGCTCTCAGAACTGTGACTATTCATGGGACTCCAGTCCACTGCAGTCTCACAGTCTCTACGCCCTTTACTCAGAGTAATTTTGGAACAGCATCATTAGCTACTTGGGACCATAATGGCAAAGAGAAGACTGAAGAGCAAATGCTCAAATAGAATGAAATTCATGAAAGTTGGGGGTTTTTGTTTTGTTTTTTGTTTTTGTTTTTTGGGGTTTTTTTTGTTTTGTTTTGTTTACCATGGCTTTGTCTTCCATTGTGAACACTTGACAAGAGCAACACTCAAACTTCCATTGGTTTTCACCCAAGGTATTTTTGGTTAAATTTTGTTAAAATGCAAAATCTGATGCATAGGTTTTGGGATCAGCCTCAAATTTTACTTTTCTGATAAGTGCAATTATCAAGAGCACACAGGCCAAAAGGCTTGCACAGTCCTTGGAGCTTTGTAGTTTTTAACTTACTGTGGTGTGTGTCAAGAATGCCTTGTTCCGTGTACTGTCCCCAACAATCAAGATAGCTAAGGACGCATTTATTTGGAATAGTTTAGGGTTTTTGTTTGTTTGTTTTTGTTTTGTTTTTCAGATAAATTGCTGATTACTCATTTGTTTCCAGGTTAAAAAAAAAAAACCAGAAAGTTATTCATAGAGAGCCTGTAATTAGCGTTGTCAATTAAAAGGAGCCTTGGATTGACACATTGCCCTGGTCTGAGCCACACTGCCTAAAGCAAGCGGATCCTGGCATAGCTGGGGCTGAGAGGTTCTCTAGGTGCAAGGCTTTGAGTCACCAAGTGTGAGAAAAACCACTCGTGGGAACGGTCGGAGTGTAGCAGGGTACTCTTCAGGGAATGACCACTTCATTTTGCTACTAATGAGGCGGCGATGCAGGCTACTGTGGATTTTACCCAAGGTGTCGTAGAGGCACTTTTTAATGAAGTCTCAGACATATTTTTGCATGCTTTTACCCAGCATCCTAACCATGCTTCAAAGTTCCCATCCTTTGATTGATCTCACTCATCTTGTTTGGGGGGGTGCGGGCGCAGAGGTGGGGGACAACTTCAGCAGCTCTCTGCAGGCAGATCCCACCAGAAAGCAATAAACTTCAGAAATAAATAAGAATCTAATTTGTGCAGGATACCTCTTTTTGATACTGTTAATTTTTTTTTCATTCCGTGTATACAGTTCTATGACCATAACTTCCCTTGCAGCAGATCACTCATTAGCTATGGCCTACAGCAGTGGCTTTCCTGCCTCTCCTTCCCAGCGCTTCACTTATTTGTTTAGCTGACAGGCTTTTTTGAAGCAAGCCTGCTAAAGGCTGCAAGGATTCCTGGCTTTCCTCCCCTTCCATTCTTGTTATTATTAGGAATATGGACAAGATGCTGGTGTGTGTATTCCATCTGAAATTGTGCAGGATTTTCTATCTCTTGGGAAAGAATCAAATTGCTTCTTAATCGTCCAGGACTCAATTCTTCTGTAACTATTCATAGGCAAAATTCTTGTTAGCGCCGAGGGGAGTTTTGCCCTCATTTGAGGTTACAGGATCAAGTAGTAAAGGTATTTATAGCCACCTCATTCTCTCCAGGAAAATAAGTTAAACTCGATATGTGGAAATGGCTAAATATGCCGTAGACGTAGTTCTGTTTGCTTAGACAGTTTCTCCTTAAATAATTCAGTGAAAACGTTCCCAAAGAAGAAAAACTAAAAAGTAACTGGTGATGGTAACTCACAATTGTTTTGCTCCCCATTTTGCCCAATAAAATGTACATTCCACTTGCAGGACACAACAAAATACAAAAAGTTCCTGATCCTACAGCAGAATAAAGGGGCCACATTTTCATGATTTGTCTCTTGAAGACTCATTGGAAAACTGGAAATATTATTAGCCCTTTGAAAGTCAGCCACAATCCAACAGTCCTACTTTAAAATCTGTTGTCCTTAACAGTATGAATGCTTAGGTCCCACTATGGTAGGCTGACTCTCACAACATGCTGCCTGTCTTCTTATTTCCCCTCTGAAATCCATGTCAAAGAGTAGAAACACCAGAGTTCAAGGCAGACCCTTGGCTCTATACTAATTTTACAACTATCCCTCTGTGAAAAATGTTTGACCCTCTGCTCTTAATTTTCTCGTTTATAACTGAATGAGGTGAATTAGTTATTCTTGAGTTTCCTCTAGATAAAAATTCGCATGATAGACACTGGCTAAATTTTACATAAATATTGAGATTTATCTACAGAATAGTGAAACTGCAAGCATCAAAGCCAACCAGTACATTTTCCTTTTGTATTCAACTCTGTGGAGTGCTTATGATTCCCCCCAATTAAATGACTAGTTCAGCCCCAAGAAGAAAGACTTTGTACTATATTATTGACTTTGTAGAGTGGTATTGGGCAAATGATTCCATCTCAAGACAGAAATTAATAATTGACTTATCAGTAGAATAGAGATATAGGTCTCTATACTGAAGGATAGCTGAACAGTAAAACAAGTAAAAGTTCCTATGCTTCCTATGAAATAGCAAAAAAAAAAAAAAAAAAACACCAAACAACAACAACAACAACAAAAACCAACCAGTTGTTTAGGTTCTATTAAGCTCCATAAAGGTAGATGACAGTGAAAACTATTGATGATGATTTGTGTCTTGGGGGGCTTGGGGAGTCTACCTACACGCTGCCCTGTCATTAGCCCATGCTCCTTCCAGCCCTAAGTTTTCAGTTTTGATATGTTCAAGAATATGATGCTAGTTTTTTCTCACCTAATATACAAATGTCCTTTCATTAAAAGGTTTTAATAAACTTGGTAGTTTTCAGAAGTTTATTACCACAGTTCTAGCATATCTCTGACTTTGCTAGTAACTAGATTAGCTTTTCCTCTGGTATCTGTATGAAAGGTACTTAGAATTAATTTATATTTTTTTCAAGGACAAACAAATTGATCTACATGAAGAACTAGACCTTTCCATTGTGTAGCATAAAAGCCATTAAAATGATAAAATATGACTTTCTTGTTAACATTCAAATCTACATCTTAGTAATTTGACTAAGGAAAACAACAAGAAATGAATTTTAAAAGACCACAATGGGACAATAATTATTTACCCACACAGATTTCCCTTGGGTTAAGAGTACTATGTGCTCTTTTCCTACTCAAAATGTGTCTGCAATAAATAAGCCTAACTGTGATGTTTGTTTCAGTATTATTTAAAAGAGAATCTCAACTTACATTTTAAAGTTCAAACTATTTTCCTTTCCTCAGTGCTCACTAGGCTCTGATCTTAATGTGGTATCAGTTCCTCCATCACAGAAAAGCCTAGTAGGAGGGATAACATATGTACTTATATTCATCACATGAATTTCAGTTTCAACAGCCGAATCCTTTTAATGAGTTATGGCTTATGCTTCATATGCATTCCCTCAATACTGACAGTTACCCAGGAGTACCTGTGTTGTTATAGCTGAGTTTTGCAGACACAAAGATGACATGACTTATACATTGCTAAACAGATTATAATTAACTTCACTTTTGAAACCCCCAAACTGTCAATGATAGATTAATGTCCAGGTCTGTTTACTAGAATAACCTCTTCCGTAAAAGGATGCTGTGAAGTTCATAAAATTTTTAGAAAAAAAAAACTGTTAAATTTTCAACGAACTTTTCAAATGTATATGAATAAGAATATTGGCACATGATCTTAAAATAAAGACAGAAGATTGAGAGTTAAATATATTATATGAAGTTAGTACATATCCCTAGAAGCATCTTAAATTACCATTAAATTTTATTTGTGTTGATTTTATCCTAAATAAAAATTGCAAATCAAAATGCTTCCAGGACCTGAGAAAGCATTAATTGTATGGGGTCAGAAACTAAGAAACTGAGCAGTGTTAGCATCCTGCCTATTGGAATAGCATGTGCTTTATCTAAATCCTTACTAACATTGAAAACAATCATTTAAAAAAACCCAATAATCAAATTAAACAGAAAAATTGTAGAATTCTCATAAGCCAATAAAGATGTCAGATTCACACAAGTGATTTGGAGCTGTGTTTCTTCTTTTACTGTGGGATAGTCATAGAAACAAAATACTTTGAGAAGTTCGGGAGGACTAGGACCAAATAGACAGTGATGGAAATTCACTCAGACATCATGAGTCTCTCAGGGAAGAGATGTGACACTTTCTGAACAAAGGAAAGGGAATTTGGGACACTGGTGGCCATGTCTTGATCTTTGGCTCTTATAATAAAAAAAATCCAAACAAAGAAGTCTCTGGGAGAACAATTCCAGTTGCAAAGGCTTTCCATATCTCAGTGTAGGCATTTGAGTGGAAGAACTGACGACCAGAGTCAGAAAATAAAGAGGCAAAGGACATAGTTGAGACAAAAGAACATGCTTTGTGTTTGTTTCCTGTTGTCTTGTTTGATTCTGTTTCTCATCGTATTATGTTACCACAGATATAACAGACTCATATGGAAGATAAAGTTGGTTAGCATTCTGCACAAGGTGGTGATCAAAGCAGGTGGTGACATGTCCTCTTGCCTACATGCTCTCATCCAGCATGCCCATTTGTTCTAACTTCCACAAGCTAAGTTGTTTTCCTGATTGTTAATCACTCATCTTCCTGACCCCCCATAGACCCATCTTAATTGGCTCAGGATATTCCCAATCAGTTTTTCATACGTGAGAAAGTCTCATCTTAATCTCTTTTCCATTTGTGCTTTTGTCTTGTTTTGCTGAATTTTATGTAGCTACATGTTAAGTGGTTATAATTCTAAGGAAAAGAGCTCAACACATCTTTCCCAAGAGCTTTGAGGCAATCTCTTTCAGATCCTGCTTCACCTTTCAGATCCTGGCTAGCTAGCTCAGAGACCTTACCAGACCTATTTGATATCTCTTGGTCTGCAAAATTCCCTTGAGCACAGTTCTTTCCAGGTGTTGTTGAGAATACACAAAGATTGCTCTAAGACCCAATAGAACTGTGGCCTATTGAGTACGGACATCCCTGTAAGTACACAAGCCTTTCCACACTCTTTCCACCAGCTACCAACAATTACAAAAATCCTTAACACATTTACCACAATCTCCTTGATTACTGGGATCAATGTACCTGTTTTCTCCAGTTGGAAATAAAAGGTCCTTAACAAAGAATATTTAAATTAATGACTTACAGGAAGTTGAGAAGTCAACAGCAGGCCAGAAACACGAATATCATTTCTTAAAAATATGAAGGCTATGTGTGATCTGAGCAATCCTCCTTGGTATGGAGTAAGCAAACTTCATAGAGCAGGAATACTTTCCTGAAGGAAGTCAAGGGTGATGTTCTGGCTAGAGCTTAGAGAAGGAAGGCTCCAACTTTCTAATGAGAGTTTTTCCAAGATAGGCTAGGCTTGGCAGCTAACTCTAAGGTTACCTTTGGTCACACTAACTACAGAGCTGGTCTTAAAATATGCTTAACACATTTAATTGCAATCAGCGATCATTACATTGCTAAATCTTATGATCAGAAATACCAAAAGACCTTTGCTATCCCAGTCAAGTGTGTAAATGCTGGCAAATTACCAAAATCAGAACCCAATAAAATTGTATTAGTCACCTTGCAAGGTGTCATCTCTGAGTTATACTGAGATTAAAGGCCCAATCTGAATGTGTCAAACCAATTGCAAGACGCAAGTGGCTGTGAGTCTAAAGAATTGACTAGCATAAGGCCATGTCACTATGGGACTTTGCTGCTAAAGAAAAAAGTATTTTTGCCTTTTATGAGTCAAGGGCCAGGCTTATCTTTCTTGTGTACCAACTGGTTTCCTAGATTCTGACAATCTATATTTTGTGCTTGTGCCCCGTTCATCAACAAGCAATACTGGCAACTCAGTAAATGTTTTAGGCTACAGATTAACCAAAATCTCTGATAACAGTGAACAGGTTTCAAAGATGAAGCAAAAATAATCAGTAATAATCATTATTATTATTACTATATAACTAAATTAATTCAAGATGCACCAGAAGTTGTCTGGCCTTAGATCCTAGTTTTAAATAATAAAAATTAATTATTATTTGGTAGATCTCGAAGGATAGCGTTAAGGGAATGATTTGCCTAATGCATGATGCATCTTGTAAGACACTAAAGAGATCAAATATTTATCGAACAATTATTATCATAAGCACACAATGTTACAAGCACTTTGGGGGCTTCTTGAGTAAATCAAAGAGGAGGAAAAAAAAAGTCTGTGCTCTTGAGGCTGTAGAGATGGCTCAGTCATCAAGTGCACTTCCACTTTTGCACAGGATCCAGATTGACTCCCCAGATCTCTCCTGGCAGCTTCTCAAAACTGTAACTCCAGTTCCAGAAGATTTGGCACCTTCTGACCTCTACTGGCTCCTGCACCCATGCTGTGCCTACACTTCCACCCAGGGAAACACACATACGCATAAAATAAAACAATACAAATTAAATATAAAACAGTGTTTATAAAGTTTTAAAAAAAGCAAAAGCAGACTGTGTTTTTATGAATCTCTCAGAACCCTCAGCAATGGAGTAACAAGCCATAGACAAAAAGAAGTAAACATAAATGTCCCTATCATATGCTAACATGGATAAAGATAATGAAAAAATAGAACCCGGTAAAAATACTGCGGCTGGGAAGAGCACTGGGAAGTGAACCAGGGATGCCAGGATAGGGCTGCTCTCTTTTGTGAGGTGCGATACTTGAACAATAACTGAAATACAACAAAGTCATGCCTAGGGGAGTGCTGCAAGTCCAAGGGACAGTCCTAAGCTACAAAAACATAATAGGGTTTAGACATGGAAGTTGCATGTTTTGACTCTTATTTTGAAAACTTTTTATTATTTTTTTTTTACTTTTATTGAATGTCTATGATTTACTTGTCATGCACCAAAATCCCTCTCCTTGCCTCCAGTAAAATAAAACAAACAGACAAACAAAAAATCTTGTCACAGAAGCTGTAGTGTATCACAACACAGTATAGCCTTTTGTCCAAATATGTTTACTTTCAAGTGTTCATTGCTAAGAGTCATGGGTCTGGTTGGAGGCCTACACTATCATTACTGGATCCTTATTGGTACTGCTTTTGGATATCCCATTGTTGCTGTGTGTCAAGGAGATTCTTAATCTTTGAATCTGCAAGACCGGCCCCTTCATGTGTTCCAGCAGGTCATACGTGGGGTAGATGTTGGGGTGAGGTTCACTCAGAACCCTGGATCAGGGCCACTCCATTGTCCTCAGGGCAGGGCCGGCTCACCTGCTCCCATGTCATCAGGGCAGGGCCCATTCTCCTGCTCCCTCATCATCAGGGCAGGGCCAGCTCACCTGCTCCCTTGTCCTCAGGTCAGGGGCTACTCACCTGCTCCCATGTCATCAGGACAAGGCCAGCTCACCTGCTTCCTTGTCATCAGGGCAGGGCTTGAAAAGATTTTAAATTGTTGTTCTAAAAACAGAGTGAAATTGCAATGGATGCACAAAACAGAACCAGGCAGAAAATGGTAATAGTAATATTACTAAGAATTATAACTTGGTTCAGGATAAGAGCAGTATGAGTACTTAGAAGCAGTCATTTCTGAGGTATATCTCATAGGGCAGTAGGTAGGATTTTCTAGTGTATTAAATATGGAGGATAGAAAAAAAGAGAAACCAAGATGACTTGAAGGTTTAGGGTTTGATTCCTTGAGGGAGAGTGTGAGTTTAGGGCATGGAAGGCCGAGATTTGGATGTACTGAATTTAAGATCTCTACTACATCTCCAACTGGAAACGTTGAGTAGTCAATTAACTATGTAAAAATTAACTGTGTGATGTGGATCTCAAAAGAGTTTAGAAATCTAAGCTTGGAGGACAGAGGACCAACATGTTATAGCATTTAAGGGGTTGAATTTAGAAAAGATAAATCTCATGGACTTAAACAAAACAACAAACTGATCTGTGGGCAGTGCTGCTGTTTAGTTTGTTAAACTTGTAGGGGGACCAGCAGAGAACATGAAGGAAGAACAACCACTTGACGTGAAAGAAAAATCAGGAAATGCCCATGCACTGGGAGTCAGATGAAGAACAAAGTTAACAACATGTTAATGCGGTTAAAAGACATGAATGAAAAATGGCTAGTGCATTTAGTAACAAGGCGATCATGGTACATAACGGGTCATCTGTAGGGGCAAAGCAAGATTAGGATAGATGCCTTTCCCTGGCCTAGAAATGAAGATTATGAAGAAAGAAACAAATAGCAACAAAGCCCAAAGACTCCTATAGAGACACTGGCAGAAAGCATCCCTACCAGGAAATGCCAGGCTCCCGTCAGAGTAAGATGATGAAAAATGTTTAGAGAAAAGGTTAAGGATCTAGAGATTGAGCTCTTAGGCTTCTTTGATCCCTGAAGATGGTCACAATTAAAAAGTCATGGCCTCGATCTTGTCAAGTCCATGTATCTGTAGGTCACGTTCAGACTTCTAAGTGTCACTAGAATCTGCAATCCCCCTTTCAACCCTGAGAATTATGAAACCTGGGGGAAGCATATACAACCCCCTCCTTTGAAAATATCTTTTAAGGGTTTGAATATAGTTTGAGAAAGTCCCTCCAAGGTTCCTGTGACAGAAGGTTGGTCCCTGCTGTGACGATATGGAAAGGCAGTTGAACCTGTAAGAGTAGTTCCTAGTGCAAGGTCGCGGGACAAGGAAGCATTGGCTTGCAGTTAACGGTAGTAGCAAGAAGTGAGTTAATTCTAGAAAGAGCAGTTGATGCAAAGCAGAGCTGGCTTCTGCAGTCAGCCACTTCTGATATTCTCCCATACTATGGTAGGAAGCCCAAAGCCAAAGTCACTGTAAGCTCTTGGACCTTCAAAATTATAAGCCAAATAAAACTCATTTCATTTCGTATTATCTTGTATATGTATTTAATTAACAGAGATTTCCCTGGAGATAAGGCAAAGATTATTATAAACATTGTAACCCTTCATTGTCCCCTATAATGGAACTGAGGATTTCTCAGGAAATTACATGTAATTTCAAGTGTTTGTGATCTATTAAAGGACTGAAGACCTTAGAGAAAGTATAGGCTCAAAAATGTTTTTATTAGGAGAAGACATCTCTTCAAAAAGTAAGTTAGGGTACAAGTATGTCAAGTTACCTGTGCCCACAAGATACATTTTATTCAGCCTCATAATAGCAGTGGAGACAAATTAACCATCTCCACCATAAACAAATGATAATGCCTGAGAATTGGCTCTCAGATTCCTATCAAGCCTGATTCCATAGTAGGAATTTTCATGATTATGTTTTGTGTACATTTGCATGCTTACAATGGTTTATATTCTGTTAGAAAACAAATATTTTGGGAGAGTTATTGTATATTATT
Organism: Acomys minous; assembly: GCF_964271855.1. Taxonomy (NCBI): domain Eukaryota; kingdom Metazoa; phylum Chordata; class Mammalia; order Rodentia; family Muridae; genus Acomys; species Acomys minous. The sequence continues at coordinate 86,376,841 of NC_140492.1, read as the reverse complement.
CTAAAGTAGAATACTATAGAAAATCAGCTACTATAAAGGCTGATTTTCAATGTTCATTGACTGGATGGTTCATCAATTCAGTCTTTCTCATTCAGTGATTGTGGCTTCTAGGTATAAGGCCCTGATATTTCTTCTATTACATTTTCTATTTCCTGTCCAACTTGGGTGATAGAATCTAATTTTATTTTCATCTTTAATTTAAGGTTGTTTATATGCCAAGGCTAAGTGTGAGAAAATCCCTAAATATCACATAAGCAGAGGAAATGATTTTTTTCTATGATCACTTTGATACTTAAAAACATTGGATATGTAATACTTTTATATATTGACTATGGCTTAATATTTTAGCTACTTACTTCAATTTAGTCATTCAACCAAATCACTAAAAGCTCCGAGTAGTGATTAAGAAGTTCAGAAGTTAGACAGCCCTAATTTAGAATCTTGTTATTACAAATGTGAGCTGTGTAAATGTAGGCAAATTTCTGACTCTTCTAAGATTGGGCGTCCTTATGGATTACACATGGATAGCAATGCCTACTTAACAAGATTCCTGAAAGGACTGAGATAAACACTGTGAAACCTTGTGGCACAGACCCTAGAGCACATGCATTCACTAAATGTTAACTACTATTACTGTTATTATCATTTATTAACTAATTCAAAGCATAGTGGACAATAGAAAAAATAAATGAGACCTTCTCCCTAACAGCAACAAGCATACGCTTCCTTGGCGAAATGTACACACGTAGCTACAATGGGCAGAATAAGAACTGAGAGTCAATCTAGGTCACGAGCAGGGGAGAAGGAAGTCTCTAAGACCATGAGGTGGAGTTTGGGTTGAGATTTACTGTGCGTACATAGTTCTCAAGTTACATAATAGCCACAAGCTGAGTGTCAAGAAAAGTAAATCTATGACTGTGACTGAAGGGGACCTCCTCCCCCTGTATACGCTCATAGGGTATCAAGTCTCTTCTTGGTAGCCTGCTATCCTTCCTCTGAGTGCCACCAGATCTCCCCCTCCAGGGGATGTGGTCAAATATGGGGCACCAGAGTTCATGTGAAAGTCAGACATCACTCTCCACTCAACTGTGGAGAATGTCCTGACCATTGGCTAGATCTGGGTAGGGGTTTGAAGTTTACTGCCCGTATTGTCCTTGGCTGGTGCCATAGTTTGAGCAGGACCCCTGGGCCCAGATCTGCCCGTCATAATGTTCTTCTTGTAGGTTTCTAGGACCTTCTGGATCCTTCTACTTTGCCATTCTCCCATGCTTCTCTCATCTAGAGTCATAGGGGAGGGGAATAAGGGGAAAATGGGAGGGAGGGAGGAATGGGAGGATACAAGGGATGGGATAACCATTGAGATGTAATATGAATAAATTAATAAAATTATAAGAAATCATATGATTCCTACACAAAAAGATATGGAATCAATATATACTATTTTTGAAGACATCCTTATATTTTATTTAGGACCCAAAATTTATGGGATTATGTCATAATTATGTTCAGAGGACCAAAGGAAATCATGTGTGAATAATTAGCAGATGTATAAAAATAAAAAATTATCAAAAAAAAAGAAAGAAAGAAAGAAAGAAAGAAAGAAAGAAAGAAAGAAAAGTAAAGCTAACGCTTACAGGACGATGCAACGGTAACAGTAGCTACCCAGTCCAGAAACAGAGAGCTGTGGCAATCTAGGGAAGAACTGTGGCGCCAGAGAACAAGTTAAAGTGGATGGAAAGAATCAAAGCAAATGAAAGCAGTCAGATGAGGAGCTGGAGAAGCAAGCTAAGGCGTTGAGAGCCATGGATTTAGAGAAAAGGACCTGGGATCCGCCCTGTGTGTCCTTGCTTCGCTATACATCTAAAGGAATGCAGGGATATTTCCCACTATAGGACTCCCCATCTCAACTTGCTGCCCCAGCCCTGTAGCGCTTGGGGGAGGATTCCGCAGGAGACTAAGCGAGGGAGGCGGCAGGTGTGGAAAAGCATGATGGAAAATGGTCTCGCTCTTTTGAAAAAATTTGGGATTCGGTCACGAAAGTAAATCTTTTGTGCAAAGCGAGATGATTTGGATCACACTGAGAACTTGAAGATCACGTTGCGGTGTGACTTCAGTTGTATTTCAGAGTTACCCTCTTGTAAAGACAGGCTTGTGTCCTCTCAGCCTCCCTGCCCATTAGATGTGGTTATTTTTGTCTTGGGCTCATTAAACAAAGTACTGGCGGGATACAGGCTCTGGCTTCTCTTAAAAGTGACTTCGTCTATTGTAACTGTGTTGTGCGATAATATAACAGTGAGCTTCTGTCAGAGCTCTGAGCTCTGAAATAGACCGGCAGGACCTCCCTTACGTTCGCCCTGAGAGTGTCACCATTGTGCAGAAGTTCTGACAGCAATGGCAGGGAAGCCCACAGGTGGGGCTTCATCCGTTTGTTCTCATCTTGAAGAAGGCAGAACACCGGAATAGTAGCTGGAAGCTGTCCCAAAGACAGCAAATGCTCTTTGAATTGAAGTTTTATTTAAAACACCAGAGGCACAGAGACTAGCTGATTAGAAAAGAAAGTGAAGCCCGTTTAAGATTAGAGAGGCAGGCTTGCCTCCTGGTTAAAGCAAAGGAGCAAGACCAGCCTAGCCTGGATGAGTTCCAAGCCAGGGAAGCCAGCTAGACACTAGACCTAAACTTTGCACTTGTAAAGGAAAGCTGCCCGCATGATTCGGGGGGTAGGCTGTCCTTGTAGCCCACCGCTCCGTAGTGGGCTTACATATACTAAGGAAATCTGGTGGGACTTTGGCTTAGGGGGAAGCCCAAAAGACTGAAATCGTTACGGCAAGAACATCAGTGGGAAAGGACATCAGCTTATTTTGGCAAAAGCAGTGTAGATTAGGGGAAAAGGTGGGTCCATAATCAGCTGGAGGCAAAATTTGTTATTATTTAAAATGATGCAGAGAATTAATTGTTTGGCTGCAATATCTTTTCGGATGAGAGTGCAGCAGCAGCAGCTTCTCAGATATGTCAATTTTATTCATAAGAAGCAATAATATGAGGCAATTTATTTTTTTCAGGCCACTTACCCTTTCAGACATCCAATATTTATCATCTCTTCACAGTACAAGTAGTAAAAAGCACATTAAAACAAATAAGAAATGAGAGCTGAGAAAGTATTGTCTCCCCCACGCCCCACCCCATCCCGCGACCAAAATTAAAACTCCAATATGACATTAGTTTTCTACAGGTTTTTATTCCAGGGAATCTGTGCCTCTGCCCTCCACCCAGCGTTTCATGCACTTTTGTAGGCAGATGACATTTTCTCTCCCCACACCTCATTCCATATGTTTATTATGAGGTTTCCTTTTAATCACTGGCGTACAGCCCTCTTCTTCAGGCACAGAAGATGGGCAGACACCAGTATTAATTATCAGTATTTTCATGTGAAATCTAGACCTCGATTCATATAAGACAATGGAATCGATTATATTTTCTCCTTACAAACAATGGCATTTATGTGCTTTCTTACTTTCCTGGAGTTGAGCATTTTTTTTAAGAATGTAATGATAAAATATTGTGATAGATGGCAGGTCTCTTCTCCTAAATGCACTAAAAGCAAAACACTTATTCCTAAGGAATAGTTGTGCCTTATACAAATACGATTTTTTTTTCTCCTTTTCAATATAGAGTAAGCCACTCTCCATTTAGCGGATCAGCCCCTGTACAATCGCAGTTCCTGGTAGTCTGCCAAACACAATAGGGCATTAATTAACATGTGCTTGGGGACTCATCAACATGCCCAGTGGTGGCATGCAATTGGAGCCTTTCTTCCCCTCCTCTTTTCCACTCTACGCTGACAGCATTCATGAAAGATCTACTCTAGTATGTAAATCAGCTCTTGCTAAACTCCTTGTAATGGAGTCCCTTTATTTCTCAAAGCTGTTGTCAGAGCTACTCCCATATCTTAGAAAGACACTCCTCTCCGTCTCTTTCTCTTGTTTAAAAAAATCCGACTACAGTGGGCAAAAATAACATATTTGTTTACTTGTCATGTAGACTGCACTGTAAATAAATCATCTGATAAATTACTTCCCCAATATGAGCAGAATGAGATTCATTTCCCTTAATGTTGTAGCAATGGGAATGGCAGAATTACTTTTCCTGTTAGTCCAGGGTGACTGTGTGCTGGCCTGCCAGCTTGCTGGAGTGCTGAGAGAAATACAGTGAGGTATACAGCATTCAGCTTTTGGCACCTGGTGCAAGCAGGTGAAAAGCAAAACCACAGGAGTGATTTGGATTGCAGTTAGTTCTCAGATGGTCTCTGTGCTTCTCACTTAGCTGAGCCTTGCTCACCAATTCCATCACCTTCTGCATGCTCTTTGTTGTAAGGTCACTTTGGACCTGGGTGAACCAGGCTTTGGACAATAGGAAATCTGCCTTCTTGGAATAAAGAGCAAAATGAAAGAAACAGAAAATGGTGTTCATATCTTCATTTTTGAAAATAGAACATGTGCTTCAATTTCAATTGCATCTGAGTTTTACATAGTAAGATTTGTGGCTCCTTTTTTTTTTTAACGTAAAATAAGATGCCCAATAAAGGGCAAGAGAAGTCATTCTAGAAGGTAGAGCTAGAGATATTATTATTATTATCATTTATTGTCTTTTATAGACCAGAAATCACAAGTGTTATAAAAAGCACAATGTGCTTTTTATGTTTTAATCATTTCTGAAGTATATCACTAAAGTGCTTAGTTTGGGCAAGCAGAGAAGATGTAGACGTTGAAGACTCACTCTGACCCTCCCAGCTGTTCCATAAGTGTGTATCTTTCATGTCACTGCTTTTTAAAATAAGCAGCTTAGAGACTTAAATAGCACATTTTTCCTTCCCAGCCTGTTCTACCGTTTATGTGACCTTGAGGAAATCGTTTGACTGCCAAAGGACTCACTTTCCTTTTTTTGTAAAATGGGAGATGGCTGTAAAAAGACAATGACTTGACGTGTGTAAAACATTTGAAAACATGCTGCTTGCAGAAATGACTGAATGGGGGACACACAAACAATACACCCAGGACCTCCTTTCTGCTTTGCTAAAAGGCAGAGTGTTCTTTGGTCCTGCTCAGGGGAAAGACTACCTCCTTTTCCCTTTGCCCAACTCACTGATGCTCTGGGCAGCTGAGGAGCAGACCGTCTTTGAGCCCTTAGTGCTGTTGCTTTCCTGCATTTCTCCCTTATTTATCCTTTCTCATGAACAGTACATGAGAGCCAGGTATGTCCAACTGGCTTTATTAGAAAGGGCCCACATATTGACTTTTAATAAATACAGATATAAAAATTTAAATTTTAAATGTTAACTGAAAAACATCTCCATATAAATACACATTTTCCTCTTACTGAAAATTTCTTGAAAAATATTTCCATATTATAAGCATTTTTCTTTCAACATTCTTTCATAATTATTTTTTGAAAATCTCACGTGAAATAACAAATAACTTGAGACAGTGTTCATACAATAGTTCCTTGAAGTATAAAAACATTAGTCATAATGCCATACAAGTGGGTTTTTTTTCCACAGAGAATATTTTTTTATATGTTAGATGGTTTTGATGGTTCCATGAATTAATTTCCTTTCCCTAATAGCTCTATTTATATCATACATGATTTTTGATGTATTAAGTAAGTTTTACCTAAGATATACTTTTACTCGCCTCAAGAAATTATAGGATGGCTTTCCTATTAAATTAAATACACTGTGCTATGACTAAGCTTGGGCTTCCTGTGGGAATGAGGTTCCTCTCCGTGTTCTGCAGCCTCTGCCTGGCTGCAGGAGGTAGAATCAGCTCCATAGGAAGGCACTTGCAGAAGAAAACTGTCCTTCCTTTACAAGGAAACAGCACATCTCTTGTCCTTTACATGTGTTGCTCCGTTTTAAAGACTGTGTCTCAGCCTGAAGGAGGTCTGCTTTCTATCGATACTGACCAGATGCGTACAGAGAGGACCAGGATGAGGTGATGCAGAAATTTGGACATGAAGGACTTCACCTTTGTTTCCCACCCCCCCTTTTTTTTTTAGTTTAGAACATGTAAGGTGTCAGGCTATGTGGATCTGCTGACATAGTGATTCTAGTGCTAATTGAAGAGATGATTTGTGTCGGCAACCGAGCTGTTCCCTTCTAGCTTGGAGAAGCGCTAGGGCATTCACCTCCCCTGTGATCGGACATGGAACAGAAGAAAGGCAGAGCAGAGGAGTTTGGACTTCGTTCTGTCCGCTGATATTTCCTCAAGAGAAGATTGGTACAGCTATCTGTAGGAATTACAGTCCTATAACTCCAATGTCCGGTGAGGACATTTGTTTGTAGAAATGCCGGTATGGAGAACTATATGCTATCTATCCGCATCCTACTCAATATATCACAGATAGCTCATTTTTCACAGCAACTCCAGGAAGCACGCCCTGTTGGCTTCATCTCCATTTTACAGATCCCTGAACAGAAAGCACTGAGTATTGAAATTCCTTGCCCAGAGTCTCCCAGGTGGACAGGAGCTGGGCGGTTCTGCCGTTCTGAAGTTCGTTCTAGTATGGATACCCGCTCTGCACCCATGAAGCACTCGGCCCGTCCAGTAAGATAGGGTAAGTCTGACAGCAAGGATGCTTTGCCTATCCAATGCCACCAGAGTATGGGTCTGGCACCCTTTCATGCCCAAAGCGAAGCTAGGATTGATTACAGAGAACCCTTACTAAACTAGCCAACACCAAACCGTAATCCATCAACACTGATTAACTAACAAGGTTAAATCCCTTCCAGTTGTTCCATGCTTTGTTAAAGAAGGCATAAATGCATAACATCTAATCAGTTAAGACTAACAGTGGCTTTGAATTACATATTATTTTGAATAAACCAGCATTGGTAGGACAACATTTAAAGAAATTGCTAGCTAATCTCAACATGTTTGTGGGTGGTTTTTTTTTTTTTAATCACTATTGCCACCAGTTGTTTTTAACATGGCTGCGATTCACAACAATCATCAAGATGCCCCAGTTCTCAGCCTTGGAGGGACAAAATACTACATGGCCATCTTTGCTTCTTACTGGGTCCCGCAGGCAGTGTCAGTTCCTTCCTCACGTGGCTTATAGAAGAATGCAAGGGGAGGGGCCAACATTAGGAAAGTTATCCCCGTAATAGCTCAAATTTTGTTTGGAAAATATTTGATGGCAAAGATCCAGTAATCTGCCTTTGTCGGTTTTATGTAAGATGTGCACAAGGAAAACACGGTCTTTAGTGTCTGTCTGTATAAAAGAGTCTTTTCAGTACCAGAACACCATACGTTAGAGTGCCATATTTTAGAAATAAGACATCATAATCTAAAACAGTTTAACCCTCTTGGTGTCTAATTATTGTTTTCTGAACAGAGATCCTAACCTCAGGTTAGAGATAACACTTTTGTGAAAATTAGAGGCCAGATTTCATCACCTGAGACCTGCCTGCCACAGGGTGTGACTCTCCTCCTCTGTCTTACTCACAAATGTATACATGTGTGCATGTATGTACACATTGTCACCTGTTGAGGCCATGTCTATAAGTCACAGCTCTCTGTCAAATACAGAAATGGTAATAGCTGAATGAGTAACTTTGTCCACTCTGACATCTCAATTTTTTTCCCTTCATTTATCTTCTTACCACACAAAGTGGCCAAACCCATTGACAATTGAATTGTCACATTTTATTGTATATGAACTGGCTGATCTTTTAAAATCAAATCACTTGTTCTCAGCTAAAACTGCTTGGTTTGGCTGATGATCATCAGGCTACCCTTGGCTAATTCTGGGAATTTTCTTTCTTTGTTCACTCCTGCTAGGTTCTTTCTTATGTATTTGTTCCTCAGAGTTGGAGCCTCACAATCACATTTCTTTTCCTGCTGCTTCTCTGATACATTTTGATGTAAGTCCTTATCATGATGCTTATCAAATGTGCATTGCTGAAGAGCCTACAGGGGACAGAGTTCTTGGTGGCCTTACCTGGCAGTCTGGTCAGTGAGCTCTTGTGCTCGAATAGTGCGTAAGTGAAGAAGTGAGAGACCAGGGCACTCTGAAATTCCTCTTAACATACCTCATATTTGCCTTCCTAGTGCTGCGATGGGCATCGAGTCAAAGAACTTACAGTGAAGTACAGAATCCGATAGCTACTTTACATAATGGTAAAATGAGTTAGGCACTATATAAAGGTTAGAGGCTGGAGGCTCTGAATTGTCACCAGTGACTTCTACAAAGAAAATGGAAGCTGGCAGGTTTCCCGAGCTCCATTAGACAACGCCACCTGTATATGAGCAACACAGAGTTTTGTAAGTTTAAAAGAAAGAGAGAGAGCTAGGCACAGTGGCACATGCCTGTAATCCTAGGACTCTAGGAGACAGAGGTAGAGGTAGAGGCAAGTGAAACTTGATGAGTTCAAGGCCAGCCTCGTCTACAAAGTGAGTCCAGAACAGCCAAGGATACACAGAGAAACCCTAACTTGAAAAAACTGAGGGAGGGAGGGAGGGAGGGAGGGAGGAAGGGAGGGAGGGAGAGAGAGAGAGAGAGAGAGAGAGAGAGAGAGAGAGAGAGAGAGAGACAGAGAGAGAGAGACAGAGAGAGAGAGACAGAGAGAGAGAGACAGAGAGAGAGAAGGAGTGTGAAGAGTAGGGACACGAGGGGCATTGAGGGAAAATTGGGGATAAATATGGTCACAGTTCGTTGTATGCATGTACAAAAATCTCAAAAGCTTGGAAAGGAAAATACCATAAATCTGATAGTTTCTGAGTAGGGATATCAGAAACATTGCTATGTTGAAATATCCCTTTTAAAGACCAGTTAATTTTAAAGATGCCAGTAGCAATCACCTTTGATCCCGACGCAATGTGTTTGTCCCATTCGAAGTTTTAAGATACTTCTGTGTAAGTCTCTGATGATAAATGTTTTATTGCCATTTTTGATTAGGCACAGACTGCTAAAGAATATCAGCTCAATGGAGTCTAGTCCCCTGTTGACATTCAAGGGCTTTCTACTATAAGATCAAGGTTAATGAAAGTTACCTCTGCAATTCCTCGGGCACTTGTGGTTGAGCGGTTCATTTAATTTCTATTCAGTTGACATCCCCAAGTGGAGTACCTGATCTGCTGCACAAGTAGAAGACACACTCTGGGTGAACTAGAAGCTAAGACACACAGCAGGTCATGGGAAATTGAAATTAACTTTTCTATTTGTCATTTTCCTAATTAACATTATACTGTCAGAATGGAATATTATTTAAATCTCTTTCACCCCATTGAAAATTTTGCTCTGCTCCATAAAGCATGGTAGACCCAAGTGGAAGCAAACTTAAGGTCGTCAAATATGAAAAAAAAAATAACACTTACTTTTTGAAGTCTCCAGATTTTCAAGTTTAAAATCAGGAGGCCAACCCACGCTTGTCTGGCTTTGTTTCATTTAAAAATCATATTCAGTACACCTGTAACTTATCTTTAATAATTATGCTTAGTCATAATAAATGAGAGTCTCTTCCTCTGTAAGATAATGCACCTCAAACTAGCACTAATCTAGAGGGACTATTAGTTTTATTTTATATGGAGATATTTAAAAAATCATTGTACAGTGATTCTTCTTGGATCCTTAACAGAAAATATGCCTCATAGGCAATGCTTACAAAGTACTTATAAAACCACATCAAGCCCCTTTGTACCCAGATAACCAGAGCCAAAACTGGATGAAAATATTACAAACTAATTTTTCAAAGGTCTGAGGCCTCCTGTTCGAGGCAGAGTTCTTGGTGTCTGAAGTATCCTAGGCTCTGGTTGCAGTCTGGGTGGCCCTATCCAACAGCGCCGCCCCTCTGCCTCCTCCTCTAGCCTTCTCTGTACATTTCTCTTCCCTTCAACACTCTCTATCCTTCCTGGTCCTCAGCCACATTGGTTCTTGTCTGGGGCCTGTGTAGTTGCTGTTGTCCTGTCTTCCTGGCATGGGTGACTTTGCAGTTTTATCTAGACGTCATTGTATCACAGGTTGTCTTTCCCGGTCACTTGTAAAAGAGTACCCATACCACTCTCTGCCCTCTACCCCACTGCCTTGTTTTTCTTTCTACCACTTCTCTACAATGATTTTTAATATGTATCCTTTTACCTACTACCACTTAAACGTGAAGACCGGTAAGGGCTAGTTTTGCTTGCTGCTGTTTCTTCAGTCTTTACACAGACACTCCTATCATCTTAGCTGGTTCTGAACATACAGCTGTTGAGTGAATGGATGGATGACTGACTGGACGAATGAATAAGTGGCTTCCCTTTTGTTCCTTTCTCCTAAAACTGTTCTTAGGGGAGGATTACAGCTAATAAGGCCCTGTATTGTTAAGTGAACACTTCAAGGTGATACTGAGGATTAGATCATGATTCCACGGTTTATGTATCAAGATGCTTATGGTCAAATAACATCTTTTTTTTTTTGAGTTTCATTATTCTTATCTGAAGCATCATTGTAGAAATACCCATCTTATTGAAGTATTTAAAAAATATAGGCCTTTGCCTACACTGTAACTGCTATATTCTAACTCCTTATGATACTAGTCCTTTAATTTCTATATATGAGAATTCATTTTTGTATTTTATATTTATTTGTGTGCACATAGGCAATTGAGCGTGTGCCTAGTACAGCTTGAGGAATCCACTTATCTTTCTAACCTGTGGGTTTTGGAGTCAGTCTCAGGCTGTTGAGCATTGCAACAAGTCCTTACCTACTGAGCCATAGTACCATGCTGGAGCTTGCAACTTCATAATTTATTATCTTCTAGAAAAAGAAAAGACTGCTTCCAGGTACTACTTAGTTGGACGGAGGGCAAATCAACTCTGGAGATTTAGAAATCTCTCCTTTTCAGTCTGCATAAGACTTTCTTACCCAGTCTGTATCTTCAGAGAGAGCATCCTCTAGGTTTCATGCTGGTAGAGTGCTATGCTCATCGCATGAGACAGCAAGGGGCTGGTGGCCACACATTCTTGATAATGTCACAGCTGTCCCTGGTGTAGTCCACCACAGTGATGATGCCATCAGGGTTTGAGCCCCGTCATTTATGTAAACCAACCCTTTCATTTCCCAATATTGCTCCGAAACCGCTCTCCAAACCACTGTCAGTTTTCTGAAGGGTGTGTTTGAGAACCTTCTAGTCCTTGATGGGTCTTCTCCTTATGGCAAGGAAAGCCTACCATTCCTAAAAGACTGCAAGTTTCCCTGCTGAAGCACTGAGTAAAGGCTTTCTTTTGAAATACCGGAGATTTGACAAGTTTCTGAAGAAAGGAAGGAGTTGGCCGTTTTCCTTGGAACGTGTGATTAGGAAATTTGTATATAATTAAGACTAGGACAAATTTTTTTTTTTTTGGAGACAGGGTTTCTCTGTGTAGCCTTGGCTGTCCTGGACTCACTTTGTAGACTGGGTTGACCTCGAACTCACAGCAATCTGCCTGCCTCTGCCTCCCAAGTGCTGGGATTAAAGGCATGAGCCACCACGTCCGGCTCCAAATTATTCTTCTATTAACTTATCAAATTGAATTCAACCAGGATGCTAGAATGTGGTGATGTTACATGGACTAAAATATAGCGTGTTTTCCCCCTGCTGTGTGTTTCATCTTTCAACGCCCAGTAAACATTCTAGAATGGATGTTATATGTCAGCTTGGAAGTCCTACATTGAGATATCCCATGCTTTTCTTTCTGTGGTCAAAGAGATTAAATCAAGGACAGTGATGCAGAATACCAATAGTGAAACCAATTCATGGGGTGGTAGCCTCAGCCAAGGAGCTCCCTTGCTCGCTTCATACTTCCCTCCCCTCCCCACGTAACTCCGGAAGGCCCCTTCATTCAGTATTCTCTCTCTTTCACTAACGCGTTGCTTTTTTTTTTATTCAGCACGGTTTCAAGTTAGAGACCCAAACTGCATCCTTTGACATTGTTTATGCAGCCCCTCAGATTACAGGATGCAATCTGGAGAAGGCTGGCCCTGCCCATCCCATTCCTGACCCAGGACTTTCCCCTGCCATTAAGAGACAAACTCTTCCCAAGATCTCTCCTTTTTGCTCTGTAAGCAATATGCTTTCCAGCTATGGAAAGCATATTTTCCCTATTGACGTTGGTTCTCATGGACCAAGGTTTTCCAGGGGCAGTTTATTGTGGCTACTCTGATACTCAGTTGCTTTCAAACTCATGCCCTTGCCTCTGTAGACTCTTGCAACAGGCTTTAACATTCATTTAAGGCCAACTATTTATAAAGAGTGTCCTGCATACAATATCTTCATTTTAAAAATAATTTTAAAGTTAGTTTATTTTGACACTTTTAATACATATGTGTCTTTATATCATTTTTTATTTATACAAACCTAAGCACCCGTTATACATTTCATACATTGTGAGACAAAGAACATTGTTCACAATATCTATTTGATCAGTAATTAGCATTTGTTATCACATTTGCATATTCTAGACCATATGTTTTGCAACTAGTCTTGAAGTGATTTTACATGGATTTACCTAAATTTGAAGGCTATATCTAAACTTCTACCATGGAGCACCATACCCAGTCATTTATTTTCAGAGATGCAGAGTGAAGCTGTGAATATCTAAGGAACATGGAGGAGATGATACTGTAAGCCAACAATGGGCTAAAATACAAACCAACCAGAACTCCAATTTTGCCATGCTTCCCAGTGAGTTCAGTCATACATGCACACATGTGCACACACACACACACACACACACACACACACACACACACACACACAGTACCAGAAAGTAACAATTTCTGTGTCAGTATTCCAATAAAGCAACAAAGTATTCAAAAAGAGAGAAAAAGTGGAAAAGAATAGAGAACAAAACAAAATAAGACAAAACAAAACAAAAGCCAGGAAGGAGTAAGAGGCAGGAACCTTGTTAAAAATTGGGACACCGAGGGCTATCCTATCCTGCAGGAGACACCAGGACAATTATGAGTTGCATCAACTATCATCTAGTGAGAGAATACACTAGGACGTGGTTTAAATTCCATACATTTATGAGTAAAAAGAAAAGTTTAAAGTCACAAATCTTTTAAAAAGAAGAATGACTATACACTAAGAATTCCCAGCCTGACCACATGTTTTGGAGATTTAAGTAAAGATGAACTATATTTCTTAGAAAACAGAAAGAATTTATATTTTACTTAGGTTTAAGAATGCTTAGTTTAGACTTAAGAATGCTGAACACCAGAATAAAGCAGACCATGAGATCTGAAGCATAATGAATTATCTAACTTTTTGGCTGGTTGCAATATCTGTCATATTAACGTTCACAAGGGTCTCAAATATTTTCCCTTGGTCGGTCGCATTTTTGTTGTAGCCATTTCAATACAATAGAAGCTACATTTTTGTGTGATGAAGTCAAGAGTCGGAAGCCAAGGTGCAACATCTAAATGAATGACATTACTCTCGTTTAATAAAACTAAAGTGTTTTCCTAGTCTTAAAATGACAAAGACTGCTGCTATATATTCTTGTATATGGAAGCATGTCTACTGTTAGATATGAATGGAAGATACAAATATAAATTTATCACCCTGCTGCCTTCCCTCTTCTCCATTGTGTCTGCCTACTCTAAGCTTGATCATGGACATGATTCAGTTGTTTCATGTCAAATTGTTTGTTGTAACTGTCATAATGGCCAACTAATTGGAAATGTATTGAATAAAATGTATGTGGTAATAAATGGAAAAAATGAATTCAAAATATTATTCAGCTGTATACACTACATACAACTGACATGTTTGTCCATCAGAATAATTTGGGCTCATTTTCCAATTGTATTACTATTGTGCACAAAAATATGTTTTTAAAAAACACACTCTGAGATTAACTTCACTGTTGGTGTTGTTTTTACCCTCTGTTTCAAAAGTGTCATTAAAAATTAAAAATTCTTTTGTCTATAACAAATAGGAAAACTTAAAAGGGGTCATATTTATCTTTATTTTCATTAATCACAGTTTCTGTTTGTAAAGTGCATGTGCCTTTTGGTTAGCTGTATGTTAGAGAGGAAATAAATTTGAAATGGTCAGTGAAACCCACAGAATGCTTCATTTGAGACCTATTTATTCTTTATGAACTGATCAAATTATTTTAGTCCTTAGAGCATTGCCAGATATCAACATTTTGAAATAAGTTGTTCTCACTTTGGGTAGGCTTGCAAAAGCCTAAGAAATATTTTCCCCAAAGAAGAAATCTTTTCTACTTTTGCTGAAGACTATGAACAAGACACCCTCCGGCTTTCAGGTGAAGGCAAATTTCTTCTGATTCCCATAGAGCTCAGAAGTAATTCTAAGTATTTTTATAATATAACATTACACACTTTCCAGTAAACTTAGAGGCACAGAAACATTTTTGTTACTATGGAGTTTCTTAACAATTTAGACCAGTTCCCAAATGGACATAAATAATTATGTGTACAATGTATCATCAGTGATTTCTGTATTCTTCTGGTTTAGTTCTGACAGGAGAGGAAAAAAAAAAACCCTAGAATTAAAGTTCAAGAAAAACATTTAGTAGTATAGGAAAAACCAGATAAATTACACATGAGAAGAAAGGAGCAATATTTTATAAGCCATACAGATCAAAATTCTGATAGACACTCTCTTGCTCAGAAATTCGCTGTAGCCTGTAGAGTCACAACCAAACTACTAGCAAAACCTTCAAGTACCGGCATCGGCACATATGTTTGTTTTCCACCTCTTTCTCAAGCATGCTAGGTTATACCCAGTCCAGCAACCCTTTCTCACAGACAAAAACCCCCAGATTTCCTACCTTCATGTTTTCCTCTTGCTATTTTCCTGTCTAGAAGGAATAACTTCTATCAGATCATTCCTGCCCATCTTTGACTGCTATCCCCAAATGTTTCTTCCTTTTCATGTGGTATTTAGTTGTGTTCTTATCCATGGCCTTCCTTAAGCCATGCCAAATAAACCTCACTAATACATTTTGACAAAAAAAAAAAGGTTGGACCTTCCTGATCTATCTCACCCTTTTCCACCTCTTAATTGTGGCTGGAGTTCTTATGTTTCCCCCCCAAGATGGTAGAAATCTTAAATCTTAAAGATAAAGAAGATGTTTTATTCTTTTTATGCATTTTCCTAATCCTGGTGTAATTTCTTCCTAACAGTGGGAGATCAAGAAATATTTGGTGCACTCAGCTGAACTAAAATAACATTAACTCCACAGGGAATCTAATAACCAAGGTTAAATGTTTTACTGTATTTAATAGACTTCTGTCTTCTTCACTTTGAAGCAGATTTGGGGAAACACAAAACTACTAAGAAAAGTTCAGAGGTTTTAAAAATTACCCATGACCACATTTCGAATGATCTGGATCAAAGGCTGAAGGAGGCAGAGAGTTGAACAAAACTGGAGTCAATACTGTGTGCTGATAAGAGTACACATTCAAAATGATTGTGGAAAACGTGCCAAGTGGATGGCTTTGGGGGCTAATGATTTCACAAGTTATTTAAACTGTCTATTCTTTGCAAGCCATACACCTTCATGTTCCACCTTGAGTGAACTTGAGGCTTTTGTCGAAAGCAGTCCTCCAATGTGAAGAGACAAAGTTGTATAACTTCTTTAATAACCATCTCGTACCTTTCAGTGAGCTGTGTTCTTCCACTGGGACAAATGCCTTCTAATATTTTCTATATTCCTGGTCAGTGACTTAAAAAAAAAAACCCTTACCCAATTGCAGTCTGCCATTCAAAAGGAATATTTCTGCAAAGAAAAAGATGTGAAAATGTAGGCATTCAAGTGAAAATTCAATCCTTCACAGTACAGAGCCTCTGTGAAGTCTTTCAAATGACCCTTTTTATCATGGTGCCATGTCTGTACCTTTCTGAATAGTGAGACCTGTAAGAAAAATAGATGTAAGTACACAAGTGGTTGAGTAATGTATTACTCATATGTACTTTGTTCTTTTTGGCAAACTGACCTTATCAAAGGAAAGAAAGCTATACATTGTGACAAGCTGAGCCTTACCAGAAAGCCTGAGTTAGGAAAACGAGTCCTGTTATCTAGATTAAAATGTGATCAGGACAAGCATCATCAACGTCATCATTATTTAGCCTTTGAGAAGTTCAGATACTGGGAGACTGAGTTCTGTTTAAATTAAAACCTAAGCTCTTTCTAGGCATAGATTTAGCCGCCGTAATAGTTACCTTATAAAACAGTAATTAGAACAAATACTTCTGCCTTAAATACACATTTCTTCTTTGATGTTCAAGTAAACAGTAACAACCTTTTATTTTCTGCATTTTTATAATGAGCTGTTATAAGAGGATGACCATCTAATATTCACCACTTTATTGAAAACAAGTGCTTTCTTACTTTGTTTCCATTTATTACATTTACGATCAAAATTAAATTGTTATGTTAATATTGTTCAATGATTAGAAGGCACGGATAGCTGTTTAATGAATAAACCACTTAGAATTTGTCTTTCTAAAAGGGCATTTTCCTTATGCTGACTTAAACCATTTGGTGTGATTATTTTTTTTTTATTCACTTTACATCAGATCATAGTCCCGTCCCTCCTCTCCTCCCAGTCCTACCCTGTGCTCCTCTTTCCCCACTCTCTTACTCTCCAGAAAAAGGGAGCCCTCCACCACCAAGCCACACCAGCTCATCAAGCCACATCAAGATTCAAGGAATCCTCTTCCCCTGTGGCCTGGCAAGGCAGGCCCATCAGGGAAAACATGATAAAAAAGCAGGCAACAGAGTCCTTGTCAGAGACAGCCTCTACTCCCCATACTAGGGGACCCACATGAAGACTAAACTGCCCATCAGCTACACTGTGTGTAAGAGGCCTAAGTCCAGTCCATGCATGACCTTTCGTTGGTGCTTCAGTCTCTGCAAGACACCATGGGGCCAGGGAGTTTGACTCTGTTGGTCTTTTGTGGAGTTCCTATCCCCTTTGGGTCCTTCTATCCTTCCTCCTAACTCTTCCACAAGGCTCCCCCATGCTCCGCCTAATGTTTAGCTATGGAGCCTCAGCGTCTGTTTCAATCCTTTGTTTTGTGGCCGGGCATTGGTTGGATGTTCACTCAACCTCGGCTCTACTTTTACTACTGCACATCTTGTAGGCAGGATGAATGTTGGACAGAAGTTTTTCTTGGTGGGTTCTTGTTCTCCTCCCTCTATTACAAGTCCTGCAAGGCTAGGTGACCTCTTTAGTCACCATGACCCCTGTTACTAAGAATCCTCAATAAAATCACCAGGAGACTAACTACCTTGTCGTTGGTCTCCAGCTTTTCTCAGAGATGCCCCCTCTCTCTCGGTTTCTCTTTTCTCCCCAAGCCCTCAAAAACTAGTCATTCAAAGGGATAAGAAGGAACTCTGTTGCTTTGAAAGTAGACACAAAGACCAAAATCGACAGTCTCTCAGTCTTTTGTGATAGATACTTTCTTTTCAGAGAAATTCATGAATATTAGCAAAATCATCTGGAATGGAAAAACTCAAGGGCGGGGTGGGGTGGAGGGGGCAGGAGAATGGTACCGTACACAACACTCAGGTACATCATACTGGTGGTGCATGATTCTTAGGAAAAGAGTATGCATGGTTTTATTACCCAGGTACTGCACATGCAGATTCACCAGCTCTAGATGCATTTGCCCAATGAATTACTCTGCTGACCAACAATTATGGGTATTGGTCCAAGTTGCCTTCTCCTCCTCAGGCATAGATGGAACTCATCCACACAGAATGTCTTCTAAAATGATAACAACCAACTGTATAATTATTTTTCTTTTGAAATCAAAGCACCAGTTCAATTCATTTTAAATAGTTTGTGAGAAAAATATATGGAATAAATGTCTCTGCAATCCTTTGGAGAAACTCGGAAGATGGTTTCCTCCACACCGTTCTTGCTAGTAACCAAGTCTGATATTAAAAAAATACTAATAGTAATTGCTGATCAAAACAGTTCATCATTATCCTTAATTAGTTTGTTGGTTTGTAATAGTTATCTTCATTAACTCAGATGAAGGTGTGCTCTTGCACGTTCAGTTATGCATGCTACCCAACCCTGGGGAGCAGAGGACTAAGCTTAAGATGTAGCAGACCAAACAAAGAACCTAGTGTAGTAACTCACAGCAGTCCAGGTAAACTGGCCTGATTAGCATTGTAATTAGCTCATGGGATGACTTAAACAAAGCAGATCAGCCCAGGAATCACTAGGAAAGGAAGCCAGATGTCCCCCTCCCCCAACACACACGCACACCTTGTCTCTAACTTGGGGAAGAGCCCAATCATAACTCTCCTTCCAATTCAGTTCCTCAACCTCATGCTGTCCAGTTCATGCCCAGGCCTAGGAGTTAAAAGATGCCCAAGGTTTGCATAGCTACTATTGTGACATTAGGATTTTAGTAGAGTTAAAAAACCTCCTTTGTATGCTTGGAAAGGAGAAGGGGAAGGCAGACATGGGCTCTCTTTAACACCACCGTATTTGCTTAGTTTGTGTAAATGTTAAATGGTAATTCGTATACTTCTACTCACAGGCTTCCATCAACGCCATGTATAAAACACAAGTCTCTGGGTGGAGCCCACTTGCCCAAAGGGTTTTCTTTAGAATTTTATAGATAATCGCTAAGGCTTCTTGCTATTTGATATAGAATTCTGTCTAATTTTAACCAGTTTCAAAAAAGAAATAGTTCCAAAGCTTTATCCAGAAGAGATGGCAGAGAACATCAGTGAAAATCTAAGGGAAGAATAACCATTGAGAGGAAAAGTGAGTAGGTGAAAAAGAGCTGATTCATTATAATTTTTTTCTACATTAGAATACTAACAATTAAGTGATACTAGTTTCTTAATGCTAATAATATGAATTCCTTATTCATTAGAAATAGTTTTTGCTTCTTATTTTATTTGGCCCTTACAATTACCCTGAAATTAGGGAGACACTTCAATTCTAAATTTACAGAATAAAATGACATCAGTGGTGTTTCGTGAGGGAGTACCACATCCACAGACAGCTTCCTCAGGATTCTCAGTCAGCCAGGATGTATTGGTCCCTACAGGCTGTGCACACCACACACACACACACACACACACACACACACACACACACACACACACACCAAAAAAAACACAAAAAACAAAAAACAAAACAAAAAACAAAAAAACAAAAAACCCTTTGGTGCTGTCCTAAGTCTTGCTCTATCCTAAACTCAGTTATTATTTTTAAACGTAAACTGTTTTGTTCAATTAAATTGTGTCTTGGCCAAGTTCTTTGTTATCTTTGAACTCAAATGAGCATATCATGAATCATTATTGAAATAAAACTGCATCCACAGAGGAAAAACATTTTAAAATGCTCCAATTAAAATCTCTATAGAAGTTGAGGAAACTGTTGATACTAACAATTGCAATCTTAGACAAATCATTATAGTAGCATATAAATCAGTATCTTGGAACAATCACATGGTTTTGTGATGAGACTAAGATTGTCTGGAGGCTCTGAGATACTGCACTTCCGCGTTCTAATATTTGTATCTATTTATCTTTGGAGGAATTAAATTCACAGTGAGAATTGCTACAACTTAAAAGGCACATCCACGTAACTCAGGACCTCAAAAGCCGAGTGACACTCCCAAACTGTTGCTTTTCAGACTTGGTAAGTCATCACAGAATCTTATTTGAGGTTCCTTAAAGGACTAATCAGAAGCAGAGAAAATGGTTTATTACCAAGAGAAACTTAGGTTCATATTGTATGTTATATAAACAGTTTTAAGCGAAAATGAAACCAACATCCACTTGGTGTCTGTCACAAAAGTATGTATAAAACGGCTTGCCTAAACACATGGGCGTGATGAGGGAACCATGGGGGGGGGGGGAGGGGGATATCTGGAGCAACCGCTGGAAATGAAGGGCAACAGAAGGAAAGAAAATACAGAGTCTCTGCTTCTATTTCCTCGCTGCTTCTTATGGAAGGGATGGAACCTTCAGTGTGGGGGTGCCCAGTTTCTCAGTTAGCAACTTCAAGACATGATATCGGAGTAGCTGGGCTGAGCAGGTGCTGGGTGAAGGTGAGATTGATCTCGCGGACCCTATGCTCCCCTCCCCAGTCTTCAGATTTTGCTGGTGTGAGGAGCAGGGACGTATAATTCCCAAACCAATTTAGCTTACATTTTCAAACCGGAAAAACAAATCGTAAGCAGTTTTCATTAAGGGCCCTTTAAAGTTAACTACAGGAGACCCACACAACAAGTTTCAGAAGAGGACAGCAGATTGTGGTTTGGCAGCACAGAGCCGAATGTGATATCCTGCACTTAGCCGCCACACCTGAAGGGAGCACGGGCACACTGGTTAAATGAAGTCAGACTTTTCCCAGGAAAAAACAATGTAGGTCAAATGACAGATGATTCCATTATTCTAAGGGGGGGCAAACTAAAACGGCGAAATTTACAAATTCTTAATAAGACAAAGTCACAATTCAGTTTTTATGCCTTGCTCTGTTTTCATCCCCTGCCTTTCCAAGGCAAAAGCTTCGAGGAGCCCCTGAAAGCGCATTTCAGTTTTGCAACCGAACACGTATATCTGTAGGATACTGTATAACTTCTCTCAGGTAAACAAAGGCACTCATGCCTCTCAGGGTTGTTATTCAGTGTGTCCTAGCAAATTGATAACAACTCCCCAAGGAAACTTCTCTTTAAAAAACTTTCTTCATGAAGACATTCAACGGTCCACACCTTAGCCATGTTATTTAAGTCACCTCCCAGCTCTCTTCCCTTCATTCCCCACCCCCCACCCCACCCCACCGCCCACTCTGCACAGCAAATCTTAGCAACTGTTAGACTAGCCATGAAAAAGTCTTTATCACATTTTAAAACCACTAGCAAACGCGAACCTCATGATTTTCACTGCGCTTCAGGGTCAAGTTCAGACTCCTTGTCTCAGCATTAAAAATGCATCTTCCTGGATTCTGTTGCTGATAACTCATGCATTTATAGTGACAGAACTATGTCAGGAACTGTGCTAAGTTAAAAAAAAAAAAAGACTCCTCACTTACTCTACCAAATGGCCCTGTAAGATCTGTCCTGTCACCAACATAAATGAAGTGTGTTATTGCATCGAGACTTCAGGGTTAGGAGATCTGATGCAATGTAGAAAGCTTCTAAGTGTCAACTTAGGACTTAAGCCTATGAGACTTACCCCTGCTAGGATCTCCAGCTATGATGTTGCTGCTTCTGCTTGCTTGATGCACTTCCTGTCTGTGTAGACATCCTTCCTTAGAGGACTGGGCATTTCCTGCTGGTAGAGACATCCTTCCTTCCTTAGAGGCTGGCCATCCCACTTTGAAACAAAGCGCCTTTCTGATCCCAAGTTTATTTCACACTCCGTTCTTCCCATTTCTCTGAGGTTGACTGCAATCTCACCTCTTTTGTGATCTCTCCATTAGCTCTTCTCTCTTGGAACCCTAAGACGTACAGCGTTCACTCAATCAAGAGTTTTGCGCCATGATTCCTCTCTAATTGGACAGGAAGACACTGGTGGGCAGGGCTTTCGTCCTACACTTGCGTTCTCTCATCTTTAACACATAGTTCAGTGACTTTCATCAAATTTGCATTCATAAAATACTTACTGAGGGAATAAATTAACATGAACTCTGCAGAGTGTCATGTTTGAGAAATGATACCATAATTAGTTCTTGAGCATTCTATTATGTCTTGATAAAAGCTTCTGTAGATGGTGGCAGGTGGGCTTGTGCGATATTGTACCCTTACTGAAACTGACTCTCTGTGTTTCATCAGTTTGCTAGAGGTAAATCTGACAGACAACAAGAAGCTGTGTGTGTATGTGTGTGTGTGTGTGTGTGTGTGTGTGTGTGTGTGTGTGTGAGAGAGAGAGAGAGAGAGAGAGAGAGAGAGAGAGAGAGAGACAGAGACAGAGACAGAGAAAGAAAGAGACAGAGAGAGAGAATATGATTATGCACAGCTAAAAACTTTGTTTTGAAAGATTTAAAAAACCTATTAGAAATGTGTTGCCATTCTTTTAAGTAAATTTCAGTATGTGTAGACTCATGTGTGTGTGTGTGTATGTGCATGCATGTGTGTGTGTGTGTTCGCATGCGCGTGCACACGCATATGTGCATATGTGCACATGTAGCTCAAAGGTAGACACGGGTATCTTCCTCAATTACTCTCTACCTTGTTTCTTGAGACAACACCTCTTGATAAATATGGAGCTCCCCGTTGGCTAGATTTGCTGCTCAGCAAGCCCCAGAGATTCTCCTGTTTCCCCAGGTCTGAGATTATTCTCTGAGCTCCTCCCTGTACCTGACTTTTATAAAATTATTGTCAACCAGCATGGAGGTGCATACCTTAAAATCCCAGCCCTCAGGGAGGCAGAGGCAGGTGGATCTCTGAGAGTTCAAGGCCAGTCTGGTCTATAAAGCAAGTCCAGCACAGGCAAGGCTACATGGAGAAACATTGTCTCAAACAATAACAACAGCAGCAGCAACAGCAACAACAACAACAACAGAAACCCAAAACACAAAAACTAAAAAACTATTTGTCTTTATCTTTTATTTATGTGCCTAAGTGACTGCCTGCATGGTAGGCATGTGCTCTTCCTGTATCTCCCGCGATCTTGGAAGCCAGAAGAGGGATTCACTGTAACTCCCCTGAACTGAAGTTACAGACCGTTGTGATCCATCATGTACAGATGTTTGGAGCCAAACCCAGGTCCTCTGCAGGAGAAGAAAATGCTCTTAACCATCCAGTCACCTCTCTGGCTCCATTAATCAGGCTTTCCATTAAGCTTACAAGGCTAGAACTTGACAGACAGAGTCTTCTTCGAAGCCTCTGCTCCATTTTTATCTGTTTGTTTGTTTTAGATGTGGCCTTGCTATGTAGTTCTGGCTCTTCTGGAACTCACTATGTAGAGCAGGCTGGCCAGAAACTCATAAAGGTCTACCTGCCCTTACCACCGCAGAGCTAGGAGCAAAGGCTTGTCTGGCCTTTGTCTGGCCCTCACAAGTTCATTTTCAAGAAAAGGATCTATTAACTAAAGAAATGCTTCTAGATCCAGAGTCAGATTTTGGTCAAAAGTAGGTTCTCAGGCTCCATAGCTCCGAGCTATGTGTCAGTTCTTAAGATCCTCTCTTTCTTTTCCTCCTTCATCAGGTCCCTACTTGTTTGGCCTACTGCCTGATAGAGCCATCTGCTTTCTCTCAGGGGCTGCCTCTCTGACATATCAGACACCCTAATACCACCAGACAGAAAGATAACAAGAGGTAAAAAGCCCTAGGACTAGGATGCTCTTGAGAAACCAATCCTCTCAGCCAGTCAGAACCATCCACATGGAAAACCTGGTTTGTATCTCATATACACAGAACACCTTGTGCATTTCATAAAAAGCGTGAGTTCTCTGTCTATGTACTAGGAAAAAATGTAATATGGAAAATGTTTTGCATAAGAGACCATGCTGTGGCCATTCTGAATAATTATATCATTGCGTATGTGCCTGCAATTTGTAATGGAAAGCTTTTACAATCTTAAAGACTGCTTTGAAATATCTAAAAATAACTTACTTCAGAGCATCTCATTGCTCGGTGGCTAACAACCTCAGCTTTCCTTTTAATAGCTTAAAATGAAATAATAAAAAATAAGCTTAAAGGGCTTAGACTGAGTCAGGAACACTTAAATGCTTACAGAGACAAGGCAGATAATGACATGGCAATGCCTGACGTGGGCTTTGGTGGGAATCATTCTGAGAAGTACAAAGGACTTGAATACTGGGCTAAACTGGAGAAAATAGGGCCTGCGTGAAGAGAAAAGCCATAGGTCAGTCCTTGGAAATCTAGAATACAAGAAATAAGATGCAGTGTAGAAACAATCCTGCGACTCTACATAAAAGACCTTTCATACGTGTTTGTCTTCAGTTAAGTTTTTTTTTTTTAATTTTTGTTGTTGTTGTTTACTGTAAAGGACTAGCATGGGGACTGAAGATTCCATATTTCAGTGTTTGAGCCGTGAAAAAGAATGCCCATGTGGACATAAAGCTATAATTAGAGATAAGAGTTCCAGACTCTGGGCCAATCCAGAAAATGTTAAGCAGCGTTTTGTAAAACTTTGGTGCTGGCCTGATCATCTTCAGCAATGCTCTGGTGATTAGTAACAGAGTGTTACGGCCCCTCTCTTAAGGCTGGAAAATGAACTCAAGTAATTGCCAACCAGGCTGGATCCTGGATCTTGGACAGGGGCTCTATGCTTAGGAGCATCCACCAAACACCCTGCCAGAACTTTATATAAATGTTAATAGATATGGAAGGGGATTATAGAAATACAAAGAAACGAGAGGGTTCCACTTTAAAGCCTTTGATCCGAGGGAAGATAAGAAGCAAGTATATGAAATGAAATGCAGCTCCTCGTAGAGGCTGGTGTGTAGGAATTCATGCTGAACTGTACTGAGACAGAAGGACCAAGTCAAGTGAGGCCCACAAACCCAGGCTGAGGACGTGGGTGTGAATGTTGTACCAGACCTTGAAAGTCTGATGTCGGACAAGCAGAAATAAACAGGCTCTGCCACGAATCTCAGTCTTGCTCTTGAGGTACTAAGAAGAAAGGAAGGGATAATCCAAGAATATACAAGGTAAACAAGATTAATGACGGCAGATGTGAACAAGGGGAATGGGACAATCTCACAATTCATAAAATGGAATAATCATACACAATAGGGAAAAATAAAGTTTACCAGGAGCATCCATTCGAGTCTGTTTTAATATTGTATTTGATCTGGGGTGTTAGATTTATAAACCTTATTTTGGCCAAAACGTGTGTTTTATTTACATATCTTGTTAAATGCCTTAAGTACATCATCACTATTAACAATCTAACGTGCCGCCTAATAAAAGAAACACTCAGGAGAAAAAATCACAGTCTCAACAATCAAACAGCACAGGTAGAGAGCACAGGGTGAGTTTTGATTACTGTTAGGATCAGTGAGACCCGAAGAAGAGATGCTAATGAGACAGGAAGACACTGATCCACATTTATCTTTTGCCATTCGATCTTCTGGTACCCAGAGCAAGTGACATTGGCAAGCTGTCCAAATGTTATCAGTCTCAGTTTCTTTACATGTGAACTGTGCATGGCTCATGTTTTGTGGATATTTTCTAAGTATCAGCAATAACAAAAGGTGAGCGAGAGTAGGGTATCATTAAGTAGCAGCAGCTATTATTAAAATGATCAGAATCAGTCCGATGACAATTATAGCCTTCCCTTGCAAAATTCATAAACACTCTTCCAATGAATCAATTCTTCATGTAACCAGAAGATGTGAACAAGGGGAATTTTTATTTTTTATTAGGAATCTGGCATCTAGAGTTGTAAGAAGAGGCATTTCTCAAGTTTATTTACCCTTAGTCTTAATTTAGACATTGACTAGTAGAATCTTAATTGCCACTGTGTATTTATGTGTGTGTATGTACATGTATGTATGTATGTATGTATGTATATAAACAAATATCCCAAATAATTTAAGTTACCGTATTTATAAAAAAAAGAATAGACCATTTCCCCCAGGATTCTTGGAGAAAATTAAACTTCTAGAGTTTAAACCTCACTGTTATTTAAGAATGCCTTCTTGCACCTTGGGTATGTGTGTTGTTTAACCACAGTAGCTGCTGCTGTGTGCAGCATGGCGCTCCACCCTCAGTTTCACTGTAGAGACAGCGTAGGGTGATGATGCTCGAGCCTTGCTGTGAAGCCTAAGAAGGGAACGCAGCCCAGGGAAACTGAAAGGAAGGGGCCGCTACCTGGAATGCCTCCCTCTAAGTGCAGCTTTAGCCCAAGTACACTGGACCAAGGTCATTAGGGGACTTCTGCTCACCAAACACACTCCTACTCAAGAAAGGGAGGCAAGGGCAACCCTTGATTTGTGTTTATGAAATTGCAAGTCATTCTTCCATAAAACACACAAGGTCCTCCCTCCAGTGTGTAATATGAACACCAAAAGTCAATTAATTGCATTAAAAACTCCAGATTAAAAACTCAAAAAAATCACAACCAGCATCAACTCTATTCATCTGTCTTCTTTATATAAGCTCACTGCAAGTTGGGTTAAAAGAAAGAGATATAAAAATGCAACATTTACATAAATCGTTCTATCTGAATTTAATTCTGGCATGTAAAGAATAAATTAAAAAAAGCTCATCTATGAAAAGGCAAGGTTAAGTATTAATATTTCAATATTTATTTTCTTTATCGAAGCCACTTCAGCCGTTGTTCAAAGTATCCATTTCTTCGGAAGATTCTTCGTTGACTTCACTTCGTACAGAAAGAAAACAAAGGGGAAAAGGAAACTGCGTACATAAGCTTAGTACTTCTGAAATGTATAGACTCTGGGTTGTAAGTGGTTGATTTTTTTTATTTGCTTTTTAATACTTGCGAATCTCCTGCTTCTCAGTAATTCTGAGTATCAAATATATCTTTTAAAATGAGTTGAGTTGCAAACTTACTGCATTGGAAATTTTCAGCTGTACACATTTTCCATCACTATTTTTCCTATCAGAAAGCTGCAAACATCTGCACTGATTACAATTAAAAACAGTGCAAAAAGATTATCACTCCAATTATAGCCTCCTGTTCTAATCAAAATTCAGCCCGGTTCCCAGCCAGCGACGGGTGTGACGCCCATACGCCTCTGCTCTGCACTGCAACCGCCCGCATGTTCCGCTTTTTCTTTAAGCAATGCATATGGATAGTTGTCTCGAATTTGTCTTGTTCAGAAAGTAGCGTTTTATTTATATAAAATTTCAAGTTTTTGGAACTCTATTTTTGCTTTTTACTTATATGAACTCACTTTGAGAAAATGAAAAAAAAAAGTACTATTATTCTACTCAACAAAGAAGTTTCTGACCTTCCAAGTTTTTTTTAAAGTTGTTATTTAAGAATCTTTGTTATGTTTGATTTATATATTATTACTGCAATATTATTTTCTCCAAAACTGCTAGGTTTGAAATATGCTTACATTAAGTCAGTAGTTATTACACAGAAATAAACCTTACCATCTTCATTAATTTTAGTGTACAAACTAATGTGTCTCATTGTGACATTTTCTTGCACACATACCACATCACTCACCCGCTGCCCTCCCATAGACCTCTTCACTTTCTTTCTAGTTATCTGCTGTTAGGAGTGAGTTCTTTTTACATATGGAAATAAAGTAGAAGTGCATATGCACCAATTATTTTTAAATATAAAAAAGGAATATAGTTTTAAAATTACCAGTTTCCATGAGAGAGTTATATTTAACAGTAAGCTTTTAAAAGGCAATCACTTGAAATAATATAATCAGTAAACATTTCTTGAGTATGTACAGATATAGAATATATAGTTGTAAATATAGTTAGTAAATATTTTGTGGTTAAGATGGTTATGTTACCATTTAGAAAGTAGATAAAAGAGGAAAGCAGCATTTTTCATGATTTTTTTCTCTATAGTCTTTTTAAAAGTGAAAATTTAGACTTGGCATCTTTATGCATATTTGCACTATATTTACACTTTTAATAAATTTGGTACATAGTTTGAGAAGAAAAAAAATAGTTTTGAAATGCACTTACTATCAAATACGTGTGCCTTTGTCTAAGTTACAAGATGCAAACATACACATTCAAAAAGAATACAACCAAGACAAATGTGTCAGATCAATGTTCAGTTTGTGGTTTACATTTCTGTCTATTATGGAACCACTGACATTGAGTGTCCTGATGTGTGGGTGTGCACGTGCATAGGGGTGCATGGGGGTTGCACACAAAAAGTGAGGGGAAAAAAACAAATGAAATTATTTCCTCTTGCAATATTACTTGAAATATTTGAAAGCAGTGTATTAGTTTATTAAATCCTTTTAAGTAAACATTTTTGTTTTAATTCAAAGCCTGAATAAGCATCTGAGCGCTGCTCCAGCTTGTATTTCTTATTGATCTCTGACTATAATAAAATTTGCATGGTTCTTAAGCTCTGAGGCATTCAAAATTTCTGTTTCCTGGGGGGGAAAGCTGAGGCTTATCCCAATAGCATCTCCTCTATCCCATAGCATAAAAACACTAGTTGCTGAAACCATACAATGATTTAGTTTACGAAAGTAGAAATCAACTTTTTGTGTCCTTAAAAGACACCTTGGTAAAACGGATGTAAGTGTCCACATTGTACAAGAAGCCATAGTCATAGAAACAATAAATATAATATTAAAATGTATAAATAAATGACATAGAAAAGAATCTGTAAGCTTTTTAAATAAATCTCAACTAGAAAAAAAAAACCCAACAAGTGTGTGACAGTGATTGAGGATGACTCATTAGACAAAGAATAAGCAGCACACCTGTACACGTGGTGCATACAATGACATTCGAAAGCTATTTTTCAAAGTGAAAAAAAAAAAAGACTTTAGCTTTTAAACAAGTCATAGTTTGATACTCCGACTGCTGCTTACGGGGCAGCACGTCTGAGGACCAACGTCAGAAGAGAATCTGAGAGCACAATTATTTTAGGTACTGTGTGCTTCCAAGAAGCAGAAAATTAGTTCTTTTACTGCGTTGCTTTTCAACATCTCATTTGGGTGCTGGGGGGACAGTGCATTTCTTTAAACGAACGTCTTAAAATAGCCAAACAAACAAAAGTGTGAAAACAAGCCAAGGTTTAAGTCTTTTGGAAACGGAACATCAAAGCAAAATATGGATTTGTAAAAGAAGCAGTAGTGCAAATTAAAGGAGAGGAAATAGAAAACAAAAAGAAGCCTGGAAAGATGTTGAGGGAAGAAAAAGAAGAGGAAAGAGCTGAAGGAAGGAAAGAGAGGGCCAGAGAAAGACTAAGTCCACTCAAACGAAGTTGGTACCAAAATTTTAGTCAGGTTATTGAAACTGATGAGCTATTTCACCCTAAAAACATTCATTTTTTTCAAGCAATATAAACATCGTGTTTCCAGTTATTTTTTATTATTTTATTTTTGTTTTTTGTAATAAGACTGGCTACTCCTCTCTACCACTTACTTGCCCCAGAAACTAAATCCAAACAAGAATGGTTGCTTGATTTGTCCGGGTGTAGGGGAGACTTCTCAGACGACCACTAGATGGCATAAAAGCACTGTATTGGACCTGCTTAGCTGCATCGCACAGCGCGACAGTGAAGGGTTTTATTCTTCTCAAGCTGGGAGCTCAGTGTTAGTCAAGTAAGATGCCTTTCCTTTGAGAAAGATCTTTCTGTGTCGCACGACTCTTTCCAGGGCACAAAGGGAGTATTCTGGCTTTCCTACACACACACACACACACACACACACACACACACAGTCAGAAAATGTCGGATTAAATTTGGAATAGTAAAAATCATGTCAGTGTTTGCTGGAGTTTCCTGAGAACTTTGCTCTCTTCTCTTTGGGGGATATCTGCTATTTGTTATGCCGTCTTCTTTAATAGGTGGACAGTCCTGCAGCACTGTGCAGGCACTCAAACAACTGCAGACGAAGTTTGCAGAGTCTCTTCCTCCTGTCCTCCCCTTGATTCTTTCTTCATCGAAAATTCTCTTTGTTTTCCTTCACCTCATTTGTTGACGTCTCTCATTAAGGACTGCAATATGAAATGCTGGATTTTAACTGCTGTCACAAAGGGGACAATCCCTCTTTAACGTCCTCTGCCAGCCCACCAAAGGCCGTGTCTTTGTTCTTGCCTCGCAAATGCAGTGTTTAAAGTTTTTGCCTGGTCACTGGGCATTTTCTAGTTTGCCCGTCCATGTCTGCTGACACGCTTTTGGACGCGGTGCATTTCCTGTTTCCCAAGGTATATTTCAGGCATATTTCTCCTTGTACCTCCACAACAGGAAAAAAGTACCGTATCCCTTCACTATGTGCCTTCACAAATGTCCTTTGTAAATGATATTTTGATCTTTGGATAAGTGCCTTAATTTAAAATAGTGTCAAAAGGGTAAATTGGGCCTCCATGCTCAGCAGTGCACGAATGACAAATCTGTTGTTGTTGGAGGATATTTTTAATATTCCTTTAAAAGTCTCATAGCAGCTTTACCTATGATCAAAATGGTATTACACATTGGCAAACTGAAGTGCATAATTTACTTCACGTACTACTGATATAGCTATGTATATGCATACAATAGACTTTATAGTTTTGATAGATATGAAATCATGCCAGCTCAAACACTTAAGGATTTCTGACTGTTCTTTTTAATCCAGCTTTGTAAAGCTTTTTCTCCCCTTGCATGCTATCTCAGAGTAATATGTATTGTTTGAAGTGTTTTCCTAGCTCTGATTTTCATAAATTTATCAAAACTATAGATTCTATCAAGACAACCAACATTTAGTAAAACAGGGGTCCAATGATGTAATCATACCTCTTTAAAATGCAAATGCTAAGAAATTACAGGTCATTGTGGTAGTAAAACTTGCTTCACGGGCAGCGTTGTGTAGTTTCCACTCCGTGTGGCTCTGGTTTGAGAAAATATCAGTTAATATGTGGTGTTAATAAGTTATGTCTTCAGTTTTCCTGTATTTGATTACGTAATTTTTACTTCGGTTATAACCCTCAAGTCCTTATGATTGTTATAAGGCAGTGAGTTGCAACTGATCGATAGAAAGACAGCTAGGATGGGGAAAATCTGGAAACAGGACCTCTGTGCAAACACAACTGAGTTTCCCCTCTTAGATTCTGTGAATTTGGGGGACATGAAAGAACAAAGCAATGTCTCGATGTGGGACTACAGCTTCTTTTATAAGACTATGGGTTTCTGTTAGTTTGGCTTTTGTTCAGTTTTGTTTGGCTTTGCTTCTAATTGTTGCAACGTTGGTGGTGGTGGCGAAGATGAGGTTACTGTGTGCTGTGAGGCACTGGGCGAGCATGGGCCCTGCAGAACTACTCACACAGTTCTGTCTGAGCCTTTGCAGGAAAATGACTGCTTCTTACAGGTTTTGAGGGCGACAATACTCCACAATAGATTGAAATTGTTCTAAAGGAAACCTTTTAGAAAACATTTCAAAAATTACTTAAACTCTACCTGGGCATGTAGCGAGGTGCTGGGTTCCTTGACTACCAATCTCTGGGCTCTGGGCTTGATTTCAGCCCTGCAAAGAAAAATCAAGCAAAAAAAAAAGTTGTTTTTTTTTTTTAAACTCCTATGCAAATGACTGGTTATAAATATTCCACCAAATGGAACACAGGGACACTTTGAAGTGTTTGTGGATGAGAGATAGCTAATATAACGCACTTTGGTTTTTTTCTTTTGGCATTCAGAGTTGGACATAACTTATGATCTTATTTATGCAAAACAATCAGAGATAAATATATGACAGCAATTTCATAAGTGTTTTCATATCTAAATACAGAGAAGTTCAAGTTCAAATCGATTTGGAGGATCATTGGGCAGCCATAACTAGGCTGTGCATTCTGTCCTCATCAGTTCATTTTCTGTAACAGTAACAGGTGATTATATAAATGCATCCTTAAAATCTATTAGCTAGGCTTTCCCTTGAGTAACAAGAATTTGGTTTTCAATCTATGTTTTATTTCACTTTTTCTGAAACATGGTTTTTTTTTTGTCTCTTAAAATACGTTTGGCTTTTTGAGCAAACAATTAGTTGGATATATGTGTCATTTATTAATTGAATTTTTAAAATGAGTATCATAGTTGTCTCTATGACTTTAAATAGCGAACAATAAATAGCAGAATCATGCTTGCACAGACGTTACTTCTCAAACTTCTGACACTTAGTTTTTATTATAGTCCACAAGGGAAGCCCTAGAGAACCATTATAGGTCATTACACTTGACTAACAGGAACCTAACAATAATTTTGTAACTATTAATAAAAACAATGTGCTTCTTTGAAAAGAAAACTATACATTGCCCTTTCAATAAATCTGAATTACAATTTTACAATAAGGATCTTCTGTTGGAAAAAGTCAGGAATACATTTTTAAAGAAGGCCATAGAAAGCATATGTGCAACAGGAAACACAGATGACAGTTTTGGATGACTGAAATAGTTATCTTTAGTTTGTGAAATACAAAAGGAAGACCTTTTAAAAAGATTTCATCATTGATTTACGGTAGGAATCCTAACTTTTTGTTGGTAACACTATTCACAGTTTCTTCACATAAACTTAAATTAAGAAATTTAGATTAGATTAAATTCCTAAATTAAGAAAATTATCAATATGTGAATTCTGCTTCCTAAATTTCCTCACAAAGTGTCTTCTTATGGTGAACTGCCCAGGCATTTCATTATCATCTGGGTCAAACTGAGTGACCAACAAAGCACGCTCAACACACACACACACACACACACACACACACACACACAAACACATGCACACACACACGCTTGCACACACTCACACGCGCACATGCACACACACACACATGCACACACACATGCTTGCA
Organism: Acomys minous; assembly: GCF_964271855.1. Lineage (NCBI taxonomy): Eukaryota > Metazoa > Chordata > Mammalia > Rodentia > Muridae > Acomys > Acomys minous. Next base: position 86,344,409 of record NC_140492.1, on the reverse strand, counting down.
CGCATTCACACACATGTGCGCATGCAGACATACACACGTACACACACACACACACACACACACACACACACACACACACACACACACGCCTTCCTCAGCAGTCCTTTCAGCTTCCCAGAAACTACAGGAATGCCTTTCCATTCTTGTGGAGACCAGTGTGTGACCATGTCGAACCAGGCCACAAACACTGGGGGAGAGTGAGTGTCTGTCTCCCACTATTGGTTATCTCAACACAGGAGGCTATTTTTCTTTTCTAATTTTCACTTTGAGTGAATGGTTTATAAATCTGTAATATTCTCCAGAAAAGAACCGGGAAGAAAAAAAGAGGTAAGGAGATGGGAGGGAAGAAGGGGGAGAAACACGAAATGAACAACTGGAATCCAGGAATCCGGCAGGAAACATGGAATGGAGGCCCATCCTACCTTCAAAGGTCAGCCAGAGTTAATAGTATTTCAACTCTATACATTGTTTTCTATGCCTTCATTTCTTTTCCTTTCACTCGCATGGACATATTTCTGCAAGTAACTTCATACAAATATGCTCACGCAGGACTGTGCTCCCACCTGCAGTGAAAGGTTAACGTGTGTGACTAGTCCTTAGGAAGGACCATTTTCACCTGGCACTGGCGATGACAACAGACCCCACCCATTTTCCCTAGGCTGCATTCTGCCTAACAGTTGATGATAAAAATACCCCATACAGTAGGTTCACACGAAGCAAAATATGCCCTGTTTTAGATGGAAAGAGAATCTCTTGCTTCAGTTTCACATGTGCTTGCATGCCTCTGTGTGTGTGTGTGTGTGTGTGTGTGTGTGTGTCTGTGTGTCTGTGTGTGCATGCATGTGTGCACTCATGCACATATGAATATAAAATGTTGCAAATGGGCTCAGGCTCGGAAAACATGATGAAATACAGGGTGAAACATAAACAAGATGTGAAATATAGTATGAGCAATTAACTGGATTGAATAGTTGAAACAACATGATTTAGATGTCATCAAATGCGCTTCCAATTCTCTTTTCGGTCTTCCCGATTTCAACATTCATTGAGCGATCACATGAGCGCGTCCATAACTCGTGAGTATATTCCTGTAGGGCAAAATGAAAGAAAAAGAAATCTCCTAACAGCATCCTCAAGAGTCCAGTGCCTTTAGGTAGAAATAGAGTTCAAGACATCAAAAACCTGAACACCCACTTTAATCCTTTAACCACTAGGAAACACTCTTATTGAGAATGGGTAATAGAAACAACATTGCCCTCTTTGTACAGCTGTAGATGCCCTATTGATCTGTATCACATAGCACTTAACACTGGCTGATTTGGCTAGGAAAAGCAATGTTCACTGTTCCATGGCGAATCAGACAACAATGCTCAGATTTGCTATAGAACCAGGAAAAATAGCACAGGAGATAGGGAAACAAACAGCTCCAAAGAATAACCCTCATCTGCATGTTTTTCACCCTACAAGAAAGCAACGTAGTGGAGTGCAACTGTATTAAAAGTCAAACTTTTTCTGCCTAAGGCTGATGTGGACCATGGGAATGGAAACCTAATAAGGCAACAGCTGAAGGCCACAGTATTGCCGCACACCCCCCTCGACTTCTCCCTCACTCATTTAGAAAATGACATGTTTTTCTTCACAATGTTTTCCCCCTCCTCTCTCTTTAGTGGCAGTAATGCTGAATGCTCTTGACATAATTCTTCCTTCAACCCCTGACAGTCATGATTTTGAATACTATCCCAGCAATAAAACACCTGACCTCCAGTCTTTCAAATGGCCATTGGCTTGGGTTACCCCCAATTAGCTGGACTCATTTGGAAGTATCCAGAGGAGTCAGGTGCTTCGCTCTTCAGTAAAAGCAGCATTATGCGTGAATACATCGTTTTATTCAGGCCAATCTTATTTTTTTTAAGGGGATTTCTTTTATTTCCCTATGATTGGAACACAAGAAAAAAAAAAGGCAGGCTTAAAAATTAATCTACCAGGATGTAGACATACCAAGTATTACGACTTAGGAGTCATTTGATGCTACATTGCTAGTTCATTGAGGGTTAGAATTGCCTTTCAGTGTTTCCAGATTATTGAGGAAAGTGTATAGACTAGCATACACAGAGAGCGTTATTTACATATTATGTGGCCACACCCCTCCATAACACAGTGAAAGTGCACATACGCACATGACCAGATTTGCATCAATGCCATTTCAGTTTCTAGGTCAAAATATTTTGTGATTACAGATATCACAAATTAACAGCTCAGCATAAAAATTCCTTTAGAAGAGGAAATATGCACCTCTGCGTATAAAGGTGTGTATGTGTGTGTGTATGTGTGTGTGTGTGTGTGTGTGTGTGTGTGTGTAGTGACAGAGGGACTGTACTCTGAATGACTTTTGTGTTACCATAAACACGGGCCAATTGAGGCTCCTGAGAAAACTTTAGTAATAGGTTATGGACATAGCAACTTCAACATAAGTGTAAGAGAAATAAAATATATTTAAAAGACCAAGTATGTACATTTTTAAATATTCTGAACTAAATTCTTCTTAGATATCTGATACAGTAGTCTCCACTCCCTATATTTTGCATTTATATTTTTCAATAGTCATTGCATTTCTCAGTAATGGGATAATTTTCTTTACAAAGCTCTTAGAATTTGTGCTTCACAATTTTATCATGGCCCGTATTTTTCCCCTCCTTAAAAGGCTAACCTACAAGATTTCTTGATACATTAACACTGGAAATAAAATATGAACCCCATCTGATTGGAAGAAGACGAATAATGTGAGCCCAACCGAGCATCCCCTTCAGAAGAATACAACATTTAAGCAGTGAGTGCACAGAGGGAAAGAGAAGTTGAATTCAGCGGATGCAAATGAAATTAAAACTAAATTGGTTGTCACATCAAACTGAGGTTAACTACGTAAATGTTTTCTGTTTGTAAAACTCCGTTTTAAAGTGCATAATAATACTACAAAGTAAGAATATTTTCCACATTATTGAAAATAGAAATTTGAAGAGACGGATTCTGAAACCGTTAAAGATCACTTCCACCTACCATGTCATACTTAGAGGACTATGAATCATGAGCCCTGTGCTCATGGGGCAACTGGGATAAGCACACGCACACACACACTCACACACACACACACACACACACACACACACACACACACGCATGCACATGTCAATCTGAACACATGCTTTGCTGGCCAGGCAGGATCCCATTACATCGTTGCTTCATAATGCATTCTTTCTCTTCAATATTGTTGGCTGTTTCAGGTTAACTACCAAAAATCATTTGCCTGAGAGGCGAGATTTAATTGTCTTACAACTACCTCTGTGCAGTACAATAGGGATTACAAGTACCCATTGATTATACTATTGGGCAGAATAAGGGACTTTTATTCTAGCATCTCTCATTCATTTTGTCATTGCATTCTCTTTGAAAGAGACCAAATGGGTCCCAGCAGGTGAAAGCAAAGAAACCTGAAAGGCCCCCTTTGATGAATGACAATACCACAACCACCCTGCACCCCCCCACCCCCCACTTTTGGAGATTATAAAACCTTATTAAATCATGCCCTGTTAGATATTGATTGAGAGGAGGGCTAAACTAAACCCAACAATAGCAGCATGGATCAGAGAACACTGCTTTCATCAATGGGCACTAAACACAGCTAAGCTTTCCAATTCTTTTTTTGGGGGGTGGGGTGGGGTGGGGGTGATTTTTTTTTTTACTATTTACTTTTGTTTAAACCATTATCCCAGAAAGTCATACAATTATAGTTGCTTTGTCAGTCAAGAATAGATCTTAGCTGTCTAGCACTTCATCTTTTTGAATGTAGCAGTGTATTGCACAAACAATATTGTACTTGGTTAAGATTCAGTATTATGATGATTATTTGGGGGGGGTGCGATTCTAGGTAATTATCATAATTATTCTTGACTCTCGGACCCCTTTGATGACAAGACTGCTTTAAAGTAAACCACTTGGACATAACAACCCAAGATATTTGAAAGGCGATTGCTGCCAGCATCAGAGTTGAAAACTCACCCATATTTTAAGGCTATCTTGATTATGAGGCTGTTTGCGTTCCTAGGCTGTCTTTTCTGCCATCTGTGAGCACCACAGCAAACAACCCCTTGATGACAATCACTTCAGTAGAACTTGAATATGTCTGCTTTAGAGGACACTTCTGTAATAAGACTCAGTGCTAATTAACTGTCAGCCTTTAAAAAAAAATAATAAGCCAGCAGACTGCATTTTAGAAAAACACTGTACCAAAAAATTTCCAAACAAGAATTAAACTTCTGTGCTAGGCTATAACTTCTGCTCCTTGTCGACAGGCCTTAGCCACATTAAAACTGTTTACTTTAAATCCATTGCATGTGATAAAAGGTTTTCATTTTTATTGACTGCGGGTAAGAACATTTGCTCCGCCTTCTGCATTGCTACGTGATTCAAAAATTTTATACTCCTCCCCAAAGCAAAGAAGAAAAAAAAAAAGGAAGATGAAGAAGAGAGGGAAAGGAAAGAAGAGAAAATATTCATATGAAAAAAAAAACCCATCTTTTGTGCCAGAACTTGTCATTATATGGTTATAAACCCCCCCCCAAAAAAACCAAAACAAACAAAAAAGGAAACAAAAAAAAAAAAAGGAAGAAAAAAAGAAAGTAGAAAGTAAAAAAAGGCAGTGTCACAACTGAAAAACCATCTTAGGTGAAAAGCTTTCCAATGTAAAAGCTTTATAGTTTAATCTCAAATAGAAATAATATTCAATAAAAAAATAGTGATTTGCAGTAGCTTCATGGCACCTAACCTCTGTAAGCTGCAGCTAATGTTACAGCAACTCTAATTGTACTACAAGGCTATAGAAACAAAGCCTGCATGGAATGAAAATACAACTTCAAATATCAAATCACTGGGCGGACTCAGTTTTACTCTGTAGAAAAAATGTTAGTAACCACTTCATTTTTTTAATAAAAATATTTACTAGAAAATTTGTAAAACATAAACATGAAAGCTCTGTTGTATTATATTTAAGATCTGGCTCAGAATTTCAAGTCCCCTAAATATACATAGAAAGCAAAAGTTTTTAACTTGAGTACAGTAACTACAGAAAGGATGAAAAGTTCAAAACTAGTTGGTTTTAGATAAATTGTCCTTTCTTCATATTCTTTTGCCTCAACAAGGCTTTCATTGCATGTATGTATTATATTTTATAATTTAATTGCTTACTAAAAGCTGCCTTACTGTTTATCAATATTTTCCACTCATGGGTTTCCTGGAATTGTGAGTTGAACTTTTGAAGTCAGGAGTTATGTATTTTAACAGCTTGATACATTTGGTATTAATATTATGATTTATAACTCTTACTTTCCTGTTTTGATTCTCACATCTTCCTAATACTATACTATAAGTGAAAAGTAAGCATTTTTAAAGTTAAAGCTACAGCATTTAAGTCAGTATATCCAATTATTATATTAAAACATTTTGACTTGTGAAACAGTTTCCAAGCCATGTGTTAGATGGTAATTATTTATTGAAGTATGACTGCTTATGTACATTTCTGTAAATGCTGCCAGCCAGTTCAAAAATCTCTCAAGCCTTCCGAAGTTACTTGATACAGGCACATATAGTTAGGTCTAAAATGTTTTACTAATCTTATTTTCCTTCTATTTAATGCATTCAAATACATTTTTTTTATACTGTCCTGATTCATTTAGTTTCTTTGTTGACTTGTGTTTCCTAAAAGAAACTCAGGAGCTACTCTTTAAAATGAACCGTCTATTTTAAAATCCCTCATCAGATTACACAATTAGACTGCCTTGTCTCTGGCAAGAAGGTACAATATAAAATAACCAAGAATTTAAGTTGAAACAAGTGTTTTTAATTAAATCTCCTTACAATAAGTTTTCTATTTTTCCACTTCAAGAAATACTGTAATTTTAATTTTTCTAAGTTTAGTGGGGGAAACTAAGTTAAAATAATTCAATTTAAGGAGTATCTATGCCAATAACAAACTTATTAGCACTTTTAGTGTCCTTCCTTGTACGTGAGAATTACTAACTTTATTTACATGTACCTTGTGGTCATGTTCTTGTATATGTCAAGAGGTCACACTTGAATACATTTTCACCTATTGCATTTTAAAACGTCAGAGATGTCAGAAATTATGTTGGTTTCAACACTGGATAATAATGAAAATTCCAGTCCCTACTAATCCCTAATATTGAAACTTAATTCTGCCTTGGCATTGTGCTATATAGACTTTTGTGATCAAATTACATACAGTAGAAAACAGATCTGCTAGTCAGTTCTGGTCTTCAGCTGAAACTTCATGCTCTTCTATCATAACAGCTGTCCACTCTGCCTAAACTGTAACTTATTTTTCACTTTTAAAGCACACTACAAAATTATTCCAGCCTGAATTATAACTATAGTGACAAAACTGAAACCGGCTTCTTATTTTACTCAGCTATTTTAAACTGAAGAAACACAGAAATCAGCCCGTTTTTATTGTTTCTTTCTCTTTCCATGGCCATATGAATCTTATTTTCGCTTATATGACCCATTGATCAAAGTGTTAAAAAATAGGTTTTCTCTATTTTGCTAATCTCTTTTAGAAGGCCAACTTGTAGGGTTTTAGTGATGTCTGTTTATAAAGCATTACTCTCTTCTCTTAGGAAGACATCACCGTAAAGTCTGCTGTGCACATGACATGAAATTAAAAATTGAATAATTGTTTCAAATTGAATAATAAAATAATAAATCTCTATTGTTATTAGCATTTTGTCCACAAAGAGTGTCTGTTGAATTAAATATGAATTTTCCCCTGTGGTAACTGTTGAGTTCGTGTTATCAGAGCGTGGGAAAGCTAATTCTCGCTTACTTTAAAGCAATAGTGTTATAAAGACAAATTTTTGTTAAACGAGGTAAACATTGGATTTTTTTTTAGCTGATTATAACATTTCACTCATCTCTTTTCAATCATTTCTAACTCATAAGGATGTTTGTTTATTTCTGATAGAGGCAGTGCAAAAACATCTTTAGGGTTTGAGTGTCATTTATGAAGTTGATAGATGCCCAACATCGAGCTGTCTTTATGCGAAGGTTTTCTTCACAAATTTACTCTCTATCTTTACTCTCTGCCTTTACTCTCAATCTTACTCTGAAACAGTTAAGAAAATTTAGTGTCTAGGAAACAATACGTAATAGTCTATTTCCCTTAGCTTTGAAGATCGTTTGACTTCCTTTTTGGAGTCTTCCGATGAAGATATTTGGATGAACAGCTAGAGTCTCTCAAAGTTTCACTGGGACGAGAAGAAGCTATGGGCGGGACTTGGACAGTTTCCTCAGAACGCCTAAGAACTGCTTGTGTAGAAGCTAAAGCCTTTCTTCTGACCTCGTATAGAGCCTTCTATTTCATGATCAAAGTATATTTACAAAACATATGTATTAATTTCCTCATTAAGCACAGGTAAATAGGAAATATCTATTAGGGAAATACTGAAGTATAGCCCTTTGCTTAAAAAACATTTGAGCCTTTAACTTTGTATGCTAAAGCCCTAGGTCCCACTGAGGAATCTGATAGTAAATCTAGTCACCAACACCTTTTGTGTCACCTTTTACAAATTATTGACCCCCCCACATCCATGATTTTTAAAAATCATTCGGAGAATCTATGTGTGTTTTGTTTGGTTTTGTGTCTTATCCTTATTTTATCGCCCAGAGTTGTCAAAATCTTTCAAAATTGCTTTCAAAGCCATTTTACTATATGTAGCTTTGAGATCTAGGGCTGAAATATTTGTGTTCGCCAAACTTTATTTTCCCAAAAATCATATTTTCCTCTGATGGACAAAGATTTTATGGCTATGAAAATGCTCAGAAGAATGGGTGGTAGCTTCAGAGGACAGCTATCAGAAGAGGACATCCAAGCCCGTTTTTAGCAATGGTAATGCCTTTGAAATGAGTATGTGAGGCATGGTAAGATGGCCCATGGAGGCATTTGCTTTGGGTGATTTCTGTGTTTTATTCAATTATTATAATCTGTTACACTCACACACACTGCTGTGATGTCGTATGATGAGCATTCTTTCTAAGACCACAGTCCATCTTTCGTAACTCTACATGAATCAAAACTTGGAATTTTTAAATAAGTGGCCGCGCTCCCTTTGGGTTAAGGGGTGCTGAAAATAAATCTTCTTTGTTTATATGCACAAGCAAAATTTTTTAAATCAAGATTAGCAGGCAAACAATAGTTAACATTCTTCAGATGACAATGAGTGAACACACATAAATCGTATTGTTAATTTAGATTATATCAAGTTAGAGAAATGTTGGGTCTCCAAGTATACAAATTTACACTACAAAACCAAGAAATATAATGAACATATATACATGCACATCTAAATTCAAAATCTTCAAACAAAATAAAACAAACTATATGATCTGGAGGCATAGTTCAGTGAAAGAGCACTCATCTAATATGAGCGAAGTCTGATTCTGACACACATATACCTGATACCTAAATAAGTAAATACTGAACAGAAAGAAATATGTGTCCATACTAGTGATCTGCCTTGGTCAGAAAATTATATCTTAAAATAGATTAATGAGATCAGTCACCAGTGTAGTTTTTACAATAATTTATATAAATAATTTTCTCTGAAATTGGGTAGCACTCATACTAGAGTAGAATTATGTACTTTTCAAAGTTTGTACCTGGTTTCCTCATTCTTTCCAATAAATTTGCTTATTATGAACAGAGACCAAAGGGTCATAGAATATATTTTGCTTTCCAAAACTCTGTTTTTGTATGCTGAGTGTAGTGTATCACAGTGAGATATATTTTATATAAATTTGGTATGTATACTTCCTAATTAGAACTGGCAACGGAAGCCTGTGGACTGGAGGATTTTTGTGCATACCATGGTGAGACTGATCTTGGAGATCCTATTAGAGGAGAAAAGATGGAAGTGAACTCATTTCTGTGTCTTAATTTAGCAGAGGTAATTCTTACAGCCTTAGCCTGAGTACAATTTCTTAATTTTCCTAAAGATCAGAAGATGCCCTGAGTGAAATCATAAACACCATGTCCATGAGGCTGCGCTGAACACATGCCAGGAGCCACATGGCTTTCTGGATGATGGATGGACTCATTGTCTTCTGTGTGGCAGCTGAGTTTTCGCTTACATGTCATATTGTGTCACTGAAGGGTTTTAAAGATCAACTGTAGAGTCCCACTCTAAGGCTTGTGTTTCTCTAACAGGAAAAATTAATTTTTGCTGCTCTGAAGCTTTTGTTTGTGATTGCTCTTTGGTCAGTCTCTGTATATGTATATATTATGGCTTAGATCTTAGAGATTAAATTTCTCCAGCTTTGCCTTTTAAATTAAAAAAAAAACTTTCTTTAATGAGTTCTTCCTCAAACTTTTATGGACGAAACTAATCCCAGGCCCTGTGTCAAGTTTAATCCCCAGTCCCCTGGGGCTGTTTCTGACTCTTTTACCTGCTTTTGGGGCCCTTTTCTTCCTACTGGGATGCCTAAAGCCTCAATATGAGGGGAGGTGTCTAGTCTTAGTGAAAGTTGAAATGCGGTGTTTGATTGAGATCCCTGGGAAGGGACCTGAAGGGAAATGGAGGAAGGCTGGATACAGGCATGCAGTTTGGGGGAGGCATAGTGGGAGGAGAAGAGGAAGGGGAAATTGCAGACAGGATGTAATATACAAAGGAAGAATAAATTAAAAAGGGTGCTTTCCATGTTCGAGCTATTATGAATAAGGCTGCTACGAACATGGTTGAGCAAAGTTTCTTGTTGTGTGCTGGAGCATCTTCTGGGTATATTCCAAGGAGTGGAATAGCTGGGTCTTGGGGAAGCCCTATTCCCATTGTTCTGAGAAAGTGCCAGATAGATTTCCAAAGTGGCTGTACTAGTTTGTATTCCCACCAGCAATGAAGGAGTGTTCCTCTCTCCCCACATCCTCGCCAGCATGTGGTGTCGCTTGATTTTTTTGATCTTAGCCTCAGGCACAGTCATAGGGGAGGGGAGTAAGGGGAAAATGGGAGAGAGGGAAGAATGGGAGGATACAAGGGATGGGATAACCATTGAGATGTAACAAGAATAAATTAATTTTAAAAAAAGTCCTTTGTTATTTTGGGTTTTTTTGTTTTTTTGTTTGTTTGTTTGTTTGCTGTTACTTCTTAAGCTCCAATAGGGGCTGTATAGATGGCTCAGTTAAAACACTTGAACTGTTGCAGAGGATTCTGTTCCCAGCACCCACAGGGTGCTGCACAACCATGTGTAACTTCAGATCCAATGCCAGCTACCCCTACATTCTCACATATGAAAAACAAATATGTCTAACAAAAACAAGAAGAATCCATTGCTGAATTATTTGAATGGCCCATGGCAGAAAACAACCCCCTAAAACTTCCATTTGTAATCACTACAATGGACAACTTCCATGCCTACAAACCCTTAGGAAAGGAAGCTGGAGCACTGAGGAAGCTTTAAGCAGCACACAGAGTGTTCTACACTTTCTTTACTAATATGCTGAAGCAACTGACACACTTGGCGGTTAGGAGAAAATCTGGGGATACAAAGAGATGGTTTGCAGAAGGACCTAGTGCAGGATGTGTATCTTTCTAAGACCAGTGCACAGGGCGGTTACCTAGCCTTGCCAATGGCAGCCTGCCCACCCTGGCTCCCTTTACCCCATACATTCCCTGTGCATCTCACTGGGACAGTCTTAAACTTTTTCAGACTTCTTCCTTTTGAGTTTTCTTTCCTTTTCCTTCTTATTTGCTTGTTTATTTTTACAACAACTTAGCAACTCATCGTCATCACTGTATTTAAAGTTCGGCTTCAGGGCTAGAGGGTGACACAATGTGACAAAGCCATGCCAGACCTGACAACCTGAGTTGGATCCACAGAACCCTCATGATAAAAAGAAAGCATTGGGTCCTGCAAGCTGTCCTTTTGACGTCTGCCTGTTAGATGACATCAAATATGGCCTACGGTATATTATACACAAGTGTTTGAGGGGCTCTCAAAGGACCAAGTAAGTTGTCCTTCTGATAATACAATTGCAAATTATTATTTGTGGTGCTATAGAGATTTGCAAAAATCTTTTTCATTTGTGTGTCTGTGTAGGTCATGAAGAAGTATGCTCTCTCATTCCACCATTTAGGCTCGAGGGAATAACCTCAAGTCATCAGACTTAGTAACAAGTTCCTTTATCAGCTGGGCTGTCACGATGGTCCCTCCTAAGAGACATTTTTTAGCTTAAAAATCTAATGTCTGTGAATAACCTGCAGATTCTATAAGGTAACGACTTTTGCATTTGTGTTTCCTTTTGACTATCACTTATTTCTAATGAAATTTGTTTGGGACAAAGTATGAACTCTATTGGGAAACTTGTTTGACATTAAAACTTTTTAAAGCTTCTGAATTGTCCCTCTTTCAGTAAAGTGTTACTGGACCGTGCCCATTCTTCTTGGCCTACACTGTGGGTCCCATCTGGATCAGGAGACATAAGAAGAATTTAGGGCTGGAGAGATGGCTCAGCGGTTAAGGGCACTGACTGCTGTTCCAGAGGTCCCGAGTTCAATTTCCAGCAACCACATGGTGGCTCACAACCATCTGTAAAAGTGATCTGATGCCCTCTTCTGGCCTGCAGGGGTACAAGCAGACTGTATACATAATAGTAAATAAATCTTAATTAAAAAAAAAAAAAAAAGAAGGGTTTAGTGTATGAAGCCTAGGCACTCTCCTCTACGAAGTCACTTTCATTCCAGTAGCCCTGATCTTCTACCTGTGCTTAATCAAGTGATTTCTGCCTTGCTTCTTGGAGCTGGTCAACCGTTATTGTCTTTGTCCATAACGTAGTTGTGCCAGAATGATTCTGTCTCTTGTTCTTATTAAAGCTACTTGGTACTGAACTTAGTCTTTGACTAAGTGTCAAGCCCAGTGCTGATGGAATGAATACAGGTGCTGGCTAAATGTCAAGTGGCAGAAATGTCTAGCAGACATCTCTGTGTGCTGTCAGAGACCACGATCACCTGACCGCGCTGCTGAAATCTTCGCTATGCTCTCCTTCATTGGCAGACACCCAATTCCACTTGATGGCCGCATTTCCAAAGGAGGCAGCGTCCACATTTGTATCTCAGTCACTATGAGCTCTCCGACCCCATATCTGCTATTGATACAGTTGGACTTACCGTGTTCCCCTGTACCTACCAAGATGGTAAATTGTTGGCTGCTTGTATTAAATTTAAGACATTAATAAAAAAAAAACTTCAGCTTAGAAAACTCAGTGACAGGTACAAAGGGACCAAGAGGACACAGATGAAAAGTCTTCTTCTCTTAAGAAGAATAACCTGGGACCATAATTCTGCAAACCGACTCTAGAATTATTCTCGGTTATCTAGGCATGATTTCTAAGTGTGTTGTATCCATTCTGAGCAAAACAAGTACTGGGCTCCTATCTCCTTATGTTTCCATGTCTGACACTATAAAACGGACTTGGAAGAATGGATGCTATAGTTTTTGAAAAACTGAGACAAAGAGCATTTGTTTATATTTGTTTATATTACCATTATATTACCAACAATAACTTAGGTACCTGCACTCTTCCGAGCAAGTTACAGTGTCTGGTTCTATTGTACAGAATCATTCTCCATCTGCAGAATGTAGAATGATGTTTCCAATAATACTAGCTCATATATGAGCAATTTAAGGATGAAGAAAAAGATATTTTGACGCAAGGCCGGTTTCTTGGTCATATATGAATGGTGTTGCCGTTACTGTGTGCTCTTTTGAAGTGATCAATACAGAATGGAGCATGCTCCTACTTATAATTGGCAGCAAGAGCAATGGTGTGCTTTATTGTTTCTGTTTGGAAACAAAACTCTATGATTTTGATTTTCTATGGCTTCAAATGCTCTCAACCACAATACATCTTTCTCAAATGAACGTTTCACTCAATCTAATATAGACCTGAAACAATATTTGAGTAAAGGCATCAAATAAATTCTATTTAGTCTATAAACGACTAAATATTAAATCATTAATGGCTCAAATAGTAATTTTTATTGACTAAGCACTAGTTGTATTTGCCTCTGTGTGCCTATATGTGGCGTCTGAGCTGGCATCTACCACACTATCCTGGACAAATTTAGAGCATGCTGTGGTGTTAGGCTCCACACGGATATCTTTTGAGATGGGGAGTGAAGACCAGCCTTGCATCCATAGTCGCAGCCAGGCTTCTTCCTTTCAAAAATACAATTATTGATGCGGTGAGGAAAAGAACTGGAAGCCAGTGCCACATGCTTCACTTCTCAGCTAATTCAATTCAATGGATTTACATTTTAAACAATTAACCTGTTTGATTTATGTTCTACTTTTTACATAAAAATTATGAGGTGTGTGTGCATGTGTGTGTGTATGTCAGTGTGTGCTTGTACATGTGTACATGTATGTTAGTATGTGTGCATGTGTGTGCATGTTGATGTGTGCATGTATGTGTGTATATGTTGGTGTGTGCACGTGTGTGTGCATGTGTGTATTTTGGTGTATATGTTGGTGTGTGCATGCGTGTGTATGTTGGTGTGTGTGTGTGTGTGTGTGTGTGTGTGTGTGTTGCACACACGTGCATGCCATTGCATGCTTGCGGAGGTGAGTTTTCTCCTTCCACCATGTGGGTCCCATGGGTAAAAAAGCTCAGTGTATAAGCCTTAATAAAAGTTGCCTTTATCCTCATCTCACTTGCCTATGTTTTATGTCCTATTCACAAAGGTGCCAGTTCTCACTGTTGCATCTCTGCCCCCCCCCCCCCCCCCGCACTCCACCAGCAGCAGGTGGTAGGGATCAGCACAGCGTTTCACTGTGTCCTGACTGCCATGATGTGCTCAGAGTCACTGTGGACTCTCAAACCAGTTCTTCCTCGTGGAAAAGACATAAAGAAGGAAGAGGCAGAGGAAGGGAGAAATAAATAGAGAGAAGCAGAAGGAGAGAGGAGAGAGAGGGAAAGACAGGGAGACAGAGAGAGACACTGTACCCCGAATAGCTGATATGCCCAAAATAGGAAGGTAAGAATAGTGAGGATCTTCAGATTACTTAGTGACTTAGGGAGAAGAAATAGTTCCCATAGGAAAATCATGTACTATTGTGTTTTTGTATTGCATATTGCAAGCAAGGGGGTGAGGCTTGTTAAAGACAGCTAACATTCTTGTTTTTACAATTTACATCTAATTTCTATATTTCTCTGTCCAGAAATTTTTATTTCTTAGAAAATCAATTTATTAGTAAATAGAAGTTAGGATGATTTTATTCCATCTCAAAACTGCCTTGAAGTATAGATTTAATCACTGGGCATTAGAATTCATTTTAGAATAACCCTATACAATACAGTTATCAAATCAAGTTATTTAATGCGTTTCTCTAAGTATTAATTGTGTACAGAAAAAAGTCTTCTACTTTATATTTTTATCAGTCATTAACACAGCTTCCATGCTGCGATTTTTTTCTCCTTGATGACTTTCTTTAAATAGACATAGCAAAAGAAATGTTGTGTGAGTCAATCTCAAGCTGTCTTGCTTGTTCTGTAATTAAATAATGCCACTCTTAAGGAGAGAAAACTACCTACTTCAGGAATTTGCTCTTAAGAAAAAAGAGCCTTCATTTGAACAAAATGCAATCAATGCAGAAATTGGCAGTTTAAGATTTTATTATATGGATGATTGTCTCGATTTTCATTTAATTTCTTAGTGAATAACTGGATTTTCCCCCCATTGGTTTACTTTGAGATCCTGAATAAAACATAGCCTGTTTTATTTTTTCCTAATCTCTAAGTAAAGACAGCACTTACATAGACTATTTTGAGGAACAAAATGTTAATGATGTTAAATTATTTTAATTAAACTAAGGCAGCTTTCTGAAATAAAGATATTAAAATATCAATTGCTTTGTGCTTCAAATCATGCATTAGTCTAGCCTTTCAATTATTTGTTCTGTTTTTGAAAAAAAATTAAGGGTTCATGATGACTTATTAGCTATGAAGTTCAAATAGCTGTCATTTGGCTTTGTAATGTAATAGAAATACTATGGTCCTACTACACTTGCAGGAAGTAACCTAGGTGTGTAATTTCAAATTTTTATTCCATTTAAATAAAAAGTTCATTAAATTACAGTTTACAAATATTAAAGTGTGAAACCAAACTTAAGAAAAACATCAAAGATGGTAGTCCTTGATAGGGAAGTCTACTCTAGTGGCAGTTGTATATTTTCCGTTTTCCTGTCCTACGTTCAAGGTTTTCAAGTTTATCCTCATTTACCCTTTATTAAACGTTATCACCGAGCAGCTACTCAATAGAAGTTCTACACTATCTCCTCAACAAAGGCCTGGGATAATCCCTATAATTTAGAAACGTCACTCAGTGTCCATCCTACCAGCACTGACTGGGTCTTCAAAATAGCACAAGCTGCTTTCTTGGCTCATTTTCTCCGGTATTTTTTTCTAATTAAAGAAATTATAGGCGTATGTATATGTCAGTGTGTGGGTTTATACATATGAGTACAGGTGCCGTAAGAGGCTCAGATGCTTGGGTCCTCCTGAATCTGGAGTTAGAGACAGCTGCCTGGTTGCAGGTGCTGGGACCTAAACGCTGGTCCCACCGAAAGAGACGTATGCAGTCTTAATCGCTGGACCATTTCCTCCTCTTTGACTTTTATTCAAAGTTAGAGAAGAAAAATAATTTTTTAAAATGTGACCTTAAAACAAAAAATTATGAAAATGAAGGAAAGCAGAGAATTAAAGTACAAGTCTATCTCTGTATCTCTGTCTCTGTCTCTCTCTGTCTGTCTCTCTCTCCACACCTCACCCCCCACTGCTTTTTTCTCTCTCTTCCCCCTTTTCTTGTTCTTACAGGTTGCCCAGCCAGGGCTAGAATTTACAGAACATACTTAGAGATGTCTGGGTCTCGGTTGCTAGAGAGGTGGGGCCTAGATGTGCTCAGCTGGAAGGCCGGCCATGTTCTAAGTGGTCCTAGTCACCTGAAAAGTGAGGAATGGATTAGTACAACAAAGAAAAATTAAATCAAGAAATAAAATCCCTTACATAGCAGAGACTTCATAGGGATTGGACAGACCCCACCACTTCTAAGCCTGTCTTTCCCACTCTAGCTGTGTCACCTTGAGCAAAATTATTAAACTTCATCTATAAGAAGTGGGCAGTGTAGTCCACAGTACCATGAGAATTAAATGAGATATTTCATTTCCAGTAAGAAATTAAGAACCAGAAAAGAGACTGTCTCCAGCATTAAAAGTCAATTTTTTTTTCATAGTTCAGGGACAATTTAAACAGTTTTTCAGCATTTGGGAGGCTGAGGAATGGGGTGACAAGTTGCAGCCACCCTGTTTCCACAACAAAAATGATTTCATCTCTAAAAGACCTCACAGACTGCTGGGGACCATGCGTGGCTTTTCCAGTAATGTAACAGACCGGCTGCTGAAAAGCATCCTAAACTGATCTTCAGAAGCTCTGCAGTAACCAGAATTTTATGATTTTTTTTTAAATGGAGAGGGTATTTACATTTAACCAATGATACTCAAAAGGTTCATGTATTTGTCTTCCATCATCACCCTGGTAAATCATGTAATCATATCCAATACAGAAGCAAGCTGACTACCTGGTACATGAAACAGGGTGACTCGAGTCGCACACCAGCTGCTTACATTGCTTCTGAGGTTCACGGCTCACTTCTAGCTGGGTAGGGCAGGTGATCTGCTTGCCTCTAATAAACGCTGTGTTTAGAATTCCTTTTCCCTCAGTACTGCTTTTCAACTAAAGAATTTGTCTGGCAAAACTGTTCAAATCTTCCCTTGAATCTCTACGTCTTGATGGACAATTGATAGACCATTATTTCTCCAGATGAGAAAGAGTTTTGTTTTTCTTTTTCAACTTACATTTTTTTCATATAATATATTTTGATTATTGGTTTCCCTCCCTCTACTCCACTCACATCCTCCCCATGAATCCAAAAACAAAAAACAAAACAAAACCCTTTCCTTCATTAAAATACAAACAGGCATCTAAAATACTACTACTACTACTACTACTGCTAATAATAATAATAGTAATAATAATAATAATAATAATAATAATTTTTTAAAATAATTATTATTATAATAATAATGATTATTATTATTAAACAATAAAGAAGAGAACAAAAGAAGCAAACAAGAAAAAAAGGAGCTAAAGAAAAAGCACAAGAAACACAGACATTGAGACACACACACAGAAAATCCATAAACACAAAATGGGAAATCAGTATGTGTGTGTGTGTGTGTGTGTGTGTGTGTGTGTGTGTGTGTGGCAAAGTTTTTAAAAAATGCCCAAACACAGCATCGTGATGCAAAACAACCTCCAAAATATACCCCTGAGTTTGTTTGCCATCTACTGGTCTGTGTGTGTCTTCCTATAAGTGTGGTTTGTATACCCACTATACAAATCTGAGTTTTCCTTAACGTGTGGTTATCGATTGGAGAAGGCTTCTGGGTTTACAGATGGAGGGCTTGTGTCTACTTCCCATGAAGTTGTCTCCATCTTTTGATTTGATGATCTGGGATTATTTATTCTTTGTCTTTTCTTGGCTGTGATTAACCCCTTCAGGTTCAAGTTTTTCTTCTAGCACCTCCTGTACAGCTGGATATGTAGACAGATACTGTTAAAATTTGGTTTTATCAGGGAATGCTTTTATTTCCTTATCTACTGTAATTGAACATTTTGTTGTGTACAGTACTATATAGTGTGCTACATATATGTATATATTATATACACTATATACCATTTTAATATATGTATTTACTGATGATCCACTAAGGTTTCCAGTAAAATGTGTTTTTAGGTATTAGTTGTTGACAAGAGGGAATAGTTTTGTATAATATATAGTATAGTACTATATAGTGTATTATATGTGTGTGTATATAAATATACAATGTACTACAGATCCAGATATATAGGTATATATAGTTTATTTATACATATATTACATAGTACACTACATAGCACTATACATGTATATATATATATATATATATATATATATATATATATATATAGTGATTCTATTTCTTGTCGAATTGTTGTCTTCATTTTCTTCATATTATTCGTATCCTCTTTAAGGTCTTTGAACATATTCATAATAGACATTTTGAAGTCCATATCTTGTACTTCAGCTATATTCAATTTCTTAGGGACTATTGCAGTAGGGTAGCTAGGTTCTGGGGGGGACATTTTGTCCCACCTGTTATTACTTAGTTTGTTTGTTGTTCATTTTGTTTTTACGCTGGTGTCTAGGTATCTAGATTTGGGATTATTGTAATTCTACTGGTTAAAATTTAGTCAGGTATTTGCTGGGTGAGTGTATTGTTCTTTAGTTTCTGTTGCTCTGTCTGAGTCTCAGAAGAGTGTGGTGGGTGTGGGTTGTTTGGGAGGGAATGAATGCTCCTGAGTCTCTGCCTGATCTGGCCATTGAAGATCTCTGGTAAAACATGTTTCTGGGTTGCTGCTGAGAAGGAATCGGACTGGGGTGGGGCCAGGGGGAGTTGGGAGCATCCGTGGGAAGGAGGACTGCTGGGTCTCACACAAGAATTTGAAGATTCGCCAAGGAGAAGAGTCAGAGAAGGAAAGCAGGGCCCTGAAGGTGGTCTGTTTGAGGACTCGCAATGAGACTGGGCGATTCCTAGAAGGACTTTTTTTTTTCTCCTTTATTAATTTATTCTTGTTACATCTCAAGGGTTATCCCATCCCTTGTATCCTCCCATTCTTCCCTCCCTCCCATTTTCCCCTTATTCTCCTCCCCTATGACTGTTCCTGAGGGGGATTACCTCCCCCTGTATATGCTCATAGGGTATCAAGTCTCTTCTTGGTAACCTGCTGTCCTTCCTCTGAGTGCCACCAGGTCTCCCCCTCCAGGGGACATGGACTTTTAATAAGCTGTCATGAGTGAGTTTTGAGCCTCCTATTACAGACTTTTTAGCCAAAATGGCTTTCAAGACTTCATATTAGACAAAAAGCCAAAGGCTCCAATTGTAGAAAGCTCATGGCTGATGGGACTAACACATCTCACAACAGGTATACAGAGTTACAGAGTAAGCAACTCACTTGTATCTTTTGGCCATATTAAAATACAGTTAATACAATTCAACCTATAATTATTACTTGGGTTAAAGAGGGTTTTCTCCCACTTGCTACTTGCCTTCCTTTGGAAGGGCAGTCAGTGCTCTTAACCTCTGAGCCATCTCTCCAGCCCCTATTTTTTTTTTTAACTAATTACAACAATGACTCAAGAATTGTGCTTTGTAATCTGTTTTATATTCAAGAATCCTAAAAAAAAATTTGGCATACATTTTTTTTCAAAACAATTTTCTCTTGGTTTTCTTCTTTAAAAAAGTAAAAAATATATATATATGTCCCAGGAGACTAAAATAGATTCCAAACTCAGCAAATCTTCTTCCACTGTTACTGAAGTGGCCATATACAATGCATTAATTGGCAGGCACTGTGATTCAACTCTTCAATAAAGTTTTGTTATTATAATAATTTTGGTAACAAGTTTAAGGACACTGATTAAAAATTACTTGAATTATTTAAATGTTTTAACATAATATATAAGATAAACATATTTGTAATAAATATTTTCTAAAAGTGTACACATTTTGAAAGCAGTGTCCTGAGTGTGTATATTTCTAGAACTGAAGAGTTCCACCTAAGATTGAAAGAAATGTGTAGTGTCTGGGTCCAAATAAGCATATGTTGTGTGGATTTCCAGGACCTCAGTTATAAATTAAAAAATATGTACTGAAAGTTGGAGTTAGATTAATCTTATTTGCATCCACTGTCTCCAAGACCTGAGCATTATGTCTAGTTTTCAATTGGGTTTCATTGACATGAACTCCAAAAATTGTAATAGTTTTACCACTGGCAAAGTGTTTTGGGAACCTGAATTTTGGTATAACCAACCAGGCGGATTATAAAATTTCAGTTCTTCAAAAAGCAGAAAATGCTACAGCCAATTCTGTATTCACTTCGTTACTAGTAATTGTTGGCATGGTAAGAACTACACTACAGTTAAGCCTGACTTCCTCTTTAGCTTTTACTGTTTCTTCTTTTCTGTCATCTAGTTAAACTCAGCCCTATGAGGACACAACTGTCAAATCCATACCTTGTACAGTGAAGAGGTCTCCACAGGTCTGACAGCAAACATGTTTGAGGTGCACAGAACCACCTCTCCAGGGGGAAACATACACCGCTCATGAGCTGCTAGTTGGTATTTGTTGTTGCCTTAATCATACCATTAACATTTAATAACCTATCAGTCACTGAACCTATGAAACAGGATAAATAATCTTCTAAAAATATCATTTCTCCAAAAGAAAAGTGAAAAAAATTTTAAGGTAGATTCTTACTTATTGGGTAAAGTTGGAGCAGGTATATATAATTTAACACAAAATGCTTGTGTTTCTACATTTTTTTCCATGAAGACAAATGGTTTGTTACACATTTTTTAAATTAACAATGCTCTTTGTATCTGTGATATTTAAATCAAATATTTTTTTGGGTATCATAGCTAAAATATAATTAGAGGACATATTTATTGTTTGATATAAATATAACTAATTAGATATATGACACAGAAGTTTTGGCATTCCATAAATCATTTTTTTAGTTTAACAACTGGTGCTACCCATCCCTTAGTAAGCTAAATGCTATTTTATTTATAACTTTATTTATAAATAAAGAACTAGGTAAATGGTGAAGAAAATATATAACATTACTTATTAGAAGGAAAGTTGTTTTGAAAATAAAACACATTCCTTTTTTTCTAGCTAGTGTAATCATGTGCTTACCTTTATTTCCAGAAAACATTTCCCTGTCCATTCTATACTTGTATATAATTTACAAAGTAAGCGTTCTTTTGGTGACTCAGTTCCATCAGATGACATTTTTCTTTAATTACATAGCTTGAAGTTTGGACATAGAACACCTGATTCCTCATTATTATTAATAAAGCCCACACATCTCACTGTACAATAGCACAAGGTTGACATGTGTCTGTCTGAGGAGATCAACAGATACTTTTATTGATACTAATAATCATTGAAAATTAGAAATATAAATTATTGTTTTCAAATTTAAACATCACATCCGTTGCATAACTTAATAATGCATATTGAATACAGAATTTTTCCCTTATTTACTTATTTATTTAATCACTTTATAGCCTGATACTAGCCCCTCCCTCTTCTCCTCCCAGTTCCACCCGCATGCCCCCTTCACCCGTTCCCTCTTTCCTCCTTCTCAGAGAAGATGAAGCCTCTAAGGGGTACCAAGCCACTCCTGGCACCTCAAGTTGCAGAAGGGACTAAGCACATCCTTTCCCACTGAGGCCAAACAAGGCAGCCTAGCCAGTGGAAATGGAATCAAAGGCAGGCAAAAGAGTCAGAGACAGTCCCTACTTTCAATGCTAGGAGACCAACAAGTTGACCATGCTGCACATCATCTTTGACATATGTGTAAGAGTTTTAGGTCCAGCCCAGGCATGCTATTTGGTTGGTGATTTTCAGTCTCTGCGATTTATAGGCTCAAGTTAGTTTACTCTGTGCATCTTCTTGTAGTGTCTTTGATCCCTCCATCTCCTCCCACTCTTCCACAAAACTCCCTGAGTTCCCTCTATTGCTTGGCTATGGGTCTCTGGGTCTGTTTCCTTCAGCTGCTGGATGAAGCCTCTTGAAAGACGATTGTGCTAGGCTTCTATCTGCAAGCATAGCAGAGGACACATCAATAGTGTCAAGGGTTGGCTCTCTCCCGTGGGGTGTGTCTCATTGGTTTCCCATTGCGGTTGGTTTGCCATTCCCTCAATCTCTGCTCCATCTTTATCCCTACATTTCTTGTAGATGAGACAAATATTGGGTTGAAGGTTTTACAGGTGGGTTGGTGTCTTACTCTGTCTACTGGGAGTCCTAAATGGCTACAGGAGGTGGTGACATCAGGCTCCTTAACCTACACTGCTAGGAGTCTCAGCTAGGGTCACCCCGATAGACTCCTGGGAATCTCCCCTGTCCCAGAGAATCCCCCCTGATTCCCAGCCCTGTGACCCTGCCCGGCCCCTCTCCTACCCAGTTCCTTCCCTCCATCTACTTCAGATGTCTATTTTATTTCTTCTTCTGGGTGAGAATCAAGCATCCTACCTTGAGCCCTCCTTGGCCTCTTTGTGTCTGTGGATTTTAGCCTGGTTATCCTGTAAATTATGGCTAATATCCACTTATAAGTGAGTCTATACCATGAGTGTCTTTCTGGGTCTGGGTTACCTTGCTCAGGATGATCTTTTCTAGTTTCAATCATTTGCCTGCAAATTACATCACGTCTGTACTTTTTTTAATAGCTGAGGAGTAGACATCCATGTAAATTGACTTTTAATGCTGGAGCCAGTCTCTTTTCTGGTTCTTAATTTCTTACTGGAAATGAATATCTATAAAAAGGGGGCAGTGTAGTCCACAGCACTATGAGAATTAAATGAGATCTTTATCCATTCTTTGTATGAGGGACATCTAAGTTGTTTCCAGTTTCTGGCCCTTGGGACCTCAGGAAACTGAAAGCTTCTATAAGGCAAAGGACACCGTCAATAGGACAAAATGACAGCCTGAAGAATGATAGAAGAGCTTTAACAACCCTATATACAACAGAGGGCTGATATACAAGATACATAAAGAACTCAAGAAATTAAACAATAACAAACTAAATAATCCAAGTAAAAAATAGGGTATAGAGCTAAATAGAGAATTCTCAACAGAGCAATCTCTAATGGCTGAGAAACACTTAAAGAAATGTTCAACATCCTTAGGCGTTAGGGAAATGCGAGTCAAAATGACTTTGAGGTTCCATCCTATACCTTTTAGAATGGCTAAAATAAAAAACTCAAGTAATAGCACATGCTGGTAAGTATGTGAAGCAAGTGGAACACTCCTCTATTGCTGGTGGGAGTGAAAACTCATACAAACACTTTGAAAATCAATCTGGAGGTTGCTCAGAAAATTGAAAACTTATCGACCTCAATACTCAGCTATACCACCCTGGGCATTCACTGAAATGATGCTACAGCATACTCAGGGACACTTGCTCAACTATGTTCATAGCAGCCTTATTTGTAATAGCCAGAAATTTTTTATATGTCAGACAAGGAATCAATATCTTTATATGCTTACATGGAATAGGCTTAAACCACTGCCAAAGAACTTTAAGCTTTGAGTTTGCTTTTCAACTTATTGTATACTTTAGACATCTCATTATAAAGTACTGAATCATACCTTCTAAGGCATTAATGCATTGAAGGAGGAGACACTGAAAATGAATCAGTCACCAGATACACAAATTACAGGATAACAATAAAGATATAAAAGAGATCTCTTTCTTTGTGATAAGAGGTTACAGCAGACACTTTCACTGTTAGACAGTTTTGCCATTTGTCTTGATCTGATTTTTAGGTCATCATGAAATTTTCCCACTCCAATTACTGACCTATATTACCTGGCACATTATAAGAAGAAAGTAGAGCTTGACTTAGTAGAAATCCTGTGATCCCATATGAGCTTTTAGGTACTTCCAACCTACATTCACCTGAGGCACTTTTGCAGAATTGTGGGACAATGCACTGGGATCCCCAGTAAGCATTGGAAAAATTAGAACTCTTCTAATTTGAACTTTCTCAGATCTGTTATTACATAATCTAGCTTTTTCCAACGAGTTCACAGTAAAAGAAATTGCAACCGTAAATGTTCAAATTCTTATAAGAACTACAAAGCTGGAAATTTAAGAACCCTTAATATACCATAAGAAACACAAAGAAAAACCACCTCAAGGCAATCGTAATCAAAGTGCACAAAAATCAGTGAAAAAGAGCCAGAGAGACAGGACACTTTACACACAGAACAGAAACAGTGATAGATCTCTTGTCAAATACAAGGCAAGTTAAAAAAGTGGAGAGATGTCTTGCAAGTGTTGAGAGAATTTTTACTGTCAATCTGAGAGTCTTCACTAAGAGAAACTGTCTTTCAGAGGTGAAGGAGAGCAAAGAGCGTTTTCAAACACACAGAAGCTGGCAACAACCATCAGCACAAGAGACATGAATGGGAAAAAAAAAGTTGGAGCAAGTCTTTCAGATGATGTAAAGGGAGTGCAGGGTACATAAACAAAACTCTCCAAAACTGCAAGAGAAACACAGCAGTCCACAATATTAGAGATTTAGCTCTTCTTTCTTCAAGATTGTGAATTAAATAGTGAGTGAAAACATCTTTACCCAATAGCAACTAGGAGAGATTTAGAACAGCCCACTCCACAACAGCAGAATACATTAGTTCTGAATTAGACTAGAAGATTTGCTAAGCCCATTTCCCATGATATAAATCAAGTCTCAACAAATTTAAATTAATTAGTTTTAAAATATATCCCCTGGCCATAGTAGAGTAAAATGAGATATTAATATGTAAAATATAACTATAAACACTGAAATTAAATATCAAAACCATACCCTGAAAACAAACCCAAGGGAGAAGCAAATATTTCTAACTGAACAAAAATGTAAACACATCAGCTAAATCCATGTTTGAAATAGGAGTCAACAAGTCTGATTGACTTGCTGTTTGTGTAAAGAAATTTCACTGAACACTTCCACCCTCACTTAAGGGACAACAGAACCACAGTGTTAGTAATTGCATTTGATACTGTAGGGGGTGCAATGCTTACCAGCTTTACTACTTGTTTTTTTTACAAAATGCAGTAACCCATACCGTCAAGAAATTCAGAAAATTACATATCTACATTAGGAAAATAGGAAAGCTTTCCAATTAATGAGGATGCTTTGGATATTATAAATGCCCAATAAATAAAGCTTAAAGTGACTTTTTTTTTAAGATCAGAGAGAAAGAAATGTAAAAAATGCAAATGAATCAAGAAAAATATAAGCACTGACATCTGGTTCTTTGAATGGGTGAATAAAATTGGTAAATCACTACTCAGAATTTTGGATAAATATAAAAAAATTACACATTACCAAGATAGTGCTATCACTACAAATTTTTTCTGTCTATCATATATCTGCATATCATCTATCATCTGTCTATAAAGAGACTGTTATGAACAATTTAGATACAATGTTTAAGCCCATTAAACTCATTAATTACATTTATCACTAAATATATGAAATTATATAACACAATGTCTAGAAAAGATACTAGAAACTTATATTTAAATTTATTGCAACAAACAAATCCTGATTCTGTGTAGCTATGAGATCAACGTATTCCATCTACAGGGAATCTCACTAAAACAGAAAGTAAATAAATACCTCAGGATTGTTTCAGGAAGTTCCTGAAACTGACCACATTCATAAGCTTCTCCATCCCCAAGGGTTTAGAACAGTAAAAGACAGATGAGAGTTATGCTCAGACAAACCAAGCTCCAAAAAAGACTCTCAAAGAAGCCCAGCCACCTGGAAGAAGCAGAGACCAGGTAAACCACTTAGAAGGAGTTATTGTTGCTGCTATGAGAAACTCCTCACCCATATTTTGTTTTTCTTCTCCTCTTTCTTCTCCAGGACTTAAGAGCCAAATTGTAGAGAAATAACTTCATTAGAGCCACATTCAATCTTATTGGAAAAGTTGATGTGCTCAGTATGCACATTCAGAAGTTAAATACTTCATTTAGACTTCAAGTTGATGACGCCTTGTAGCAAGCACACAGATGCACAATGTTATACTGTAAGCCTTTGTAAATAAAGTATTGCTGAGGAAGATGAGTCTCTCACTTTCTAACTTTCTTTCTAATTCTAAAAGTAGTATTGGTTTAATATATTATATCACTAAGTATTTAGAGATAGAATATCAAGGAAAAAAAAGCCAGTCAGAGTCTTATAGGCCAGACATCAGCCCTGTAAACTTTTTCATCTGTGCCTATTAATCACTTTTGCTGCATAAATTATTTTGCAAAGAACAAACTTAAATATATGTCTATATTTACATGTCTTCTAAGGTGTATGCTGAAGTCTATATTTGTGGGAAGTGTATAGAATCTCATCATTTAACACACAGATTCTTTTCTATTTTTGAATATGTCTGTTATTTCTAAAATCCTGTGATTGAAACTGTCGGTAACCTGCTATCCTTCCTCTGAGTGCCACCAGGTCTCCCCATCCAGGGAACCTGGTCAACTATGAGGCACCAGAGTACGTGTGAAAGTCAGACCCGACTCTCCACTCAACTGTAATATGAATAAATTAATAAAAGAAAAGAAAAGAAAAGAAACTGTCGGTAAATCACACACCTTACTGTTTCCCTACTTGTTTCTTTAGGATGAATTCTTTCATCTTAATTTAATTAAAAATATTAAATCACTGACCCGTCTTTTTTGTCTGCCTTCTAACCTGCCCCCGTGTTTGAGTTCCAGTCCCAAACTCATGGCCTCCTCTTCGTTGTTTCCTCTTCAGTGCACGCACACATTGCTAGGGCTGATTGGGTAACCCATCAGGAGACTGATGCCTGGCAAGACAAATTCTTCCTATCTCAGAAACTGTTTACTGCTTGTACCTCTTCATCTGGGTGTGATGTTTCCTCCATCTATGCTGGGAATGGAAAGTGATACTGGGGTACTTGAGATCAAGTTCAGGCAGCCATGTCGTTATTTTATGGGTGTGGCTCAGATAACTTTCTCAAAAGGAAATTCCTGGTTCATATTCCAAAAAATATGTTTATCATCTTTTAAAATCATTGTTGTTTTTAAGGTTTTACCTTAACTACAACATTTCTTCCCTACTCTTTTCTCCCTCCAAACCTTCCCATATGTTCCTCCTTATTCTTCTTCACATTCATGGCCTCATTTTTCATCAAATATTATTCCATGTGTATATGCATTTGTATGCACATACATATTTCTAAATATAATCTGTTTAGTTCATATAATGTTATTTGTATGTATGCTGTTATCACTCTTCCACTCCCAGATTTACTCAGCTGCCTATACTTTTTGAGTACATATGCATCCTTGTGGGCTTCCTCGCATCCATATTGGCATATTCATTGGTGTGATCCTTGTTCATATCATAATTGGGCAGTTATGATAGTGAAACTACAGATATAGTTTCTATAGGAGATGCAGTCTCACAGCAAAGTCCCTGATCTTCTTGCTTTATAGTCTTTCTTCCAGCTTTTCTGCAGTGTTCCCTGAGCCTTATGTGTGGGAATGTTTTGTAGCTATATTCATTGGGACAGAGCTGCACAACTCTTCGTATTATTTTTCTGTTCTCTGTGTCTTGATGCAAGAATATTGAGCATAACAATGAATGTTCACAGATTGTTGTTAGGGATTATGCTGTTTTAGTAAATTAGTGGTTGCAGATTCTCCTATAATAACCAGAATCTTACTATCACTGATTAATTAGCTGGTTTCCAGTAAGAGGCATGGTCTCCCTTTTGTTGTGTGGTTCTTAAGTCCAATTAGAAAGCTGTTGATTACTGCCAAGGCGTGTGTGCTACAACTGCCCCCATAGAGTTGTCGCGTCATGCTGTCACCGATGTGGTTCACAGGTGCCTTGGCTGTGTAGGATTACTTATTGCCTCCCTCCTTTGGAAGCTTAAATGGCTTCTTCTGGTGCCATGAAAACTAATCTTCAGGGAGGGGTATAGTGGGTACAAACATGCTTCTATTTTGATCCCAAGTGTGGGATGTGAAACAGACTTGTGTGAGGGTGTGAGGTGTTTTCCCACTGAAAACTGACTTGTGAGAGAACAGGTGATGTTTATCCACTGGAAGAGGAACCCTCTCTTGTAGGGACATAGTCTTTCCCAACTGATAATCATCCTAGTATGGAGTCTGAGAGGGTATATATCTTCGCCCCAAACAAGAGGCAGGATTTTTTTGATCTCGCATGTTCATCACTCCTCTTCAAGATGGTCCTCGAGAGAACTGCTCCAGTGAATGCTTTGAGGCTCTGGATTCCAGCTGCTGCTCTGGGTTCTAGCTGCTGTTTTGGGCTCCAGCTGCTGCTCTGAGATCCAATGGCTGCAGTTGTAATCACCTTTGCTGAACTGTTGGCTGTCTATGGGAATCTTGCCAACTATGCTAATGGAATAGCTCCAAGGAACTGAGTCTAAAAGGTCTACTTCTCCTGTTCTTACAAATCTTTTCTCTCTCCTATCTAGGGTAGGTGGGTTGGAAGGGAGGAATGCCTATACCTCCCTTAAAGAGCCCCAATTAAAGTAGGTTTGAAAAAGTTCAAAGCGTACAGATGGGACATTCATGTCAGTTCCAGCTCAGGGCTGTTTCTGAAGTGAAAGGTGTCTCTCTAGCAATGGGGACTTACCTTCCACTTCTGGGCAGAATGTGTTTAAATATTTTAAGCTGTCTCTCCGGGTATATAATTTAAAATTCTCTCTAGAAGTGTATGAAAAGACCTCTTGGAAGGACTCATAAATCTGGGCATTGTGTATGCTTTGTCTTTTAAATGCTTGTCATCTTTCAACTGAGAAATGGTATCACTTTAAATGGTTTTATTTGAATACTACTTGGATTTATCTTTTTGTTCATAAAAATTGGGGTGGTATATTGGATATGCACCTCACTTGACTGTTTTTCTCTATAAAAATGTTTGTTTTAGCTATATTTCTTCTTACTGATTTTAAATAGCTATTTGTCTCAGATACTGATAGCACAAATGCCTTATTCTTGCATTTTAGTTTACTTTTAAAAATGGATAGTAATCTATTACCACAAATTTCTTCTTTCATGAAAAATTTTAGCAGTCACAAGTATTAATAAAGCTAAAATCCAAAGTCTCTGATATAAAATTTTCCTTTGATCACTTAAAAATTTTCCATTTGATAAAGATAGGTGTAGAATTATTGTTGTTTGTTTAATTTAAATGAGTAATATCTTTAAGTTAGTGTTTCAAAATGTCTACACCATAACATCAGCAATGTATGAGATTTCCTGTTGTTCTACACCTTCACCAACACCTTTGAACATAATTTATTTTAATTTTTCACATTCTGTTGGAAGTATAGAGTACCGTATAGTTTTCATTTGCACTTCCCAGATATCGGCTGTTAACTCATAGCTGTAGAAGGAAACTTTTCCTCTGGTCCCAGTTCCCAGATTAATGACTTATGAGACTCAATTATTTGCAAGCACCTAGCTAGGCTCTTCTCTGACTAGCTCCTAACTTAAAATAACCTATTTGTACCAATTTACATTCTGTCACATGGCTGGTTATCTGAGCTTAGGTACCATACATCCATCCTCTTCACATCTTGGCCGCAGAACCTACCATGCCTGGTTCTCTCCCAGAATCCCTTCTCCCTGCTGGATTCCCATCTTCTATTTCCTGCCTCAGGAAATATATATATATATATATATATGGATAGGAGTTGCATCCATACAATATGCAAGAGATTCTTTCTATAATTCTTTTTTTTTTGCTGATGCCTCACTTATCTTTTATTTGATGAAGGATGTGTTCAGTATGTGCCTTTTCTCCTATACACACACACACACACACACACACACACACACACACACACACACACGCACACATGAATACATGCACACACTTGGTCTTTTTTTATAATAATGAGAAGTCTTATACAGTCTATATAAAATAAGATGCATTTTACAAGTGTTCTTCTAGTCTGTGGATAGATTTTTCATTTTATTTCCAATCAATTGATTATTACTACAATTAAAATATACAGCATCTCTACACACTTAGAAATTCTCTTGGTCTTCTCCAAATCAAAAAACAGTATCTTTAGAAAATGAAAAGCATTATTTGTGTAAGTAACAAAAAAATTTCATTTTGTTTTTGAACTGTTGTCGGCTGAACCTCCGGTCCTGTGTTTGGTGAGTAAACACTCCAGCACTCAGTTACATCAGCCCACATTTTAATTTTTGTACATATTGTATG
Source organism: Acomys minous (assembly GCF_964271855.1). NCBI lineage: Eukaryota > Metazoa > Chordata > Mammalia > Rodentia > Muridae > Acomys > Acomys minous. Next base: position 86,314,398 of record NC_140492.1, on the reverse strand, counting down.
CAATATATAAGGAATCATCATTGAGTCCCTTTTTACATCTTCTTCTAGATGTTTGTGCTTAAGATTTTTGTTATAAAAGGCATTCTTAGTTAATTTGTGCCACATGTGAAGTAAAGTTTGAGGTGATATTTTGCATATCCAGTTATTCACTTACTCTAGGTTGATTTGTTGAGTATATTTCTCACACTGAAATACTTCAGACCCTTTGATGCAAATAAATGGCAGTTGATTCTATTTCTGTTCTTTGCTTTATATGATTATTTTGTTACTATGGCTTGACAAAAGGCTTGAAATTAGTATACATTATGTTTTAAAACGTTTTTAATAAACAGAATTCTTTGGATTTCATTACACATTTTAGAATCAGAGGAATATTTTAAAAATATAGAAAGAAAACACATTTGCCTACTTGTGCAATAGCAATGGGTAGCCATCTACTACCTGATTGGAGTTTTGAGGCATGTTCTATGGAGTAAAAACATATTTTATCATTTCTAGTTCAATCCATTTGTCCACAAATTTCAGGAATTCCTTGTTTTTAATAGCTAAGTAGTATTTCATAGTGTAAACATACCACAGTTTCTTTATCCATTCTTCTACTGAGGGACACTTAGGCTGTTTCCATGTTTTGGCTATTATGGATAAGGCTGCTATGAACATGGTTGAACATATGTCCCTGTTGTGTGGTAGAGCATTTTCTGGGTATATTCCAAGGAGTGGAATAGCTGAGTCTTGAAGAAGCCTTATTCCCAGTTTTCTGAGAAAGTGCCAGATACATTTCCAAAGTGGTGTATACCAGTTTGCATTCCCACCAGCAATGAAGGAATGTTCCTCTCTTTCCACATCCTCACCAGCATGTGGTGTCACTTGAATTTTTGATGTTAGCCATTCTGATGGGTGTAAGATGGAATCTCAGAGTCCTTTTGATTTGCATTTCTCTGATGACTAATGACATTGAGCATAATGAATGAGTTAACCCAGAAGCAGAAAGAGTCAAATGGTATATACTCACTTATATCTGGACTCTAGCCCAAGGGTCATGTCTCATGAAAGTCTTCACTTACCAGGAAAGTGGGACAGAGGGGAGGACATCCTATTGGGACTTTAAGTGAGAGAAGCATGGGAGAATGGGGAAATAGAAGAATTCAGAGGGTCCTAGAAACCTACAAGAAGAACAGTATGATGGGCGAATCTGGGCCCAGGGGTCCTGCTCAAACTATGGCACTAGCCAAGGACAATACGTGCAGTAAACTTCAAATCCCTACCCAGATCTAGCCAATGGACAGGACACTTTCTAGAGTTGAGTGGAGAGTGGGGATTGACTTTCACATGAACTCTGGTGCCCCTATTTGACCAAGTCGCCTGGAAGGGAGGCCTGGTGGCACTCATAGGAAGGATAGCAGACTACCAAGAAGAGACTTGATACCCTATGAGCATATACAGGGGAAGGAGATCTCCCTCAGTCACAGCCTTAGGGGAGGGGAGTTGGGGGAAAGTGTGAGGGAGGGAGGAATGGGAGGATACAAGGGATGGGATAACAATTGAGATGTACTATGAATAAATTAATAAAATATTAAAAAACATACTTGAGAGTATAATCCTAGTCAAAAACCTGTAACTGGGAGGCTGCATGTCCTAGAGAGGAATTTGATAACATTATTTTGATAAATGGACATGTAGTAAACTTTTTTCTAAATATTTTTGTTTATACTTCTATTGAACCTTGGTCAAAAGAACAACAACAACAACAAAACCAAAACTCTTTTCACTTGTGATTAGTGACTCATAACTGGTCCAAAGGCTGAAAATAAATGACTGTTAGGTGTTTAGTCCTAAGTGGGATATCCATATCACCCCCTCTTATACCAAGAAACATTGTGGAAGAGGGAGTTTAAAAAATGAAGAACAAGAGGATGGGGATGAATAATATAAAATACCATTTTATGTTCCAGTCATAAGCATGCAATAGCTGTGCTTACTACACAAAATTTGTTCAAGTTTAGCATCTTCAACAGCATTCACTCATGGGTGTTTATGAGGCCCTAAGGTGGTACTGGTAGTTAATAGCAATCAGGGGAGGGAGACACAATTTCTTTAGTGCTGTAGCCCAGATAAGTTGCTCTCATTGCAGAAAACAGTCCACCAATCACACTTTTACAAACAACACAAACAATCCTAATTATTTGTTTGGGATGGCAGTGATGCTATAAACAAATCCAGAGAATGTTCATATTCAAATTTTCAATCCAAGAATTCTATTAACTGTGAATCTATCTATTCATTTGTTAAAAAAATATACATTTTCCTTTTAATTTATTCTTCTTGCATATATTACATCCAAATTGTAGTTTCCCCTCCCTTCCCCTACCCTCTGTTACTTCCCACCCTTTCTCCTTTCCCCTCTGGATCCACAAGCAACCCCCCACCTCCCCTCAGAAAAGAGCAGGGTTTCTAGGGACATCAAGCAAATACTTCATAACAAGCTGCAATAAGACCAGGCACATAAAGGCTGAATGAGGCAATCCAGTAGGAGGAAAAGAGTCACAGAGACAGCTGAAAGAGTCAGAGACATCCTCTGCTCCCACTGTTAGGAGTCACACAAGAGCACCAACCTTCATAACCATAACATATACCAAGGACTTAGGTTAGACCCATACAAGCCCATGATCTCTATGAGCCCACTTGAGTCCAGAGTAGATAATTCTGTGGGTCTTGTTTTAATGATGTCTTTGATCCCTCTGGCTCTTCTAATCCTTGCTCCCCCTTTTTCACAGGACTCCCCAAGCTCCACCTAATATTTGGCTGTGAGACTGCATCTGCTCCCATCAGTTGTTAGATGAAGTCTCTTTGGTCTTTGATCAGCTAAACAAATGCTTTTGATAAGTGCCCCATTACCTAGCCTTTGATTAGTTTTTCAGCCTTTCTAGGCCCCAATAACAGAGGCCCTAACATCAGGAGGAAGAAGTTACAGAAAAAAATGACTTTGCCCATTGTCCCACTTTATAGGCTGAAATAATAAATCAAGGACAACTTTCTGGCGTTAGGGACAAATGGCTACAAGAAAATAGGCTCTTAATTCTGTTTTAACCAGTCATGCTTTGTGCCCCCTTATATGAGGCAAAGATTGGGTGTTATCCAGCTAATGGTCATGAGGGTACAGTACCTGGCCCTACATTAGGCTGACTCAGAGAAATAAGTTTCAGGAAGATCCATGATTGGGCCATTAGTGAACCCGTCAGAGGGAGGAATGAGAGACCAGAAGAACTAAAATTGGATTTCAGGGTCACTATGGCAAAGTTTAAGAAATAGGCTGCCAGGAGATAATCTAGCCAGCTGCACGAAGGAACCAGCAACAAGTCTGGCTGCATTCTTTTCCTGCCTACAGGAGATAGGGTTGCTAGGAAACCAAACCAGCACCATTTGTGCTTTTGGCGCCCTCTCACAACCAATCATTTTAAAGCACAATATCCCTTTCCTATCTAAACCAACTTGCCAGGCTGGAACTCCTCTGCTTTGGGTAGCTGGGAGGGAAAGGAACCTACAAATTTACACTCAGCTCAGAGTCTGGGGATCTTTCCAGATAACACTGCTGTTGTTGACAGCCAGAGCCTGGCTCAAGTCTAAAGATCCTCTTGTGCTTGTATCAGTTTTGTCTCCTGATGGTCTTTCCAGGTCTCATGATCTGGGCACAACATTTGCTTCTTTTTGTACTAGAGCTTTCAGGTGTGCTATTAAGTTGCTAGTATGAGAGCTCTTCAATTTCTTTATGAAGGCACTTAGTGCTATGAACTTTCCTCTTGGCACAGCTTTCACTGTGTCCCATAAGTTTGGCTGTGTTGTGCATTCATTTCTGTTGAATTCTAAGAGGTCTTTTTTGTTTGTTTGTTTGTTTTCTTCATTTTTGCCTTGACCAAGTAGTCATTCAATATAGAGTTATTCAGTTTCCTTGAGTTTGTAGGCTTTCTGTCATTTGTTTTTGTTTCTGTCATTGTTGAAATTTAACTTTAATCCATGGTGGTCTGATAGGATTCAGGGTGCTATTTTAAGTTTCTTATATCTCTTGAGACCTCTGTGTGACCAAGTATGTAGTCATTTGTCAGGGGTTAGGGAGTGTTCCATGAAATGTTGAGTGTGTTTGGGTGAAATGTTCTGTAGATATCTGTTAGGTCCATTTGGTTTATAATATTTGTTTGCTCTATTATTTCTCTGTTTAGTTTACATCTGGGTAACCTGTCCATTGATGAGAGTGAGGTATTGAAGTATGTGTGTTTGTGTGTATGATTATCAATGTGTTATTTAAGCTTTAGTAATGTTTCTTTTACAAATGTGGGTGCCATTGCACTGGGGCATATATGCTAAGAATTGAGACATCATCTTACTGGGTTTTTTTTTTTCTTTGATGAGTATTTTGTCTTTCCTCATTTATTTTAGCTAATTTTGGTTTGAGGTCTATGTTGTTATATATTAGGATAGCTATAATAGGTTGTTTCTTGGGTCTAATTGCTTGGAAAATCTTTTTCCAACCTTTTACTCTAAGGTATTATTTACGTTGAATGTTGAAGTGTATTTCTTATTTCTTGTGTGTCTAAAAATGATAGAGTCTGTTTTTGCAACCATTCTGTTATTCTGTGTCTTGTTATTGGAGAATTTAGTCCATTGACATTGAGAGCCATCAATGACCAATGATTATTAATTCTTGTATTTTGTTGTAGTTTTTGGTGAGAGAGAGAGAGAGAGAGAGAGAGAGAGAGAGAGAGAGAGAGAGAGAGAGAAAGAGAGAGAGACAGAGACAGAGAGACAGAGACAGAGAGGTAGAGATTGTGTGTGTGTGTATGTGTGTGTGTGTGTGTGTGTGTGTGTGTGTGTGTGTGTGTGTGTGTTTGGGTTATATTGATTTGAGATTATTTATTGCCTGTGCTTTCATGCATGTAATTAGCCTCCTTGAGTTGGAATTGTCCTTCTACTACCTTCTGTAGGGCTGGGCTTTTGGATAGATATTGTTTAAATTTGATGTTGTCATGGGTTTATCTTATTTACGCCATTGTTAATGATTGAAAGTTTTGCTTGGTAGTCAGGGATGTCTTCTATAGTCTCTTAGTGTCTGCAAGGCATCTGCCAGCTCTTATGGCTTTCACAGTCTCTGTTGAGTAGTTGGGTGTAATTCTAATAGTTCTCCTACATGTTGCCTTTTTCCTTTGCAGCTTTTATTATTTTTTTCCTAGTTCTGTATATTTTGTTTTGATTATTACTTTGCAGGGGCGTGTGTGTGTGTGTGTGTGTGTGTGTGTGTGTGTGTGTGTGTGTGTAGGTGGTGGGACAATGGGGGTGGGGAAACCTGTGGATTTTGCAGTATAGCTCCTTCTTGAAACCTGCTTTGTCCCAGAACTCCAACCCTCATATTGTGGGATCTGGCTTAATGATGCTAAGGCATGCAAGTCTTAGAAATAGATATTTTTAATATTCTGTGTGGTTTTGTTGTTTTGTGTCAACAAGTCTGAGGATAAGCATTGAGATTTATTGGAATAAACAATCCTTCCTATTTCTTCTGATTCTAAAGACTGTGAATCTGTAAAGGCAATGAAAAAGAATGAAGATTCTAGGCCACTTGTAATCAGTCCCTAATGATCACAGCTGCTGCTGATTAGACTAAAGTAGGATTCATTTCAAATTAAGAAATAATTATTGAAATAATGAAAATAAGAGTCCTTAATATTAAGTGGTTAGTGTCAGCAACAATGAATAGTAGAGCAGTCCGCTCTCCTCTACTGTAAAATTCTTAAGAATATTAACACTTTTTCACTTCTTCCTTCAGGGAAAAGGTAGGAAAAAAGAGATGAACTTATTCTGAATTCTATGTACTTTGCCCTTTCGAACTAGGTGATGTTACTGAAAGTAATATGGATCCTAGCACATTACAATATATAAATATCAGAACCTGCATATCAATGTGCAGTGCATCTTTGGCCTTTGGGATATTAAAATCCTTGATGAATCACGGACACACATTAAGTTAAAAAAAAAAGAAAAGAAAAGTCCTTCTAAGTTACGTTTTGAACCACACAGGAAGAGCAATGTCTTATTTGATGTCATGTACAGCAGTTTGTACATCCTGAAATTCAACAGCTATTCAATAAAACCACTGACATTTTCTATTATTATGAATTAAATTGTGATGACGTTAACGGTTCAATGACAAGTAATGGATACTTGACAGGGAAGCACACACAGCTTTCTTACCACATAGTACTTTATGTATAATATACTTCTAATGTTTCTCATTTATTTTTATTAGTACTTGGCTACGTAATGAACTCTGAATATGTTACTGCATTTTATCTATATTTTCCTTCATTTAACTTTTTAAAATATTAAATTCACATATTGTGATGGCTTGAATGATAAAAGTCTCGTAGGTTCATATATTTAAATGTTTGTTTCCAGTGGGTGAAACTATTTGGGAAGGATAATGAGGTGTGGCCTTGTTGGAAGAGGTGTCTTGGGGCTTTGAGATTTCAAAAGCACTCCCAGTTCTCTCTTTGCCTACTACTTGCATATAAGGATGCAAATCCTAAGTATTGTGCTAGCACCCTGCCTGCCTACCTGATGTCATGTGTCCATACCATGATGGCCATGGACTCTAACTCTCTGAAACTGTTAGGCGCCAATAAACTATTTCTTCTATAATTTTTCTTGGCCATGTTTTCCCTTCACAGCAATATAAAAATAATTAAGATATATACGCATTTACTTGCTTAATTTTTAAAGAAAGCACTCCTTGGCAGATCAAATAGAAGCCATCTAGTATTTCCTTATAACTATCCTCATTTCTTTACTCTGTTCTTTAATTATTTAAAATGTTTTCATTAAGTGTGTATTCTGCCTTTTCCCATTGACAACTCATTTCTTAGGCCAAGAAAACTCCATATCCAAAGGTCTAACATATGACTGCCATATCTTGACAGGATGGTCATATTTTCATCTCCATCCTCCCAGTTGTGACTCTGTGTCCTGCCCAGATCTGTTTTGTTCTTCAAGCCAGTCCTCACTGCAGGCTTTGAGCTTTTTCAAACCTACTTTATTTGAAGTTCTTTAATGCTTATACCTGTCCTAGATAGGAGAGAAAAAAAGGTTAATGGGAACAGGTGAAGTAGACCTTCTGACACTCAGTTCCTGAGAGCAATCTCACTGGTGTAGTTGCCAGGATTTCAGTAGACCAGTTAACCAGAAAGGACAACAATTCAGCAAAGATGACTGCAACCTTGGAAGCCAGAACTCACAGCAGCATGCAGAATCCAGAACCTGGACTCAGAAGCGGTTCCATCTAGGAGCTTCTCAAAGTAAAGCGATGAACAGGCAGAAAATAGGAAACGATACTAAGACCAAAAGGCCCCAGCCTCTTGGTTTGGCCTCATATATATATCTTCTTTCAGAGTCAGTACTAAAATGTTTTTCTTTTAGGTGGCAAAGACCAAGCCCACAAAATGGATGGCTACTCTTCTAGTAGAAGTTTGTTTCCCACACTTGGGAATCAAACAAAAACATGTGTACATCCAGTACACTTCACAACTGAGTCTCTCTTAGGGTAGGAGTCTATCTCCTCCTGAATTTTCTAACCATTCTCATGGCACTGGTTACCCCCAGCTTTCTTTCAAGCGAACTTCTTCAACCTGGAGAGCCAAAGTTAATCTACCAATGGCATTAATGCAACCTGGTTCATTATTACTGACAGCTTACTCTGTATAGAGCATTTTCAGAATCTGAGAAGGAAGGAAAAACAATGCTACAGAACGCAAGCTTAACATAAACTAATAGACTAGAATATAGAGCATAGTCAGGACAAACTAATTACTGTGACTCAGGAAACATTGCAAGTCACTTTCTGCCCCCTATTTCATTATGTTCCATTGCTGCTATGTTTGTTGGTGTTGTTGGCAGGGTCTCACTCAATAGTGCTGGTTGTCCTGGAACTCGCTACATAGACCAGGTGGGCCTTGAGCACAAAGATATTTTGTGGCCTGTCTCCTGAATGTTGAGATTAATGCATGTGCCATTTTCACTTAGTGCACATCTGTTCAAAATGTCTGTCAATTTACCATAACTAGATCTTTCATGATTAAACAGTAGGCAAAGGCTGTTGGAAGGTATCACTGTGCAGGTGTGGAGGCTTTTTCTTCTTTCTTTTCCCCAATGATATATATTCAGAAAATATATTTCAGTTGCATAGCAATAAGAGAGTGGTTCAAAAATTCATATGAATTTATGGCTGCATAATCTCATCACTTCTGACTTGGATGACTTTACTGCTCTAATGGGGCTACGCCTAATAGTTAATTTGGGGGAAATTAAGCCATCTTCTCTGACAAGCTCATGCCTGTCTTTGCTGTTGATGACAAGACTGAAACCTTAGATGCATGAATGTCTTCTTGTTTTCTTTTCTGGGAAGTTGACTTCAAATGTTTCAAAAATAGTCATTTAACTCCAAGGTAATCTTTGTAGAGGCACACTGACTTAATATCAGATAACTTTCATGTATAACACATTAGAACATACTGAATAGCATTGAAACCTACAGCTACATAATATATTATTACATAATAATATATTATATCATATATACGTGTATATATTAATCAGTAGTGTAGACATTGATAAGTTGCCTGTGCTCAAGCTAAAAAAATGGCCAATTAAAGGCAGTGGCCCACACAAAAAGGATATCAATTCAGAAGAAGACTTTGAAGCAAAATAAGGAGGGGAGGAAGATGAAAGGATAATAAGGAAGAATATGATCACAATATTTTATAAATATGAATGAAATTGCAACATAATAGGTGAACTTAAAAATAAATACAATAAAATGAGATAGATATGTGGCTTCAGTTGGGATCATGCTATGCTTTGTTACTGAGGTTAGATTTAGTCCCAAATACCATGGTTCCTGACCAGAAATGTCATGTCCTAGCACAGAAGGAAAAGTATGCATTAGGTAGTACAACTATGAGTTATTAATAGAGATTAAACAGTATGAAGTGACATGGACAAGGAGATGCTCCACTTCAGCAGGACACAGGAGGTGCTCCACCTCAGCAGGACATAGGGAGGTGCTCCACCTCAGCAGGACACAGGGAGATGTTCCACCTCAGCAGGACACAGAAAGTGTTCCACCTCAGCAGGACACAGGGAGGTGCCCCACTTTACCAGGACACAGATAGGTACTACATCTCAGTGGGATACAGGAGGTGCTCCACCTCAGCAAGACACAGGAGATGCTCCACTTCAGCAGGACTCATCTCAATTGAATGAGTCAGAGAATGAATGAATTAATGAATGAATAAATAAATAACAACATTCCATTCCAATTTTAAAGAGATATCCTAAAGGAATTGGACTCTAAATATATTGACCCAGTAATATGTGAGAAATATGAGTAAATTCAGTCCCACGCTAAAGAGCTATGCCATGTCCAATGTAGGAATTTCTCATCTTGTGTTTCAGGTTCTTTGGATAAGAGCCTGGGTGGCTTCAACTCTAAGGGTGTGAGGTCCTGTGATGCTGTGTGAGAATGTGAGGGAATACTTCTGGGTTTACTTGTTGCCAGTTGACACAAGTAAGTAACCTGCTGAAGCTATTGGGGATGTAGTTGCCTTGTTCAGCAGTGGTACAGCCACCTTCATCCTAAGGTGTGAATTCCATATACTGGCCATAGAACTCTTAAATGAAAGTGTTTAGGCAGTCCCTCCACTGCCACCCCAGCCCTGTTATCTTCAGTGGGCTCAGTTTTGGTTTTCAGGTAGGGGGATTTCAGTTTGAAGTGATTGGAGACATTTGTTATTTTAGTAACGGAATGCTCAGGGACATCTCATCTTATTTGGATTTATTTGTAGACTTAATTATTGAAATTTAAGTATTGAAAATAATTAAGTATTGTCAAAGTTTGATATCCTCATGTACTCATAGGCATCCACATTATGATATTTAGCATGAAACATTGCAAACCCATCTCAGAGAATACAGAACTTGATACTTTAATTTTTGAGGTTATAATATAATTACAGCATTTCTTCATTTCCTTTTCTCCCTACAAATTCTCCCATATACTTCTCCAAATTAATGGCTCCTCTTTTTACTAATTATTGCATATATGTATATATGCATATATATACATATATTATATTCCTAAATACAACCTGTTCAATCCATATACTGATATTTCTATGCATGTCTTCAGGACTGACTAGACACCTGACAACCAACTGATGTGTTATTTCTATGTTGCATCATCCTACAGAGTAACTACTGTAACTTCTATTTTATGGTTTTTACATATACATTTATGTTATTACACATATATACAATAAACTACCTATAGGAAGAAGAACCATGAAACAATCAGGAGTTATATCAATATTACATTCATAGTGTTTTGGATATTTGTATTTGGCAGCCTTGATGAAAACATCTTTCCTTTCTTGGTACCTCTAAAATTCTGAATGTAAGTCAATATCTATCATATCTCCTCATTATCAGCTTAAAACATCTATCTAGACCTAAAAACATCTTACTCCTTAAGCAAAACTCTTAATTGTAAAACTAATCTATCTGATCTTCAACCCCATCAGAGACTTGAGAAGGTATAAACTTGATTACCTGAGTATGCATGGAGTGCAGGTTAGCAGCTTCCCAAAATAGAAGATGATAGAGACAATTTGCTGCCTAAACAGTCACTCAAAATGTTCTATAACATTGGAACATCATCTTCAGTCTTCTGGCTCAATATATCTGACAGACATATTTGTGAGGCAGGAAATATTAAGGACTTGTTTACCCTATCTTGGCAGAATTTGGTCTTTGACTCTGCCTGTATCCAAGCTTGCCCATTTTTAGACAGAATTCTGTCTGTGGCCAAAATGAGGACATTTTGCCCAGTGGCTTGTTTGTCACAGTTGTATCCTCATAAGGAGGTTCTTTGATGCTCATCATCTTCTTTGAGGTAGGCTGGGTGTTTCCAGGAATTAACTAATCTCATTGTCAATGAATTTTTAAAATAATAAAAACATCTTTAAATGTCATATACTGTATGTGGGGCAGGGGAGAGGCCAAATAAAACATAAAATATTCTTTTTAAAGTTAAGTTATAAGTTTAACTAAAGGTCTTTTTTAGGGGCAAGAACCTATGACAGCTACTAGCTATGCAGGGTCCCAAGGCTCTTCAAAATTAAATGAAAAGAGCCCCCAAATATCAGATCATGCAAGAAGACTGAGCCCTTACTTGGCAACATATTTAGGGTGCAGTTACCTAGGTCATCCCCTACCTTGGCTAGAGACGATGTAGTCATGAACGAAGGAGCAACACTTTGGCTTTATGGTTACTCACTAGACAAATCCCAGCATAGGCTACAAAGGCTGAAGTGGCTCTCATTACAGGAAGCAAAAGCACTTTTTCCCTCTCTCCTCTTTTCCTTTTTTGTTTTCACATAGTCCAAACAGAGGTATCATAAATCTGCCTTCTTCAGAAAAATCATGGTCACTAGACTCTCCACAAGTCATTTCTAAAGGTCTAGGAGAAGGCAATTGATAGGCTCAGTCCTTGCCCAATCGTCAGCTATGAGAAGGTAGGCAAGAGGAAAAACAAACAAACAAACAAACAAACAAACAACAAAAAACCAAAGCAAAACAAAACACTGAACCTGGCAGCAATCTAGCCTGCAAGATGGCCAGAGAACCTAGCAGAGCTTAGGGATCCTTCCTCCTTCAGCAGACAATGCATTAATCTGCCAATTTCCTTTCCTCCGGTTTACTTCTGATTACACTGTGCTGTGATTTATTTCTGATGTTCAGAGAAACCAGTTGACGATTTGCAGTTGTTCCAAATCTCTCGAAACGTGCCACTCACTCTAGAAGCGAAGGATTCCTGTTAGCTCAGTTCTTCAAAGGAGATACAAAACTCTTCACTCCCACCGCACAGTTTCTCCACCCTCCTGCTTGTCTGCCAGCCCCCACCCACCCCCCGCAGCATCCATCAGTGATAACTGTAAACACAAGGAAGGTATCATTGGCCTGATGGCAAGGCAGGATAATGATACCTCCCTCCAGCTTTCTTCCGAGGATGCTGTTGACAGTGAAAACACTACTGTTTGTTGAGTGCTCTGGGTTTCTCAGAGACAGTCTCTGTATAAATACAAGGTATTATTACTATTATCACCATGTTTAGCATTTGGCTAATAGTAGGAACTGTTCTTTCACAACCCTAGCAGCAAACGGTAAATCCTTCCCTTCTTCTTTAAAGCTGTTCCTCAGGCTTTGAACAATGATACTAAAGCAACAATTCAAGTGCATCACTGTGCCTAATGAATAACAGCGCTCTTGATTAATGGCCCTTGTTCAACATCACACTGACAGGACTACGCCATGTTAAAAGAAAAAAAAAGGGGGGGAGTTTCTGCCTACTGTGATTTTTTTTTCTCTACTTATAAAAAATAGGCATCATCAGAGCTGTTTTTTTTTTAAGCTGGATTTTTTTTTTATTACCTTTTGCTCTATTCAACTGTGGCTGTATTTTCCATTGGACAAGCACCATGCTTTTGTCTTATGCTGGTGCTGGCTACCAGACGGCTACCACTCAAGAGGTCCTACCATAGCAGCTCCGCAATCAGCAAACTCACTGCTGTCCTAGCACAAAACCCCCTGTCCAGGTGGGAAAAGAGAAGGGCTGAGTGGGGAGGGCAAACTTTACTGAAAGGCCCACACAGGTCACAGCTGACAAAACCACAGCCAGGTTCGGGAATATCTGTCACAAAGCCGTTGGTGAATTGCGGGTGACTGCAAACATGCCTCACACTGCTGTTTCCGAGTTTATGTATTTTACTAACCTTATTTCACTGGCTTGAAGCTGTACAGTTTTATGGGCCCCCACCCCCACCCCCACCCTCTACTAGTTGGAAATAAATTCCTCGTTGGCTATATATCAGAGAATGACACTGGCTGTTGGCCCATCTCTCTGGGTAAATGCACTGCCTGTATTTCTTTTTCTATAGTCTCAGGGATAGGGTGCAGGGGTGTTTCTGCGTGACACTCCCGGAAGGAGAAAGCTTGCAGTTCAAGGTGATGGAAGCAGCACGCCACCGAAATGCTGGCTTCAGCCTCTTGTTACATCCCTGTCTTGCAAATTGATCAATCCAGTGGTGGTGATTTGAATGTTAGCTGTGTTGTCAGCTATCTCTGTCCTCCAGCTTTTTCTCTCTCCTGGCAGGAACATCGGGGACACAGACTTTACAAACAGTAATAATAACCCTACTTTAGCTTTCACATTTTTTTTTTGCAGTTGTTATTATGTCATCATGGTAAATGACCATAATTGACCCCTACAATGGAATGTTGCCAGCATTCATATGAGTAGCAACTGCAATCTCACAAGCTAGCAGGCATGTGCTTTGCAAATAAAATTTTTGCTGAATTGCTAAAAGCTCAGGTTCGTTTAGGGACCTGGGTATTTCTGAATTATAATGGAAAACGATTTGTTTCTGAAAGAGGAGTGCTGTATCTAAGAAGGTAAACAGGGGGTTAGGGATGAATCTTAAACACAGATTTCTAGGATTTTTTTTTTTTTGGTCCCCTTGTGTCCTTGTGGGGTAAAGTAAATACAGATGATGAGTCATGGGACATTTCACCTAGGCACAGAGAGCTTGTATATATATTTTTTCTCTAAACAACACATACACACACACACACACACACACACACACACACACACACACGCGCGCGCGCGCGCGCGCCGGGGGGGGGGGGGGAGACAGACAGACAGACAGACAGAGAGACAGAGAGAGAGAGAGAGAGAGAGAGAGACAGACAGACAGACAGACAGACAGACAGACAGACAGACAGACAGAAACTCATACACACATGTTAGCTATCATCTATCTATCTATCTATCTATCATCTATCTATCATCTATCTATCATCTATCTATCATCTATCTATCTATCTATCTATCTATCTATCTATCTATCTATCTATCTGTCACCTCTCCATCTCCTCTCCCTTTCTCCCTCTCTCTGGTATCATCACCATGTCAAAGGCAGCATTGACAATTTCCTAGCATTCAATAAAGACACAGCAGGACAGTGACAACAGAAGTGAAAATGGCCAACACAAGTCAACGCTCTACCTGTGCATGTCACATGCTAATCTTGTATACAGGGAGAAAAACCCACCTAAATTAGACTCCATAATTTTAAGTTGATTGGTTGAGAAAGGAGTATAATTTCATGGTGGGTGCTTCAGTGGAAAAAAAAAAAAAGAAAATGATGAGTAATTAAATGAAATCTTTTGCTCCTTCTTACTGAGGAATCTGCTCTGTTATACACTTTTTATTTTGTTTTCTACTTTTTAACAGATTGGACCTGCTACCTTAAACACAAAGTCCCAGTAGAGAAAGTGCAGCTCCTACCATTGGCTTTTTACAGATTCATACAATCGATTTTGCCATTACTGTCCAGATCTAGTCTCATATAGCATTTTGAGTTCAGCTCCAAAGCCTTCTGCTGATTCCTCTTCATATTCTTGAAACAAGCTTCTCTCCAGTTGCTTCGCTGCTCCTCAGGGATGCCTTTGGGGTAATACCCGACAGTGTTTCATCATTGGTGATGTCGATATTAAAGAACTCATTTAGTATTTGTTATAGATAATTTATAATGCAAAGGGCTTACTTATTACTATGATTCCTGACTATAGGGGAGCTGAGAAAACTCTTCTTTTATTTTTTATTTTTTATTAATTTATTCTTGTTACATCTCAATGGTTATCCCATCCCTTGTATCCTCCCGCTCTTCCCTCCCTCCCATTTTCCCCCTTATTCCCCTCCCCTATAGCAGGTTACCAAGGAGAAAACTCTTTCTCTAGATAGTCTTCACAATTACAAATAAGTTTCCTGTGGCCCCAAAATGCATAAACAGAGGAAGAGCTGGAAAACTATGTGTTATACCCAGATCACCTAGATTGTGAGACCGCCAAAAAAGACCACCAGGACTCGATACTGATGCAACATACACAGGATCCTGTATTAAGGGCTCAAGCTCGGACCACAGACCTTCCTGATGCAACAGGATAGGAGAGTGGTGCCTAGCTTCAAGGTCAATGGGTTTATATAAAGGGAAAAAGGCATAAACAGGGTTGTGAGTCACAGGGATGTAGACCTTTAGGCAGGTTGGGTGGAGACTGGATCTCAAGGGGGAAGTTGTAGGTCACAAGAATGTTGGCCTTCAGGCAGATTGTTTTGAGGGGAAGTTTTTTCATCTCAGAGGAACGTTGGGAGCTGATTATATCTAATTGCTCCGGTGGAGTTTCTGGAGACTGCTGGCAGGTGCAATTTACAGCAGTACGTGACATTAGTTACGGGACACACGGAACATGGCATTATTAGTTTGGTCCTTACACACAGGGCAGTTATGATTGCTTTGATGTAGTTTGTCTGCCTTAAAGCCTCGCCTATTGCCCAAGTCCTAGTAGTGACAAGTGGCCATTCATCACTGATGACTCAGTGGGCAGCTCAGTGCAACACTCACCACTTGCTGCAGACCCACCTAATCACATTTGTTCCTGAGCACCTGCAGTGCTCCCATAAACTTCTACAATGAAAAAAAAATTACTTATTAACCCAAATACATATTATTTGATGAGCGGTCACAAAGTAGATACCTCAGCCAGGAAGAACACATCTACTACATAATTCACTCCTGATTCCACTCTGTGTGGTATAATCTACAATCTAACATCCTATTTCTGCAGATTTCCTTGCCTTAGATTTGTGGCTGAAATCCCAAATTGCAGTCTCAACTTCTGTTTTGGTTTTAGTCAAGTGCTGATTTGAAACAAACCAAGAGTAAAAGTAAAACCATATCATTTTGTAAAACTACATTTATGTGTTGTGTTTTCTCCCTCTCTTCTTGCTTTTCCAGGAGCTGAAAGGAAGTAGGAAGGGCAGCAGCTATGTGCTTGCTTAAGGGCTGACTTACTACTTCCCAAGCAAGGCTGGCTTACCTATCCCCGTCTTAGATCAGTGCTCTTACTCTGTAGCTAGTTAATTACAATTTAAGAATACACAAAAGCTAAATTTTTATTTGATAACTGAAGGTGGCTATTAGCCCAAATTGGTGGTCAATTTCAATATATTAATCATACTTCTTAAAGACCTACTTTATAAGATAGGTATCTTATGAAGAAACCGTATTTTATTATCTTCAGGTTTAAGATTTCCTTTCATTTCAAAGTGGTCTGCACCAGGTACACAATGCCCTTTATAGTTATTTTACCTTGACGTATCCCAAGTTAACGCTATCGTATATAGGAAAAGGTAGATTTGTTTTGCTTTGTGGAGATTAAGAAAGGGAGAAGAATGTTCTGATTTCTTGTTCTGCAATCTGGATTTTGGAAAGATTTGCTTGAAAGGTGGCAGTTCTAAGAAAGTCTGGTCTATATTGGCGGGTTAATGAGGCATATTCCTACTGCATGTGGTCAGTTACTCTTCAACTGTTCCGATTTTAAATTCTAAAATCTTCATGACCAATTTTTTCTGAGCCCTGAGCCTCTGATGGTTCATTCATTATCTTACCAACCCTTTCTCCTGTCACCAAGACATACAATCATTGTTGGCCTGTCATGTGACACCATGAGAAATCTGGAGTTCTACCTCATGTCTATTTAAAGACACATGCTTTCAAAGCTGCAGATACGACTCAGTGGCTAAGAGCACTCAGTGATCATGAACAGTACCTGAGGAAAGTTCTTCCACACTGTGGAACACAGCTGCCTAGGACTATAATTCCAGATGATTTGACACTCTCTTCTGGCCTCTCCAGGCACCTGTACATATTTAATACATATAGACTTAGGCAGGCACAAGGACATACACATTAAATTAAATAAGTAGATAGATAAGTAAGAAATAAAAAAAAAACATACTTTCCACCCGTTGTATGGGTAGAAATTGTTCTGAGATAAACGAAAGATGAGGATGAGGCAAGAGATGTTGGAGGCTTAGATACAGACAACAGTGGTAAAATAGCTATTAGACTGGAGCGTAAGGTTTGAATAAACTTAAAGTTAGATGGTATTTTTTTTTAGTGTGTTAGGGTAACAGCGTAAAGAGTGGAAATAAAAGATGACCATGCAGTTAAATAGCTAATAGCTAATAAGTTAAGTAGATAGGAGGAAAATTGTGAAGACAGTAGTCACGGATATAAAAGGTAAAGTCAGCTATCCAGGCTTGACCAATACCACAATTCTTATAGGGTCAATTTCCCGTGAAATACAAATTGAAATTCAAATATTTACAATACTGGTGATCATGGTAAAATGATACTTTGGAGAGTTTAAGTGCCAGAAATAATTTTATACATTTTATGTAAATTTCTGGTTAGAAAATCCATTTGGTTGTACATAGAAGTGCCATGTAGCCCAGTTCGAGCTGATGGGGTAAGTAGAAATGATTTCTTTAAATTCTGAGTTGTCTCCAACATGAAGACAATGTGCTTCTCTTGGACATGGGCTAGTATGGCTTTAAGCAAGACGATTTATCAGTCAACCCAAGCTTCAGTTGTGCAAATGATGGTGACAGTACAAAAAACGCAAATCCAGAGAAGTTGGTGCAGCCCCAATTCTCCCTTTTTTACATTCTAAAATGTTTACCTGCATTAGAACAAAATAATCTACTTCTCTAGAATTGTTTGGTATCTTTTTGGTATGATAATCTACTCTTATTAGTACCCAATGTTCTGAGAAATGTTATTAATGTAATCCATAAACATGTAGGCTTTCTTTTTCATATCATTTATAATAATACCCAGCAAATTCCTCAACTGCACTTTGGCAGCTGTTAAGATGTCCGAATCTTACTACTAGTCATCAGTCTCCACGTCTACACAAGTTATAAAACAGGAAATGTTGAAGGACTGCCATGTGATCAGTGTTGATCCAGTAAACAATACATTATCATCCACCATATGTAATTAGCAGCACTGTTGGATGCTGTTTCATCACTCAGTCTCCATAGCAAAGTGACGTTTCCCAATTTTTGATTCTCAGTCTCTTGCCCTGACTATGAAGAGCTATAGTTTGTCATTTCACTCTTAAAACATTAACCAGTGAAGGATATTTTTGCTTCATTAGATACAGGGCTTTTTTTTTTCTTTTTGTTCTTCCTGAGCTGTATTGCAAAGAACAACCTGTAATAAGTTGCTCCCACTTCATGACCAAAAATAAAATATTATTTTTAAAATCAAATACTTTCATTTCAACTGGTGATAATACCAACTCTGGTGCCAAACTATGATAATTTAAACTTCATCCTCAAAGTTCCCAAGGTACTGCGTTACAGAGGACATTTAAAATGCCCCCAATTTTTTTTTCAAGGAACATATTCATATAGTGAGGAAGGCCTTAGCCATTAGAGATGTAAAGCGCAGCTGCCTGTTTCTGCTGCTACCATCACACTGTAACACCTAACTCCATTTTCTCAATTTCAACCATTGGCCTATCCATAACGTTTCCTTGCCTATTTGAAGCGAAGTATGTGATTAATGATGTAGGATGTAGCTCAGTCCTCCCATTAAATGTGTAAGACTTCCAATCATACGTAGCCCACTTCGTGGCACCATAGCTGCACTGCATGGATGCAGTGTATGTGAACGGGCTGCTCTCATGATGATCCATAGGTAACATGTCTCATCTCATGTAGGCCCAGTGTTTCCAAGAAACAGAGTCACGGATGAAATTGTAAAAGAGAACACCTTTTCCCACTAAAAACACCACTCATAAGCACATGTCCATATCTTTTTTTACAGTGATTTTACCCAGATTTTTCTGGTATGCCACTATTTAAATTTAAGTTAGTTTCCTCTGGACATTTCTAAACCATTGTCCTCAGTTTAATAGACATACTTGAATTTAATCTAGAGAATCTAAGATCAAAAGGTACTTCAAGCCTAACAAATTACAGAGAAATATGAGAATAGAAAATATGAAGAAAGCTCTTATTCTTACCTTGTTTTGCTCAGGAAGCAGATATATGAAGTCACTCTTGGTTTTGGTTGTTTTTTGTTTGTTTGTTTGTTTGTTTGTTTGTTTTAATTACTGACGATCAGGTTTACCATTGTTTATGTTGTGTTTCTTGCTTGTTTACTTTGTCAAAAGTCTGCCTTGTAGTATTTATCCCTGTGAAAAATACCAGGAATGACAATACCACAATAGTTCTCAAAGTCTGGAAAGGGCTCGTGCCAACCTGATATTCCTAACCGAACTCAATCCTGTAAATATCAAAGGCAGAAGTCATGACAACTCGGGTAAAACAAAGGGAAGTGTGTAATCAAACACTCGTTTGAAGAACATTTTCCCATCCACCATAGTGGGTCAGATCGGTGTCATTACAACTCATCTGACAAGTCACCACAAGGGCACTGTAGTAAATAGGTTAGAGAAGCAGTTCTGTAACCAGACTGCCTGGAACTGGATCTCAGATGTGCTACTTATGAGCTGCTGAAGACCAGCACACATGTGCTTGCATTTCTGCAGTTGGACAGAGGGAGAACAGCCCCAGCCCATTGGGTCATTCTGAGGCTGTGAGAATGAGCTTGGAGCTTGGAGACCTGAAGCACAGTAAAAGTGCACACACACACACACACACACACACACACACACACACACACACACACTTCGGTGTGCATAAGAATGCCCTTCTCTGGTGATGAACTATGTTGACAGCAATTCACACAGATGCACAAAGTGTTAAAATCTCCTCTTCATCAGTTTCCTGATGAGAGAGATAACATACACCAACATGCTTTTCATGTCTGAAAACTTAATTACCTTTTGTCATTTCTATGTGAGTTCTACTTTATGAAGCAAATAGCTTCAGTAAATAAAAATACTGCTGGAAGACAAACAAGCAAACAAAACAAAACAAAACAAAACAAAACAGAAATGACTCCTGGTTTTAATAAAAATGATAAGCAAGAGTTAAAAATATTTGTACCTAACATCACTTCATATTGTCCATACCTTCATCGTTTTTAATAAAATCAAATAAGGGTAACATGTGGTTAATTGTAAAACAGGAAAAGAGTCTTAGCTCTACTATAGTGTTATTCTATTGTTTTAGCGACCACCTAAACGTGTGGAACACCTACTACAATGTTAATTCAAGTACATCTCTTCAAGTAGTCTCATATTAATGGTAAATGCTCAAAAGTCAAAATGCAGAGCTACTTGGTGCCCCATATTTGTTGACCTCCCCTTGGAGAGGAGCTCTGGTGGCACTCAAAGAAAGAATAAGCAGACTACCAAGATAAGACTTGTTAGCCTGTGACCATAAAGTAGGGGAGAAGATCCCCCTCGGGCATGGACCTAAGGGAGGGAAATAGGGTGGGGGTGGGAGGGTAGGAGGAATGGGAGGATAGTGGTGATGGGAGAACAATTGAGTTGTAACCTGAATAAATTAATAAAAAAATACAAAATGCAGAGCTAGCTTAATGAGGGCTCTTATTTTGCTCACCTCCCATGTTTTACATTTCTTCTCCTCTCCTCCAAGCATGTATCCCACCCCCTTTTTTGATCTAGGGGTGAAGGTGAAAGAGAAGGCCTGGAGATGTCTTGGCAGCCATGTTTACCTCCTGTAGAGACGAAGGGTGCCACAGGTATACAGAATACAGACATAGTCTGACAACACTGATTCCACTGAAGTGTTTACTTTGCAAGCAGTGGGCAGGGGCCAGTGAAAGGGGGATCACAAGCAAATTTTCTTTTCTTCTCAGTGCATGAAGCTTCCTTCATCCCTGGAGACCCATAGGAACTCTTTTATCCTGTTATCGGCTTCCTTCTCAACAGACATTTGGGGCAGATATTCTGTGGCCACTGTTCTTAGGCATCTCTGCATGTTTTCCTGAAGGAACATCCCATTGGAACCTTACCCCAAACTCAAACTTCTCACTCCACTTGCGTGGATTTCTTGGACAGCACAGGGTGGGAATCGATTCCATTCTCTAGTATGGATAACACAGAATCTAAGCAATGAATGCTGATGATCCACAAGTAAGAGGCCAAGGCTAATGGCTTTCTAGGTTTTTATGTGGGTATGGTACATAAAGATTCTCTAATCTGAGAGAGCCCAGGCTCCAGCCATCTGGTCTACCTGTACAAGCCTGGATGGGCACATAATGACTGTTGTGCATTGGCTTTCTCTCCTTTCTTGATTCACTTTCCTTGACCTCAATGGCTAATCTCTGGAACCATCTTAAATAAAATCTGAAACCCTTTACGTCAGGCTCTGATTTTTGAATGAGGCCAGGCTAAGAGACTTGGTACCCTTAAACCAAGTTTCTTTTGATTTTGATTTCATTAGAACGAGTTGCAAGAGACGTTATTTCCAGTCTGAGCTAAGTTACTCTGACCTTGGAAAAAATTAGTCTCTTTCTTAGTTTATTCACATATCGAATGAGAGCGTTTATGGCTTGGAGAGAGTTAAACCTCTAGGTTGCAATGAAGAGATCATTTCTCTCTAGTCTATCAGTACCCATGTAGGTAAGGGGTCTCATTTCAGTGTCTTAGAGATCATTCTGACTTGCAGAATGACCACTAAGATGTTAGTTTCTGACTCTAGTACTCCACCCGCAATAGCACAGAAGACTCAGCCCTGATTAGCATGTGCCTCTTAACTCACAATACGTGATAGTCGATAATGGTGATGGTTTCATCTGAGATTAGTTAGCAAGTTACTTTTCTAGCATATCTGACTCCACCATTTCCAAAGAGACATTGCATTCTACTTGGTCAAACTTCATTATATTCATATGAAAAATGTCAGAAAATTTATGATATCATGGGAATCCTTTTGATCTGTGAAAACCTGAATACCGTAGGATTCTGGATGCTTCATTCAACTTCTATTGGTTTTAAGATCCTTAAGCTTAGGATTTTTTTTATTTCATTTTTTTCTTTGTCTTTTCCTACATAACTCATCAGGCTTCATTTAGGGGCCAATGAATAAGTGTATCTATTCTCTGGCAGGTCTGTCAGCTTCCAAATGCTGCAATGTAGACCAGTATCTGTCTTTCTTGTTCTTTCTGGACACTGGGTGAATATCCTTCTTGCCTACAAAACTTTGCCTAAGATATAACCATGCCAAGTAAGGTATGCAGTTTGAATAATTAGATGGCATAGAAAACAAAGTTTAAAAAAATCTCTTTTTAAAAAAAAATTGGTAATGGTGAAAATTAAGGAGTGTTCTGAAAAACTTAAAATAACTGGAAATTTTGCTCAAGAAATTATTATTATTTTAGGATATTTTTAAAGAATGGGTATATTCGGCATGCACTGAGAATCAACACAACAAGATTACAGCAAGGAATAGCAAGGTATAGAGGACAGAGTGTAAAGGACATATTTATCTCCACCTACTGCAGAAGAAAGATCAGACTGTGGAGGCCTGGATAATGAGGCGGAGAAAGATGTTAAGAGCAAAGGGTATATAGATGATCAAAATCTTAAAAATTTTTCCTAATATGTATATTTCTTTTGCTTATCCCTATGTGTGAGTACATGTGTATGAGCACAGCTAGCCTCAAATACCCGCAGGTTGGATTAGCTGTATCTGGAATTACAAGCGGTTATGAGCTTCCTACATGGGTTTTGAGAACCAACCTTAGAAAGAGCAGTGTATACTTCTAACCACTGAGTCATTTCTGCGGCTGTATCAGAGTCCTTCTCATGTATTTATTATAATTTATTTATCTTACATGCCAATTGTTATCGCCTCAACAGCAGGCCAACCACAGGCGTAGCATCTCAGCCACTCAGGACGATGGAGATTGAATTTGTTTTTTATAAAGAGGGTTCCATTATGATAGATTTCCTCATCATTTTCCAAAGAGTAAGATGAGCACAGGAAACTATCTGCATTTGCGATGTATGCAGCATCTAACTTTATTTTAAATTTTCAATGGGGGTGTATTCAGCTCCTTTTTTTTTTTTTTTTTTTTTTTTTTGGTCTGTGAGACACATCCCAGGACCTACATGGAATTAGAATCCAGTGGTTACCATGGAGGTTTGTAAACTGGGAAGACAATGAAATCGAAATAAGGCGAACTCTTTCTCCCTGAGATAGCACAGACTATAAAAACAAGAGAAGGTTCATCATCACGCTTGATAGTTTACAGTAGATGATGAAAATGAGGAGATGTCTTTTTTTTTTGTCATATCCCAGGATGAAAGAGCAAAAAAGAACTGGTTCTCACATCTAAAAGTAATGGGCGACCTGATTGTTCCTTGTGCTAATATTCACAGCTATAGAACCTAAATGTTACTTAATGTTGAAAGCCTCTGAATCCAGTGCACATGTTTTTTATTTTTTCTTTACACAGAAATGTTACAAACAACCTTTTCCCTTTAAGGAAAAATAAGCTGGTGAAATATATCCCTGAGTAGATGGCAAGGCCTCCCTCCCCATTTTCCTATAGAATACTAAGCATTTCCTTCCAAGGAAAGAATAGTGGGCCGAGGCGTCCAATCCAGTATGACTAATCCTGTGTCCTTTTGTTGCTGAATTTAGCTCCCAAGAAATCCTTTTATGTGGTAGTTTGAAGAAGCCTGAGTATCTCATTCCTCTTGGTGATTGCTCTCTTGACTTCCTGTTGAGTTACACGTTGGCTGTAAATTGTGCCTTACCAGAATGGCAATCATTAAAAACAAGAATGTTCCTTTAAATGACTGAAATAATTATAGGAAGTGGTTAAAAGTATAAATAACATTTCAGAGGAGTTTACATCATGTACTCTACAAAACAAATGGTCACTCCAAAGGCCAAAAGATTGAGTACTAAAATTACAGTGACATTTGGTGCTGAGCTAAATCCTCTCAGGAACTGAGGACCGGCTTATTCCACAGACCACGAAATTTATCACACTCCAGGGTGTAAAGCAAGGCAGAGAACTTTATTTTCGGTGTTAGATTTCTTAGTAAATATGTCGGTGTCCATAAAAGGATATTAGTTTTAGAGGCCCCAAAGACTTTGAGTTCCTGAAGACTTTTATATTTCAAGGTGGTTGCAGCTTGCCTGAAGATGCAGGATGAAAAAAAATCTATATTTTCTGCAGAGTTTAAAATGTCCTATTTTACAAGTTTTCCAGATCTAAACGAACAATATAACAACATTTATATAGATGTTAACACAACAGCCGTGCATGCCTCTTCCTTCCTAATCTTTCTTATTAGGAAGGAAAGACGAATGTAAAAAGTAAGAAATGCGACTCCACTTGAAAGATATTAAACTAAAATAAGCCTTCAAATTCTATTTATTTGATAGGCCCCCACACCCTGACTTAAGTGTCAATTCAGAAACTTAGCTTCAAGGAGAGTGTTAAATATAAAAGAATCAATTCTATTTTTTTCTGAAACCCCTACTGACATTGTTCAGCCAGTCAATTTGAATCTTGTCTGACAGGATTCTTGAAGAACCAGAGGGAAAGAAGGGGAGGGAGGGAAGGAGGGAGGGAGGGACGGAAAGAGAGAGACAGAGAGAGAGAGAGAGAGAGAGAGAGAGAGAGAGAGAGAGAGAGAGAGAGAGAGAGAGGTGTGACCAAGCGTCTCTCAGTTTCTCTGCTCTCTGCTGGATAATGGATGGGAACAGCCATAGGACTTCTCTTGCCATTCAGAATTGAGGTAGGACCACCTGGGGTTTCCAGTTTTAGAATACAACACTTTGGGCAATTAGCGAAACTTTGAGCATCTGTCTCCAGTGGCATTTAGGCAAATTAATAATTTTAAGCATTTCTAAAATAAGAAGTGGGTTAGAAGATATGCCAATATACCACGAGCTTAATTTGTTCCGTTACCTTCCCCCCAAAGGCGTCTCGTAAAGGTACAGTCCTGCAGCAGCGAGTGTTCGTGAGCTCCTCGCCCTGGAATTTCTATCTGAACAGCCGAACTCCATTAGCCGCACTCCTATTTAACTCCAATGCCCAAGACAACGATTTGTTTTAATGTTCTAGTATAAACTTCCTGCAGCAATATATTTTCAAATAATAGCTTCCATTCATGATGCGAAAAGCTCTTGAATCCTCTAGTCAATTTCGCAGTTTAGGAAACTCTCTCTTCTTTGATATCTCAAGCTGTACACCTTGCCACGTGCAGTCCAAACGGAAGTAAATAATAAAGTATATATAACTGTTCCATCTGGCCATTGGGATTATTAGACAATTTTAACTAAAATCAACAGGAGCTTTGCCCCAGAGGTCGGTGTTTTTCTTCTGAGTTTTCCACAAGCAAGAATAAAAGAACCTTGTTAAAGTTCCCACATTTCTGATAAAAAAAACCTCTTTTCATCTATGTTTGATAAGAGTTTCAGTTCCTGGAAGACGGAGTTACTTATCCATCCTTTTGAAGACTTAACGCTTCACGCTAGCTTCTTTTACAACCCAAATAATATGGACCAGAAAGCCTAAAATCTGTTCGTGGAGTAGATCGGCTAACCTTGTGTTTATTTGGCGATGTAGTAAAATAAAATGCAGTTAGAACGGCTTTGGATTTGAACCTCAAATCATTACATACAAACTGTCTTCGGGAAAAATTTTCTCATGTGAAAAATAGGGTGCTATTACCTCATGCCCAAGCCTTCTGTAAGGACTGAAGATCTGTGCAGGCATTGTTGCTATATATCTGGAATTGATTAATCATTTCCTTTTTTCCAGTTTAATGATTTCCATTTAGGGCCTGCACTGGCTCCGGGGGACATGTTATTCTTGGACATCTGAGCAGAGCTCAACAGAGCTCAGCAGTCAGTCTCTGTTCCTGTCCATAATTTCACAGGTGGAATGCTGGACCTTGGGGTTCCTGTCGAATATGCCAGGACAAAGAAACTCTTTCCAGTTAGACAAGATATGTAAATTGAGAATTTTTGACAACCAACGTTGGACCACATGGGAACCTACAGATTGTTTAATTCACCAGGTCCCCTGATGTTGTCCCCTAGATCATTTGGGTACTCTTTAGATGTCCTTTGTTTAAGTCAATGTATAGAGAATTTTCCTTTAGTTTCTTTTGTGATGAATATGCTAAAGAAACATGATATATAATGAAATATAATTTATGTTGCTTACAATTTTTTTTTATCAAGGGATATATGTGGAAGTCATTCTCATCAGAACAACAAAAGCATTTCATGCTTATTTTAAGTTATGACGTTTGGTCACATTAGAAAAGCACACAGCCTCAAAGATTGAAGACAGTAAGCAGTAAGCAGTCACTGAGCTTTCATTCTAACGGAAGACTTCTCCTAGTCAGCTTGCAGTTAGCACACCACACGCCTTCAGTACTCACGTCACCCTCGGCCATTGCCCATCTCTTTCGGGTCACTGGCAACTAAAGATGAAATGTCAAAGTGCTGAAGAGAATGGCTTTTGTTTGACTGATACCTACTAGTCTAGTTTTCTGGATTCCCAGTCTATGGGCTTTACAGATGTTCTATTTGACTCATCTGGAGATACATCAGTGGACTCTCTAGAAAGTCATGTTAAGCTTTTCTTTGACACAGCTTCTCTGACATAGGGAGGTGGGGAGTTATTTGGTTCACACTTCGTGCTCCTCCATCAGCATTTTTTTTTCTCATTGGTCATCTTCACCACAATGAGTGATCCACTGTTGGGATTCCTTCATTATGTGCTGGTAACTATACTGAATTCATCAGATATACTGTCTGATTTCTACAAGCCCCCTCAAGTATGCAGATTTGAAATAACATAAGCCCTTATTAGAGAGCTTTTCTTTAGACTTGATTTTTTTAATCTTCAAAAAATCATGAAAATATTTAAACACCTAAGCATGTCTATGTGGCGTGCAATTTCCTTGAAATGACAAACATTTAAAAAAAAAAAAAGAAAGAAAAAACAGACAACAACAACAAAAACAGGGCTAGTAGGAAGAGATAACTTAGTTACTAAAGTGTTTCCCTTTTACACCTGAGGACATAAGTTCAAACCTTACTTCAAGAACCCATGCAAAGAAATCGGATGGAAAAAGTGTGTATTTATAATCCCAAAGTTGGGGAGGTAGAGGCAGGCAGATCCCTGCCACGCTCTGGCCAACTGAGGCAGCCTATTCATGTATTCCAGGCTGGTGAGAGACTTTTTCTCAACCAACAAATGAACAAACAAAAATGTTAAAAGGTGTATAGCGCATGAAGAATTTCACCTGAGGTTGACCTCTGGCCTCCACATGCATTCACATACAGAAGCACACACCAGATCCACAAATGTTCACACATACACACACACACACACACACACACACACACAGAGAGAGAGAGAGAGAGAGAGAGAGAGAGAGAGAGAGAGAGAGAGAGAGAGACAGACACACATACACACAGAGAGAGACACACACATACATACTCATGGACAGACATGCACACACAGACACAGACACACATACATGCACACACATGCGTGCACACACACACACATGAAAAGGAGAAATAGATAATAAAACTTTATTATATATGCCAAACTTCGTAAAGCCTTGTGAAACATCAGGGCTCACTTGTTCCTTTTCTTCTCATCTGGACGGTAGCTTTGACTGGCTTTGAGTGAGACCCCCTTGCTTCACTTCTGCCTGAGCTTGGATGTGTGACCCTCAAGTTTCTCACGCTTTCCTAAGCTTATCATACCCCTCCTGGACCTCGACTTCTGTGTCTTCTGATGTCTTCTTAGACACTGGTCTTCCTTTATGCTGTGACTTGGCAGGTAGTTATGTAGCTGTGGCTAGTCTACAAAGTCCTGCAGCTGTTCAGAATTAACTGAGCTAAATATTCCTTCCATTCACTTTTTATATTTCCCTACCTTGACAGTTACATTTTTTTTCCATTATCAATCTCAATATCTCTTGGAGTCGACATGAGTGCCAGATTGTCCCTGAGGTCTATTTGTATCTCCTGGTTGGGTACCACGACCTCTTTCTGGACCCCAAACCTATGGCATCTCGTCCCCCACCCCATCCATTTTAATCCTCAGGCATAATGAATTATATTATAGGATCAAAATGTCAAGCTTTTCTGGAGGCAGCCACACAATTGTTGTTTTAAAATTTTGCTTTGCAGCCATGTCCTATAGGGAGAGCAAGCCTGGAATGGGCATTGCTCTAGCTCCTTCTTTTAGTTGAGTAAAATACAGAAGGCCTTCTTGGAGTCCCCCAAGATTAAAACTGTGTACCCAGGCAAACAGAGAGGAGAAGAGACAGAGCCTCTACTTCCCTAGGGACTTTAAATTCTCAAGAACACTCTTGCTGAAGATCCCGTTATCACCATGTCAGTTGACGGACCACCTAGGGCTCCATCTGATGGTCCCCGTTCCACTAGGAGATGCTTTCAAAGGAATACCGGTACAGTCCATGGGCACTCTGAAGCTGTATCCCCCTCTTTTTGCCTCCCAAGCTTCAGCAAGCATCTGCTGTTCGCTGGCAGATTTCACAAAGGGCTGCACACCAGGAGAGGAAAGGTAATGATGTGTGTTTGTCTTACCAGTGCACTCGCATTTCAAACTTGTCTACAATTCCAGTAAAGGAAAGGAGTTGTTAAACCACAACAAGAGCTAAATAAAAAGAAATGTTAAACTATAAAGTGAATGAGAAACTGTCATTAGGTGTAACCTAAACGGTCTGTGTGTGGCTTCGCAGAATGACAGGTAAACAATAAACACTAAGTGTTGTCAAGGAGCTTCAATAAAAAAGTGTTCCCATGCATGTGCAAATGGGGAGATGTGCTGCTGCTGCTGCTGCTGCTGCTGCCAGCTCCAAATCACAGAGGCACTCTGGGAAATCACATGGCCAGTGAGTAGAGAGCCTTCCTCCTGCCAGGGTGGCCCTTTCCCCTCCTTCCGCCAGGGTGACAGAAATTTTTTCTGCCTAATTAAGTATCCTGTGGTCCTTTACTCTTTTTCCCCCTTCTTCTTTTTTTGCTGCTTGTTTAAGCATTTGAAGGAATTGTTGTGTAAAGTCAGCCCCTTTTCCATTTACGCTCCTGACAGAATGTTCCGAAATCCCAAACTGCAGCACCAGCGTCCCTGGCATTTACTTGTAATACAAAAGAGTGCGTGCTGTGCACTGTACAATTTGGTTTTGCAAAAATAAATAGCCATGTTGTTTGTTTATTCCCTTTAACCAGAAACCTTAAATTCCAGTGGCCACCCGGGGATAAATGAGGCCAGATGGGTATGGCTTAAGACAGAGTGTGCAGAAGTGGACCCTTGGGATAGTGAATGGAGCAGGGTCTTCTTTCTAGATGTTACATCCACCTTCTAACCTTCAAAGTGCCATGCTGCGCAAATAATACATATCTCTAGACTGATTCTCCCTGCACGTTGTATTTGGAAGGTAATTTTTTATTGTGATACATTAAAGTTAATCACACGAGCATATGGGAACCAATCAGAATGGGTTAAAAGACTATGCTATGTGTATACCACAGGAAATAAAGTCATTCCTGCTTTTGAACCTGGCACATAGGCTCATGCTTTTAATCCTGGCATTCAAGAGACAGAAGAGGGAAAAGTACTGTGGGTTTGAGGCTAGTCTAGCAAGTTCCATATGTGCATGGACTATACAAGACCAAACAGACAAAAAAAAAAATCTACTCTCTTCTCCACCTCCCATAAAGTATAAAAATCACAAATGTTTTACTAATAAAGACAAAACCTGAACAATTATGTTCCTCATTTATTTGTGACCTTTGTAATAAATCTGATTATATGATGTTTTCCTCCACGCATAAGTCATTTTGATTTATAATAGACCTTCACAGAAGAAATCAGAATAACGACAATGCATGTAGTTACATGCGTTCTGTATGTGCAGCATCTTTCCACTGAGACTAGTGAGAAACTTTTCTGATTTCACGCTGCAGCCAATATAATATTCCTTCAGTCCACTGGGAATCAAGTATCCAATAATGTCTTTGTCAAAAGCTAAGTAGTCTGCACTGACTTAACTGTTTGCACTGATCTTAGCACCAAATATCTAGCAAATATAACCTTAGTGTCTGGTTCTCTATGTTTTCCAAATGAAGAGGTACCATGAGCTAGTTTGCTATAAGGCATCGCAGAAGATTACTCCTACATGCTACTGCCAGGATCGTGATGGTTTGGTTATTGTGGTGATTCTGTGAAGATGTTGTGACAGTGACAAGAAACTGAAGCTCAGAGAGATCTGATGATTTATAGGAGAAATGTTCTCAGTTTCAAAAACAACCACACAGATTTTTACTTTCCTTAAACTGTTGTTAAGGAAAAAATAGTGCATTTATGACATTTTTGTTACTTTTACTTATAAATACATCATTGTTGTTAAGATTTACAGCAAGTCCAAATTTGTAGGAAAACTCACAAGTAATTGTTATCCCCGTGTGAATTTCTTCAAATTTTAACTAGATAGTAATGAGTCAGCCAAGAGACAAATTAGCTATTTCTTCATGTCCTTTCCACAGATTGGACATTGTGGAAGAAGGTAATGTTGAGGAGAAAGAAATAAACCTGATTGATTTCCAAAGTGATTGTACAAAGTTTGCATTCCCAAAAGCAGTGAAGGAGTGTTCCTCTTTCTCCACATCCTCGCCAGCATGTGCTGTCACTTGAGATTTTGATCTTAGCCATTCTGATGGGTCTAAGATAGAATCTCAGAGTTGTTTTGATTTTCATTTCTCTGATGACTAAGGACGTTGAGCATTCCTTTAAGTGTTTCTCAGCCATTTGATATTCCTCTGTTGAGAATTCTCTGTTTAATTCTGAGCCCCATTTCTTAATTGAGTTATTTGGTTTGTGGGTGTTTAATTTCATAAGATCTTTATATATTTTGGATATTAGACCTTTGTCAGATGTAGGGTTGGTGAAGATCTTTTCCCAGTCTGTAGGCTGTCACTTTGTTCAGTTGACAGTGTCTTTTGCCTTACAGAAGCTTCTCAGCCTCATGAGGTCCCATTTATTAATTGTCGACCTGGTGCTTTCTCAGAAAACTGGGAATAGGGCTACCTCAATACCCAGCTATTCCACTCCTTGGAATATACCCAGAAGATGCTCCACCACACTACAAGGACATGTGCTCAACCATGTTCATAGCAGGCTTATTCAAAATAGCCAGAACCTGGAAACAACCTAAATGTCCCTCAGTCGAACAATGGATAAAGAAACTGTGGTACATTTACACTATGGAATACTATTCAGCTATTAAAATCAAGGAAATTCTTAAATTTGCAGGGAAAAGCATGGAACTAGAAATTATCCTCCTGAGTAAGTTAACCCAGATCCAGAAATACTCACATGGTATATACTCAGTTATAATTGAACATTAGCCCAAAAAGGGATGTCCCATGAAAGTCTTCACTTAACAGGAGATCAGGATAGATGCAAGGACCTCCTATTGGGACTCTAGGTGAGAGAAATATGGGAGAACGGGGAAATATGAGGATCCAGAGGGTCCTAGAAACCTACAAGAAGAACATTATGATTGGCAGATCTGTATCCAGGGGGTGTCTGCTCAACCTACTGCACCAACCAAGGATGATGCATGCAGTAAACCTAGATCTCCTACTCAAGTCTAGCCAATGAACAGGACATTTTCCACAGTTGTGTGTAGAGTGGGACTGACTCTAACATGAACTCTGGTGCCCTCTATTTGACCACTTCCCTTTTGTGGGGAGGCCTGGTGACACTCAGAGAAAGGATAAGCAGGTTAGCAGGATGTGACTTCATAGACTGTGACCATATGGTGGGGAAGGAGGTCCCCTTCTGTCACAACCTAGGGGAGGAGAATAGGGCGAAAGACGGAGGGAGAGAGGAATGGGAGGATACACTTAATAGAAACATTAACAGCCATTTGGTAATTATTTAAATTTATATTTGCCATTCCCTGCTCTCCTGTGCCCCTTTCATATATGGTTCAGTGACTATTCAGGCTGTCTTTTCTCTCCTTAAGCCTCATTGAGTTGCTCTTAGAGCATCCTATGTCTAACAAAGACAGATGTTTCCATGCAAAGGATCTACAGATATGAATACTGTGTATGTCTAAAAGCACACAAATGTCAATTCAGTCACAGACAACTCTTAAAGTTAAGAAGTCTGTGCACATGTACTAAGCTGCACCCATTCAGGAACAATCACCCTAAAACTGATATATAATTGTCAATCTTCTCCAGGCCCACACACATCAGATTTAGTGATATTAATAGATAAAATCTGCAACATCAATTATAAAGGAGCTTGAATCTATATTATCAGACAAAATAGAATTAAACGAAGCAAAAATACCCAAGTTGAATAGAGGTATTTCAAAATAACAACAACAACAAAAAAGGGCAGTATTCAGGAAGATATAATAATATAAATATCTGTGTACCTAGTGACAGTGAATTCAATAGACTAAATGAAAGGAAGGAGGGATCTGACAAATCAGCAGTAATAACTAGAGGTGTCTACTTTCAGTTCAAGAAGTAGCAACTGAAAGCTAGCAATTAATTAGGAATTCGGCAAGATCCTGGAAACCACAAAGAGCTAACTGTCCTCTATCTATGTAATACTCTACTTAATACCAACAGAATGCACATTCTTTTTAGTACATATGACCACCCTCCATGGTGGAGAACATGCTAGACCACTAGACCATAACATAGTCTTGATAAATTTTAAAGGAATAAAATAATGCAACATTGCTGGAACGGAGTTAGCAGTCAAACAAGATTTTGGGGGGGAAATAATAAACACACGGAAATTAAGTAGGACCCTTCTAAGTAAACATTACATTGAACGAGAAATCAGAAGGGAAGTTTAGCTGAACTTTAGCTTAATCAGTACTCAGAAAGAAACTCTGAAGCACTGTGAAAAAAGGGAGGTCACCAAAAGGATTTTTTTTTTGGTTTTATTTATTTTATTTTACTGACGCTATTTTGAATGTTTCCCTGATGTCTTTTGCAGTCTGCTTGTCTTTAGTATATAGAAAGGCTACTGATTTTGGTATGTTCACTCTGTGACTCATAAACTCACAGCAGCAGTGGTTACCTGCACAAGAACTGTCCACTCAACATTCTAATGTAAACAGGGCACTCATAAGCTTTTACCAAGGGTGTATGGACAGCTGAGGGTTCTAGGGCTGTGAGAGTCAGTGGCTCCCGGCAGGTGCTCCCGTGGGCATCCTCACATCAATAAGTATATGGGAAGCACAAATTAGACTCAGAGGGTTATTTTTAATAATAGGCATAAATTTAGGTGTAGTATGGAGACAAAGGTGGATCTGGGAGGAACTAGGCTAAGAATGGAGGGTGAATATGATCAAAATATTGTGTGAAATTCTCAAAGAATTAATAAAAATATTATAGTGTAAAACTCATCTGAAGCCAACAACCTTAGCTTTCCTCCTTAAAATATTCAAAAAGGAAGAATTTATTGAACGCAAAACAAGTTAGAAAAAAAAAAAGAAATAAAAGAAAGGGAAGGAAAATACAAGCACTGGAGCAGAACAAAATGAAATAACTCAAGGAAAACCACTAAAACCAAGCTGGTTATAGGCAAAGACCAACAAGACTTGTGAACCTGTAACTACATTTATCACAGGAAATAACGTCTTAAATTACTAAAACTGGGAAGGTAAAGGAAACATAATTATCATACTTACATGAACAAAGAAAACATTATAAAAGAGCTCTATGGGCAATTTCATGTCAACAGATTAAATGAAGTGGGAAAATTCCTAGAAAGATGAAAATTGCTGTGATATGCTAAGTATAAAAAGAAGGTTGAAATAGGCTTATCCCAAGTAAAGAGACTGAATGAGTCATTTAGAATCCCTCCATAGAGAAAGGACAATGACAGTGGCTGAGTTTTACCAAATATTCACTGAATAGTTAATGCCAATCATTAAAAAATTCTTCCAAAGAAAGTAGTCTATCTTTAGCATCCAAAAATCAAGTGATATGATATTAGATGATGCAGAAGACTGACAAAATTTTAAAAATTCTAATTTTAAAAA
This sequence comes from Acomys minous, assembly GCF_964271855.1. Classification (NCBI taxonomy): domain Eukaryota; kingdom Metazoa; phylum Chordata; class Mammalia; order Rodentia; family Muridae; genus Acomys; species Acomys minous. Next base: position 86,280,363 of record NC_140492.1, on the reverse strand, counting down.
GAATGAAGGTTAACTTCCCTATTATAATAAAATCTACACACAAATTTACACTATTGATGTCATACTTTGTGATGAAAATCTAAATATTTTTCTTCAGAATTAGTAATAGTAAAGCAATGATACTCACAGTCTTCAAAAATTATAGTTGATGTTCTACCATAGTAATTCAATTTTTAAAAAAAAGCAATCTGCGTTAGAAAGAAAAGGTACAACTAACTGCCCGTGTGCAGATGGCATGAACTTCTGTGTAGAGACTTCCAGATCACATATGCATGTTCACAAACACTATTAGAGTTTAAAATCCAAGTTGAGCACAAGGCAGGAAAAGATACCCATATGCAGAAGTAGATTTTATACACTCATGAAGACATCATGAGAATTAAAATATGAAAACAATTCCATTTGCATATTGCCTGAAAATGATAAGATATGTGAGTAAAAACTTTCTAAAGGAAGTAAAAAAAAAAATGTAAAGCCACAAAAAAAGCTTAAGTAATCAAGATTCTGTGGTAGGGAGATGCCACAGACATGTAGATCAGGGGATAGAATTAAGAATCCAGAAATTGTGTGTGTGTGTGTGTGTGTGTGTGTGTGTGTGATTATTTGGTGTTTTCACAAAGATGCCAGAAAAATTCATGAAAAAAAAGTGTTTTATATTTGGCCATATCACCCCCAGAAGCACTGATTTTGTCAGAAAATATAGTTTTTTTCAATAAGTAATGACAGAATAATTAGATAACGTGAACTGTTTGTGGAGGAGCGAGTTCAACCCTTCGTTCTACAATAGCAAAAAGTAACTTGAAACAGACAGAAGTCCTGAATGCAACAGGTAAACAACTGAACTTTCAGAAGAAAATTTTCGAGACCATGTGTTATGTAATAATTTTTATAGACACCAAAACCACAAGCAATAACAAAAATATGTGAAATTATACCAGTAATCTGTGCCAATTATGGCACAAAAATACCATCAAGAAATTGAAGACTAGCTCCTAAAATGGACGAAAGTATTTACAAGAAACTATATGATATGATAATTTACAAAGTACATGTATGATAATAGACTATCAATTGGGGCATATATATATATATATATATATATATATATATATATATATATATATATATATATTCATACATACTCAATAACAGGTAACTTAATTTTAACACAGTAGATGATGTGGGTATGCATTTCTGTAAATGGACTCAGCCAACAGCCAATAAACACATAAAGACTTCAGCATCATCAGTTAGTTATGAGGTGTATGCAAAGAAGTATCTCAGTGCAACGCAGCTCCACAGCCACTCACATTGCTGTGAGACGGGGGGAGAAACACAAGTGTTTCTGTTCTGTTTTGCATTATAAAAGTAAATGGTTTAGTTAGCAAATGAGGGATTAACTCATTCTGAAAACACCAGAAATTCGAAATATCACTCACATAAGCGTGTAAGATAGTAGCTAAAGTTAGATTTCTAAGTTCTGCAATGCAGATTATACCATGTGAAAATAACCTGATGAACTTTCTCAGTCTGTTAACACAGCAGAAATTTACACACTCATATAAAGTAGAAACCAATATACCAATGATTTATGTAATATGTAAAAACCAATTGAGCTATATTTATTGTAATACAATGTATAGCATTTTTTATTTCTTGTCTGCATTCTTTAAACAGTATTATAAACACAGAGACAAAGATAACTTCATTACTATACTATCTCCTATTACCCAGGGGAAGACTGGAACTTGAAAAATCACTAGGAAAGAATACTGAACCACTATAGGATATAAATGGAAAAATCAAGTCATTGACAGTACCCTGTAGACATGGTATACCTGTATACTTCATAATTGGAAATAATTTTAGTAAAGTTCATATAAAGCTACTTTGTACAAAAATGTTACTTACTAGCTTATATTTACTGTCCTTAAAAACACTTAAATGAACAGAACTATTTGAAAAAGATACTATTTTATGAAAATACATTATTGGGCCTAAAATCATTGGGTTATTAAGCAGAGAGAATAGAACAGAGCAAGACACTTTAGCTACATAATTTTTAATTATTTATTTCATTTTTAATTATATGTGTGCATGCACATGCATTCGTGTTTCTGATTGTGTATGTGTGTGGTGTGTGTGTGTGTGTGTGTGTGTGTGTGTGTGTGTGTGTGTGCACTTGTGTGTGTCCACAGGTGCAAATGTGCACATGTGAGTGCAAGGGCTCTCAAAGTCCAGAAAAGTATGAGATCCCTAAAATTTGGAGTTACAGGCAGTCATAAGCTGACCAACTTGCGTGCTAGGGACTGACCACAGGTCCTCTGCCAGAGCTGTACGACCGCTTGACCACTGAGGCAACACCGGTCCCTTAACTGCATATCTTGATACCCACTCATCTTTGATCCAAAATTCAACTTTAAAGTGAATTTGTTTTGCACTTTGGATAAAGTTATATCATTTAAAAAGATAAGTGTATGATTCTGATAAACATATTCTCACTGGTCATCATCCTTGATACCATGTAAAAATTATTCCTAATGTGAACTAACACTGCTATGATGCATGCTTCCACAATTAAAGTGGTAGGCATAATCAGAAATGTGTTTGTGATGTACACCACACACCCTTTTAGTAAGTTGTTCTCTTTATTGATATCTAGTGGCCTTGTTTACCTCTTCTGACTGGTTTTCTTTTGAAGTTTGCTATTTCAGATATGAGACTATCTATGCCAGCTTTTGGTTATAGCTTCCACGTGGTTGATCAGTTGATTTGACACCTTTGACTCAATATAAAGGTCTGTCGAAAAATAAAAGTAGACCTTTGATATCACCCAGCTATACCATCTCCTGACTCTGTGTCAACATGCTACATGGGCACTTCGCATCCATGCCTATTACAGGACTATTCATTTATGGAGTGTGCATGGAAGCAGAAGGGAGCCAAGGGAAAGGAAAAAGAGTAGTGTGAGGGAGAACATAGATTAAAGAGAATAGAGGAAACGATAAAGGGAGGGGATTGAGTAAATAAGGTCCAAATATATGGCGTCCTTGAAAGAGTAACTTATAAGACACAACATTATCTACAACGAATATATATCAGTAAAAGGTCTTAAATCTAGCCTACACTGCTGAAACATAAATCCAGCAAGGTCAACATTGTAGCTATCAAAGAAAGCTCTATTCATGAGATAAAACAACTACTTTAGAGTTGTTATGATATTCTAGACATGTGCTAAAAAAAATTCTGACTTTCTGATTATTACAAATATATGTCCAAAACCATATTTATATTATATTTCTTAAATTCATATATATATATAGTCTCATTCCATCCTTCGATCCCTTCCCTCCCTCTCTCCTTCCCTGGCCCCTCACATCCAGATGCAGTTTCTCCTTCCTCCTCTCCTCCAAGTTCCTCCTCCCTACTTTGCCTTCCCACTGCCCCCTGACACACAGCATAGTTTCTTTTCAGAAAAGGGCAGGTCTCCCATGCATACCAACTGGCATATCAAATTGTAGTAAGACTAGGCACCTCCTTTTGTGTTGAGGCTGGATGAGACAACCCAGTAGGAGGGTCCCAAAAGCCAACAGAAGAGTCAGAGAGAGAGAGACAGCCCCTGCTCCCACTGTTAAAAGTCCCAAAGAAGACAGAGATACACACTGTAACATATATGCATAGGGCCTAGATAAGTCCCTATGCAGGCTCCCTGGTTGTCAGTTCAGTTACTGTGAGCCCCTGTGAGCCCAGGTTGGTTGATTCTGTGGATTTTCAAGTGGTGTCCTCGATGCCTCTGGCTGCTGAAATCCCTCCTGCCATCTTGGGCAGGATTCCCGGAGCTCTGTCTAATGTTTGACTGTGGATCTCTGCATTTGTTTCCATCAGTTGATGGATGAGGCCTCTCTGATGACAATTGGGCTAGGAACCAGACTATGAGTATAGCAGAATATCATTAGGAATCATTTCTACTCTAGGTCTCTGAGCTATCTATCCTCTGGGTCCTGAAACTTCAGGCAGAGTCAGAGGTGAGGTCGTTCTCAAGGCATGGAGCTCAAGCTGGACCAGTCATTGTTTGCCCACTCCCACAATTACTGAGCTACCTTTACCCCAGCACATCTTGTCAGCAGGACAATTTGTAGGTCTAAGATTATATGGCTAGGTTGTGTCCCAATCTTTCCACTGGAGTCTTTCCTGTTTACAAGAGATGGCCAGTTAAGGCTCCCTGTCACCCATTGCTAGGAGTCTTAGCTAGGGTCACTCACATTGATTCTTTGTCAAAACTCAAGTGTCCATAGGTGTATGAGTCTGCGTATGGGTCTTCAATTTGATTCCACTGATAAATTGGTCTGTTTTTATGTTAATATTCAATCTTTATCATTCTTGTTCTGTAGAACAGCTTGAACTCAGGGATGGTGATATTTCCAGAAGTTCTTCTTTTGTATAGGATTGTTTTAGCTGTCTGAGTCTTTTGGGGCTTGTTTGTTTGTGTGTTTTGTTTTGTTTTGTTTTCAAATGAAGTTAAGTGTTGTTCTTTCAAGATCTGGAAAGCACTATGTTGGAATTGTGACGGCAATTGCATTGAATCTGTAGATTGCTTTTGGTAAAATGGACATTTTTATTATATAGATTCCACTGACCCATGGACGTGGGTTTTTTTTTCTATCTTCTGATATCTTCTCTCGTTTCTTTCTCCAAAGACTTCAAGTTCTTGCCATACACATCTTTCACTTGCTTGGTTAGAGTTGTACCAATATATTTTGTATTTTTTTGTGGCTATTGTGAAGGCTGCTCTTTCCTTGATTCCTTCCTCAACCCATTTATTATTTGTACAGGGGATGGCTAGTGGTTTTTCTTGCTAATATTCCATCCAGCTACTTCAGACGTAGGAGTTCCCTTGTAGAATTTTGCTTAGATTTCCAAAGTGGTTGTACCAGTTTGCGTTCCCACCAGCAATGAAGGAGTGTTCTTTCTCCACATCCTCGCCAGCATGTGGTGTCACTTGAATTTTTGATCTTAGCCATTCTGATGGGTGTAAGATGGAATCTCAGAGTAGTTTTGATTTGCATTTCTCTGATAATTAAGGACATTGAGTATTTCTTTAAGTGGTTCTCAGCCATTCAATATTCCTCTGTTGAGAATTCTCTGTTTATTTCTGAGCCCCAATTCTTAATTGGGTTATTTGGTGTGGTGGTGTATAATTTCTTGAGTTCTTTATATATTTCAGAAATTAGACCTTTGTCAGATGTAGGGTTGGTGAAGATCTTTTCCCAGTCTGTAGGCTGTTGCTTTGTTATGTTGACAGTGTCTCCTGCCTTGCAGAAGCTTCTCAGCCTCATGAGGTTCCTTTCTCAGAAAAATGTGAATAAGGCTTCCTCAAAACCCAGCTATTCCACTCCTTGGAATATACCCAGAAAATGCTCCACCACACAACAGGGACACATGCTCAACCATGTTTATAGTGGCCTTATTCATAATAGCCAGAACATGGAAATAGCCTAAGTGTCCCTCAGTAGAAGAATGGATAAAAAAAACCTGTAGTACATTTACACTATGGAATACTATTCAGCTATTAAAAACAAGGAATTCTCGAAATTTGTGGACAAATGGATTGCACTAGAAATGATCATAATGAGTGAGTTAACTCAGAAGCAGAAAGACTCAAATGGTATATACTCACTTATATCTGGACACTAGGCCAAGGGGCATGTCCCATGAAAGTCTTCACTTACCAGGAAAGTGAAACAGAGGGGAGTACATCCTATTGGGACTTTAGGTGAGAGAAGCATGGGAGAATGGGGAACTAGAAGGATCCAGAGGGTCCTAGAAACCTACAAGAAGAACATTATGATGGGCAGATCTGGGCCCAGGGGTCCTGCTCAAACTATGGTACCAGCCAAGGACAATACGTGCAGTAAATTTTGAACCCCTACCCTGATCTAGCCAATGGACAGGACATTCTCCATAGTTGAGTGGAGAGTGGGGAATGACTTTCACATGAACTCTGGTGCCCTATATTTCACCATGTCATTTGGAAGGGGAGGCCCGGTGGCACTCATATGAAGGAAAGCAGGCTACCAAGAAGAGACTTGATACCTAATGAGCATATACAAGGGGAGGAGGTCCCCCTCAGACACAGTCATAGGGGAGGGGAGTAGGGGAAAATGGGAGGGATAGAGGAATGGGAGGATACAAGGGATGGGATAACAATTGAGATGTAATATGAATAAATTAATAAAATATTAAAAAAAGAATTTTGCTCAGATATACCTTCATTTCACTAAAAGTAGTGATACTTTGTCTTCTTCCTTTCCAACTCCTATCCCCTTGATCTCCTTTAGTTGTGCTATTGCTTTATGTATACAGTATGTACTATACTGTATACATATGGAGAATGTACAGCCTTGTCTTGTCCCTGAAGCTAATAGAATTACTTTGAGTTTCTTTCCATTTATTTGATATTGGCTGTAGGCTTACTTTATATTGTGTTTATTATATTTAGGTGTGTTCCTTGTGTCCATGATCTCTCCAAGACTTTTATCATAAAGGGGTGTTGGATTTGTCAAAGACTTTTTCAGGATCACATGATTCTTTTTTCTTTTGTTTGTTTATGTGGTGGATTACATTGAAAGATTCTTGTATGTTGAACTAGCCCTGCATCTCTGAGATGAAGTCTACTTGATCAAAGTGGATAATCTTTTTTGATGTATTCTTGGATTCAACTTGTAAGTATTTTATTGGGTAATTTTGCATCCATGTTTATAATAGAATTTTTTCTGTAGTTCTCTGTCTTTGTTGAGTCTGTGTGTGGTTTTTACATCAGGGTGACTGTGCCCTATTAAATGAACTTGGCAATGTGCACTCTGTTTCTAGTTTGTGGAATAGTTTGAGGAGTATTGGCATTAGTTCTTCTTTCAAAGTAGTAGAATTCTGTGCTAAAACTGTATAGACCTGGGCTTACTTTTTGGTTGGGAGATTTTAGTGACTGCTTTCCTTGGAGTTACACAGCTACTTAAATTGTTTATTTGATCTTAATTTAACTTTGTAAGTGGTGTCTATCAAGAAAAGCATCCGTTTCTTTTAAATTTTCCAATTTTGTGAAGTACAAGTTTTTTAAGTATGGCCTAATGATTCTCTGGATTTCCTCTGTGTCTGTTGTTGTGACCCCCATTTCATTCATGATTTTTTTATTTGGATACTGTCTCTCTGAATTTTAATTAATTTGGCTAAGGGATTGTCTATCTTGTTGACTTCCACTAAGAACCATTTTTTTTCATTGATTCTTTATATTGTTCTCCTTGTTCCTATTTTATTGGTTTCAACCCTGAGTTTTATTATTTACTGCCACCCATTCTTGGGTATGTTAGCTTCTTTTTATTCTAGACCTTTCAGGTATATTGTTATGTAGCTAGTATGGGATTGCCCCAATTTCTTTATGAAGGTACTTTGTTCTATAAACTTTTCTCTTAGCAATGCTTTCATTTTCTCCCATTATCTTGGGTATGTTGAGCATTCATTTTCATTGAATTGTATCTTCTTTTTACCTTGACCCAGGACAGCGGTCATTCCAGTAGAAAATTGTTCAGTTTCTATAAGTTTATAGACTTTCTATTGTTTCTGTTTTTATTGAAATACAGTTTTAATTCATGGTAGTCTGACAAGATACAGGGAATTATTTAAATTTCCTTATATGCTGAGACTTGCTTTGTGGCCACATATGCTGTCAACTTTGGAGAGGGTTCTAGGAAGTTCTAGAAGAAGGTATATTATTTTGGTTTTTAGTGAGATGTTCTGTAGAGATCTGTTAGGTTCATTTGAATCATAACATGTGTTATTATCATTATTTCTCTGTTTAATTTACGTCTGGATGATCTGTCCATCAGTGGAAGTAGAGTATTGAAGTCTTCCACTATTAATGTGTGGGGTTCAAAAGTGTGATTTAAGCTTTGTTAATATTTCATTTACAAATGTTGATTCCCTTTTACATATATATATATATTCAGAATTGAGATGTTATTTAGTAGTTTTTTCCTGTGGTGAGTATGAAGTAATGTCCCCCATCTCTTTTGATTTATTTTGGTTTGAAATCTATTTTGTTAGATATTAGAATGGCTACAGCAGCTGGCTTCTTGGATCCATTTGCTTCAAAAAATTGTTTCAACTCTTTACTCTGAGGTAAACATCTTTGATGTTGATATATGTTTCTTGTATACATCACACTGTTGGCTTCTCTCTATGCATCCTGCATCTTTTTATGAGGCAATTGAGTCCAGTGATATTGAGAGATAATAAAAGACCAATGATTGTTAATTACTGTTATTTAGATGTTGTTCTGTGTTTCCCTTCTTTTAGTTTTGCTGGTGTAAATTTATTTACTTCCTGTGCTTCTTTAGGTATAGTTAAGTTTTTTGGGTTGGAGCACCTTCTGTAGGGCTGAATTTGAGGCTAGAAATTGTTTAAATTTAAATTTGTCATACACTATCTTATTTTTTCCTTTTCTAGCGACTGAAATTTTTGGTACGGTAGTCTATGCTGGTATGTATGGTGTCTCTTTTGAGGGGGATAATTAAAAAACTTTGTTTATTTTAGTATTTCCATTATTTTTTTAAATTTTATTTTATTAATTTATTAGAGTCTGCAAAACATCTATCCTCGTCCTTCTGGCTCTTAGATGCTTTGTTGAGAAATTGGATGTAATTGTAGTAGGTCTGCCTTTCAATGTAACTTGGCTTATTTCCCTTGAAGCTTTTAATATTTTTCTTTGTTCTGTGTGTTTAGTGTTTCATTTATTGTTGTGTATTATGAGGAAGGCTTTCTTTTCTGACCCAATCTATGCTGTGTTCTATAAGCTCCTTGTACTTTTATAGGTATATCCTTTAAAAATATTTATTTATTCACTTTTCATCCTGATTGCAGCACCCCTTATCGCCTGCCAGTCCCCCTTGTACACCCCTCCCCTGTTGTCCCCTCTCTTTTCTCCTCAAAAAAGGGGTAGATCCCCTATGGGTACCAACCCACCTTACCACATTAAGTTGCTGCAGTACCAGAATAGACAAAGCAACACAGTTAGGGGAACAGGATCCAAAGGCAAGCATCAGAGTCATAAAGGACCCCATTCCAATTGTTGGAGGATCTACATGAAGACCAAGACCAAGGCTGTCAATCTGCTACATATGTTCAGGGAACCTAGGACTAGTTCATATATGTTTTTTGGTTGGTGGTTCAGTCTCTTGGACCCCCATCCCATGGGCCAAGATTAGTTGACTCTGTAGGTCTTCTTGTGGAGTCCTTCACCCCTCTGGCTCATTCAAATGTTCCCCTAACTCTTCCTTAGGACTCCCTGAGCTCTGTCTAATGTTTGCTTATGGGTCTCTGCATCTGTTTCCATCAGCTGCTGGGTGATGCCTCCCAAAAGAATATGCTAGGATTCTGTCTATAAGAACAACAAAGTCTCATTGATCATGTCAGAGATTGGGTCTGTCCCATGGGATGGGTCTCAAGTAGGGTTAGTCTTTGGATGTCCATTCCCTCAATCTTTCCTCCTTCTTTGTCCCTGCATATCTTGTAGACAGGACCAGTTTGGGGGTGCAAGTTTTAGGGTTGGTGTCCTTATCCCTCCAGAGAAAACTAGGAATAGTTCTACCTCAAAACCCAGCTATAGCACTCCAGTGTATATGCCCAAAATAATCTCCACCATACCACAAGGACACTTGCTCAGCTCTGTTTATAGCAGTTTTATTCATAAAAGCCAGAAATGGAAAACAACTCAAATGTCCCTCAGACAAAGAATAGAGAAAATGTGGTACATTTACACAACGGAACACTACTCAGCCATTAAAAAACAAGGACATCTTTAAATTTTCATGAAAATGGATGGAACTAGAAAAAAAATCATCCTGAGTAAGGTAACCCAAGCATAAAAATATAAGCATGGTATGTACTCACCTTAAATGGATATTAGCCATGAAGTAAAGGATAACCCTGTGGCAATCCACAGAACCAAAGAAGCTAAATTACAAGAAGGACCCAAGGGAGGGTGTTCAATCTCACTCAGAGAGTGAAATAAAAAAAGGCACTGGAGGTGGGTGAAGGAAGGGAACTGGGTTGGACAGGGGAAGGGGAGGAGAACTGGATTAGAAGTAGTGAGAACAAGGCAGAGTGGGCCTGGTGATAGAAAGAAAATCAAAGGTAGGGGACATCTCTTGGATTTGCCAGAGGCCTGAGATAAATGAAGCCCCAGAAAGTGTGTGAAGGTCACTGCTAGCAGCAGGGGATATTGAGCCAGAAGTAGTGGCCTCTCCTTTAGCCAGGCAAGTCCTTCTTTAGGTTAAGACATTTTTCTTTTTGTAAGTTTTGTTAAAAATACTTCCTGGACCTTTGAGCTAGGGTTCTTCTTTCTTCTTCTTCTTCTTCTTCTTCTTCTTCTTCTTCTTCTTCTTCTTCTTCTTCTTCTTCTTCTATTCCTATTATTTTTAGGTTTGATCTTTTCATGGTCATCCAGATTTCCTGCATATTTTCTATGAGGAATATTTTAGATTTAATATTTTCATTGAATGGTATATGGATTTCTTCTATAATATCTTCTCTCCTCCTGAGGTTCTCTCTTCTATCTCCTGTAATCTGTTGTTTGTGCTTGAATCTGGACTTCCAGTCCATTTACCCCAGGGTGGTAGATTTTCCATCTCCAGTATTTTCTTAATTTATGGCTTCTTTATTGCTTTTATTTACATTTTTAGGTCTGAACATTTTTATTCATTTCCTTAACCCATTTGTATTTCCTGGATTTTTAAGAGGGATTCAATCATTTCCTTTTTAAGTACCTCTATCATCTTCATAAGATTGGATTTAAGGTCATTTTCTTGTGTTACAACTGTTTTGGAATTCCAAGGCTTGGAATTCCAAATATAGCTGGACACTGGGGGTATCATATTTCCCTGGTTGTTATGGTTATGCTCTTATGCTGGCCTCTAATCATCTTAGGTTCCTAGTACTGTTGCAGCATCTGGTAAAGTAGAAGTCTTGTGCCTAAGTTATGAACAGGAAAAGGTATGAAGCCCAGAGTGGGGGTGCTATTGGTGACTGTTGGGCAGGCTTTTGGGGTAGGGATCATGTCTTACCTGAGCTTCCTAGTACAGGCCTGGCCTCTGGTAAAGCAGAAGTCTCCTGCTGCAGTTGTGGCTGGTCAAGATATAGAGCTCAGGGGTGAAAAATAAAAGTTTTAATAAGATTCTATAGCAACCAGAAAGCTTTAAATTTTGATAGAAATGCAAAATGAGGCAACTCTTTTTGAAAACAGATTGGCATGCAGTTATACAAAAACTCAGTAACTCAATTTCTAAGTATGCACTTAAGACAAAAAGATAGAGTAAAACAAAACCTTGTGCACAAGTGTTTACATTAAAGGAACATTGTTTATAATGAAAAGTGGAAACAATTTGAGCTTTTACTAACTATTAGATGAAGGAGCAAACATACATTCCATGTAAAGAAAAAGTGTTAAAAACAAAAAAAAAGTGTGAAACATGGATGGATATTAAAAAATATTGTATTAAATCACAGAAGCCAAGTAGCTGACTCATAGAATGAGGGGCTGAAGGATTGGCTGCTAATGTATATGTTGTTTATCTCATGAAGTTAAAGATGCTCTAAAATTAAAAATCATTTTTAGCCAGGACTATATTTACACAAACCTGCAATATCAACACTTTGAAAGGAAGATAGAAACACTAAGAAAATAAGGCAAGTACGGGTTACATAGCAAGTTTGAAGCCAGCCTGGAATAGTCTCCCTCCCTCTCTCTCTCTCTCTCTCTCTCTCTCTCTCTCTCTCTCTCTCTCTCTCTCTCTCTCTTTGTGTGTGTGTGTGTGTGTGTGTGTGTGTGCGTGTGTGTGTGTGTGTGTGTTATGTCTGTGGTTGTGGCAGCAAATTACCAGACCTGAGTTTCTTACTACAACATAAACTTGGGATTTACAGTTTTATGATTATACAAGAAGCTGACTCCTCTTATAAGGGGCTCCATAAAGAAGTCTTGTTTCTTTGCCCTTCATGGATTGAAAAAGTTTCCATGTTTTGACTAACGGCCCCTCCCTCCAGGGTCATTCAATGATTTTTTTTCCCTTAAAAACAAATAATCACTTTAAGGATCTGGGGGTTAGATTAGTGCCACCTTCATCAGTCATAGCTTCTCTCTAGCTCAAGGCCTGTGATGTCATCTGAATGATAACATCACAAGTCCATGACATTAGAACATGGCGGTCTTTGTGCTGGCTCATAGCTCTGCCTGCCACTGCCACTTTCTTTGCACTTTTGAAAAACTTTTTGGCTGGCAGAAACTTTGGAATAACTCACAAATATAACTGACTACAGCTACTGTTTGAATCCAGAATATCCTCAAAGGATTATGTGTTTAAAAAAAATGGGTCCCCAGTTTCACACAACTGAGGGATGGTGGAAAATTTAAGGGTTGGGTTCTAGTGGGAGATTTATTCTACTGCGGACAGGCTATCAGGTGGGGCTGTGAGACTGCGGCTCTTCTTATACTCTTCTTCCTCCCAGTGGTTAGATGAGTGATTTTGGTCTGCAGTCTTCCCCACCATGATGTTGCTTTACCACACATTCTAAAGCCAAGCTGTCAATTGGAAATGTAGTGAACATTTCAAGTTCACCAGCCAGAAAAAAATCTCTTGAGCTGGTTATCACCAGAATCTGTCACAACTGCCAGCAGGCATTGGATTTGCTATACAGAGGAAGAACATCAAAAGTCTTGCAAACCCAGGCATTCTAAGCACACATTTAACATATCTGGTTAGTGATCTCCATTTATAAGTGAATGGGAAATGTAGATACAGTTTGGCTTTAAAAAAACTTTAAAGTCATATTGGCCTCTTTTAAAAGCTTCAGGATTTGGCAGAGCACTCAGGCACTAAGCACAGAAGAATACAGGCTTTGGGGGTAGATGTGATTCAATCTGGAAACCTGAGCCCTACTTGGCATTAAACACACATCTGCGACTGATCTGGCCATGAGTACAGATACAGACAATTATTCTACAGTCCTCTGTCTAAAAGACAATCCCTTTATGTCCTCTGAGAATGATGTCTCCCACTTGAAGGATGTATCCATGTGACAAAAATCAATCGGGAGGGAGAGAGGAATGGGAGGATGCAAATGATGGGATAACAATTTGGATGTAATCTGAATAAATTAATAAAAAGAATAATAATAAAAATCAAATTTGCCTCTAAATAATGTCTCTTAAGTTTTACCATTTGGGTTTTTCGTGCTCAATATGAGAGGCAGCCAAATGCAGTTAGAAACTGCATGTGAAAAGGAAAATATGAAGTCAGAAGGTTCGGATGACTCATGTTGTTCTCAAGGATTCTTTTATTTCCACCTCAGCCACTTTGGAGTCAGAATGTCCTCCTACCATTTATTTAAACACACCACACACACACACACACACACACACACACACACACACACACACACCCCACACATACACACACACACACACACACACACACACACACACACTTTAAAGATCAACAGTCTGGTATTTAATAGAAATATATGGCTACTCTCCTTCCTTCAGAAAAAAAATCTCCCTCCCAGGGCAAAACCATAATATCTTATCTCGAATCCTATCTGCTCCACTCTTCCCACATCTTTGAATTCATCAGAATTCACAGTCATTATTTGTAAGCAGACACAGATGCCTTAAAAACTCCACAAGCACTGTAAACTGCTGTGGGACTGGCTGAGTGCGTTAAGGCCCTACTTTATGTTTGTTCTGTTCCCTCATTAAAAGGAAGCAGGGTTGTCCTCTATCTTAGTCAACCAATTCTGTAAGCAAAAGCAAGGAGACAGCATCCTGCATGGCGTATTTGTGTATGGGGGATTACAAGAAGAGAATTGCCTAAATGAAGGATGAAAGCAATAATGCTCTTTGGGAAGGACTTAGAACAGATCACAGAAAGGTTTCATTTCCAGAGCACAGAATACGTATTTTATAATAATGCATGGTTTGTGAGAATTGCGATTTTAAAACTGGGCCCAGCTGATAGGTATGATATTTACGACTACAATTTTTTTTTTTTTTTGCAGACAGTGTCCATGACAGCTGATGAGAAAATCTGTCATATCAATATTAGTAACATTAATGTTTGTGAAGTTAGGACTGAGAAACATGGCAACAGGTGAGTAAAAGTAGTGAAAGGATTCAATTGAAGTGACATAGGAACACAATTTGAAGAGTGATTACTCTGCAATGTAGGATTAGATGTTTTTTAAAAAACCTACATTGGGGTTCCTTAGTGCCTTTATTTCCCTTCCAACCTGCCAACCCTAGGTAAGAGAGAAAAACGATTAGTAGGGACAGAGGATGTAGACCTTTCTTGACTCAGTTTCTTGGGGAAATTCCATTCTTTTGCATCAGGATTCCAGAAGCCCAACTAAATAGCAAACAGAAGGAGCAAACAGCAAGAAGCAGCAACAGCAAACAAGCAGCAGCCTTCTAAAAGCATTCTCTGGAGCATTTCTCTCTAGAAGCATCTTGAAGCCCCACCCCCATCCCCATCATCCTATTTATACCCTATCAGAGTCCAAACAGAGATGTTTTCAAGCTGGCAAAGACCATGCCCTTGAGCCCATCCCCCCTCCCCCGCCCGCCACACAAACACACACACACACACACACACAAGAGGCAGTTTCCAGCTGACAAAGATAATGCAGCCTCTCATGAGGCTGTTACCATCTGTGGATAAACGAAAGGTAGTTTCACATCCCACATGTGAAGTCCAAACAAAAAACATGTTTACATAACATAACCAAGACTTTCACTACACTACAATATACTGAAAGAGTAGAGAAGCTGAGACAAAGCCGGGCGTGGTGGCGCACGCCTTTAATCCCAGCACTCTGGAGACAGAGACAGGTGGATCACTGTGAGTTCGAGGCCAGCCTGGTCTACAAAGCAAGGTCTAGGACAGCAAAGGCTACACAGAGAAACCCTGTCTCAAAAACAAAACAAAACGAAACAAACAAATAAACAAACAAAAAGAAGCTGAGACAGAAAAGTTCGTTTTTTTCAGTTCAACTACCATTATCATATGTAATTTTAGGCACTGATTGTCAATGCCAATCTAATGGAAGATACAAAAGGAAATAGAAGCAGCAGTAGACTGCAACCAGTAAATAATGGGTGGTTGGATGAATATGGAACCAGGGTAGAGGCAGTCAATGGAGATGCTGGTTTCCTAATGAGTGAACAGGAAATAGTAAGGAATTAGAGAGAGATGATCTCAGGGCATAGTTCATCTATCACAAAATGAATTAGACTCAAGGTATAGTAATGTCATCCAAGAGGGGCCTAGGAGGCTTTTGGAGGTGCTTGTCGGAATTTTGAAGGCTGGGGTGAATATTTTAGTTACATGTACCAGAGATATAATTTGAAACCACTAGAAGACACAAGATGAAATATAGAGCATCATATATAAAATGGAATATAGAACTAGAGCTGCGAAAAGGACAAATAGAAGACATCAAAAAAGAATCTAAGTAGCGTGGAGTCAGATATTTTAAAGAAATAAAGATTTTTGTATGTTGAGAAAATAAGAAATTCCAACTGTATGTATTTCTGCAAGGTCTAATTTGCTTCAAACTTCATATAATTCAGAAGTCAGGGAGCCAGCTATGATCTCAATTTAACACAAAATATACTTATATAGTTACTAAAGACCGGTTTTGTTATATGACTTTACAAGCACTAAAATAATAGCTGCTGTAATTAAGTGTTCTTTGATAAACAGGCTGTGAGATTTTGATATACTAGCTAAATATAACAATTATATAACAAATGAAATGTTTAACATATTTGGCATAAAATCTGAACACCCAAGGAATGAGAGCATACACAAACTATTTTGATATAAAAACTTTAGGAATGTTTTCAGGAAACAATTTGTTACTAAAGTTTTGTTAGTTGCGCAAGTGAACTCACATTAGTTATGATAACACATCTAAAACTTCTATAAGGGCAATTAAGACAAAACACTACCACAGAGAAGATGGAAGGATGCAGAACTCCACCACTACCTGAAGAACTATGGGAAAATGATAACTTTTGGGAAAGGGTTCCTCAAGAATGCAGCCCCTGAGAAGCTACCTCCATACCAGTAGATGACCCTACTCCGTACACATGACATATACTGGCAGCACTAATGGGCTAAGTAAGTTAAAAAAAAAAACATTAAATTGGGAGGCAATGATGAATAAGTATGGTTAGAAACTGAGTGGAGCAAAGTATGAAGGATGGGCTTGATTTTTAAATAAATAGACTCATACAGTGAATTAAACTAAAATAATGACAGAAGACATAGGTTTGAGGACTATTTGATTTCCTATTGTACTTTCTTACTTGCAAATACATTAAAAAATGTAATAGAAATTGGAAAACAACTCAACATCTATTTGTGTTGGACAGCTACACTTTTAATTCTTCCTCTCTCATATATTTTCTGTTTTTTTTTTCCTTTGCAAAGCTCTTTTTAGCTATTACAACTATTATTGCAGAGATTACACAAAAAAAGATCCGACTTCACAAAATTCTATTCAATACAACTTACTGACTATTTACTTCAGACTCAACTTCATAGAATATAAAGAAAAAATAAAATTATAAGTATGTGTAATTCACACTGCCACGTGGGAAATAAAAATTGGTTTATGATTAATAACACAAAACTGCCATGTCAGCCAATGTGATATTGTTTATTTTTAAAAATTAAATAATCTTGAAGCAGTCTAAAAGGCATTATTGAGAAGTGTACCATGACTTTGAAAAAATGAGTGGAAAGGTTGAAGGAAGGAGACTGCCATGAGCTGAGGGGCAGCCTGGGATATAAAGGAATGGCAGTCCTGTGTGTCTCAACAATAAACAAACAAGCAAACAGACACACAAGTGAATAGGATGGAAAAGCCTAAGTTTTAAATAAACAAGAGTGAACTGTACCTTGAAAAGGTGAGTAAGAGTCAAAGTTGGAAGGGCTAAAATGGATGGAAAATTCTAGGCAGATCAACCTACAAACAGAAAGAGAAAGTAATGTAACACATTTTCTTGGGCTGGAGTGTCCTGCGCGTTCTTAAGAGTTTCTCCACTGGGGTTCTCACCAGGCACTAGATACTGTGTTAAATCATTCATGTATCAACTCATTTATTCTTCAGAACAAGCACATAGGGCCAATTTTAATTTTTAATTAATTAACTTACTTAATCACTTTACATCCCTATCGCAGGCCTCCTTCCTTTCTTCCCAGTCCTACCATCAAGCCCCTCTTCCCACAGTCTTCCCTCCCCTTCTCAGAGAAGTGGACGCTCCCCATGTGTATCAGCCCATCTTGATACATCAAGTCACAGCTGGACTAGGTGGGATGATTCCTGTTTTAATTCTTATTTAATGGGAGAAGAAACAAAACAAAACAAAAAACAGACACACACTGAAGTTAAGCGACTTCTGCAAGGTAGGTTGGTAGTGGGATTTGAAACTCAAATGTTAGACGTTGTAGTTTACTGTAAATGTACAGGAAATTCTTTGAGGTTTTGATCACTAAAAACATATACGATGCTGACCTGTGCCCCTTGAACAACACCTCCCAGGATAACAAGTGAGACGCCTCCCCTCAATCCATTGCTTGCCAGGTGCCTCCAGGCAAACCCAAAAGCACTGAGGATTGCCCTGTGCCCTCTGCACTTGTGCCATTTCCCAGGCCTCTGTTCTATTTGAAACCCTAAAGACCAGAGATTTCATGTAGAACTGGGGCCTGGGAAATGGCACAAGTGCAGAGGGAACAGCAGATGTGAGGACATCCTACTGGGACTCTAGGTAAGAGAAATATAGGAGATTGGAAAATAGAAGGATCCAGAGGATCTTAGAAACCTACAATAAGAACATCATAACGGGTGCATCAGGGGTGTCTGCTCAAACTATTGCACTAACCAAGGACAATACAAATAGTAAACACCAAACCCCTACTCTGATCTAGCCAATGGAAAGGACATCCTCCACAGTTATGTGGAGAGCAGAGACTAAGTCTGACATGAGCTCTGGTGCCCCATATTTGATGACCTCCCCTTGGTGGGGAGCCCTGGTGGCACTCAAAGAAAGAATAGGCAGACTACCAAGATAAGACTTGTTAGCCTGCGACCATAAAGTGGGGGAGGAGATACCCCTTAGACATAGACCTAAGGCAGGGTAATAGCATCAGGGTGGGATAGGAGGAACGAGAGGATATGAATTAATGGGAGAAAAATTGAGTTGTAATCTGAATTAATTAAAAATAAAAAAAGAAAGTAAAAAAAAATCCCTAAGACCAGCGGACATGAGGGACTACCAGAGGCCAGCAAATAGCAGGGACTGCCTGTTCTATCTGAAATCCCAGAGGCCTATGGCCATCAGGGACCACTAGGCCTGCAAATACCAGAGACAACCCAGATGGCTAAGGTCCAGCATGAAAACCCACTCAACAAAACCCAGGTCAATATGGCATCACCAGAACCCAGATATCCTACTAAAGCAAGCCCCGGGTATCCTAACACACCTGAAGAGCAAGAAAATAACCTTATATATAATCTTATAAAGATGATAGAGGCCTTTAAAGAGGAAATGAATAACTCTCTTAAAGAAATAAAGAAAAATATAATCAAACAAGAAAAGGATATGAATAAATCTCTTGAAGAAATACAGGAAAATGCAAGCAAACCAGAGCAGGAACTGACTAAAAACAATCCAAGACCTGAAAGTGAAAATGGAAGCAACAAGGAAAACACAAAGTGAGGCAATCCTGGAGATGGAAAACCTAGTAAAGAGAACAGGAACCACAAACATAAGCATCATGAACAGAATACAAGAGATGAAAGATAGAATCTCAGGAGTAGAAGATATGGTAGAAGGCATTGATAATTGGCCAATAACCATGCTAAATCTAAAAAGTTTCTAACACAAAACATCCAGGAAATTTGAGACACCATGAAAGCATCAAACTTCAGAATAATAGAAATATAAGGAGAAGCCGGGCGTGGTGGCGCACGCCTTTAATCCCAGCACTCGGGAGGCAGAGGCGAGCGGATCGCTGTGAGTTCGAGGTCAGCCTGGTCTACAAAGGGAGTCCAGGACAGCCAAAGCTACATGGAGAAACCCTGTCTCGAAAAACCAAAAAAAAAAAAAAAAAGAAATATAAGGAGAAGATTTCCAGAAAATATATTCAACAAAATCATAAAAGAAATTTTTCCTAACTTAAAGAGAGAGATGCCTATAAACATACAAGAAGCTTACAGAAGTCCAAATTGATTGGCTCAGTAAAGAAAATCCTTCCACCACATAATAACCAAAACAATAAATGTACAGAACAAAGAAAGTATATTAAGAGCCACAAGGCATAAAGGCAAAGAAGCATATAAAGGCAGACATATTAGAATTACAACAGAGTTCTCAACAGAGACTTTAAAAGCAAGAAGGGCCTGGGCAGATATCATGCAGATTCTAAGAGACCACAAATGCCAGACCACACTATTTATCAGGCAAATATTTCAATCACCATAGATGGGGGAAAACATATTCTATGACAATATCTTTCTATTATCCCAGGACTACAAAGGATACTAGAAGAAAACTCCACATGAGCAAAACCAAAAGAAGGGAAACACACACACACATATACACACACACACACACACACACACACACACACACACACACACACACACAGAGAGAGAGAGAGAGAGAGAGAGAGAGAGAGAGAGAGAGAGAGAGCAATCATTGGACATTAATATCTTTTAACATCAATGGACTCAATTTCCTTCTCCATAAAGACACAGGCTAAAAGAGTGGATGCAAAAACAAGATCCATCATTCTGCTGCATACAAGAAACACATATCAGCAACAAAGATAGACATTACCTCAGAGTAAAGCGACAGAAAAAGGTTTTCCAAAACCACATTATCATCTCACTAGATTAAAAAAAAAAAAAAAAAGCTCCCATTCATGTTTAATGTCTTGGAGAGATCACAGATATAAGGTGCATACCTAAACATACTAAAGGCAATAAAAAGCAAGCAGATAATCACATGAAATTAAATGGAGAGAAACACAAAGCACTTTCACTAAAATCAGGGACAAGTCAAGGTTGCCCACTATTTTCTTTTTTTAATTAATTTATTCTTGTTACATCTCAATGGTTATCCTATCCCTTGTATCCTCCCATTCTTCCCTCCCTCCCATTTTCCCCTTATTCCCCTCCCCTATGACTGTTCCTGAGGGGGATTACCTCCCCCTGTATATGCTCATAGGGTATCAAGTCTCTTCTTGGTAACCTGCTGTCCTTCCTCTGAGTGCCACCAGGTCTCCCCCTCCAGGGGACATGGTCTAGATGAGAGAAGCATGGGAGAATGGCAAAGTAGACGGATCCAGAGGGTCCTAGAAACCTACAAGTAGAACATTATGATAGGCAGATTTGGGCCCAGGGGTCCCGCTCAAACTAAGGCACCAGCCAAGGACAATACAGGCGGTAAACTTTAAACCCCTACCCAGATCTAGCCAATGGTCAGAACATTCTCCACAGTAGAGTGGAGAGTGGAATATGACTTTCTCACTATTTTCATATATCTTCAATATAGTACTTGAAATTCTAGCTAGAGCAATAAAAAACAAGAGGAGATCAAGGGGCTCACGTTGGAAAAAAACAAGTCAAAATATTGCTATTTGCAGGAGATATAATAGTGTGCATACGTGGCCCCCAAAATTCTACCAGAAAACTGCTACAGCTGATAAACACTTTCTGCAAATTGGCTGGATAGAAGATTAATTCAATAAAACCCTCCTGTATAAAACTGACAAATGGGCTGAGAAATAAATTAGGGAAAGAACACCCTTCACAATAGCCACAAGTAATACAAAGTATTTTGGTGTGTAACTCTAACCAAGCAAGTGAAAGACTAGTATGAAAAAAACTTCAAATCTCTGAAGAAAGAAATTGAAGAAGATATGAGAAGATGGAAAGATCTCCCATTCTCCTTGATCAGGAGGATCAGCATAGTGAAAATGGCCATCTTATCAAATGCAATCTACATATTCAGTGCAATTCCAATCAAAATTTTCTACACAATTATTTATAGATCTTGAAAGATAAATTTTCAACTTCTTTTGAAAAAATAACCAGAATAGCTAAAACAGTCCTGTACACTAAAAGATCTTCAGGAGGAATCTCCTGACTATACTGCTGACTATATAGCAACAATAATAAAAACAGAATGGTACTGGCATAGAAATGGGCTGGTTGATCAATGGAAATAAATCTACCCACCTATGGACACTTTATTTTTTTTTATAAAGAATCCAAATCCATTCAATGGAAAAAAGATAGCATCTTCAACAAGCGGTGCTGGTCTAACTGGATGTCCACATGTAGAAAAATGCAAATAGATTCATATTCATCACCCTGCAGAAAACTAAAGTCCAAGTGGATTAAAGACTTCAACTTAAAACCACACACACAAAATCTGTTAGAGGAAAAGGTGAGTAATAACCTTGAACTTGTTGATACAAGAGACAACTTTCTGAACAGAACAGCAATAGCTCAGGCTCTAAGACCAACAATTAATAAATGGGACCTCATGAAACTGAAAAGTTAAGGCAATGGGACAAAAAAAACACCCTATAGACTAGGAAAAGATCTTCACCATCCCTACATCTGATAGAGGGCTAATATCCAAATATATAAAGAATTCAAGAAACCAAACACCACCAAACCAAATAACCCAATTAGAAATGAGGTACAGTGCTAAATGATAATTTTTGAAAGAGGAATACCAAATGGCTGAAATGCACCTTAAAAATGTTCAGTGTCCTTAATCATCAGGGAAATGCAAATCAAGATTACCCTGAGATTTCGTCTTACACTCCCATCAGAATGGCTAAAATAAAAAACTCAAGTGACAGCACAGGCTGGCCAGGATGAGGAGAAAGGGGAACACTCCTCCATTGCTGGTGGGAGTACAAACTTGTACAACTACTTTGGAAATCAATATGGAGGTTTTTCACAAAATGGGGAATAGTTCTATCACAAAACCTACCCATACCACTCCTGGGCATATACCTGAAAGCTGCTCCACCACACAACAAGGACATTTGCTCAACTATGTTGACATCGGTTTTATCTGTAATAGCCAGGATCTGGAATAACTTAGATGTCCCTCAGCTAAAGAATGGATAAAGAAACGGTGGTACATTTACATAATGGAATACTATTCAACTTTTAAAAACAAGGAAATCTTCCTTTCCTATTTGTATGCCCATGATCTCCTTGAGTTATCTTATTGCTCTTACTAGGACTTCAAGTACTATACTAAAGAGATATGGAGAGTGTGAACAGCCTTGTCTTCTCCCTGATTTCAGTGGACACAGAAAGACATACACGGTATAAATTCAATTATAAGTGGATATTAGCCCAACATAAATGTCCTTAGAGAGACTAGAAACATTAGGACACATTCTGGGACTTGCTCCTGGACTCTGGGTGGAATACTGAGAGTAGTATGGAAGAATGGGGTGATGGAAGGACCTAAAAGATTCAGGAGGCACACAAAGAGACAATCACAGTTTGTGGATCTGAACCCAGGAGGCCTGCACAAACTGTTGCACCAACCAAGGTCAAGGCATGCAGTAAACCTAGACCCCCTGTTCAGATATAGCCAAGGACTGCTCATTCTCCACAGTTGTGGGGAGAGCAAGCACTGCCTCTGACATGAACTCCGGTCCCCCTGATTCGATCATTTCATATTGGCAGGGAAGCCTGGTGGGCACATGGATAGGCTGTGGTCATATGGTGGGGGAGGAGGTCCCTTCTGTCAGATATCTAGGGGAGGGGCATAGGGTGGAAGAGGGAGAGAGGGTGGGAATGGGAACATACAAGTTAGGGGATAACAGTCAGGATATAATCTGAATAAATTAAAATAAATTTTAAAAGAAATTAAAGACTTTATCTAATTTAATGAAAATGAAGTCACAACATTCCCAAACTTATGGGACACAATCAAAAGTAGTGCTAAGAGGAAAGTTCATAGAACTTTCTTAAAGAATTTGGAGAGATCCATATTATCAACTTAACAGCACATTTGAAAGCTCTAGAACAAAAAGAACGAAACACACAAAAAAAAGAGTAGATGGCAGGAAATAATCAAATTCAGGATGGAAATCAGTAACTTAAAAACAAAGAGAACAATACAAAGAATCAACAAAAATAAAAGCTTCTTCTTTCAGAAAATTAACAAGATAGACAAACCCTTAATCATACATACTACTAAAAGGCAGAGAGATAATATCTAAATTTAAAAAATCAGAAATTAAAAGGAGGACGTAACAACAGATCCTGTGGCCATCGAAAGAAGCATTAGATCTTTCTTCCAAAGCCTGTACTCCTCAAAACTGGATATTCTAAAGTAAATGGATGATTTTCTTTATAGATTCCACTTACCAATGTTAAATAAAGATCAAGTTAAGAATTGAAATAGTCCTATAACCCCTAAGGAAATAGAACAATCATTAAAAGTCCTCAAACAAACAAGTAAAAAAAAAAAGTCCAGATGATTTTACCAGAGAATTCTACTAGACTTTCAAAGAAAATCTAATACTAACACTACCCAAAATATTCCACAAAATAGAAACACAAGGAACATTGGTAAACTCGTTATATGAGGTCAGAGTTACCCTGATACGCAAACCACACAAAGACCCAGCAAAGAAAGAATTTCAGACCAACATCCCTCATGAACATAGATGCAAAAGCACTCAATAAAATAACTCACAAGCCCATATTTTACTGATCAACCATGATCAAGTAGACTTCATCCCTGGGATGCAGAAATGGTTCAACATCTGAAAACCTAGTAATATAATCCACCATATAAGCAAACTGAATGAAAAAAAAACACATGATCATCTCATTAGATGCTGAAAAAACATTTGGAAAGGAAGAGGTCAAAGTATCTCTATTCACACATGATTTGACAGTATACAGGAGTGACCTCCAAATCTCTATCAGAGAACTCCTACAACTGATAATCATCATTAGCAAAGTTGCTGGATACAAAATTAACTCAAAAAGTAATCAGTAGCTCTCCTTTATACAAATGTTAAATGGGCTAAGAAAGAAATTAGGGAAAAACACCCTTAACAATAACCAAAAACAACATAAAATATTGGTGTAGCTCTAACCAAGCAAGTAAAAGACCTGTATGACAGAAACATCAAGTCTCTGAAGAAAGAAATTAAAGAAGATATCAGAAGGTGGAAAGAACTCATATGCTCATGGATCAGTAGTATTAATACAGTAAAAATGGCCATCCTACCAAAAGCAGTATAGATTCAATGCAATTCCCATAAAAATTCCAACACAATTTTCTAAAGACTTTGAAAGAGCAATCTTCAACTTCAAATGGAAAAAATTAAAAACTAAGAATAGCTAAAACAATTCTGTAACACAAAAGAACTTCAGAAGGTATCACCATCTCTGACTTCAAGTTTTACTACAAAGCAACAGTAATAGAAACTATATGGTATTGGCATAAAAACAGATAAGTTGATCAGTAGAATTGAACTGAAGATCCAGAAATAACCCCACATATGTAAGAATGCTTGATTCTTGACAAAGAAGCCAAATCCATACAATGGAAAAAAATAACATCTTCAATAAGTGGTGCTGATCTTACTGGGTAGCTACATGAACAAGTGTGCAAATAGATCTATATTCATCATCCTGCACACAACTTAAGTCCAAGTGTATCAAAGCCCTCAAAATGTAGTATGATACACTAAACCTAATAAAAGAAAAAGTGGGGAATAACTTTGAGCTCATTTGAACAGGAGACAACTTCCTGAACACAACACCAATATATCAGGCTCTGATATAAACCATTAATAAATGGGACCTCATGAAATTGAGAAGCTTCTGTAAAGCAAAGGACACTGTCAACAGAACAAAATGACAGCTGACAGCCTGGGAGAAAATCTTCACCAACCCTACATCTGACAAAGGGCTAATATCCAAAATATATAAAGAATTCAGGAAATTAAACATTACCAAACCAAATAATCCAATTTTAAAATGGGGTACAGAGCCAAACAGAATTCTCAACAGAGGAGACTTGAGTGGCCAATAAACACATAAAGAAGTGTTCAACATCCTTAGTTATCAGAGAAATGCAAATCAAAACTACTCTGAGATTCCATTTTACACCTGTCAAAATGGCGAAGATAAAAAACTCAAATGACAGAACATGTTGATGAGGATGTAGAGCAAAGGGAACTTTCTTCCATTGTTGATGAAAGTGTAAACATGTACAACCACTTTGCAAATCAATCTGATGCCTTCTTCGACCATTGGCAATAGTTCTACCTCATGACCCAGATATAGCACTTTTGGGCATAAATCCAAAAGATGCTCCATTGTACCACAATGGTACTTGCTCAACTATGTTCATAGCAGCTTTATTCATAATAGCCAGAAACTGGAAATAACCTAGATGTCCCTCAACCTAAGAATAGATAAAGAAACTGTGGTACATTTACACAATGGAATACTACTCAGCTATTAAAACCAAGGAAGTCATGCAATTTGCAGCTAAGTAACGAGGAGGGCCCAAGGGAGGATGCTTGAATCTCCCTCAGAGTGGAAATAAAATAGATATTGGTAAGTGGATGAAGAGAGAGAACTGGGTGATAGAGGCCACGGAGAGGGGAATGTGAATGAGGTCGGGTGGGGCAGAGAGAGTTGGGATGGGAAGTGTGAGTGCCGGGAGAGAGGAGGGGAACCAATGGAGGAGCATCTGTAGGACAAGCTGGAGACCATTGACAAGTAGGCTTCTGGGAGGCTATGCATGTGACTCTAGCTGAAACTCCTAGAAACAGGGGATATGGGGGATATGGAGACTGAAGCGGCCACCTCTTATACCCAGGAAGGACTTCCAGTGTATGGGGGTTACACCAACCCACCCACAAAACTTTCCACCCAAAACTTACCTTGCCAACAAGGTGTGCAAGGATAAAGATGGAGTAGAAATTGAGGGAATGGCAAAACAGTGGCTGGCCTACCTTGAAACCCAGCCAAGGGAGAGAGCCGGTCACACTATTAATGGTACTCTGCTATGCTTGAAGACAGGAGATTAACATAACTCTCCTATGAGAGTCTCTATCCAACAGCAAATTGAAACAGATGCAGAGATACACAGCCAAACATTAGACAGGGCTTGGGGAATCTTATGGAGCAGTTGGGCGGTGAATAGAGGCACCCAGAGGGGACAAGAGCTCTACAAGAAGGCCGACATAGTTAAGTAACTGAGGGCCATGCGGGCTCACAGAGACTGGACCACCAACCAAAATGCACCTAGGTCTCCTACCATATGTAGCTGATGGACACTTTGGTCTTCACGAGGGTCCCCTTAGCTTGGGATCACTTTCCTCTAGATGGGCCACCTTGCTGGGCCTCTGTAGAGAAGAGGATACACTTTGTTCTGATGGGACTTGATGTTCTGTGACAGTGTGGGGTGCCTCCCCTTTTCTGAGGAGAAGGGGATGGGGGAAGGGGAAAGAGGGTGCAAGGACGAGGCCAGGAGGAGAGGAAGGAGGGGGCTGCAATAGGGACGTAAAGTAAATAGAAAAAGATAGAAAAACACATATGACTAACCTGGCACTGTTACACTGGGCTACTTGAGAGGAAACTGCTAACATATTAATTCTTTCCTGAAGTGAGTTTCCAAATGTGCTGCATAGTTACTTAACAGACGTAGATGTGACCCGCAATCCTGGCGTAGGTGAGATACCCTGGCTTTTGAATAGCACTTGTCTAATTGTGCCAATATTTTGGGTTTAACAGTAGAAATACTACAGAAGGGAAATGCACTGATCAGCCAACTTTGTATCCTCTCTTTTTCTCTGTGTCCTAAAGCACCCCCACTGAAGCCACTTTTGCAGAGATCTCAGTGGTGGTCTGCTTGCCTGGCCTTTCCTAGGCTTCACAACACTGTTTCTCCTCAGCTGCCACTGCCATTTCAAGCTGAGTGTGTATGACATGCTTTCATGTGGCAGTGTGGGCAACTGATCAGAAAAGGTCCTGGGGCTTCCAATTAAAAATCGTTCAATAAACATAAAAACTCAAGAACTCTAAGAGTGGCATTGAATTCCTGGTGGGTTGTTGATAGGCTTGTTACTAAAGGTT
Organism: Acomys minous; assembly: GCF_964271855.1. Taxonomy (NCBI): domain Eukaryota; kingdom Metazoa; phylum Chordata; class Mammalia; order Rodentia; family Muridae; genus Acomys; species Acomys minous. The sequence continues at coordinate 86,253,105 of NC_140492.1, read as the reverse complement.
TGCCAAGCTTTAATAAGACCCATAACAAGAAACTGCTACTCTCTTCAGATAATTCTGTAAACATTTGGCTAGAACTGAATTAAGAAAACAGAGCGCATCATTTCACTGGTTTGTTCTTTCCAGATGGCTTTCATGTCATGAAACCAGCAACATATGTTGGTAGATTCAACTGACCTTCAGGAAAAAACTTTGAATATCTCAGGTATATGTCACCTCCTCTTTGGTGTTGGTCTGGAGAGAAAGAAAGAGGAGAGAGAGAGAGAGAGAGAGAGAGAGAGAGAGAGAGAGAGAGAGAGAGAGAGAGAGAGAGAGAGAGAGAGACAGACAGACAGACAGAGAGACAGACAGACAGAGAGAGAGACAGACAGACAGACAGACAGACAGACAGACAGACAGAGAGACAGACAGACAGAGAGACAGACAGAGAGACAGAGAGAGAGAGAAACAGAGACAGAGACAGAGAGACAGAGAGACAGAGAGAGACAGAGACAGAGAAAGAGACAGACACAGACACAGAGACACAGAGACAGACAGAGACAGAGAGATAGAGACACAAAGACAGACAGAAACAGAGAGAGACAAAGAAAGATAGACAGGAAGATAGAGAGAGACACACACACTAAGATGGAGAGACACAGAGAGGAATAATAATTGTTGTTATCACATTATTCCAAGTACCCAACAGAGTTTTAGGCACCTTAAAAATGTCCGCTTGATTTGAATGTTGATAAAGCAGCTGGTAACAGATCCATCTCCATGGTGTTAGGAGACATCAGAAGTGGGTCTGAGAACACACTGAGTTATAGCTGAATATAAAAATGCCTAAGAATGAGTAAGGGAAAAATTGGGTTTTAAAATGTTGATGACGAGGCTCCTCATGAATGGTCCCTCAACTCTCTCCCTTGTGTAGACAACTTAATCACATTTCCTAATCAGTCACAGTCCACTTGGCCACAGTGACTGTTTTTATCAGTGTGAGACTATGGTCTCCAAGCTTCCAAGAAACAGTAATTTTTTAACTTTAAACACTCAATCATCTAAGTTTGATTCAAATCTTAACTTGGGAGCCAAAACGGTGGAACACACCTTTAATCTCAGCACTCAAGAGGCAAAGAAAGGGGAATCTTTGTGAGTTCAAGGCCAACACGGTCTACAAATAAAGTTTCAGGATAGCCAGGACCATAGAAAAACCTTGTCTCAAAAAACTAAGAAACAAACAAAATAAAACAGAACAAACCCCAAAACTCAATGTAGTATATGGATCATTGGTCCAGCTGCCATTATGAAATAAAGAAAAGTATTTGAAGCCTTCTAAGGATGGGTCTGAATAAAAAACCAAAAGTACAATTTCTATCCTTTCCTCCGTCCCCCATCCCTACTCTACATGGAATGTGTGAAGGAGTTGGTCTAAAACTGCTCCAATGCTATTTGACCCAAGTGAATGAAAAGTGTCTCTATTTGTTTGAATTAGGATTATGTCAGAGCAAATATTTGAAAGGTGAAAGGAAAAGCAACAGGCAATTTTCTCTCAAAAAAAAAAAAAAGGTGAAAATAACCACAGAATAATCCCATCAGAACTGTGGGGTGTCATCTGTGTTCTCAAAGAAGAGCAGCCTCAGCATTTCTAAGCCTGCCCATCACCTCTTTATGCCATTTTGTAAAAAATTTTAGAAAGTCATGGAGTAAAGTTCAAAACTTACCACTCAAATTAAGGTGCTGTAATCTTATAAAAAATTGATTATCTTTTCAAACTAATAATGTGCATATTTATAAATTAAGCTTGATTTTTTATTTGCTTGTTCTTGGGATTGCTTATCGCCCATTACAAAAGGACTATTGACCCTACTTTGAGAGCCTTTTCCTCCTTTCTCTAGGCAAGAAAGACTTTGCCTGCTGGTTGTACCTGATCCTTACCCACAGTATGGCAACACAAAACCAATGTTTGCTTGTTCTTCCATCTATCTGCCTTTTCTCCAGTCATTTCTGGGTATTTCTTGGAAGTGTTATGTTGGGTGTCAAAAGAGATTATCCTTTTCATATAAAAATCTTGTGCGCGAACTTTATGCTTTCAATCTGGAAAACTCACTTTTATACATCACATACCATATTTGTCACAGGCATGTTATTAGTGTCACAAAGACAGACAAGGCCTGATAAACGCTTAGAAATTAAATAGTCCAAATACCTTAAAGAACTTTGCAGAGCGAGGATATATCTGCTTCCCCTGAACTGAAACCTTCCTTCTCAGAGAGGAGGTTGTAAACAGGCAGGGTGTTCTAGGGAGAGGTGAAACATCTCACCTTGCAGGGTGCTGGGGTGGGCTTTGCTGATGCACTTACCATTTCTGCTACTATAATTAACCCTTCACCCATATTCTTACTGTAACCCCAGTGAGACTCATTGGAGGTGACCTCATTTTAATGTCATTGGTTCTCTGTCTGGAGTCAGTAGATGTATTCACTTCTCCCCAGGGAGAAATGCTTATCCCAAATGCAATCTTAAGGAAGTGGGAGGTGTTGCTTTTAAGAACTCATAAAATATAAAAAAAACAAGCTTAATCCCAATGCTTTTGTTGCATTCTGAGGTATTGAGTAAATTGGTGAATACTCATCAAAGTTCTCAAAATGAAGGCTTGACTCTAAGTTTAGAGGGAGCGATTTCATATTTAATTACTCCCCCATATTTGTAGTCACTAACGCATGCCTGCATACATGTGAGTGAAGTGACAATGAATCAAACAAAAACATTTTCAGAAGGAGCCTATATAGGATCAGTGATCATCTCTCTGTGGAGGTTTAGAAATGTGGGAGATGGGAGAAGGGATGACATGTAGTCCTCAGAAAAGCACAATTTTATGAGGCTAATCTACAGCTCGGACTGCTGTGCAAAGCTAATGTGTAGCTGGATGTTCCCAGGTCCCCTGTGTTTATCTGATAGTACAAAGCCAGGCTTTTCCTAGACTGGGATATCTCTTTTTCTCACATTCATTGAGTACCTGCTGTTTTCCACACACATGAAAGAGGATTCTTACCTTCAAGTCTCCAAAATATGTGTGTTTTTTTTTTTCATGGCGGGGGAAGTTCCAAACAGCAACTTTAAAAAATCATGGTGTCACTATTTTATCATGGCCAACCATGTGACTAATCTAGAGTCATGTGCTACAGAGGGAGAAGTGCGGCTTCTTAGTGTTTGCTTAGAATAATTGCTTTAATCAGAACAGAGAAGATAGGGTAAACAGTAAATCTGATTTTTAAAAAGCAATATTTTATTGTCCATAAAAAATGTAAACCACCCTGGAGCCCAGCCCGGCTTCAAATTCCTGGTGATTCTCCTGCTTCAGCATCGTGGGTGTAGAGATTAGAGGCGCAAGTTACCACATGTGGCCTCTACACCATTTTTGAGAGAGTTTTAATTAGCCTGGATAATCAGAAGCAACACTTTTAATTTAATTTCAAAGTGAAAATGGTGCCTTGTGTCTTTACTATCCCAACAGGGCATATACAACCTAATTGTAAAATATTGTAAGTCCCTCTATAATATCGGCATTTATTAAGCTCAGATCCTCAAAGCTAAAATAAAGTGACTATTTAACGAATCTCAAGACATTTGAAGGTCTGTTTATAGATCTGAACAACCTCAACTGCACATTAAATACACAAAATTCCAAGGAAAATCATGACATCATTCTTGTTTCATAATATTTGTCACATTTGTACCGCTGGCTCCTTTTTGTACCAGGTTTTCATAAATATGTCCACCACCCTTTAACACCTAGTTTGCATAAATTCTTCACTGCATTTCAAAACATCAAAAAGAAACTCATGGTTTATTAAAAGAAGAAGCAACTAAATTTTGAAAAGTTATCTTAAAATCAGTGATCGGCCCTCTACACATACACTGAAGTAGTAGAACATTTTATTCTTATTGAGAATATGTCATATGGTGTTTTTCATTTGTTTTGCTGACAATGTCATTAAATTCATTTTACACCACTGTAAGCCTGATCGAAGCCTGTGGCTGGAGAGTTGAGTGGCTTGTACTTGCTGCTGCTGTTCTGTTAAATGGACATGTCATCAAATCGACTCCCAAATATCACTCTTGGCCTTGACCAGAGAAGCTCCTCTTTGCAATGAACAGCAGTGAGTGCACAGGTACATGACAGCCCAGGATGCTGAGAATAGATGGCTGCTTAGTGTTCAGCCTCAAGTGGGACAGCTACGCCTCCCTCCAAGGTCTAGGGAACATTTCACAAAATGACAAGGAAAGAATGTAAGGTCCAAATGATAGAGAAAGAGACGCTGATATATTATCTTCTGGGCAGGGAGTGGCCATTGTAATTTTGAAATCACAGCAGCTGTGATTGTCTGTACTGGGTCTGTCAAAGGTCAGTCATGTCTGAGAAAAGGTCCTGCCCCTCCCTGAGCAACTTTTGGCTGTGAATGGCTGCTGGAGAATCAGAGTCACCGTCCTCACTGCTGTGGCTCGTGGGGAGTCTCTAGTCCTCCAGCGGATGCTCCACATGCAGACTTACCGAGATGGCCCCAGACATCACACAGAAACAAAGTCAAGAGGAAATGTCATGGAAATGGGGGACAGGATTCATATGGAGAAAGGGAAGATGCATGAAGGTGGAAAGGGGCTAAGAGAAAGGACGAGTGTGTGATCAAAATGCATTTTATGCATGCAATGAAATTATCAGATGGGTAAGTTTGTTCCAAGAATGCCAAAGAATTATTTTACTTGATTAGTATTATTAACCCAGTTGCATGTGTTATTTTCAAACATGCATGCAGTGAGCACAGGTCAGACCCAATCCAAGTTTACCTGCTTTTCCCTACATTCACACACCTCCCTGCCAGTTTATTACTCAATAGTCAGATCAAGTTTTGTTTTAACTTTCAGAAGTAAGGCAGGACATATAATTCTTTAGCTTTTAGTGTTCCTTATTTTGGTTAACACAGTGTTCTCTACTTTCATCTATATTTCTGAAATTCCAGGATTTCATTCTTCTTTATGACTATATAATATTTCTTTGGGTATGTAATGTATTTGATGTATCGATCCATCTGCCATTTGGCACATAGGATAGCTCTATATCCTGGTTGTTCTGAATAGTTCTACAGTAAACACGGCTGTGCAGGTATCTCTTTGGTACGATTTCATTTCCTTTGGATATGTGACCAGAAATGGAATTCCTGAACTTTGTGATAGATCCATTTTTTAAAATTGTATGAGAAACTTTCATGCTGTTCTTTATATCTGCTGTAGTAACTTAGTGTTCTCACCCACAATGGGTGGCAGTTGCTTTTCTTCTGTGATCTCATCAGCACTTGCTATTCTGTGTGTTTTTAAAATTGCTTTTGCTGTTTTTCAAAGGTATCCGTTTTATTGAGGTCAGGTAGTATCTCCTTATAGCTTTGATTTCCATGCCCCTGGTAGCCAATGATATTGAACATTTTCCTCCACATATTCTTTGACTATTTGTAGTTCTCTCTCTCTCTCTCTCTCTCTCTCTCTCTCTCTCTCTCTCTCTCTCTCTCTCTCTCTCTCTTTCTCTGCCTTTCTCTGTCTGTCTGTCTCTGTCTCTGTCTGTCTCTGTCTCTGTCTCTGTCTCTGTCTCTGTCTCTGTCTCTCTCTCTCTCTCTCTGTCTCTGTCTCTCTCTCTCTCTCTCTCTCTGTGTGTGTGTGTGTGGGTTATCTGTTTAGATCATTTACTATTTAAGATTTAGGTTCAATTATTGTTTTTAAATGTTTTGAGTTCGTCAATAATCCGGTTATAAATTTTTGTCAGGCGTATAGTTTCCCCCATTCTGCGGGCTGTCTCTTTACTCTATTGTTTCCCTTTCAATGAGGAAGATTTTTAGTTTGACATCATCACTTCTGTCAAATGTTTCTTTTATAGAGGTTTTTCATCTATTTTGAGTTTATTGTTAGACATAGTAAAAGTTAATGGTCAAATTTCAATTGTCTGAATATGAATGTCAACTTTCCAAGCACCATTCATTAAAGATACCATCCTTTCTCTAGTATATGATGTGCCTTTCTTGAAAATCAATTGGTTGTAAATACATAGGCTGACTTATGAGTTTTTCTTTGACTCTATCGGCCTGTGTTTATCTTTATGACAAGTAGCAGGCTGTTTGAACTACTATAACTATACAATATGTTTTAAATCCTGCTATCATGGTATTGCCAGCTTATTATTGCTGATTATAATTGCATTTGTGGTCTTTTGTACTTTTATATGAATTTTAAGATTTTGTCTTAAAATTTTATGAAAAATATTAAGGACTCTTTTATGTTCTCTTTGGGGAAAGGAGGAAAGTAAATGAAGAGTGTACTACTGAGAGTTGGTAGACTCAAGCGGCCAGTGAAGTCTGTAAGTGCAAGGTCAGGGCCCCAGTGCTGCTCCTGGCACACTCACACCAGCAAGCCAGCTTTACCTGAAGCTCTCACACACATTCTGAGTCCCATCATGAGTAAGCTGAGATTTTAAAAGCAAAGCAGCCCCAAATTACAGCCTCAAAAATCCAGCAACAGAATCCTTGGTCATCATTGGTTGAAAACATATTCTCAAGAACTTGGAAATTGAAATATTAGTAGTAAGTGCTAATGACTATTCTATAGAGATGACATTCATATTTGAAAAAAAGATATGTGGCTGAAGGCAGCAAAAAAAATCAAAATCTGTTCAAAAGTCCTTAAAATTGCTTTCCATAAAAATGAGACTATTTTGCCATTTACATTCTGCCCGTGTCTCCCATCTATTTGTTCAAATTTAGGAATGGTTTTGAAAACTAACTTAAAATGATCTTAACCTAAGAATGGATGGGTATGACTAGTTTGCTGGCATCTAGTTCATGGCTCTTATGAAAAATGAACTTCCCTTGGAGTGCAGGTCACACTTCACCTGCTTTTTGTCCACCATAAATCAAGAGGTTTATTTGATTCTACCATCATTTTGCAGCTGAGTATACTTGAAGTCTAAACTTCCGCCAACACTTCCAGGACCAACATTGAGAAGGATGAATTATTACTAAATTCTGTATAGAGTCCCGTGGGGGAAAAGAGGCAGAGAAAAGTATTGTCATATTCCTTATCATTCAGCATTGCAATAAAGATGGCATTGACTATATGTGTTGGACAAATAATTTGGATAACCATTAGAATTGTTTAGGTAGCATACAGATTCTGGTTTTAATAAAGAAAAAAATCAGTATTATATGGCAGGAAAGATTTGTTTTAAGTATCCTTCAAGTATATTTTGCAAAGTTCTCCCAGCTCTAACATATGCTTATGTGACTGGTGACTAGACTTATAAGTTTCTTTCAACATTTGTGATTGAAGAAATTGCAAAGTTACAAATGCAATATTATTGTGCTTCGGTTGGACTAAGGTGGGTTCTTTGTAATCTAGAAAAGATCCTGATTGTTAACCTAAAATTCACCCCATTCTTTCTGCCCAATGTCCACTGAAGAGTGTCCTAACCACCATTGTAAATAAAACGTTCATCCTGACAACGCCCAAATTTCCCTAAAATTGCAGATGGCAGTTGTGAGCTTTTCCGCCTGCTTATCTGTCTGCCTTCGATGCGACCCTAAATTAGGCATCAGAAGGTATAGTGTGTAATACAGATTCCAGGCACAATATACCTTCTCGCAATTAGTTGAAAGTGCTGTTTTGTAATTAAAGGGTGAAGTGGGGCATGATGAACATATGGAAAAGGAGACCCTTAATAAGTGATGGAGCCTTCAAAAGAAATTGCTAATTAGTATGCATTTGATGTGCACTATACCAATTTTAAGACTTTGCCTTGAATAAATTGCTATGTTGGGTGTTCGAAGGAGTGGTGAGATTAGCATTTACAAAGGGGGCAATTTTCTGTCTTCTTGACTCTGTTAAATGGAGGAAATAACTTCCAAGACTGGAGCAGTAGTTAGCCCATCAATCACTCTCACAGCTGGAAACTGGGGATCCCAAATGCAGAGATCAGTTAATCCGTCAGCTAATAAGTTCATAGTGGCACCATATGGCGCGGGGCCACTCCACACTGGGAGAAGGACAGAACTGTTTACACAGGCATGCTGCTTTCTCAGGTAGCTCCCTGCTGACAAAACCCTTTGTTCTGAAGGATCAATTTACTTTGCACAGTAAATTGACTGAATTGATCAGTTCAGAGCATATAATTGTTGGCTAATCCTGTGGAATCATGTCCCATCCATGTGAGAGAGACAAAGAGGTGCTGCCCATGGCTTGGTCTGGGGCTCCATCCTAGGGCTATTCTCATCAGACAGACTGGACACTGATTAAAGGACCAGCGGAGGGTAGAGATGTAGCCGGCATTGACTTCAAAGGGAAGACAAACTGCAACGTCCAGAAGGCCAACTCTATCTGTCTTTACTCAACTGATATCATGATGTCATGAAATAAGTATAGTCAGTCCAGGCAACTCAGAAGCATTTTGTAAAAACTTCTTTAAATGAAAAGTTATTGCTCTGTCTCCAAAGCTAAGTTACACTACTTATGTTCCAAACTTACCTTTTGTTTTCACAATGAAAGGAACTGAAAGAGAAAAGGACGCTTTAGGTGCATTCCAGAAAAGGACAGACACTGGAGGTGAAGAGAGAAACGCACTTCTTAGACATTGTGCTCTCATGGGGGAGGTGCCCACTGTCCTGCCTATGCATAGCCATAGCGCATGGGAAAATTCATCTGAGCCTTTCAGAGAAAAGTGGAGCAAAATCTTCCCATCCCTGACACACTGGTGTGAATCCTGGTGCTTTGTTCCACAGACGTGTTTGATCTGACTTTGTTTTTTTCCTTCTCACATACAAAATAGAAGAAGAAGAAATAAGATGAAAAAATTCCACCAATAGAGATAAATGTTGGACATAGCTCCCTTCAACTAAAGGTTTTCTTCAAAAGCTAGTGTCAATAGAATCATTTCACATCAATGGTTTGAAAAGAGAATTGTGTTCAATAGGAACTGAAGCCATTTGGTGTTGCTGAGCGGACATTTGCTTATTAAATGTCTGAACACTAATGAACTTTATATACCCATCCCAAGAGTTTCTACCAATTAGAGGGCTATTGATTTCTTTACTTATTTTATGAAGAATACATGACTGAGATTTGTTTCATAAGGAAAAATTTCAGCATGTTTGGCAACATATGGACCCCTAAAAGTTATTTCACTTTTTCTCAGTATATAAAGCAACACATGCTTGGCAATGCTCTAATTATCAGAGCACACGTAGTATGGTAGGTAATTCTAAATTATCCAGTGTTAATTATCTTAAATATTCTCAATGTGTCTTCCCAAATTTCCATGTACTTATGTATATTTCTCCTTTTATAGACTTCTCTTCTATTACCACATCCACAGTTTCCAGGATTCCATAGTGTTTTTAAAAATGCAAAGGCAAGAAATATTTGTAGTAATTTATTTTAGTAACCATTGTAATGAGAATAAGAAAAAGTATAAGTAGTTCTTAAACACACTTTTATATTAAACTTGTGAGGTGAAAACATTAAATATTGTTTGCTGAAAAGATTATAAGCGAGAGTCTGGTGTGAAAGCAGACACTCTGACAGTGAGCTCTCTTTTCAAAGAGCAAAATAAAAAGTCTTTTGTGGGTTTTCACAAAATTCTCTCTCACAATTATTACTAGTACGGTGTGTCCTTCTTTGTATATAGTGTGTGAGGCGAGCTTTAACTCTTTCTGAGTAATTCGTCTATTCTTTAACTAACCTAAATGTACAAAGTCAAGTGCAATTTCCAGGTACTGAATCAGCAACATGGCACGGATTCCTAGGCATGTTTTGAATATTGCCAAATCCCTATCTCCTCATCTTGACATTTGCTTCATTGTATAAGTCATTACAAAGTTTAAAATCAAAGACAGAACTTACAGTCACTGACGTGTGTGTGTGTGTGTGTGTGTGTGTGTGTGTGTGTGTGTGTGTGTGTATGCTGTGTATTCCTGGAAAGGACTATTCTATAGTTAGTGGTAAGTAAATCTCTATAAATATAGTATTTTTAAATTATTTTTTAAACATAAGCAATAGCATTGGAGAGGTTGCTAAAAGTATATTTTACCAAAAAACATTTCCATAAACTTTGCTGTTTCTCTACTTTATGTACATAAATATTCTTTGTCAAATCTCCTGATGATTCATAATAGTTTTCTAGAAACCTCTGTGAATTTCTTTAGTCCGAAAATGAAGAGGGTATGTCACAATTTTCAGTAACCTGTCCCAACATTTAAGAGCAATTCCCAATGCATTGTCCTAAAGTCTTTACAAGAAATCTCCATCAAGCTTAGCCTTTTATTTTTTTATTTTAATTAGCAAAGAAGAAGAATCCAAGGAAAAACATAGGCTTGCTTCTCCCTTTGTCACTGCTGACCTGCTCGTCCCTGGGCCTTTCTCTGGAACACAAAGAGAACTTCTCTCCCACCTCATTATAGATTGTTCCCTTCACACTCTATCTCTCAAACGCATCATTAATGTGTTTTCTTTCATCTAAAGACATGCCTATTCAAGAGCTTTAGAAATGTTCTATTTCTCAGAGCCGGCATTGGGTATGTGGGTTGGTCAGTAGACTTCTTCCGTAGACTAAGACCAGGACGCTTCCTCTTCAGTGCGGCGGCAGCATCTCTGTCTGCCCACCTAAAAGGCTATTCCCACATTTATAAATTCTATTTCCCAACTTCTTTTATATCTGCACCGTGATCTTTATTTGCCCTGTTTGTGCAATCTGCTTGTTGTTCCCAGCTCCCAAACAAAAGCAGTGGTAGGATAAGAGAGAGTTTTACTTCCTTTATTTACTTTTGTGTTACAGAATCTTGAATAACGCCAAGAACATAAGAAATATTGTTTATTTTCCTGTGAAAAATACACCTGCAAAATGGAACCTCATATACAAGTGAAAATATGCCATAGACAAACAGGTGATCATTTTAAAATATTATTATTTCAAATATTTTGTAGATTTGCTTGGTGACTAATCCTACAGAAGTTTAATTTAAGAATGGGGATTGCCAGTGAGTTGAAGAATTAGAATATAAAAGTCAGATTGTGAATTATAAGTAAATGGCAGAAGCTGCTGTGCTTAAGAGTAGAAACAAGGAAAGTAACAAAAGTTAAATCCTTTTTTGTTTAAAAATTTTAAGGCTTAGTTAAATATATCATGTGTCTTTAAAAAAAAAACCTGAATACTAATAATAGGTTTGGAATCTTAGTTGTTTGTTACTGTGGGATGATACCTGAGAAAATCAACTTCAAAGAGGAAAGAACTATTTGGGTTTACAATTTTAATGGCCTTGGTTTGTGGTCAGCTGTCTATATTACTACCAACCTAAAATTAAGCAGGTATAACATCATCACATCAAGAGTGGATGGTGGATGGAACATGGCTCCTGATAGATAAGAGCCACAAAGAGAGGAAGGGGCCATATCTTTCAAAGTACTAATCATATCTTTCAAAAGCCACCTAAGACCCATCTCCTACCTCAGTCCAGAACCAGTATTCCACTAGCCCACTCAGAGTGAACTCATCAATAATTTAAGCCATTGGTGTAGTTAATTCCTTCATCATCTTATTACCTCCCAATGATGCCACCCATGATAGAGCAAGCTTTCAACATACAAGCTCTAAGAGGGAGCGACTAACATCCAAATCATATATAATATTTTATGATTGCCAGGAAACTGATCATCAGTTTTGGATACAGAAAGCTTAAGATCTTAAGTGTCTAATTTTCCCTAAGCATCATATAGCAAATTCATCATACGTAAAAACTGTAGTTGGTGTAGTTATACAAATAAGTTACATAAAACCATTTCCCTGTTAAAGCTTATGTTCTGAGTTGGCTGGAGCCAGTGCTTACCAGCTAGTGAAAACTGATTTTATTCCTTGTTCCCAAATGCCCCATTTAGTGGCATCAAGTGGGTAGTTTGAATTCTGCTCCCGTGGAAGCATTACAAAAATTAGTAATTGCCTCAAATGAGAGTTTGTACACTTTTGCCCACATGCTGCTAACCTTGTCTGCACCTAATGAAGCTAAGAGCTAGTCAGTGTACAACTGAATGAAAAGGAAACACAAGTCCCTAATATAGCACGGCCAGCCTTGAAGTTATACAAAACTGGAAAACACTGAGGCATATTACAACTCTCTTCCCACTTCCGCCCCTTTCTATCTCTTTACCACTAAGCCATAAATATACTCAAGTATAACCATTCTGATGAAGAGATTTGCCATAGCAACTACTGCTTTTTTTCAGTGTCTAATCCATATTAACAATATGATGCATGATGATGATATAAAGGTGATAAATCTTAACCCAAAGGAAGGGGAAAGGCAGTGTTACTACCCCTATTGAAATGCAGGATGCCAGTGTGTATGGGGTATTTTGTACCACTCCCTTCTTCCTGGTACTTGTGCACGATTATTCAGAAAATGAACAGAGAGGCAGGAAGTTGCTTCTGATTCATTTTTCAACAGTGGTCTGAGTAATTCATGTGCGTAGAGGCACCAAAGGAAAACATGAAAGTCTGGTGCTTTTTCAAAAATATATTTAGTAGGGCAATGAAAGCTTGTGCACTTGAATAAGATGTCATAAATACCTTAATTTTTGTCTTCTACCCATGCGATATATTTAAAGGGATTACATAATTCGTTGAATAAATGCTAAAATATACCTTGAAGTTCGTTGGGTTTTATTGATTGTCTAATTTGGGTTGCTGGAACAAAATGCAGTTTTGGAATATGTTCATTTCTCATATTTCTGAATGCTGTCAATGTCCAGAGTCTAAAACTGGAACATTTCAAGGCTGGAGAATATTCTTTGAGGAGGTAACAGATGGCTGCCTGTTACTGTGTGCTGAAATGGCACTGGGCTGAGTGGGATCTTCTGACTTCCTGTTCTTTTAAGGGTACCCATCCTGTCACTGGATGCTCTGTGCTCTCAATTCAGGGAGATGTAATTGCTTTCGAAGCCCCACCTCCAAACTCTGTGCCTTAGAGCTCAGCATAAGAATATGAGAAGACAAATATTTAAGCTACTATACTTAAAGACCACCCTATTTTTAACATGTTTGCTTTCTCCAAATGCCTTTGTGTGTTGAGTTCTTATGTAGAAAAACAATGCATTATTTTATTTTACCTCAAAACACGTGTTTCATTATTGCAAGATTTTCATATCTCTCTCTCTTTCTCTCTCTCTCTCTCTCTCTCTCTCTCTCTCTCTCTCTCTCTCTCTGTCTCTGTGTGTGTGTGTGTGCGCGCGTGCGCACGCGCGCGTGCGTGCGCGCACGCTAAGGATTAAACCTAATCCCTCTGGCATGTTATGAAGACTCTGTCAATAAATCCTATCTCCAAGGCACCCTGAATCTTACCAAGGTTCATGTTAAGCAATGCTCAAGACAACCGCTGCCAATTAACCAAGACCAACTAATGCCTGCAATGTATTTACCAGTCTCAATTTTAGCAAACTATCCTTTATGGTACAGCTTTACCTAGTGGCATGTTGAGCTAACGAGAACCACATTCTTTTTTTTTTTAATTGAAATACATTTTTGATATAACATATTCTGATCATAAATTCCCCTCACCTAACTCCTCTAAGATACTCCCAATCTCCCTACCCAACCAATGAATAGTCTTATTTTCTTAAAAAAAAAAAAACCAGGCAAAGAAAACATAAGCTTTTCCTTTTTTTAAGAAACAAACACAGAGTGCACACACACACAAATCTAGAAAAACACAAAATTTTAAAGCAGACTTTACAAGCAAAAAGATAGTAAGACAATAAAAAAAAAATTCCTAAACAAAGCAACCTGAGACAAAAAGTCTACAAAAGAATCATTGAGTTTATTTTGCTTTAGCCATCTACTGCTGGACATGAGGCCTGCACTTAAGCATGGTTAATAGATCTAGTGAGACTCCATTGAAGATGAGTAATTATGAAAGCCATATCCTAATCTAACTGTCTATGACAACACATGGTTTGTCAGATAAAATATATATTCCCCTAAATATATTACTAAGCTCTAAAAAGAAAAACAGAAATTCTCCAAACCTACAATGAGGGCAGTGCTTTAGAACAAGTTTGCACTCTTAGCTGAAAAAAAAAAAGAAAAAGCAAAATTATGGAGTTATTTTTATAAGCCATTGTGATTAAGGACTCTGTTATCAATACTCAGGCCATGTCCAGATATATGACTGTGGACTCACTCAAAGATGTACACTGAAATATGCTGCTTAAACTTGGCATCTTGGAACAACTGCATCCTATAGCAAAGTCAGAGGCAAGAGCCCACTCACAGCCTACGCTGACTAGTTTATGTAAACTTGATACAAGCTGGAGTCATGTGAAGGAGGGAATCTGACCTGAGAAGATGCCTCCCTAAGATCTGGCTGGAGGGCATGTTCTTAATTACTGAATGATGTGGAGGTCCCAGACCATTGTTAGTGGTGCCACCCCTGGGCCATGGCCCTGGGTTCTGTGAGAACGCAGTCTGAGCAAGCTATGAGGAGCAAGCCAGTAAGCAGAAATCTATGGCCTGGGTATCAGTTTCTGCCTCAAGGTTTCACTCTGCTTGAGTTCTTGTCCTGACTGCACTCAGAGATGAAGAACTACTGTGTGGAAGTGTAAGCCCAATAAACCCTTTCCTCCTTAACTTGTTTTTAGTCATGATGTTTCATCACAGCAATAGTAGCCATAAGTAAGTCACAGGCCAACCAAATCAAAATACATTAAAATGTCCTGAGAATTAATATTTCCAGAGAGACCCTACACAGGGGCTTGTAATTGTCACTATGTTGCTGTACCACTGTGGAACACTGGATGTGACACAGGAGAAACTGAGAGAAAAATACCAAATTAGGAAGCTTCCTAAATTAATAGAAATGCCACCATTCTCCCATAACACACTGTTGAAGATAAGATTACAAAGGAAATATAATAAAATATTATGCAACTTATCATGAAGCCAAGTTGCCAGAACATACCCAGACTTTAAGATAATAAGACAATCTCAAAGCTACCATGAAGCCACTAGGTTTAAATTATTAAATGTAAAAAAAAACATTTAGTAGAAATTATGTTGAATTGCAGCCTAAGAACATGGTGATCTGATAGGATACAAGGTATTATTTCAATCCTCTTGTATCTGTTGAGGCTTGCTTTGTGAATATGACTTTCTCATGTAATCTGGTGCCTCACATTTGACCATGTCCCCTAGAGGGGGAGACCTGGTGGCACTCAGAGGAAGGACAGCAGGTTACCAAGAAGAGACTTGATACCCTATGAGCATATACAGGGGGAGGAGGTCCCCCTTAGGCACAGTCATAGGGGAGGCAAATAAGGGGAAAATGGGAGGGACGGGAGAATGTCAGGATACAAGGGATGGGATAACCATTGAGATGTAACAAGAATAAATTAATTGAAAAATTATGGTAAATGAACATATATTAGGGAAAGGGAACAGTTGAGATTTTAAATGACCCAAGTTAACACTTACAGAACTGAAAAGGTCATTTTAATTTAAGAATTAGTAAATGCATTGAAAACCTATTTGTGACAATGAAGGGAATACTTCATGAATGGGAGATAAGGAGGAAATTCAAACTCAAACACAGGGCCAAAGAGACTGGGAAGTATAGAAGAACATTCAGCAGTATAGAACATGACTGAATTTGACCAACATGAATCTCATAGCAAGATAACAGAGAAAATGAAAATATAACATGCAAAGACTGTAGTAAAGCATGCATATATATATACACATATATAAATGAAATCCACAAGACATAGTTGCATACCCATGTGATCCTATTCTAAGAGGTGGAGACAGTAAGATCATAAGTTCCAAGTCATCTTCAACCACACAAGAAGTTCAACTTAAGATCTTGTCTTAACAAAGCAAAAAGAACAAAATTTTTATATCAATAAGTAGTAGGGAAAGAAGCTTATTAAACCCAAATACAATAAATGAAAATAATTTATAAATATACATGAAGAATGCAACATCCAAGACAATGACAGAGATTTCCTCAAAGCAAATAATTAATCTATAAATATACATTATTTTGATACACAGTAGACATCTCACCATTTTGATAGAGGCTAGAAAATAATAAATGTATAATACCTTTAAGAAAAAATAATATCATAGAGAGGTTATCTTATAAACTACAGGATTCATTTCAAACAATTCTCAAGTCAGACAAATCAAAAAACAAAGTAGTCACAGATACAGTATGTCTTATAGAAGGTATTTCCATTTGTCCTCATGTGACAGAAGAGGTGAGCATGCTCCTTGCTCTGAAGAATAGCACAGTCCTGTTCAAAAGGGATCCACACTCCCCATCTAATTATTCATAAAGGCTACCTTCTTAATGCTTTCTTGTTGGTAAGTAGTTTCAATGCATGAATTTTAGAGGAATAAAAGGTATTCAGACCATAACCAGCTTGATTACACAACTAAGCACAATAGTCATATCCTGTGAAATATACTATGATCACACAGAAAGGCAAATCAGAGAACAGAAAGCATCCTAGAAAATAATATTTCCCAGAATATTACTAAGTCAAAGAAGATAGTGTCATAATGCACATATCAGACAAATTAGACTTCAAGTTAAAACACACACACACACACATACACACACGTGTGCACACACACATGCTCTGATATAGTATAGAAAGCTATATTGTGGTAAACATATTCCGTGACAAGATTTGTCAATCCTAAACTTTCATATCCTTTCTAATAGGGCAAAAATCAAATAGGATAACAGATAGAAATTGATGAGTTTATAGAAGTTATGGGAGAATTAAGGAACTCCTATAAAACTGAAAGAGCAGAAAATATGTAAAGATCAAGCAGCTAGCATCAGTGAAATGATGTAAAGAGGCCAACGCCACAATACAGTTGGTGGTACATTCAGAAAGAGGATAGTGAGTCTTCATACTTGAATAATTCTTTATATTTTAAAATAATTGTGTATAGCCTAGCTTGGTTTTTAAATTATCTGTCTACCACTTTGACTTTCTTAAATACAACTTAGTCAACAGCCTTCAAATTTTTAAGTTACTTGGAGACTGGAGAAGTGGCTCAGTCAGTCATTGCTTGCCATCCAACCACGAGAACCTAAGTTCAAATCTCTAGGACCTGTGTAACATCCAGACAAAGCAGCATACAGCTGTCACCCCAGGGCTGTCAGGATGAGACAAAGGGGCCCCTGTAGCTTTCTGCTTAGCTTGGCCCATCTACACAAATAAATAAGCTTCAAGTTCAGTGAGAGATCTTGTATAAAAAAAAACATGTTATGGAGAATAACAGAAGATATTGCTGTCAACTCCTGTCATCCACATGCAGCCACCTCCACACACAGAGCATACAGGTGAACATGTATGTGCATGCAAACACACATAGAACTACACACACACACACACATACACACACACACACACACAACTACACATACATACTCCGATACACTGAAAAGCATTTGTGGAGAAAGGAAGACACTTCCCTCACATTTTGTCAGTGGGTAAAAAATGAAACTTTGAATAAAGATGGAAGTCAAGAGTAATATATAAGTTTTGTACCAAATCTCCCACACCCACCCAAGTTCTCAAAACTGGACTTTCTTCTGAGTATTCAGATAGACATATTTTCCATGAGCAGCACACTAGCAAACATATTCTTCTTCAGCACCATTTGATGGCATCTTCAGATTAGAGCTTTGTTACTATAATCATTTTGGCTCCCCTAGATGCACCTGTTGATGTTTCAAGTAATAAAAAAAAATGGAACTGTTCAGAAAGTGGTATATGGCTGCCATTCTGTGAAGGCTGTATTGAGCACTATTCCACATTTCCAGCCAACCAAGACAATGGAACTTACCATTTACTTTAACATAACAACCAGCACTCTTGGTCTTTGGCTTGTCTTCTGTTTCCTCTTCTGAGACAATTTAACTTAACTACTCATTTTTTTCTCTACATCACAACTTTTCTTTCATTGAAACTCAAGCTCATAGATAGCTCTGGCTCAGATGGACTTTCTCTTGAGTCTTAAGGTTAGCTACCAATTACCCAGGACTCTCCATTGGTCTAGGTCTCCCTATATCCAGCTGTGGCTAGGAAGGAAGTATTAGCATAACTTAAAGTATGTCCAATCAAAGTATTTTATTCTTTTTCCTATGAAGAAATGATTAGTTTACAATGTTAGTCTATTAACTCAAGAGCATTTCTTTATATAAAGTTAACAGAATTCTAGAACATGATAGAACTCCAGTGCCCCATATTTGACCATTTCCCCTTGGTGGGGAAGGCCTAGTGGCACTCAGAGAAAGGATAAACAGGCTACCACAGTGAGACTTGATAGGCTGTGACCATATGGTGGAGGAGGATGTCCCCTTCTGTTACAGAACTAGGGGAGGCGAATAGGATGAAAGAGGGAGGGAGGAAGAAATGGGAGGATACAAGTGAGGGGATAACAATTGAGATGTAATCTGAGTAAATAAATTAAAATTTTAAAACATGATAGAAAATGATTTCAAGAAATGCAGAAAAGCCAAGTGTGGTGGCTTTTGCCAGTAATTCCCTCCATTGGCAGGTCTAAAACAAAATTATCTCTGGTTTCAAGGCCAGCCTGGGTTACACAGTAAGATCTTATATCAAAACACACACACACACACACACACACACACACACACACACACACACACACACACACATTAACAAACACACATATCAGGAAGGAGGACATAGGGAGGGAGAGAGGAGTTCGAGAAAGCTACCTTTTTATATTACTGTCAATACTGGAACAAATTTTCTCTACGTATGGGTATTGCCAGATTTTCTCTATGGAAGGCCTACTATGAAAATGATGATTCCAAAGTTTCAAAGAGTGACTCAAAATTATAGCATGTTTCTTTCTCTTTCAAAACTAAAGAATTAAGTAGAAATATTCAAGGTAATACATTAATAGTGTTTACCATCTAGCTAGGATTTGGGAGAATAATTTTGATTGAATTCTTAATTTAATCTTGTTTGGATCTCATATTTGACTGACAGGAAGAAAAGCCAATGGCTTTTTATTAAATTCCTGCAATGGCTGCATCTTCTGTTCCTTTGCATGCTGGGGTCCCTAGAGGGCAACAGATCCACAGAAAAGGAGTAGTGACCAGTTGTGTTGCCATCTTGAGGACCCTTTGTAATGAGAAAGCTCTGGATAAACCATGGATCCATGGATTAGAAAGACTTCAAACTACCTAGGAGCATTTTCAAAATCTTACTTATAGCATTTTTCTTCATGTTTCAAAGTAAGATATTCTAAATGAACATAAAACTCACACAGTGGGAATCAGCCCTGTATCTTTCATATTCACACACCTTGTTAAACCTGTCTCAAAAAAAAAAAAGTCTACCATTGATGCTTGGAAAGAAAAAGTCTCCTGCTTCATGCATTTTCCTCTCGATTTTTGTTTTGTTTTGTTACCCTCTTTGGCCAAGTCCAGCCTTCAAAGTACGGCTCCTTTCCTAAACAAAGAAGGTCCTTGGCTGGTAGAACATAGCTGGGCTGGCACTCGCTGACAAGTCTAAAAAGCTCCAAATCTGCAGTGAGCCAACAATAGGGCCGTGACCTTTAGCACGCCTCAGAGTCCTCTGACCCGTCCCTTTGTGTCTCTCACTTTTAGTTGTGGATATGCTGCCTATAGCTCCTTCAAAGACCCAATGCCATTTCATCAGATGTTTGTAAAAGTTATATTCCCATTCTCAGATCCTCTTGGTAAAAGTTAACTTAACTTAAAAAAAAAAATACTCTTTCATCCATACGAAGACTCACATACATACAGTTCAAATGCAATCTTTGATTTTTTTTTTTTTGAAAATGTGTCTCTAGCCAAGTATCTTCAATTCCCTCGAGCTGAAATAGAAAGGGAAATAATATTGCTAAGCCACTCTGACAAGCTAACTAAAAAATTCTGGGTTTGCATAGTACATAGCAACAAGTGACCTGTTAAATGACGACAAATCCTTCAGATTATGGCTTTAGACCTTTAACCTTTTGACTTTGGGCTGTATCCAGGGAGCAGTCAGACAGGAAGAATGCAATAAACTGCTTGTAATCTAGTGGTCTCAAAAGAAATTACATCAAAACCAGCTGTTACACCACTAGTCATTAAAGACTGACAACATGTTAACTAAAATACGGCCATTATATTGAAAGCGACTTTTTCCCCCCACCCACTGCCAAACTGCTAGAGGTCTTTTGCCTCACTTAACGATGTCGGGAAACGTGGTTGCAACAAAGCAAGTGCAGAGTTAAACCAGGAGAATGTGAGTTGCTTTAGATTGAGACATGACCTCTTTATTTTTTAACATGTCTGAAGAATCTGGCCAATTTTGAACGTTGTGCTTTACATTTCTTGGCAGCTAGAATAACTTCCCTTTGAATTGTTTTTTTTTTTAATGTGTGTATTTGTGTAAGATTGCACCTGTCTTTTTCCTTCCTTGCTTTTGATATAAAGAAAGCTGATGTGGGGGTTTTAATCATAAAGTACAATTCCCCAGGTATCATTTTCCTGCCTGCTTCAACTTGAAATGTTGAAGGACTGAGTTGGAAGTCACACTGGTCTACGTCTGACAACCAGTGACATGTCAAATCTGTGGTATAAAGGCTTGAAACGTACCGCACATCTTTTCTGGAGATTGTCACCCAGCCATACCGGCATTTAAAATACAGCAAACAGTGCTGGTAGGCTTCAAAGATGAAAGTCAAAATCAGTGTGGGAAGCACACAGGCAAGGTTGAAAAACATGGGGTGGAAAACAGATTGCTAAGTGACTGTTACAAACGCAACCTGTATAAAAACAGAAGCCAAGAGCATCCCAGTAAGAGCTGTCTGTACCTGGGAAACCATTCTCTTTGAGCAAGAAGGAAAAGCCATTGACACAGCCAGGGTACAAAGTCAGAGGACCACAGTTCCCAAAGAATGCATATGACCTTATTTTCTCTTGAGCAAGGTTCAGTACATGAAAAAAAAAAAAGCTGTCTGTTGCACTATTAGGTATCTTATACTAAATTCTATTTTAGTATTTTAAGTTGAAATTGTTTTAAATTCTAAAGCCAATTTAGTAAAATGATAAATTTCCAACAACAAGCATGTGCTGTTATTAAGGTTAAAAGTTTAAATCAGCCATTGCAGCCTTTACTTTACTCCTGAAAACAGGCTGTGGAGCCTAGCATTTCCTGTTCCTTTGCTTGTGTGCGGCATGACCATTAGTTCAAAGTAGTTCTTAGCACAAGGCCTGAATCACCCAAAGCTGAGGTTTGAATTTACAAATCTGGTAGGACTAAATAAAAGGCCCACAGTGAGTTCTGGTACACTTACCTATCCTGTGTTTAGGCACAACTTTACCAAAGCTGCCATTTTTCTTATTTGTACAGTGCAGTTGGTAAGACTGATGCACTCACACTTCACAACTTGGTGTTTTTATGAAAATACATCAAAATACCACTATGCAAGTCTTCCCTATAGCATAGAAGCCTATGAACATAAGGCTTTAATATTTGTATTTACTGCCGCAACCCAAGTCTCCTGTACAGTAACAGGTGGATGTGTTTATGGGTTCTCTCTGCCTCCATTGTATGTGAGGCTGTGTCTACATGTACCCTCTGACTGCTGGCATCTCTAAGGTAGACCATAAAATAAATAGTGATTGGTGAATAAAAATATTAGTTCCTTTTAATGGTCATGTGCCAGGTGTTTTTAATGGTTATAATGGTAATACATACAGTACTTCCAAGGTAAAGAAATGCTCTCAGTGATTAGCTTTAATTCACATATTATTTTTAAGAACAAGAAAAGTCATTGGCCCTCTACATGATTTCCCATTTTTAATCCACACATATATGTTGGAATAGGACAGCCATTTTACCAAGGGACATCTTTTGCCGGGAAAAATTCTCACTATGATATATTTTATTTTAGATTATTGACTAGGGAAGATCTTATACTGTAAACAGTGTATAAGAGACTATAGTTTTCCTTTTATTTTGATACATTCTGCCCAACTCAGAGGGATGTTTAATTTGTCTCAAAATGGCTTCTATAACTTAGAAATAAGTGTGCAGTAGCCATGTTCACAGTTCATGACCATGCCGGATAGGACACATGGCCTGAGGTACTAAGTGTAGAGTAGGATATTATTAGCATAATTAATAAATTTTAATAATTTAAGGATCGGGATTAAGCACATTCACTTTATATTTGCATATTGAAAACCTATTGCCTACAAACTCATAGATTACATTGTTTTCCTACATCAAACTTACAGTAGGAAAAGGTAGGACTCAGGCTCTGTATTTCCTGATCCATTTATGACATCTTAAGGCAGGCAAGGAAAATAGAGAGACTATTTAAGTCAAGACCAATTTGAGCAACATTTTTCTAGACTTGTAATAACTAACATTCCATTGTCATTTTCTGTAACAGTTTCTGACATAAAATTAATTTTATTAGAGATTCATATCTTTAGGGTGCTTCGTGATCATTGGGTTGGGCCAGATGATCGCCAAATTTTTGTTATGCCAAAGCTTATCTTTGTTTGAAGAAGAAGAAGAAGAAGAAGAAGAAGAAGAAGAAGAAGAAGAAGAAGAAGAAGAAGAAGAAGAAGAAGAAGAAACCGCACATACATTCATATATGCACACAAAGTGCCTCAAGACATTGTCCCACAGAAGCAACAAAAACTTTCTCGGTCTCAGTGTCCTGAAACAAGTATCTTATTCCAGGGCTGGAACATAGGCCTTGTGATATGAGCTGTAGCCATTTTTTATAACAGAAATATTAAATCATTATGACAATATGTCACAGAACAGAGAAGTCTATGTGAAAATGTTTCCACTGACCAAAATCTGGGAAAATTTGTGAATAGTCTGCATTTTAAAACATTGGAAAAATAGAGTTTTATAATCCAAGACCAGTAATTAATTTATTAATTAGACAGAGGTATAGCTAATGTTAGGTGAACAGTTAGCAAATAACAAATGTGGAAAGAGTGCGGAAATAAGGAAATGAATGTTTAAATCCTCACAGCAAAGCTCAGGCCAGAAAAAAATTATCTAAAAATATTCAACCTAGGAAGAAATGTTAACAAATGAAAAACATACATATTTTTAATCTCAAAATTCTTCCATAAAAACTCCTTTTAAAACTATTACATTTGATTTATTATTGAGGGCAGGTGCACACATACCACAGTGCACATTTGAAAATCAAAGGACAGCTTGCATTGGCTCTCTCTCTCTACCTTGAGGACTTCAGGTATTGACAGGTATTGACTTAAGGTCAACAGGCTTAGCAGCCATCACCTTTACCATGGAGTCACCTCACCAGACCCACAAATTCCCTCTTAATGGCAAGAAAACAAAACACAGCAAGTAGAGGGTAAAGAAATAAAACTCTTTAGTATATGATTAGAAGTACTGCCCCCAACCGGGGCAAACCAGCACCATGCATCTCAGATATTGTTACCTGAAAAGACAAAGTAACAAAGGTATTGTTTTACAAGTGAAAAATAAATTATTTCCAAGGATTCATGAAGAAAGAAACAGATAAATTCAAATTGAGTGTCTTAATGGTGTTCTATTGTGAATAGATGCCGTGACCGCAAGAACCCTTACAAAAGAAAGCATTTACTTGAGGGATGCTTACATTTTGGAGGTTTAGTCCATTATCATCAGGGCAGGGAGCATGGTGGTCCACAAGACAATCCAGGCTTTACCTTACAGCATCATGCAATTACCACTTTTGGTCTCCACACAGAAATACCCCTGACATATACCTGGCCTCAGGACGTTTCCTTAGCCAAGGAGGAAGATTCCATAACCCCTTTCTTGTATTCTTGACTCTAAAGCTAGAACCACATGGCCAAGGCTGCCATGTTCATCTGTCATGTTCTGTTGGGACTGGAGCATGCCCACCTTGTTCAAATATATTTTCACCAGCTTTCTGGTTTCTATGGTTCCCTTTACTGCCTAAGCTTCGCTGTCCTGGAACTTGCTCTGTAGACCAGGATAGCCTTGAACTCAGAGATCTACCTACCTCTGCCTTTGAAGTGCTGCCAATAGAGGCACATGCCATCATACCCTACGCTAAATTTCTTTTTAATTCATTTCACAGGTTGGAAGCTTAGCAGGGTGGGATCTTCCCTGAGGTCAGTACTTCCTTTATTCCATTTAAGATCAGGCTTTTCTTTATTAGCTCCATATATTTCCTTGTGCTACTTTTCTCCTCACAGTGTACAGTTTGTATCTTTCCTTGCTCAGCTTGGACCTTTTTATTATAGCGCTGCATAAGACTGACCACTAATATGTTCACAACACAGTCAATACTAGGCTGCCTTGAAACCTCCTCTGCCAAAGCCAGTAATCCAAAACTCCCCAATTTAGCCTCAGGCAGATTTCTTGGACAAGGACAAGGACAAAAAATATCACAAAATTTCACACACACAAAAAAAATCACAATAACAGTCCCTAGTCCACTTATTTGTATTCTTTTCATCTGAAACCTATGGAGCTAGACCATCATAATCTACATTGTCCTCAGCACCGCTGTCTTCCAAGATCCTACTAGTACGACCCACTAGGCACATCTTAAAGTGTTCAACTGTTTTCCTAATCCAAAGTCCCAAAGTCCAAATTCCTCAGCAAGCAACATGGTCAGACCTGTCACAGCAATCTCCCACTCCTGGAACTAACTTCTGTCTTTAGTGTCCTATTGCTGGGAAGAGTCACTATGATGACAGCAACTCTTAGAAAACATTTAATTGGGGCTGGCTTATAGTTCCAGAGATGTGGTCCTTCATCATGACAGGGATCATGGTGGCACATAGACAGACATGGTAAGTTCTACATTCAGATCTGTAGGCATCAGGAAGAGAGAGAGAGAGACTGGGCCTGATTGAACATTTGAAACCCCAAATCCCATCCCTAATGATACACTTCCTCCAAGTAAATCATGCCTACTCCAACAAGGCTCTAAGGATTGCCCAGCCCTAATGACCAAGCGTTCAAACATATGAGCCTATGGGGACCATTCTTATTTAAACTATAACTCTGAAGAATGTTATGCCTTTCAGTGCCAGGTGGAGGGTTACCAATGTTCTGAAAGCACTTACATGTGATAGCAGTTGCTAAGAAGGCTAAAGCAGAGGGATTACAAGTTCAAGGACTCTCTGGGCAAGTTAGTAACATTCTGTCTCAAAACGAAAATTAGGGCTGGAGATGCTACAATTGTAGCATGCTTACCCATTGTACTACAAGGCAGTGGGTTCTCTCGCTAATAGTGGAAAAACTAATTTAAAGGGGTTCAAAAAAGTCGTAGATTAAAGAATCTGTAAAACCCTTTAAAAACTCACATAAAATAAGTACATTATCTGATCTGTACTGAAGGATAAACAAATCTATAAAGGATTGATTTTTAGAACTGGAAAATGAACAGAGTTAGCATACTATTCTAATAATTTATTTAAATAATGTTGACTATTGAACTGTTGATATATGAGGTAAATACCTATTAGGAAGTACGTATTGAAACTATTCTTGATAAAAGACCACATAGTATATAATTTACCCTCCTGTAGATAGCTTCGCATACAGATGGTTGGATAGTAGATAATAGTTAGTTAGTTAGTTAGTTAGATAGATAGATAGATAGATAGATAGATAGATAGATAGATAGATAAGATTATAAAACAACTTGGAAAAACTTTGCACAGGTTGTTCAGGGCAAAAGTTTTATGAATGTCCTTTGAATGATTTCCATTCTTGCACTTTTCCATAAGTTTGAAATTTCCAAATAACAAGGAGTTTTTAGTTGAATATTTGTTTATAGGACAGAATACAACTATGAAAAATGTCATGTAAATCTCAAAGTATTAAAAAGTATTAACACATGTTCTGGAAATATAAGTACGTCATATCTAAACAAACTTTAAAATATTAGATAAATAAGCAACGTTCTCTGCTGAAGCTATTCGGTAAGCTTTGTGCTGTGGATGGAGATTGGCCATCTCTAGGAAAGCGCTATAGCTTGAGGTAGTCTCAATAGTCCTGGGAATTGATCCCTTTTCTCCTAATCTGGTCTCCGAACTTCATGAGACAAAGAACTGGAGCCACAAACAAGTTTGAGCAAAGATATATAACATCCTGTAAATAAAAGGGCAGAGTGTATAATTAGTATACAACTAACAATATTTGCTTTGTGTCCGTTTTAATGCATTTTCATCATATTTCTGTAAAGTAGAGGTTACATTTAGTAGGTAAGTTTCAGAGAGGCCACAATACACATCTGAAGTCAGGTATCTCTATCTTACATTAGGAGGGTGGTTGAATCCAGCCTGCTTGGCTCTGAAGCCAAGAGCCTCTGCATCAGACTGTCAGATCAATTTAAGGCCAAAACCTTGAGACTTCCTCCTAAACTAGACCTCTCCCTTGGAGGGAGTCACTAAATGAAATGACCTAATTTACTTTCTGCGTTCATTATCAAAGTCACTTAAAGAGTTGAAGAACCTGCTAATTACTGTGGTGTTCTTTTTAGCTGTCCCTCTATTTTTTTTTTATATTTTGCAATAAAACAACTTTCTTTTATTTCCCAGTAAATACATATATAACAATTACCTCAGTGAAGGCTAGGTGTATACAGCTTACTTTAAATAAGTTTAAGTTTTTCTTGTTTGCATATTGTCTCAAATTTCTAAAATAGCACACTAGCCGTCCACTTGTGGAGGCTTTAGAGTGTTATTATTTATTAAGTAGCCTTTGCACAGCACTTTATATTGCCAAGTGTTTTGCAATCAGACGTTTCTCTCTGGGCTCTCCTAATGTGGAACAGTTGGCTAGATTTTCTGAATAAGCCATAAAGGAAAACGATTCCCAATAAGTAGAGTGGAACTCTGTCTAAGTTTGAAGACCACTTTTGCAGGTGCTGCAATTAGCAATGCCTGCCTGTCAAGGACAACACCCAAGAAGAAAAACCAAAAACATGAAAAGCAAAATCACTACTAGTTCAAAAATGTTGACAGAGCTATGGAAGTAAGCTGCTGAATCATGTCGATGCACAAAGGAAAACTGTATCTAACAGCATTTCTGCTGATTAGTTTCTGAAGTTAGCCACGCATCAGCCTAATTCTCTTTCCACTTCTAATTTTCAAGTATCTTACTGAGGGCAGTCTTCTAATTCCTATTTTAATGGAAATTCTAAGCAGGTCCTTACTTTGATATGCATTGCGATAACATTCCACAAGAGAAGATAGTGGATCTGCTACTTTTAATGAAGAATTCTGGCACATACAGCAAAGTGTGTCTTAGCGACCACTGATGTAGGAATTGAGAGGCCTCAGGCGGCATTCTCCTCTGTCCATCTTTCGGTAACTGCTCCAATGAAATGACAGTTTGCCAGAATGCAAAGCTAACTGTCCACAAGAACAACACTGTGGATCTCAGCCCTGGTTAATTTTACTAGCTTATCAATAAAAATATATCAGGAGCAGAGCAGTAGCCAGTTAGAAACAGCTGGATTCAGACATCTGCTGTGTGTTCATGAAAGCCAAACCAAGAGAAGACATACCCTTAATGTCTAACTTGTAAAACTTCAATATGATGGAATAAAATTATAGAACTATGTTCCAGTAGTGACCTGTGTCAAGCAGGGCATCCTGGAAGCATTTTTCTTCTCTTCACCTTGCAGGTTCAGCGTCACTTTTCATCAAAACAGCCTCATCAACAACATCCATGGTTTTGTCAAAACTTAATTCTTTCCCATATTTTGTTTTCTATTCTTCTTCTCCTGAAAACACTGACTCCTCGCCTACCTAGACTCTTTCATCTTTGCCTATCGTGTATAAAATTCTCCTCCATTTCCAGATCCCACCTGCAGACATAGGTCATTAGTGTTTGTTTAATATGCCTTTTGTTCCTCTCACGTTAGTGTTGCTGCCTGTGTCCGTTTATTTGTAGTGATCCACTGAACGTCAAGCACATGGAAAGTAGGTAGATAAATCGGATAGCAGCTTTCATCCAAGGGCCTACCAGTGCACTGAGGCATGGCAGGCCATCTATGAAGAGGAAATGTTCTGTTCTACTTTAGCTCTATCTTGATCTCTTAATAGCTAGCCAGTAAAAATTGAAGTGTATTAATATATCAATAAATATCATGCCTTATTTTACAACACTATCTTTTAAAAATGATTTATTAACACTTAAAGTATTGAATAATAGAAAGACAAAGTAAATAAAAGCCATGTTTCGTATACCCAGAGCCTAGGTAGGTGTAAAGTTATATGCACTTACAGGCACAAATACATAATTTTACAAATGATAGCATTTTGGACAAGCCTTTTGTAATGTTATTTTTGAAACTCGATTGAATTCTACACCTAGTTTTTTGAGTTAATACATATAGTCTAAGTTTCATCCCAGTGGCAGTGGAGTCATTCATAACATGAATAAAGTATAAAATATACTTTCTCACCTTGGTACATACATAGGTGCATTTCATTGCCACATATATTCTTGCCTTTATGATTTGTGCAACAAATGGACAAGTTACCTCTAGAGCCCTTGGAAATATAAAGTGGTTTGGCCACAGTGAAAGGCAGCATTTTGGTTCTAAAGATAGGATTCACCCATTATATGACTCTACTTGTGATTACACAAGTAAAAGAACTGGGAAAAGATTAGCAGAGAGACATTTGTACGCCTGTGTTCGTAGGACCACTATGCATCTGTTAGCTGACATGGTAGCACAACCCAAATGTGCACCAGCAAATGAATGCAGAAGCACAATGTGCCATATGTGTGTAGAGGAGTATTAGTCTTAAAAAGAAGGAAAACCCTGGCACATGAAACAACATAGATGAACTTTGAGTTCATTAGGCTAAATGGAAGAAACCAGACAAACAGAAAGATACAAGACTTGTGTTGTCCCATTTGGAGTAAAGTCCTTGTAGAGACAGGAAATAGAATGAATGGTGAGTTCTAGGGCCCACGGAAAGTGGAGGCTTGCTGCTCAGTGAATGGAGTTTCAGGTTTATCAGATGAAAGCAATTTACGTGGATGGTGCTGATTACTGCACACACAGATGTGGGTTGGCTTTTTTAATAGCCAGAACATGGAAACAGCCTAAGTGCCCCTCAGTAGAAGAATGGATAAAGAAACTGTGGTACATATACACTATGGAATACTACTCAGCTATTAAAAACAAGGAATTCCCAAAATTTGTGGACAAATGGATTGAGCTAGAAATGATCATAAGGAGTGAGTTAACCCAGAAGCAGAAAGACTCAAATGGTAAATACTCACTTATATCTGCATACTAGCCCAAGGAGCATGTCCCACGAAAGCCTTCACTTACCAGGAAACTGAGACAGAGGGGAGGACATCCTATTGGGACTCTAGATGAGAGAAGCATGGGAGAATAGCAAAGTAGAAGGATCCAGAGGGTCCTAGAAACCTACAAGTAGAACATTATGATAGGCAGATTTGGGCCCAGGGGTCCCGCTCAAACTAAGGCACCAGCCAAGGACAATACAGGCGGTAAACTTTAAACCCCTACCCAGATCTAGCCAATGGGCAGAACATTCTCCACAGTTGAGTGGAGAGTGGAGTATGACTTTCACACGAACTCTGGTGCCTCACCTTTGACCATGTCCCCTGGAGCAGGAGACCTGGTGGCACTCAGAGGAAGGATATCAGACTACCAAGAAGAGACTTGATACCCTATGAGCATATACAGGGGGAGGTAATCTCCCTCAGGAACAGTCATAGGGGAGGGGAATAAGGGGAAAATGGGAGGGAGTGAAGAATGGGAGGAAACAAGGGATGGGATAACCATTGAGATGTAACAAGAACAAATTAATAAAAAATTTTAAAAAATCATTAAGTTACATATTTTAAAGTGGCAAGCATGGCACATTAAATTTTACATGCATATTTGATTATTACTTAAAAACAGAACATCATATAAATAATACTTAGTAGTCAGGCAGGTTGTCTCTCCAAGTTTACTGCTTGTCTGCATACCTTCTGTTATAATTTACTAGTGTAGCCTGTGTTTCTGGTGCTCCAACAGATGTGTCACAAAGTGTGATCAACATCCTTAACACAAAGACGTAACTAATGTTAGAGCTTCCTGCAAGGATTCAAGACAATGAGCAAGGACTGGAAAGATGGCTAATTTGTCAAAAGGACTTACTACTTAACCAGAGGACCATGGTTCAGTTCCCAGCGCTCATCACCGTGTGTAATTTCAGTTCCAGGGTATCTGGTGCCCCCTTCTGGCTTCTGCAGGCATCAGGCACCCAGGTGTTAAGGTGCAAAGAAATGAAGCACTCACTTATATAAAGTAAAAATAAATAGAGTGTTTTTGAAGAACCTTTGTTGTCGTTGTTTTCAATAGCACACTGATAAGTGGCTGTCAACGTGCAAAGCTCCGTGAGTTCTCTCTTGCACTGTGATGACACCACACCACATGTTTAAGGCACAGAAGCTGAGCTTATCCTTTGCACGTCCATCATGAGACAGTTTGGAAGATCAAGGCATTAGATCCCCCTGTGTTTCCATTCTGAAGTTGTCCCTCACCACATTGACTGGAAAATAATTGCGACTAACTTAATTTACATTCTTTAAAGATTTTATTTATGCTCTTCATGTTAGCCATGTGATCTCTTTTTCATATACAAAATTTAAATTCAGGTTTCTATAAAATTCACATCTTCAGAGTTGTGATTTAAGAATGCAATTTAGCAGGAATACTTGCCACAATTTATTCCCCAAAGCATACTTCCTTCCTGGAGCCCTTAATCCTACAAGCTAAGACAATTTCCAGGATGAGTCTCAGCACACCGTGCACCTCTCCCTGTGCCACAACTAACTGTGGCTTTGTGGATCTCAAAGGTACTAAAATAAATTTGATTTTCCTGCTATGAATACAATCATTCTGAGCTACTAAAAGATTAGTAGGTGAGAACCTGTGTAATGTTGTTTCTAAGCAAAAAAAAAAAAAAAAAGGAAAAGCAAAATTTCAGGATCAATTTTGTCAGGTATGTGAACACCCGTTCTACAGAATTCAGTTCCTGTTTTGACAGCTTATTGAATACTCTCTCAACTTTCCCTGCCTGGCAGTGTCTCCCCTTAATTAATACCCATTCTCTGCTCACAGTTTTGATAGAACAGAAGTAGATGTTAACACAACACTCATAATCACAATTGTTCAGGTATTATTTGTCTGTGTTAGATATAAGCCCTGGATACAAACTGTGGTCTAATGGAGAAAATAAAATAGAATTAAAATAAATAAATCTAAGCATTATAATAGGGTAAAAATTATATTTACAGATCATTTTTCCCTTCTGTTATGGTGGTATCAAAGTTTATAAAGCTTCACTCTCATATTCCATGTTTTTTGTATGAATGAGACGGATGAAGATTGAATGTTTAACTTAATATGTTATCAAGAAGTATTTGTTATTTAATGAAACTCAGGAATTTTCTACATTGATGTAAATAAAGAGATAGCACATGTTCAAAAGTGATTTTTCCCCCCTTTGGATGTTACTGATAAAAATTTTAAATAGTCCTAAAGCTTGGAAAACACTGGCACAGTACTGCTCCAAACGACTAACATGTATAAAAGTATTAAAACCCTCAATAATACTACCATCAATGATCATGGAAGAACTAATTAAAAATAGAGAGTGATATGTTTGTTTCAATATGTCTCAAAAAAGTTATTTACACACTAGTAAAAAAAAAAGTTCTGTGGAGAAACACTTGTAATAGTAGTAAAAATATACTTGATGATTTTATGGGTTTTCCAAGTGGTTTTTTTTTAAACTACAAATTTATTCTTTATTGAATAATGGTGACATCATATCCTGACCATCTCTTTCATGTTATAACATCTTGGTCAAACCATTATTCATTGTCCAAACAATATACCATTAAGCACATTGAACACTGAAACTTGCCTTGGACTTTTCCCCATAATCACGGATTTGCTTATTGTCATTCAAAACTATAAGTAATCCTAGGTAAAGCATCCTAATTCTTATGGTCTGTCTACAAATGAAGAATTGCTCGAGTAAGACAAGCTTCTAACAGTGAAAGTATTTGTTCAAATATATAAATATGTGTGTTTACATAACTGCTTATGCATACACAAGTGTTCTTACAGAGAAAAATACATATAATCTTATAGCATATAGTTGTATATGTACTTATCTTGCATAGGTACATATCTATGCAGGGTCAGGGAAGGAAATGGAATCAATTTGCTCTCCTGCCAGAAATATTTAAACTTTCACAAAGCCATTGTTAACACTTTGTGAGGTTTGCTGGTTTGTTTGTTTGTTTTGTTTTTTTCATCTTGTTTATCCTGGCTACAAATGGAGTGCTATCTAAGTCTTTTTTTTTTAATTCTTTTTAGTTTTATTTTAGGATTATGAATTATTATTATTTTTGCTATCAATTTACTAAGAAAATAAAAGAAATCAAGGTTCCATACACACAAAAACAGTAACATCAGTAGTTTTTAAAGAAAGCAACATAGACCATTCAAGAAGCATTAAACACAGGGGGAAAAAAAATGAACTTTTCTGAACAGATTTACAGCATGTTTTTTAGTATAATCTTTAATTCGGTGTCATGATCACGTAATAAAATGGACAACTGTGAGAGGAAAGAGAGTTTTTTTTTAAGAAAATAATAATTTGAGAAGAGGAAAGATATCAGTGAATGAAAGAAGTAGGAGCAAGGTGGGTAATGAATGAGAGAACAATATATAATATATATAATATTAAATTCATTATTTTATACAATTAATATTCTCTAATTATCAAAAACTGTACAATGAACATTCTTTAATTATCAAAAACCCTCACTTTGTAATAAATGAAAAAGACAAAAATGTGCTTGAGTCCCATGCGTGTTCCATGAGCCCTTGGTGGTCTGCCTTTGTGACCACCGCTGGCCAATGCGGACTTGGGCTCAGAAACCTAACGACACAAGGCCACGTCAAAGTCTCCATGTGTGTGTTTGAAGGAACATCTAAACAGTAGATTAGTTAATTAAGGTGAAGCTCTCTGTTCAGGAATGAAGCTGAGTGAATGAAGAAAGGTGAGTGGTTCCAGGTATTGTGACAAATTTATATTGGATTTGCTATTGAAACTCCATGATAAACATCTAATCTACAATCAGTCCACTTAGTATGGCTTTCTACACCGGTCAGTATTGCCTAACTGCACTTATACAGAAAAAAAAAAAAGTGTTTCTATCTGTTTGGAACCACAGTGGAGCACAAATTCATTTTAGTTTTATTGTTTTCATCTTAAGAATATTTTTTACGGAGTATGTTTTTTGTTCTTGTTGAGAAAGATCCAACAGAAAGCCCTCGTTCTTTTTTTTTTTTTTTTTTTGGCATGAATGTGGCGTGCCATTCTTGGCGGGGAACTGTAGGTGCTGCTGCAGCCCCGTTGCTGGGAAAGCTGGGCTAGGCTGCACTTCTGTGCTTTCTGTCGGTCTATTTTAGCCCTGTCCTCCCCCCTCCCACTCAAATTCTGTCCCCTCATGTGTTTGGCTATGCTGCAGCCTCCAGGTTTTCACACTAAATATACCTCTCAGCGAGGAGAGGCAGAACTTGCCGGTGAGTCACTCTCTCTGAAGACTCATCTTCCTGGTGGACAGCTCACGGGCTGGAATAGTTCCAGCAGGACAGAGGAAGAGAGAAAACAGGAGTTAGTCCATTGTGTTCTGCCAAGGCAGCCAAGGCAGGCCGGAGTGGGAGGCTTCAGAGCACACTGAGGCAGATGCACATATTCTGCTTAATAAATTTTGGCGAAGGGCACTATCCTCCAAGATTTTACTCTGAAGCTCAGAAAGTGCATTCATCGCTTGCGTTAGAGGTCAGGCTCTTTGTTTTCTTTCATG
This sequence comes from Acomys minous, assembly GCF_964271855.1. NCBI lineage: Eukaryota > Metazoa > Chordata > Mammalia > Rodentia > Muridae > Acomys > Acomys minous. The sequence goes on along the minus strand of NC_140492.1, from coordinate 86,219,099 downwards.
TTGGGGTTGTTATCCTTTGACCAGTTCTCTGAGCATAATTTGTTTCCAGTCCTTTTGTTCTATGAGTGAAAAGGTCAAGGCCTTTTGACATGGCATGAGCATTCTGGGCACCAGGGGAAACTTCACCAGCAGCGCTGGACTTAAAACAACTTCCCAGCAAGCAGAGTCAAACACAGGAAGTGTTGTTCCAACCCCCCAGAGGATATTGGCTTTGTTGATGAGCCGACTTACATCTTGTTGAATTGCTAAGTGCTGCTATCTTGAATAAGCAGCTACAGCAAGGACTCCAGGCCCAGATGAGGAATTTGTAGGCATGAGATAACACCATCATTCTCCTGAAGTGTCCCCTGCAGGAAGTTAAATACAGAGTGGCTATTTTCTTAAATAGAAAAAGTTCCATCTCAGGTCCCCATAGTCCAATCCATGCTGAATGATTCTCCAAATGAACAAATACTGCTTTGATGAGACAGTAAAGTTAGTGAGAGAAATAATCAACCAGAAACGCAGAAAAAAAATGTGACTTTTTAATAAACAGTCTAATCAAGAAGTGAATTACACATTCGATTTTATACACACAAGACTGTTTATTGTTATTAAGCCAGTTCAGGAAATATTGGCCTGTTCAAAATACAAAATATAAATACAAAATGCAAATACACACAGCCTATGTAAACTTAAAAGTGTACTATGAATTATTACTTTACTCACATGGAAAAAATGTTCAAACTTTGTTTCACACGTTAACTGAATAAGAAAGATGAACTATTTTGTATAAGGTCATTCGGAAAAGTTAAAACAGTCACATTTAATCCCCTAGGCTACTGGCTTTTGGCATATTTTAAATGGTTGAATCAGTTTGTTTCTAAGTATAACAGGGGCGATCTGAGGCTTAAGATACAATCATTCAAACAGCTTTTCTCCTTGTGAAAATAGAAGGGTTCTGGAAAAACTCACACGAAGCTCTTCTCTTTTTTTAACTTTCAGGCTTTTTCTTGCTGTTTTCACTCTATAGACAAAGTCTTGCTAGGGGCCCTGCTAAGTATCCTAGAACTCACAGTGTAGATCAGGCAGACCTTTGACTGTCAGAGATCTGTCTGCCTCTGTCTCCCGGGTGCTAAGATTAAAGGCATATGTCACTATGCCAAACAGCACCAACCATTTCTAGAGCATCAAAACTAACACAAAACAGACCAAAAAAGTTACTGCAACGCAGAAAGGTGTCTCAAGTAAGTCAGCAGAGAAGCAAGCTCTTTGCTTTCAGATAGTTGCAAAGCCTAGATTCTGGTCCCAGGCCCACTCATTGGTGGGGTGAGTCTTATCCTGAGGGTGACTTTCCTCAGCTGTTAAGGGGATCCGATAAGATCTGCCCTCACTCAGGAATGTCAGGAACATCAAATGGGACTGTGAACACCAAAGAGCATATGAAGAATTCTGTAAGTTGCAGCGCGTGGCCGAGATTCTGTTAGAGATTGTGCTCATGGGACTATTGTTCACATGAGAGAGAATGGCAGGAAGCCAAAGAATCCGATGCTGTCATAAGCTGAGTCCCCCAATTTATATTACCAGCCTCAATGGAAAACCATGAATGTTGCCCTCAGGACAGTTTGTATGGGGAAACGTAACCAAACTTTCATGATAGTTTCAAGAGATTCACAGGCCACTTACAGCTTATGTGCTCAGAGGGTCACAATAAGAACACTTAAAGGAGAAGGGGAAAATGGGTAGCGTGGAACGCGTGTAAGAGTGCAATGGGTAGGCTAGTGAGCTCAGCAAGCTAGTGGTAAGGAGAGAGCAAACAGCCAATGAGAGATGAGATTTAAAAAAAAAAAAAGAACAGGTTGCTGGGTAAGAAACAGTGTCAGTATGCCCTTGTTTAGGAGACACAGGAAGTGCCTATCTGTTCATGAAGGTTCTGGGAAGACTCTTAGCGGTTGAGTGAAAAAACCCAGAAAAGTGTGTAAAAGAGGGACCAAAGAGTGGAATATGTTGAGAGATGGAGGTGAGGCCAAGGTGTGGGCTGCAGGGTGTCTGCAGTTAATGGTAATTAGTAGTTGTATGCGTTTCACTCCCACAGGTTCTTCTCCTGTAAGTATCCCAGAAGGCCTCTCCAGAAAAGCCTACTGGCAACGTTGGAGAGGAAGTAGGAAGGCTGACTGCCAAAACTCCTCTCTGGCAATGCCGTCTTGCAGCTAGGCTAGATTTGAACTTGATGTGTATGCCTTCTCCGAACACTCTTATTACCCACCGCTGAATCTGCCTACAGTTATTCCTATACCTGGACGGACAACCTGAATCTTAGACATGAAGAGTTCAGCTTTGCCCAAAGTGTGACTATCTGCCTGTGTTCATCTCAGCTGCGCCATCTAGGCTCTTATGTCCTATGCTACATGTATGACGCATCCTGGCTACTTCACTCTGGCTCAGCCGCCTCCCAGAGCTCATCATGATCACATCAGGAGAGACTTGCGCAAGTCTTGCTTGTTATATACTAATGGCATTCCTGTTCGTTCCTAATTTGAAAAGTATAGATGAGAGAGGACAGGCGTTTGTTGAGGAATGGTTGTTCTGTGACATTTCTACGTGACGTAATAACAGTGAGTCACCTATGAGTAGAGAATCCCCCTTAAAAAGGCACTTGTAGTTTGCAATATTGATGTGTAGTGTGAGGTGTGGGGGGGGGGGCAGGTTCAAGACAGGGTTTCTATGTGTAGCCTTGACTGTTCCGCACTTATTTTGAAAACTAGGCTGGCCTCAAACTCACAGAGATCTGCCCGCCTCTGCTTCCCTGAGGGCTGGGATGACAGGCATGTGCCACCATGCCCAGCTAGTTTGCAATATTTTAAATAGCTATGAATTTATGTAAATTTTCCAAAGATAAAGTCCTTAGTGGCTGATGGAGTTGAATTCTTTTTAAGATCTCTTGTGTACATGTGTGTAGGTGTATATGCAAATGAGCATGAAGGTGCCACTGAAGTCCAGAAGAAAGTATGAGGCCCCTGAAGCTGGAGTTACAGACGTTGTGAACCATATGCCTGCTGAGATCTGAACTAAGGGTGCTCTGGAAGAGCAGTATGGAATCATCTTTCTAGCCCATAAATTGAACTCTTAGCTGTTAGAGTATTTGATATAGTGAGGTTACCAGCTGCTGCCTTTGATTCTAAGACCAAGTGTGCACATACGCTCACAAATGTCCTTCATTTTCATTTCACTCTGGAATACTATGTTCACCTTAGTGCTTTCTGGATGCTGAGATTCCCTGGGCTTTGTAACCCACCTAAAAACTGTGTGCTCTGTTACATAAGACAAGACCTGGTTCTATGCTGTTTATTCCAGCCCTCGTCCCTCACTAATCCTTACCTGGGAGGTGGGACTACGACGTTCGAAGCTGGAGTTGGAGAGGTGGAATTAATAAGTAAGGCCAGGCACCCCTGACTCTACTGTACTTCTCCGAGTGCTAGAAATGGCAACCTATTTTAGGAATCATAAATTTATTATATGCAGCTCTGAAAGAAGAACTTCCAGCAAAACTTTCCAATAAATTCTTTTTTTTTCTTTTTTAATTAATTAATTCAGCTTACATCTCAATTGTTATCCCATCACTTGTATCCCCCTGTTCCTCCCTCCCTCCCTCCCACTTTCACCCTATTCCCTTCCCCTAGGTCTATGACTGAGGGGGCCCTCCTCCCCCACTATATGGCCATAGGCTATGAAGTCTTATTTTGGTAGCCTACTTATTCCTTCTCTGAGTGCCACCAGACCTCCCCACTAAGGGAACATGGTCAAATATGGGGCACCAGAGTTCATGTCAGAGTCAGTCCCTGCTTTCCACACAACTGTGGAGAATGTCCTGTCCATTGGATAGATCAGAGTAGGGGTTCGATGTTTACTGCTTGTATTGTCCTTGGTTGGTGCAGTAGTTTGAGCAGATCCCCCTGGGCCCAGATCCACCCATCATGATGTTCTTCTTGTAGGTTTCTAGGATGGCCTGGATCCTTCTATTTCCCTATTCTCCTATATTTCTCTAACCAAGAGTCCCAATAGGATGTCCTCACATATATCTCAATCTCCTGTAAGTGAAGACTTTCATCTTCCCAGTAATTTATATATGCTTCCTTAGATTGGTTAAAATTGCACAAAGAATCTAACTCTTAACAGACATGCTTTTTCACATCTGAAGAAGAAACAATCATTTCACATGGGATGTAAAGCAGTTTGTGAAGACCTGTTCCTTTATAGACCATAGGCCCTCTACATAGGGAACGCTCTACAAGATTTCACTTAATACTTACTTTATGCATTTAGAATTCAGCTCACTGTTTTTCACTGGATCATGTAATGCTTTAGTACAAAATTTAAATCACTAAAAATAAGAATCATCTAATTGATTCCCAAGTCCTTAAATAAGCTCTGCTTATGTGAAATAAATCTTACATTGTTACTAACAGACAGTATTAGGTAGGAAATTTTAAATTCCCTTCTAAAAATGTATAAATAATTTACTAAAATACAGCACCAGAACCTGAAAACTCTGAATAAGACTCACACGGCTTCGACCCTAAAGAACTTCAGGCAACTATGGAATTCTCAGAGGAAGAGAAACGATCCGCCCCAGGGACAAGACATCAGTTAGCTGTTGAATACCGAATGGCCAGCCCTGAGAATACGCACATGCAAGTGACATAATCTGGACTGAGCAGGTCTTATCTGTATTTTCAGAAATACACATACATCAACAATTGAAAGAGAGCGAGGGATGCGCACATGAAGAGACAGGAGGGGGGGAAAAGAGGGAAAAATGGATTCCATTAAATTATCATCTCAAAAATGATAAAAGCTTAGATATCCAAGTTCTTTGGAAATTTTATTTGTTTACGTACTTTACATCCTGATCGTAGTCCCTCCCCACCTCCCAGTCCCATCCTCCCTCAATCTCCCACATCCCCGCCCTATTCCTCAGGAGAAGGGAGTTCCCCGCCCCCTTCCCATCCACTACAGCTTACCAAGTCGCATTAGGACTCCTGTGTGTGTCCTCTCCCTCTGTGGCCTGGCAAGGCAGTCCTGCCGGAGGGAAGTAATTGAAAAGCCGGGGAGAGAGTCCATGTCAGAGACAGCCCCCGCTCCCCTTATGAGGGGACGCACATGAAGCCTGAGCTACCCATCAGCTACATCTTTGAGGTTTGTCTTAATAAGTTAAAAATTATAAATATACACAGTAGAGTGTTAGAATGCGAAACAGGAATAAGAAATATGTTTTCACGGGCTAGTACTTCTGCACTGACTATGGCTAGTCAGCAAGTAATGCAATTTTATCATGATGTGAGTATTAACGTCTACTTACATTGCCAGAGCTGAAAAAAAAAAAAAAAAAGGATGATTGTTTCTCTGGCAAGTTTCAATTATCATTTATTTATTGTGAGTGAACTTGGAAAAACAGGACGCAGTGAGCTCAGAACTGCCATCTGGCATCCACAGTGCAGGCCAAATAATGTAGACTGAATGCTTGGTCCGTGGCTGGTTGCACTGTATAGGGAGGGTCTTGAAACTTCAGGACTTGGACTTACCTGCAGGAAGTAGATCATTGGGGTGCGCCTCTGATGTTGTACCTGTTTCCTAGGCCCTGTTGTGTTCTCTGCTTCATGTCAATCTTGAAGTAAACACTGCTTCCTTGTGTCTCTCTGACTGTGATGCTCTGATCGAGCAATATGGGAAGAACTCTGAAACCATGAACAAAACTAACCTTCTCACTTAAGATGGCTCTGGGAACACAAGGATGACCAGAAATAGTTTCTGCCAATGTTATTATGAAAACATAACAAATAGATCTTGTGAAACCAGTCACCTTTGATAATAAGTGTTATTACGTGGAAGGATATTCAATGGTTAATTATGCTTAGGGCAGGTGAGAGAAAGTGGTAAGACAGCCAGCCTCAAAAAGGGAAGCTATGTAGCACAACCTTGAAAGAGAAGTATTTTCATATGAGATAATTAATGCTTTCATTTAAATGCCATTTTAGGTGGGTATTTTGTTATCTCCAGTTCAAAAACCTTCCCCAGAGAATTTATCAGCAGTTGCAGTAGAAGATTGCTCTTTTTGTAGGTCACACCTGCTCGGTATTAGCTGTTCCACACGTTTTCAACGTAAGAGCTGATGTAAGGAGACTGGGATATTCCGCAAGGACTTAGTATGACTTCGTTTTAATCTCAGAATGATTTTCTGAAGGATTTGTAAAGGCCCAGCAGTGAGAAAGAAGTTCAGCTAAAAGAATACTACAACACTTGAATTTGGAGCTAATGGGATTCTAAGTTAAGGCAAGAGAAGCAAGGATGCTACAGCAATACAAGCACAGGTGAGAGAAATGCAGAACCTACAGAAATTCTCTGCTTGCCCACTTACAGACCGAGATAGCAACAGCAGAAGGAAAGAGATATGGCAGGCATGTCTTACTAACCACTGAGGCTATTGTTTAGTATAACTGATCATTTTCCCTCTTTTCATCTTTCGTTTTTATTATGTTTTAATTGAAAAAGATTACATCGCTTTTGACCTTTCCAGTCTCAAGTTGGCAGCCTCCTTTCTTATTATTGTAACATACATATGGATGTATAGAGGTATGAATTATGAATTTGTGTATGTACAGGCACAAATATGTATGTAAATACATCATGCAGAGTCTTTTTGTTGTTTCTGTATATGTGAGTTCAAGGCTGTCCAATCTGCACTAGACTACCAAAACGAGGGCTCATTCCTGAAAGAGGTTAATTCTCCTTTTCCCAGCAGTCATTACTTGCTTATAGTTCTTTGTTTAAGAGTGAGACATTTGGGCTGGAGAGATGGCTCAGTGGTTAAGTGCGCCGCCTGCTCTTCCAGAGGTCCTGAGTTCAATTCCCAGCAACCACATGGTGGCTCACAACCATCTATAATGTAATCTGATACCCTCTTCTGAAGATAAAGCACTCATATGCAATAAATAAAATAAATAAATCTTTTAAAAAAGAGTGGGACATTTTCCTTTTTCCACATCCAAATCCATTGATATTGCTGTTGTTCCAGTCTTGTTTATGCAGCCATTTCTAGGCAAGACTGTTTTCACAGCAGAATCCCTTGTTATTATAGCTCTAAAAACCTTTCCACCTCCTTTACAGATGTCACCAGCTGTTGTATACATGTCTTCTGGGGCTGGATTCACCATGATCTCTTGATATCTATACTCCAATAATGGATTAATATTCAATATACACAAAAGATTTAAGGAAACAAATGATCCAATTACAAAATCAACTACGCCCATCAAATTTCCAACACAATTCTTTACAGACCTTGAAAGATCAAAAGCTCATGACAGCACATACTGTCAAGCACGCAGAGCAAGGGGAACAGTCCTCCATTGCTGGTGGGAGTGTAAACTCGTACAGCCATTTGGAAATAAGTTTGATGGCTTCTCAGAAAATTGGAAATAGTTCTATCTCAAGACCCTGCTATACAACTCCTGGGTATAGACCCAAAAGATGTTCTGCCATACAAGTAGATTTGTTCAAGTATGTTCATAGCAGCATTATTTGTAACAGCCAAGAATCTGGAAATAACCGAGATATCCATATCAACGGAAGAATGGATAATGAAATTGTGGCACCTTTACATGATGGAATACTGCTTAGCTATTAAAAACAGGAAATCGTGAAATTCGAAGGCAAGTAGAAGGAACTAGAAAATATGATCCTGAATGAGGTAACCCAAATGCAGAAAGACATACATGGTGTGTGTATTCACCTATAAGTGGATATTAGCCATAAAATACATGATAGTCGTACTAAAACCCATAGACTCAAAGAAGCTGAGTAACAGGGAGGGGCCGAAGGAGGATGCTTAACTCTCACTCAGAAGAGGAAATAAAATAGGTTGTCTGAAGTAGATGGAGGGAAGGAACTGGATGAGAGAAGGGTAGGGAGGAGGTTGGGGTTGGGGATCAGATGTGAAGAAAAGGAGTGAGGGCTAGGTGACAGAACTGAAATTTCGGGGGTGGGCATCTGTAGAAAGTGTGAGGCTCCAGGGAGTCTCTGCTGGTAACCCTAGCTGAGACTTCTAGCAGAGGGGGAAATGGAGCTTGAAATGGCCACCTCCTGTAGCCAATGGGGACTTCCAGAGGAGGGAAGGGGACAGCAAGTCACATACAAAACCTTCAACCCAGCCAATCAATGCCTGGCCCAACTTGAGTTCTCATGCCATGAGAGAGAGAGAGAGAGAGCGCGCGCGTGCATCGCTGACACTATTAATAATATTCTGCTATCCTTGCAGACAGTGGGCTGGCAGAAAAATCATCCGAGTGCCTTTACCCAGCAGCTGATGAAAACAGATGCAGAGACCCACAGCCAAACATTAGGCAGAGCTTGGGGGAATCTTATGGAAGGAAGACTTGAGGGCCAGAGAGGTCAAGGACATCATAAGAAAACCTACAAAATAGACTAGTCTGGACCCACTGGGATCACAGAGAGTGAACCACCAAACAGAGAGCATGCATGGGATGGTTCTAGCCCCCCACACATATGTAGCATATGCACAGCTTGGTCCTCATAGGGTACCTCTAACAAGAGTAGCATGGTCTGCCTCTGACTCTGTTGCCTGCCTTTGCATCCCTTTCCCCTAACTGGACAAGCCTTTCCTAGCCTCAGCAGAAGATGTGCCCAGTCCTACTTGATATGGCAAGGTGGTTTGATACCCATGGGAAGTCCACCCTTCTCTGAGAAGAAAGGGGGAAGAGCAGAAGGGGAGGGAAGGAGAGAGGGAGGGACTGGGAGGAGAGGAGGGAGGCGAACTTCCTACTGGGATGTAAAGTAAATAGATTAATGAGTAGGAAAAAAAAACCCGGTAGGGATCTAAACAGAGAACCCTCAATAGAAGTAAAAGTGGCTAAGTAATAACTAAAAAACATGTTTTTTATCCTTAGCAACTAGGGGAATGCAAAATAAAAACAACTTTGAGATTTCATCTCACCCCAGTCAGAATGACAAAGTTGAGCAAAACAAGTGACCACTAATGCTGATGGGGTTGTAGGTCAGTCCCTGCCAACAGGAGAAAAATCATGCCTGGTACCAGGAACCTAGCCAGTCTCTTGGGGATGGTGGTGTTATGAACCCTAGTAAGAACCCCTACAGTCATTTTTCTGGACCACAATGATTCCTTACTGCATTCTAAATTGTATCCTTATGTCCACAGATAAACATAGCTATCATCCCTTGCCAAAGAAGCCAGTCTTTACAATGAATGGAGGCCAAACTACAACTGGACACTATGCAGCGAAGCTTTCTGTTTTTTTGTTTGTTTGGGTTTTTTTTTTTGTTTTGTTTTGTTTTTTTTTACTCAGGACACTAATTGTTCTTGACAAATCCTGCCTTTTAACCATTACTAAATTCCTTTCACATGCCCTTACCTGATCCCTTTGGAAAGCATTGTCTATATAGCACATTTCGGTGCTCACAAACAATGAGTTGATCTTGTTTTTATTTGCAGGAAAAAAAAAATATATCCAAACCCAGCCCGTGCCCAACAGAAGCACCTGCTCATCATAAGCTGGACATGCCTGTGCCATCTATACTTTGACTATCGCTGTAACACCTACAAGGACGTACACCAAAAGGAAGCAAAATTGACTCCAGTTATAGCAGTAAGTCAAATGCTTCCTTATGTACAACTGCGGGTGTGTGCTTTAAAGTGCTAGTTAGTATAGGAAGAGAGGATAGCTGTAACATCCCAGACTTACCTGTGTAGTCGCTTTGAATCACAAGTTACAGGACCACTCCTGATGCCACATGGGGAATTAGACATTTGCGTCACCTCCACAGTCCTTAGCACTAGTCTACCTGGAAAATGCTTATGAAAACTCAGACTTTGGCACATGCTACCATTTTCAAATAACTTACTGTTCGCATCAATAAATCTAAAAGTGAAGGTAATAGATAGGAATTTTAATTTGAAGGATTAATAGAAGCAAAGTTTGTCGCATGTCACAAACTGTAGGAATGAAAATAGCATCATCACCCTTGTGCCTTTGAATATTCTTATTTATTTTTTATATTTTTACATATTAATATTTTAATATATGTACTCATTATTTAATATATTTACCTGAAATTGAGGATATCTATTTTATTGATATGTTATTTGGGTACCAGATTCTTCATATAAAGGAAAAAATTTTGTTAAGATAGGGAAAAGTGCATTACATTTAATATTGTCAAACAGTTTAACATATGTTACTACTGTTTACTTATTCATGCTTTTTTGGTGAATGGTTTTCTACAACTTATATAAAGTATAATAGCTAAATAGTATTTTATTTTCAGACCTAAATAGTGCAGCATTTTCTTTGTGTATATGGAGGAGAAATAGAAATCTATCATCATAAAGACATTTCAATGGTTCTCGTGATGTCTGCCATCATAATTTTAACATTTTGATATAGTCTTGTCTATATTGCATATGAAACTGCAAAATTTAAAAGGTGAAATAATCTATTCAAATTATCTGCTATTATACAAACAGGTTAATAACTGTAATTAAAAGAATAATTATGCAACTGCATGCCACTCAAAAGAATCATTTAAATTATGTAAATCAAGCATAAGGTCATGTAATGCTAAAAGAAATGAACTAAAAAATGCAAAGTAGTGTACATTCTGGTGGTGCCAATATGAGAAAAGCTCACATCATAAGCACAAAGCATGTCTCTCATTTTGAATCTCTGTACCATAAAATCAAATTAATTTTTCTTACCTTATTGAGTACTCTGAAATTTGAGTAGTATATAATTTTACAGATGAGCTAGTTTCATCCAAAGAGAAGAATGTTGAGTTTTTATTTGTTTTTAATGCAGATTTTTTTCTCATTATAGAAACACATTACATCTTTAAAAACTATTTGGAAAAACAAAAATAGTATAAATAATTAGGTAACTTAAAACTACCTATTATATAAATTTGAAATGAATGTAAGTTTACTTTTGGGCCAATAGTCTCCTTTTCTAATGTAATATTTCTTCATATTCAAATTGTGTCCTTTGTAATATTTGCTTTTATATTTTATTTGATATTATCATGGATATTACCTGAAATCAGAATTCTTTTTATTTTTCTTTTTACATATATATTTATACTAATACACATATATACAATAAACTATATACAGCAAGAAGAACCACAAAGCAATCAGGAATTATATAAATGTTACATTCATAGTATTTTGGCTATTTGTATTTGGCAACCTTGGAGAAAATATCTTTCCTATTATAATGAGTCTAAAATTCTGAATGTAAATCAATATCTATCATATCTCATGTTTATCAACTTAAGATATCTATCTAGACCTAAGAGCATCTTAACCCCTAAAGAGCTAAGGTTAAATGTAAAACTAAACTGTATGGTCTTCAACCCCATCAGAGACTTGAGAAGAAATAAAAATTAATTACCTGAGTAAACAAAAAATGCATGTTAGCAACTTCCAAAGTGAAAAAAATGACAGAGACAATTTGCTACCTGAACAGTCACCCAAAACTCTCTATAACACTGGAGCATCATCTTCAGCCTTCTGGCCTAGTATATGTGACGGACATATTTGTGAGGCAGGAACTATTGAGGACTTGATTACCCTGTCTTGGCAGAGTTTGGCCATTGACTCAGCCTGCATCCAAGCTTGCTCATTTTTAGGAAGAATTCTGTCTGTGGCCAAAATGAGGACATTTTGCCCACTAGCTTGTTTGCCACATTTGAAGCCATCTCCATAAAGAGGTTCTTTGATGCTCATCATTTTCTTTGAGGTAGGCTAGGTGTTGCCAGGAGTTAAACTGTTTTATTGCCAAAGAATCTTTAAAATTATATTAAAAAAACTTATTTATTTATTATTTATTTATTTATTATTATTAATTTATTCTTGTTACATCTCAATGGTTATCCCATCCCTTGTATCCTCCCATTCTTCCCTCCCTCCCATTTTCCCCTTATTCCCCTCCCCTATGACTGTTCCTGAGGGGGATTACCTCCCCCTGTATATGCTCATAGAGTATCAAGTCTCTTCTCAGTAACCTGCTGTCCTTCCTCTGAGTGCCACCAGGTCTCCCCCTCCAGGGGACATGGTCAAATATGAGGCTCCAGAGACGTGAGAAAGTAATATCCCACTCTCCACTCAAGTGTGGAGACTGTTCTGTCCATTGTCTAGATCTGGGTAGGGGTTTAAAGTTTACCGCCTGTATTGTCCTTGGCTGGTGCCTTAGTTTGAGCGGGACCCCTGGGCCCAAATCTGCCTATCATAATGTTCTACTTGTAGGTTTCTAGGACCCTCTGGATCCTTCTACTTTGCCATTCTCCCATGCTTCTCTCATCTAGAGTCCCAATAGGATGTCCTCCCCTCTGTCCTAGTTTCCTGGTAAGTGAAGGCTTTCGTGGGACATGCCCCTTGGACTAATATGCAGATATAAGTGAGTATATACCATTTGAGTTTTTCGGCTTCTGGGTTAACTCACTCACTATGATCATTTCTAGCTCAATCCATTTATCCACAAATTTCGGGAAGTCCTTGTTTTTAATAGCTGAGTAGTATTCCATAGTGTATATGTACCACAGTTTCTTTATCCATTCTTCTATTGAGGGACACTTAGGCTGTTTCCATGATCTGACTATTATGAATAAGGCTGCTATGAACATGGTTGAGCAAATTTTCTTGTTGTGTGGTGGAGCATCTTCTGGGTATATTCCAAGGAGTGGAATAGCTGGGTCTTGAGGAAGCCTTATTCCCATTTTTCTGAGATAGCACCAGATAGATTCCCAAAGTGGCTGTACTAGTTTGCATTCCCACCAGCAATGAAGGAGTGTTCCTCTCTCCCCACATCCTCGCCAGCATGTGGTGTCGCTTGAATTAAAAAAAAAAAATCTTTAAATGCTGTATTTTGCAAGTCTTTGAAGATTTTGAAGACGTCATCTAACTATTTTACCTTATGTATCTATAGAATGATATCTCTAAACCTAGGATGTATATTATTGTGATAAAAATGACTAGTAATTGACATGACCATGATTTTATCAACTAACAATTGACTTGCATTACTTAATTATTGAAAACAGCCTGCAATAGCACTTTCAAAGTATTGGAAATAAACCTGGTATTATAATTGAGTTGTATGGGTACAACACTTCATATTAGAGTAGAAATATATATATATATATATATATATATATATATATATGTGTGTGTGTGTGTGTGTGTGTGTGTGTGTGTGTGTGTACATATGTGTATATATATATAGTGTGTGTGTAAATAATAATTTAAATTTGAATTCTATAAGAATGTATCACCTCTTCCCCTTTCTCTCTCTCCCCTCTCTTCCTCTGTCTGTCTGTCTGTCTCCCTCTCCCTCTCCCTCTCCCTCTCCCTCTCCCTCTCCCTCTCCCTCTCCCTCTCCCTCTCTCTCTCTCTCTCTCTCTCTCTCTCTCTCTCTCTCTCTCGCACCCCTCTCCCCTTTCCTTCTCTCCCGATGCTCATTTAATAAATTCTTCTCTAACATAAAAAAGAATGTAACAAAATTAAGCTGCTTTTCATCAATGTACAAAATTCTATATCAATGAACTAAAAATAACCTTGTAACAATTAACACCTTAAGCTGAGGAGTATATCCAATAATCTACTTTTTTTCCATATCATCCCTGTATATTTCTGTATTCCCCCTTCATTCTTTTCAAGCTCTATACCTACAAAAGAAACATCAAGGAAAAGAGAGACATCCCTGAGGCCAATGTTGCTTTCTCTCTGAATAAGGCCAATAGTAACTCATAACCAACTCCCATTGAAAATAATCATCTGTAGCCCAAAAGAGCAACCACAAACCTACACAATCCCCCTTAGGGAAGATGGGGTGTCATTCTCTTGAGGTTTCTTCTGGTTAATTTGGGTTGAATAATACCTTTGTAGGAGCCCAACTAAAATTGGGAAAATGGTTAAACCACCCAGGAATAGTATTTTTGGTCCAGTTTCTAAATGTTGGGAAATCCCAGGCTTAATAGAAGTCCTATGTGGGTCAGTCTGAAATGCTGGACCAATTAGGATCAGACGCTTTCCTTGCATCTGTCTGGGGAGCTGTCCTGTTCTGCTGAGGAACACCAACTGAAGTGCTTGGGGCTGAAACATGAAGGACGCAGGATGTCAGTGTCCAGCATGATGAATGGAGTAAATCCTGTCAGGTCTGATGCAGTGTCAGTGTCCGGTCCTTTTGTTCTGAAAACATATAATATCTCACAAGCATTATATAGTTCTAAAATTATAAATGTATGAGGTGTGCAGGATGCCCAGAGCAATTAAGGCTGGTTCTCTTCTCTTTATATGAGCAGAAGAAAGACATCTGTAAATATTCATTTATGTCATATGAAGAATGGCATGGAATAATAAGTCACAGGGATACTGTAGCCAACAAGAAGCATGGTCTATGCATAGACATTCGTGTCTCAGCCAGTCTCAGGGCTATTCCCATGTAGTGGGATTAGCAACATAAGTTACCTGTTTGTTCTGTAGTTTGGATTCTTTTCATCCCGATTGTAGCCCCCCTCTGCATCGCCTCCCAATCCTGCCCTCCCTCCTTCATCTCACCTCTTTTTCTCCCCTAGTCCTCAGAAAAAAAAAAGAGCCCTTTCCCATAACATCTGACCTCAGCTGATCAAGTCTCATCTGTACTACCTGTATCGTCTTCCTCTGTGGCCTGACAAGGCCACCCTGCCAGGGAGAAGTGATCAATGTTTGGGAGCCAGAGTCCAAGTCAGAAGTAATCCCTACTCCCCATATTGTGGGCCCCACAAGGAGACTATGCTGCCTATTTACTACATCTGAGCAGAGGGTTAGGTCCTCACCTTGCATGGTCCTTGGTGGTGAATCTGTCTCTGTATTGTAGTGTGGCTAATATCCACTTATCTGTGAGTACATACCATGCCTATCTTTCTGAGTCTGGGTTACCCCACTCAGGATGATCATTTCTAGTTCCATCCATTTACCTGAAATTTTCAAGATTTCCTTGATTTTAATAGCTGATTAGTATTCCATTGTGTAAATGTACCACAGTTTCTTTATCCACTCTTTGGTTGAGGGACATCTAGGTTGTTTCCAGATTCTGGATAATACAAATAAAGCTGCTATAAACATAGTTGAGCAAATGTTCTTGTTGTATGGGTGAGCATCTTTCATATGTGGTATGGCTGGGTCTCAAGGTAGAATCATTCCTAATTTCCTGAGAAAGGTTGCTTTTCAAAGTGGTTGTATAAGCTTCACTCCCACCAGCAATGGAGGAGGGTTCCCCTTTACCCACATCCTCATCACTTGAGTTTTTTATCTTAGCCATTCAAATAGGTGTAAGGTGGAATCTCAGAGTCATTTGGATTTGCATTTCCCTAATGACAAGGGAAGTTGAGCATTTCATTAAATGTTTCTCAGCCACTCAATATTCCTCTTTTGAGTATTCTTTGTTTAGCTGTTTTAATTGGGCTATTTGGTTTGGTGGTGTTTAATTTCTTGAGTTCTTTATATATTTTGTATATTAGCCCTTTGTCCCATATAGGGTTGATAAAGATCTTTTCCAAGTCTGTGGGCTGTCCTTATGTTCTGATGACAATGTCCTTTGCCTTACAGAAGCTTTTCAGTTTCATGAGGTCACATTTATTAATTGATGCTCTAAGTGCCTGAGCTGTTCTGTTCTGTTCAGGAAGTAGTCACCTATGTCAATGAGCTCAAGGCTCTTCCCCACTTTTTCTTCTAACAGACTTAGTTTGTCTGATTTTATGTTGAGGTCTTTAATCCATTTGGACGTTAGTTTTCTGCAGGGTGATAAATGTGGATCTATTTCCATTTTTCTACGTGTATCCATCTAGTTAGAGCAGCACCATTCGTTGAAGATGCTATCTTTTTTCTTTTGTATGGATTTGGTTTCTTGGTCAAAATCAAGTGTGCAGAAGTGTGGGGGGTTCTGGGTCTTCTATTTGATTCCACTGATAAACAAAACCTAATTCTATGCCAGTACCATGGTGCCATTACTGTTGCTCTATAGTGCAGTTTGAGATCTGGGATGGAGATTCCTCCAGAAGATCTTTTATTGTACGGGACTGTTTTCACTATTTTTCCATATTTCTTCATATGAAGTTGATAATTTATATTTTAAGGTCTGTAAAGATTTGTGTAGGAATTTTGATGGGAATTGCTTTGATTTTGTAGATTGCTTTTGATAAGATGGCCATTTTTACTATGTTGATCCTCCCAACCGATGATCATGGAAGATCTTTCCATTTTCTGATACCTTCTTCAATTTCCTTCTTTAGAGATTTGAAGTTCTTTTCATACAAGCTTTTCACTTGCTTAGTTAGAGTTATACCAAGATACTTTATATTGTTTGTGGCTAATGAAGGGTGTAGTTTCCCTGATTTCTTTCTCATCCCATTTGTCATTTGTATACAGCAGGGCTACTGATTTTTTTTTAGTTGATTTTTTTTTTTATCCAGCCACTTTGCTAAAGGTGTTTATCAACTGTAGGGGTTCTTTGGTAGAATTTTTTTTTTTTATTAATTTATTCTTGTTACGTCTCAATGGTTATCCCTTCCCTTGTATCCTCCCGTTCTTCCCTCCCTCCCATTTTCCCCTTACTCCCCTCCCCTATGACTGTTCCTGAGGGGGATTACCTCCCCCTCTATATGTTCATAAGGTATCAAGTCTCTTCTTGGTAACCTGCTGTCCTTCCTCTGAGTGCCATCAGGTCTCCCCCTCCAGGGGACATGGTCAAAGGTGAGGCACCAGAGTATGTGAGAAAGTAATATCCCACTCTCCACTCTACTGTGGAGAGTGTTCCGTCCATTGGCTAGATCTGGGTAGGGGTTTAAGGTTTACCGCCTGTATTGTCCTTGGCTGGTGCCTTAGTTTGAGCGGGACCCCTATGCCCAAATCTGCCTATCATAATGTTCTACTTGTAGGCTTCTAGGACCCTCTGGATCCTTCTACTTTGCCTTTCTCCCATGATTCTCTCATCTAGAATCCCACTAGAATGTCCTCTCCTCTATCTCAGTTTCCTGGTAAGTGAAGGCTTTCGTGGGACATGCCCCTTGGGCTAATATGCAGATATAAGTGAGTATATACCATTTGACTCTTTCTGCTTATGGGTTAACTCACTCATTATGATCATTTCTAGCTCAATCCATTTATCCACAAATTTCGGGAAGTCCTTGTTTTTAATAGCTGAATAGTATTCCATAGTGTATATGTACCACAGTTTCTTTATCCATTCTTCTATTGAGGGACACTTCGGCTGTTTCCATGTTCTGGCTATTATGAATAAGGCTGCTATGAACATGGTTGAGCAAATTTTCTTGTTGTGTGCTGGAGCATCTTTTGGATATATTCCAAGGAGTGGAATAGCTGGGTCTTGAGGAAGCCCTATTCCCATTTTTCTGAGATAGCACCAGATAGATTTCCAAAGTGGTTGTACTAGTTTGCATTCCCACCAGCAATGAAGGAGTGTTCCTCTCTCCCCACATCCTCGCCAGCATGTGGTGTCGCTTGAATTTTTGATCTTAGCCATTCTGATGGGTGTAAGATGGAATCTCAGAGTTGTTTTGATTTTCATTTCCCTGATGACTAAGGAGGTTGAGCATTTCTTTAAGTGTTTCTCAGCCATTTGATATTCCTCTGTTGAGAATTCTCTGTTTAGTTCCATGCCCCATTTCTCGATTGGGTTATTTGGTTTGGTGGTATTTAATTTCTTGAGTTCCTTATATATTTTGGATATTAGACCTTTGTCAGACTTAGGGTTGGTGAAGATCTTTTCCCAGTCTGTAGACTGTCGCTTTGTTCTCTTTACAGTGTCTCCTGCCTTACAGAAGCTTCTCAGCCTCATGAGGTCCCATTTATTAATTATTGACATTAATGTCTGGGCTGTTGGTGTTCTGTTCAGGAAGTTGTCTCCTGTGCCAATATGTTCCAAGCTCTTTCCCATTTTTTCTTCTAAGTGACTTAGTGTCTCTGGTTTTATGTTGAGGTCTTTAATCCACTTGGATTTGAGTTTTGTACAAGGTGACAAATATGGGTCCAGTTGCATTTTTTTACACATAGACATCCAGTTAGACCAGCACCATTTGTTGAAGATGCTATCCCTTTTCCATCGAATGGATTTAGCTTCTTTGTCAAAAATCAAATGACCATATGTGTGTGGATTCATATCTGGGTCTTCGATTCGATTCCACTGATCAACCAGCCTGTTGCTGTGCCAGTACCATGCTGTTTTAATTACTATTGCTTTATAGTACAGTTTGAGATCAGGTATGGAGACTCCTCCAGAGCACCTTTTATTGTACAAGATTGTTTTAGCTATTCTGGGTTTTTTGTTTTTCCATATGAAGTTCAGAATTGAACTTTCAATGTCTTTAAAAAATTGTGTAGGTATTTTGATAGGGATTGCATTGAATCTGTAGATTGCTTTTGGTAGGATGGCCATTTTTATTATGTTAATTCTCCCTATCCATGAGCAAGGTAGATCCTTCCATCTTCTCATGTCATCTTCAATCTCTTTCTTTAGGGTTTTGAAATTTTTTTCAAACAGGTCCTTCACTTGCTTAGTTAGAGTAACTCCTAAGTACTTTATATTGCTTGTAGCTAATGTGAAGGGTGTAGTTTTCCTAATTTCTTCCTCTGCAAGCTTGTCATTTGTGTATAGGAAGGCTACAGACTTTTTTGAGTTAATTTTGTATCCAGCCAATTTGCTGAAGGTGTTTATCAGCTGTAGGAGTTCTCTGGTGGAATTTTGAGGGTCACTTATGTAGACTATCATATCATCTGCAAATAGGGATAATTTGACTTCTTCCTTTCCCATTTGAATACCCTTGATCTCCTTATGTTGTCTTATTGCTCTGGCTAGAACTTCGAGTACTATATTGAAAAGATATGGAGAGAGTGGGCAGCCTTGCCTTGTTCCTGATTTTAGAGGAATTTCCTTGAGTATCTCACCATTTACTTTGATTTTGGCTATTGGCTTCCTATATATAGCCTTTATTATGTTGAGGAAAGTGCCTTGTATTCCCGATCTCTCTAAAACTTTAAACATGAATGGGTGTTGGATTTTATCAAATGCTTTTTCTGCATCCAAAGAGATGATCATGTGGTTTTTTATTTTCAGTTTGTTTATGTGGTGGATTACGTTGATGGATTTCCGTATATTAAACCATCCCTGCATGCCCGGCATGAAGCCTACTTGGTCATGATGAATGATATCTTTAATGTGCTCTTGTATTCGTTTTGCAAGTATTTTATTTAGAATTTTTGCATCGATGTTCATCAGAGAAATTGGTCTGAAATTCTCTTTCTTTGTTGAGTCTTTGTGAGGTTTAGGTATCAATGAGACTATGGCCTCATAGAATGAGTTTGGTAATGTTCCATCCCTTTCTATCTTTTGGAGTAGCTTGAAGAGTATCGGTATTAGCTCGCCCTTGAAGGTCTGGTAGAATTCTGCACTGAAGCCATCTGGCCCTGGGCTTTTTTTGGTTGGGAGACTATCAATGATTACTTCAATTTCTGTAGGGGAAATAGGGCCATTTAGCTTGTTTATCTGTTCTTCACTCAACTTTGGCAAGTGAAATTGATCAAGAAAATTGTCCATTTCCCTTAGATTTTCAAATTTTGTGGCATATATGCCTTCAAAGTAGGATCTTATGATTCTTTGTATTTCTTCAGTGTCTGTTGTTATGTCTCCCTTTTCATTCCTGATTTTGTTGATTTCAATACTGTCTCTCTGCCTTTTAGTTAGTTTGGCTAATGGTCTGTCTATCTTGTTGACTTTCTCAAAGAACCAGCTCTTGGTTTTGTTGATTCTTTGGACTGTTTTTTTAGTTTCTATTTTGTTATTTTCACCCCTGAGTTTGATTATTTCCAGACGTCTACTCCTTTTGGGTGTTTCTGTTTCTTTTTTTTTCTAGGGCTTCCAGTTGTGTCGTTAAGGTGTTTATGTGTGATGCTTCCAATTTCTTTTTAAAGGCACTTAGTGCTATGAATTTTCCTCTTAGCACTGCTTTCAATGTATCCCACAAATTTGCGTATGTTGTTCCTTCATTTTCATTGAATTTCAGAAACTCCTTGATTTCTTTCTTTATTTCTTCCCTGACCCAGGTGTCATTTAGCAGAGAGTTGTTTAATTTCCACATACGTGTAGGCTTTTTGTTATTTCTGTTGTTGTTGAATTGCAGTCTAAGCCCATGATGATCTGATAGGATACAAGGTATTATTTCAGTCCTCTTGTATCTGTTGAGGCTTTCTTTGTGAACTATGATGTGATCAATTTTGGAGAAGGTTCCATGGGGTGCAGAGAAGAAGGTATATTCTTTCTTGTTTGGGTGAAAGGTTCTATAGATATCTGTTAGATCCATTTGACCCATGGCATTGGTTAATGATGTTATTTCTCGGCTTAGTTTCTGTTTCGATGACTTGTCCTTCAGTGAGAGTGGGGTGTTGAAGTCTCCCACTATTATTGTGTGGGGATCGATGTGTGGTTTAAGCCTTTTTAGCAGATCTTTTACAAATGTGGGTGCCCTTGTATTGGGAGCATAGATGTTCAGAATTGTGATGTCATCTTGGTTGACTTTACCTTTGATGAGTATGAAGTGTCCATCCTCATCCCTTTTGATTAATCTTGGTTGAAAGTCTATTTTGTTCGATATTAAAATGGCTACGCCTGCTTGCTTCTTGTGACCATTTGCTTGGAATATTTTTTTCCAACCTTTTATCCTGAGGTAATGCCTATCATTATGGGTGAGATGTGTTTCTTGAATGCAGAAGAATGTTGGATCCTGTTTATGCACCCATTCAGTTAGTCTGTGTCTTTTTATTGGAGAATTGAGACCATTGATGTTGAGAGATATTAACGACCAGTTACTATTAAGAGTCTTAATTTTGATGTTGGTTCCAGTTGAGCGTTTGTGTGGTTGTGTTTTTGCCATGGTATAGTTATCTATTTCCTGAGTAGTTTTGGTTGTAGCTTGCCCCTTTGGGATGGAGTTTTCCTTCTAGTATCTTCTGTAAAGCTGGATTTGTGGATAGGTACTGTTTGAATTTGATTTTGTCATGAAATATTTTGTTTTCTCCATCAATGTTTATTGATAGTTTTGCTGGGTAAAGTAGTCTGGCCTGGCATCTGTGGTCTCTTAGGGTTTGCAGGATTTCTGTCCAGGCCCTTCTGGCTTTGATGGTCTCTGCTGAGAAGTCGGGTGTAATTCTGATAGGTTTGCCATTAAATGTTATTTGGCCCTTTTCCCTTGCAGCTTTTAATATTTTTTCTTTGTTCTGTATGTTTTGTGTTTTGATTATTATGTGACGGGCAGTTTTTCTTTTCTGGTCAATTCTATTTGGTGTTCTGTATGCCTCTTGTATATTTATAGGCATCCCTTTCTTTAGATTGGGGAAATTCTCTTCTATGATTTTGTTCAGAATAGTTTCTGGGCCTTGGAGTCTGATATCTTCTCTTTCTTCAATGCCTATTATCCTCAGATTTCTTCTTTTCATGGTGTCCTTAATTTCTTGGATGTTTTGTGTCAGGAGTTTTCCAGATTTGGCATTTTCTTTAATGGTTGCTTCAAGATCTGAGATTGTATCTTCTAGATTTGAGATTCGTTCTTCCATCTCTTGGATTCTGTTAGAAAAGCTCAGCACTGTGTCATTCGCCTTCTTCTCTGAGACCTCACGTTCTCGTTTTTCTTCTGTCTGTGTGTTTATCATTGAATCCATTTTCATCTTCATATCTTGAACAGATTTTTTTATTTCTTTCATTTGGTTGTTTATATTTTCCTGAAAATTTTCCAGTTCCACTCTATGTGTTTCTTTTATGTCTCGCACCTGCTTCATTGCTTCTTCCTGCATCTGATTTCTAATTTTAATTGCTTCCTCCATTACCATCCTCATTACCAGGGATTTGAGGTCATTTTCTTGTGTTTCCATTGTATGTGAGTTCTCCGGATTGTTTTCTTTGGGATAGCTGGGAACTGGAGACTCCATGTTGTTTTGGGGTTTTTTGCGTATGCTTTTACGCTGTCCCTTAGATATTTTGCCGTCTCTGTTTTTTTTTGGTAACTTCCAGAGTTGAGTGGAGGGAGTCTGGTGATAGATTCACTTGTTTTCTCACGATTTCCGTAGGCTGGAAGCCCTGATACTTCACTTGTGTGAATGGCGGGAGGTTAGCCCTATCGTTTTGGGCTCTCACAGCCAGTGGTCCTCAGCTCCCCTTTGCTGTGGGTCCTGCAATCGTTCTCTGTCTCTGAATGATCGTTTGGTCAGGCCAAGGTATCCACAACCTTTTGGGTCCCCTGCCAAGTCCAGCCAGGGATACTGGGCCTGAACCACGCGTGGAGCTCAGCTAGTTTCTCAGGGCCTGAACCGTCCGCCACAGCAGGAGAATTGCGACTGTACTGAGCAAGCATTCAGGGTGGAAGTGAGCGCCCTGCCCAGTTTGTGTCACAGCAGGAAAACCAAGTCTGCGCTGAGCACACACCCAGGGTATAACTGAGAGCTCCGCCCAGCCCGCGTCACAGCAGGAAAACTGCCGCAGCACTGAGCAAGCTCCCAGAATATAACTGAGAGCTCCGCCCAGCCTGTGTCACAGCAGGAAAACTGCCACAGCCCTGAGCAAGCACCCAGAGTATAACTGAGAACTCTGCCCAGCTCGTGTCACAGCAGGAAAACTGTGTCTGTGCTGAGCCAGAGCCCAGGGTAGAAGCGGGCACCCCGCCCAGCCTGTGTTACAGTAGAGGAGCTGCGCCTTGGGCAGAATTGCCCGCCGAGCCGAGCCCGCCTCTCCACAGCACAGCTCACTGAGCAAACCCAGGGCTCCGGGGCCGAACCGTCCGCTGAGTCCAGCCTGGGTCTCAAGGCCACGCGACCCAAATCCTGCCCAGAGTCCCCTCGCCCGTCCACCGCACTAATCGCCTCCACTGGAAGGCTCTGAGCTGCAAACCTCAGCCACCGCCTCTGTCGCCACTGGAACCGCCGTCGCTGGTGCCCGAGCCACTGGGGGAGCTGCTGGTAGCACTGCTGTCCCAAAAGCCGCCGCCGCTCTGATCCGAGAAAGTCCTCGTTCCTCCCGTGTGCAGGGGGAGGCAGGTCCTCCGCACCCTGGTCCCTCCGAACCGTGGAGCACTTCTGCTGCCGTGGTGTGGGGACCTTGGTGTTCCTGGCTCAGAAATCTGTGCAATTCCCTGAATTGTTCGCTGGAGCTTTCAAACACGGTCCACACTGCTCGCCGCCATCTTGGATCTCCCCCTTTGGTAGAATTTTTGTGGTCACTGATGTATACTATCAAATCATCCAAGAATAGTGATAATTTGACTTCTTCCTTTAGAATTTTTATCCTCTTGATCTCCTTTAGTTGTCTTATTGCTCTAGCTAGGACTTCAAAGACTATATTGAAGAGGTACTGAGAGAGTGGACAGCCTTGTCTTGTTTCTGGTTTCAGTGGAATTGATTTAAGTTCTTCTCCACTTAGTTTGGTGTTGGCTATAGGCTTGCTGTATATTGCCTTTGCTGTGTGTAGGTATGTGTCATGTATCTGTGATTTCTCCAAGACTTTAAACATGAATGGGTGTTGGATTTTGTCAAGTGATTTTTCAACATCTAAGGAGATAATCAGATAGTTTTTTTTCTTTCAGTTTGTTTATGTGATGGATTACATTGATGGATTTCCGTATATTGAAACAGTCCTGCATGTCTGGGATGAAGCCAGCTTGGTCATGGTGAATGATTATTTTATGTTTTCTTAGAGTCAGTTTGAGAGTATTTTATTGAGTATCCTTGCATCTATGCTTTTAAGAGAAATTAGTCTGAAATTCTTTTTCTTTGTTGGGTCATTGTGCGGCTTAGGTATCAAGGTGACTGTAGGCTCATAGAATGAGTTTGGTAATGTTCCTTCAGATTGTATTTTGTGGAATAATTTAGAAACAGTTTATATTAGATCTTCTTTGACAGTCTGGTAGAATTCTTCACTGAATCCATCTGGCCCTGTTCTTTTTTTTGGGGGGGGTGACTTTTGATGGCTGCCTCTATTTCCTTAGGACTATTTAATTTGTTTACCTGATCTTGAGTCAATTTTGGTAGTTGGCATCTATCTAGAAAATTGTCCATTTCACTTGGATTTTCAAATTTTGACATATAGCTTTCAAAATAAGCCCTCATGATTCTTTGGATTTCCTAGGTGTCTGTTATTCTGTATCCCTATTCATTTCTGATCTCATTGATTTGAATATTCTCCCTCTGCCTTTTAGTTAGTTTGGCTAAGGGTTTGTCTATCTTGTTGATTTCCTCAAAGAACCAGCTCTCAGTTTCATTGATTCCTTGAATTGTTCTCTTTGTTTCTAACTTATTGATTTCAGGGCTGAGTTTGATGATTTCTAGCCATCTAATCTTATTTGGTGTGTCTGCTTCTTTTTGTGCTAGAGCATTCAAGTGTACTGTTAAGTTGCTAGTATGAAATCTCTCCAATTTCTTTATAAAGGCACTTAGTGCTATATAGTCTCCTGTTAGCACTGGTTTTATTGTGTCCCATAAGTTTGGGTATGTTGTGCCTTCAGTTTCATTGAATTCTAGGAGGTTTTTCATTTCTTTTTTTATTTCATCCCTTACCTAGAGGTCACTGAGTAGGAGTCGTTCAGTTTCCATGAGCTTGTTTGCTTTCTGTTCTTTCGGTTGTTGAGTTCCAGCTTTAATCCATGGTGGTATGATAAAAAGCGAGGGATTATTTCAATCTTCTTGTATCTGTTGAGGTTTACTTTGTGACAAAGTATACGGTCACTTTTGGAGAAAGTTCCTTGAGGTATTGAGAAGAAGGTGTATTCTTTTGTGTTGGGTGGGATTTCTATAGATATTAGTTAGGTCCATTTGATTCATTATATCTATTAGTTTCATTATTTCTCCATTTAGTTTCTATCTATTGGGGAGAGTGGGGTGTTAAAGTCTCCCACTATTTTTTTTCAAGACAGGGTTTCTCTGTGTATCCTTGGCTGTCCTGGACTCACTTTGTAGACCAGACTGGCCTCAAACTCACAGTGATCCTTCTGCCTCTGCCTCCTGAGTGCTGGGATTAAAGCCTTGCACCACCATGTCTGGCAAGTCTCCCAATATTAATATGTGTGGTTCGATGTGTGCTTTAAGCTTTAGAAAGGTTTCTTTTATGAATGTGGGTGCACCTGATTTTGGGGCATAGAAGTTCAAAACTGAGACATCCTTTTGGTGTATTTTTCCTTTGATGAGTATGAAGTGTCCTCCATTTCCTTTTATTATTTTGGTTGAAAGTCTGTTTTATTAGATATTAGAATGGCTACTCCAGCTTGATTTCTTCAGTTTGCTTGAAATACAGTTTCCCAGCCCTTTATCCTAAGGCAATGTTCATATATATTGCTAAGGTGTGTTTCTTTTATGCAACAGAATGATGGGGCCTATTTTTACATCCATTCTGTTAGCCTCTGTCTCTTTATTGGGGAAGAGAGGCCACTGATGTTGAAGATACTAATAGCCAGTGGTTGTTGCTCTCTTTCTTTCTTTCTTTCTTTCTTTCTTTCTTTCTTTCTTTCTTTCTATGTTCATAATGGTAGACTGTGTATGCATGCACTTTCTTTCCTTTGTTTTTTGCAGCTCTGGGGTTATTTATTTCTTTTGTTTTTCTGGGTGAAGTTATCCTCCTTGGGTTGGAGTTTTTCTTCTAGTATCTCCTGTAGGGCTGGATTTGTGGCTAGGTACTGTTTAAACTTGGTTTTGTTGTGGAATATCTTGTTTTCTCCATCTATGGTGATTGAAAGTTTTGCTGAGTATTGTAGTCTGAGTTGGCATCTGTGGTCTCTTAGTGTCTACATGACATCACTCCAGGCCCTTCTAGCTTCCCTAGCCTGTGTTTTCTCTGTTGAAAGATCAGGTGTAAAGGAGAGACTTGATACTCTATGAGCATATACAGGGGGAGGAGGTCCCACTCAGACACAGACATAAAGGAGGGGAGTAGGGGGAAAGTGGGAGGAAGAGAGGAACGGGAGGATACAAGGGATGGGCTAACAACTGAGATGTAATATGAATAAATTAATTTAAAAAATTTTAAAAAAGAAAAAGAAAGATCAGGTGTAATTCTGATAGGTTTGCCTTCATATGTGACTTGGCCTTTTTCTCTTGCAGCTCTTAATATTCTTTCTTTGTTCTGTATGTTTAGTGTTTTGATTATTATGTGTAAGGAGGATTTTCTTTTTTTTTTCTCCTTTATTTATTTATTCTTGTTACATCTCAATGGTTATCCCATCCCTTGTATCCTCCCATTCTTCCCTCCCTCCCATTTTCCCCTTATCTTTAGGTTTGGGACGTGTTCTTCTATGATTTTCATCAAAATACTTTCTGGGCTCTGGAACTGGGAGTCTTCTTTTTCTTCTATTGCTATTGTTCTTTGGTTTGGTCTTTTCATAGTGTCCCAAATTTATTGGATGTTCTGTGTCAGGAGCTTTTTAGATTTAACACTTTGTTTGACTATTTTATTGACTTCTTCAGACATATCTTCTATCCTTGAGATTCTTTCTTCCACCTCTTGTATTCTGTTGGTGATGCTGTGTCTGTAGATCCTGTCTTCTTCCTAGGTTTTCTATTTCCAAGCTTGTCTCAGATTGCGTTTTCTTCATTGGTTCTATCTCCATTTTTAGGTCTTGAGTCCTTGTGTTCATATGTTTCTCCTGTTTGATTGTAGTTTCTTGGTTTTCCCTAATTTCTTTAAGCCATTTGTTCAATTCTTTCATCTCTTTCTTTGTGTATTCCTGTTCTAGTTTGAGGAATTTATTTCCCTCCTTTAAGGCCTCTATCATTTTCATAACTTCCATGTATCAGATGTGAAATTATCTCCAGGGCTTGTTGTGGTGATGGGACTGTTGGTTTCTGTTGGTATCCAATGGTCCTGGTAGTTGTTGTTTGTGTTCTTATGCTGAACTTTTTCCATTGTATCTGGTGTTAGCTGGCTTGGTGGTTTCTTATGGTCATACCGTTTGGGGGCAGGTATAGACAATAGGTATTTGGCCCTGCACATTACTCACTTCTGTTTATATCATTGTCTCTTGGCTCCCTGTTTATGATCCACTGAGGTCAGGCACCTCTGTTTAGTTCACTGTCTCTGTTGACTCCCTCATTGTGAACCAGGTAAGCTAGGGAGCAGGCGGAAAGATATTGATGTAGAGAGCTGCTCCAGTACACCAGCTTGCCTCTAGGAATCAGAGGGCAATGTGTGACCCTGGAGCTTTAGCAGCCCACAGTTCTCTCTGGGCCTACAAAGTCAGAGATTGCACTTAGGCCAGGCAAGCTGCCGCCAGTCCCTGGTGTGCATGCACCCCTGCCAGGGGGACCAGCGAAGCTTTCGTGGGTTGGCCTGGGGACTTGAGGTCAGATCTGTTTGTTTTCTAGGCTGCGAAGTCTTCAGTGGGCCATCAGCCACAGACTCTGAAGTACCTGCAACACATAGCTCACTCTGGGCTCCAAAGATCAGAAATTGTACTCCTGCAAGGCAAGAGTGGCCAGACCTTGGAGAGAGTGGCCATGACTCCAGGAACCAGGGGAGATTTCTTGGGATTCATTGGGCAGCCTGAAGCCAGACTCTCCCATGCTCTGCACAATTTGCACCTCTCTCACCTGGGGATCAACAGTACTGGTGTTTTGTATTTCTCAGTTTGGTCCTCAGGTTGCTGTACAGTCACTGTTGTCCTGCTGATCAAATAACGTATGTGTTGGGCGTGGTCATCTTGGTTCTTCCCTGAAATCTGAATTCTTAATGATTGCGTAAAAGTTTACTTTTGTGTATAATATTTAAATAGTTTATTTTTATACTCCTCTCATTGGCCACTTTTATACTGTAAATCATGCTATAATGAACATTTATATTAAATTGTATTGAGAAACATTGAATATTGTATTTGAATAGTGTATTAGAAGGATAGAAAATTGTCCCATAGCTATGGACATAATTATATTTTGATTTAATGTAAGGATTAGGAAAAATAATAAATATGGACTTAAAATTTTCATAATGCATACTTCACTTATTTAAAGATATTTCTCAAACCCTTCAGCTTAGACCTTTACTAGTAAATGTGCCTCTAGAACTTTTCTAGCAAGGAGAAAAATCATCTCCAATTACTTGCACTTCTATGGTGACCACTAGAACGGTCTCCATTTTTGCAGATTCTTGGTTTTCCTACCTCTGTTTTGTAATTATCTGTGACCTTTATTCTTCCTCCACTGGGTTGATCTTTCTGTAGCTAAGAGAACTCTGTCACACTGTTCCAAATACATTCTCAGGGCACCACTCACTTTGCCTTCCTATTTTGACACCCAGAAGTCCTATTTGTCTATTTATCCATTCTTTCTTACTGATCATTTGCCTTTATGCTTTAGTTTAAATTATGTTCCTAAGAGGCCCAAATTGGTATTTTGCCCCAGAAGACAATTTTCTAATTATACCTCTTTCCTAAATATTGCATATTAAAATAAATTAGTTTATGTTTTAGCAATTACCTAAAATTTATCTAGTGTGTCTCATTTAACTATCTGTGGACTTTTATATGAATATTTAATACTTTGATGACTATATTGTACATTGTTTTAATGCATTTGAGGGCTCATGCAAGACCTACTTCTTTATGTCTACAGGGTTTTTAATTTTCCCAATAAACTCTGCTGAGGGATCTCAGTATTTATTCTGCAGAAACAACCTCACGCTGTTAAGGGTACACAGTATATTTTAACACTTCATAAAGTTTGTACCCTTGCGTGTGTGTGTGTGTGTGCACGCGCATGTGTTGCTTGGGACCCAACTCCAGGACTTAAAAGCACTGGACCACTGAACTACACATCCAGACCTTGGTTTGTTGACAAAGACTGTTACTGTATCTATGAAACTGCCTAGACCTCCCACCAAGTCCAAGGGTCATTAACTCCATAGTCTCCTGCCTCAGCACCTCAGGTGCAGGAATTACTTCTCTCTTTCTCTTCCTTGTTTTCCTGTTCACTGTCTCTGTCTCTGTCTCTCTCTCTTTCACTGTCTTCTGTCTGTCTGTCTGTCTATCATCTATCTAACCCATTTCCGTTCTCTCCTCTCTCCCTCCCTTTCTCCCTCCCTTCTCTCTCCTCCCCTCTCTTGCCTAGTACATTATGCTATTCTCTTGCTTCTGCCTTGGAGGCATATGACACCATGCCTGTCTGACAGTACATATTATGAAGAATCTACATTTTTACAAGGGCCTACTGAATACATTGTCATCCTACAGAACTCACTAAACTCTTAGTCACTCCATGAAGGTAGAATTAATTATCCTAGTTTACATAAGATTTATAAGACTTGTAAAAGTTGTATGTTATACAGTATTCTAGTAAATTTATGAGGAAAATTATTACAATTTTAAAGCTCTTAAATATAATACTTGAGTCTAGAAATTGTCATGATTTGCAGTGTATGTAACAAAAAGGTACTTTATACAATTACCATACCTGTTTTCCCACTTAGTATTGTGATGAAAGGTTCTTTTTTGGTTTGGTTTGGTTTTTGGTTTTTGGTTGTTGATTTGGTTTGGTTTGGTTTTCTCTGTGGAGCTCTGGATGTCTTCGACTTGCTTTGTAGACCAGCCTGGCCTCAAATTCATAGAGATCTGACTGCTTCCTCTTCCTTGAGTGCTGAGATTACAGGAGTGTGCCATCACGCCCGGCTTGTGATGAGAAGTTTTTAAATGTGACATGCCAGAAAAGGAGTCACAGAGAAGCTGATGGCAACCACATAAGCCATAGTTTCCTTACAGAACATAATAGAACTTCAAGAAGGTTGCTTGATTTAGTTAGCTTATGAAAAAATTGTCTCTGTTCCCTATCTTCTTAACCAATAACAAAGTCCTACATTTATTTTTACAATTTGAGCATGTTCATAGAACAGACTAGCATAAAATACCAAGCAGCTTGCAAGATATTGCATCCTGACCAACAGAGTTGTACTCCCTGAACTGTGTAAAGAAGAAAGGAGACAACCGATGCCTCAAAGTTCCTCTAACTTTAGAACATGTGTCATGGTGTAAACACATCTTCTATACCTACATACAATGTATTAAATAAAAAAAGAAATGTTTGCTTAAAATATAAAGAAAATTAATTAAAAATTTCAAAGGGATGCATAAAATTTATTCAATTTTCAATGTTTTGATTATGTGCAAAATATTTTTCACTCAGATTAATAGCTCTTTTTGAAACCTGTATTTAGTTTAATCTTTCAATTCTCCTACTCCTGCATCTTACATTTACAGCTTAAATATATTTAGTATATTAATAGATATAGATATATAGATAGATTATCCCTATGCATTGAGATTAATCAGAATTTTTTTACATTTATTTTGTATTTTTTGACATCTTCATACACGGATTCAATGAACTTTAGTCACTTTCCCCCCCTGCTAGCCCCTATGATCGCCCCTGTTCCCTCACTTTAAACTTTCTTCCTAACAAGGCTCCCCTCTACATTCACGTCTTTGCATGTGACCCACTTGTTTTAATTATGGTCTATATAAACTCAGGTAGCAGTTTATTTCCTAAAGTAAAGACAACTTATCAGCGGCTATCCTACTAGAGAACATGACACGCATCCTCCAAGCACTACTAACTGTCGGTACTCCCTCAGGGAGGATGCTTCATAAGCCCTTCCATATCCCATGGTGGTCCCAGTCTCATGCAGGAGACACACGTGCAGTCACTTCACAAGTCCAGGGACCGTGTCATATCTAGATGATGCATTTTTATAATATATTCGCAACTTTCAGATCTATTTTTTTTCTCTCTTTCGTACAATATCCTTTGAACCTTGGAGAGGGTGATACAGATGATCCGTTTAGGCTGAGCCCTTTACCATCACTTATGGTTGTCATCTTGAAGAGTCAGAAGTTGCTGCATTAACTGTCACTCACTGCAAAAGTGATAAAGGCTAAGAGTGGAACTTGCCTGTGGATATACCCATAAGTATTTTAAAAGAAGTTTGATCACATGTGCATTTGGTAAAATGATAGTAGTACATTTCCCCCTAAGGTCTAGCTATAATCTTTCCTTCCACCAACTCTTGGCAAGTGTTACTGTATTAGCCATGCATTTACCCCTTTGGAGGGGTTCCTTTTTTTTTTTTTTTTTTTTTGAGACAGGGTTTCTCTGTGTCGCCTTGGCTGTCCTGGTCTCGCTTTATAGACCAGGGTGGCCTCGAACTCACAGCAATCCACCTGCCTCTGCCTCCCGAGTGCTGGGATTAAAGGCGTGCGCCACCACGCCCTGCTTGGAGGGGTTCTTAAAGCCAATCAGGGAGCACTTTTTGTTATCCCAGTAATATCCATGACACTCTTGCACCAATATCTACATTTTTGCCTGGCCAACTCACAACTCAGTTGAGCTATTGATTTTTCTCTCCCGGCAGCCTGCGTAACATTTCATGACACTGGAAAAGCTAACAGGCAGGGAGAACGACACTTCCGCATCTTGTGACCCGTTGTGTGTGCTGCCTTCAGTAACAACGGTTATCATCAGGTTCTAGTGGGTAACCAAGAGTAACTGCGATAGCTTACAATGTTTGGAGGAAGACATGCTGATCAATACCTTATAATGAGGTATGCTACATCTTGGCCTGGGACATTTGTCTCATAACCTATGGTTTCTGAGAGGAGAATTATCCCGCCACATATAGTTTCTTCCTTAAGTTGTATTTTCAGTAATCTTGTAAAATAGTAAGTTTTCATATGACATTTTCATGCACACTTAGTGTTATTTTTTTTTTCTCCTCTCATTTCCTTCTCTATCATATCCTCACCTTACCTTCCATACTTAAATTTTTCTACCTCATTATTCCCCTTTCCACCTTAATTTTACCCATATTCTACTATGCCCTTTCTCTTAAGGCCTCCCTTTTGATCTTCCTGGCCATTACAACACACTGCTCTATGAAATCATAGTTAAGAGTCTGCATATGACGGGGAACATATGGTGCTGGCATTCGGGCCTGGGATACTTTTTTTTTTCAGTTTATTGCCCAGTGACATTCATTTTCTTGCAAATTGTATTATTTCACTTTCTTTTACATATGAATACAATTCCACTGTGTACGTGGACCACATTTTCATTACTTTTTCCTGTAGGCTGGCTTCATTATCTGACTATCGAGGGTAGCATGACAGTGAGCAGAGTTACACAAGCGTCTCTATAATAAGGTAAAGAGTCTTTGATGTATATGACCAGGTGTATATGGTGTATATGGTATAGCTGGATCACATCCCGCTATATTTTCAGCCTTTTGAGGAAGCTTCACATTGATTTCCATAGTGGTTGCACAACACTACTACCAGTAGTGTATAAAAGTTCCCTCTTCCTTAAATCCTCATCACGTTTATGCCCCTGCCATTCTGACTGGTTTGTTTTCTTCTATGATTCTATTAAAACTATAGATTTTAATAGATTCTTCTCATTATATGTCCATAATTCATAAACTTGCTTTCTATGGTAGTCAAAAGTTCATGTGTGTTCCGTTCATACCCTTTTAAATTTTATCATAAGCCTTGACAGAATAATCCAGCTCCCTTCTCTTGCATTCCTACTACTAATATTTTGTCCTCCACATGACCCGTTTTATTGGTGTGGCTTTCCAGTAAACTTTTCCTTTAACTTGGCCTATTTGCTTTTTCCGTTGCTAGCATGACCTGTAGTTAGTTCACCTTTCTCCAGTGTCACTTGTCTCTTTATTGATTCTACTTTTATATTATGACTTAATTTCCATATTTCAATCATCTGCTTTTTGTGTTCCATTTGAAAATATTTGACTTCTTTGTTGTTTCTTTTTTGTCCTCTTTCAATTACATAAATATATCTATACTACTCTTTTGACTCCTGAGTCTAGAATTTGTCTATGTTGTCTTCATCGGGGACCTAAAATATGAGATGGTTATTTTTGGAAGAGGCATGTTGTCTGCATTTCTTATGTTACTTGTATTTCTGGGCTGGGGTCTGCCTATCTGGTTGCCTGTGTTCCTTCAGAAGAAGCTTCTGCAATGTTAGAAGTGCCCGACATCTAGTATTTTGGAGCTGTTTTCCTCTGCTGAACTGGTATTCAGGAAAGTAGGTTTTATTCATAGAGCTCTGTATGAAGGGTTCTGTCTAAGCCAATATTCACTACCTAGAAGTTAACCCATGCCGAAAATAGAGTGCAAGTTGACTGTATATTGCTTTTAGTCTCACTGTTGTTTTCTGGAATCATAGATTCTCTGTACTGTCTTCCTACACCTACTCTGGGTTATACTAAGTGTTGATTTTTACTAGTCCTATTCTTTTCTTTCTTCCACTTCTGTGTGGAATTTTCTTATGGAGCTAATTAGCTCTGCTTCATGAGCAGGTGTAAGCTTGAGACACTGATTCGTCACAGTTGTTTTCCATGTGGCCATGCCAATGACATTCTCACTATTTCCCAGTTTCCTGTTGCACTGTTGATGACAGTCATGGATATAGAAGTCTCTGGTGGCTCTGCTAGAAATTCTCAATCTGTGGTAATTTAAATGAGAAATGTTCCCTAGGCTCAGGTACTTGAACATTCAAGATTTCCAGCTGATTGTGTGCTGTTTCAGGCATACTATGGAACTGTAGTGTGATTTATCTTGTACACCTGGCCTTTTAAATAATTATCAATTGCTAGTCAACTGGCACAGAAAATTATATCCACTCTCTCCATATATATTCAATATAATACTTGAAGTTTTAGCTAGAGAAATAAGACAACAAAAGGACATCAAGGGGATACAAATTTGAAGAAGTCAATGCGTTTCTATTTGCAGATGATATGATAGTGTACATAAGTGACCCCAAAAATTTTACCAGAGAGCTCCTACAGCTGATCACCACCTCCAGCAAAGTAGCTGGACACAAAATTAACTTAAAATATCGTTACCTCTCCCCTTTATGCACATGATAAGTGGGATCAGAAAGAAACTAGGGAACAGGTCTCTGAAGCCCTATTATAGATATATACAAAGCCATACCCAGGTGTACATTCTAGTGTAAAGACTAGAATGTTCTTGGCTCAGCTAGAGAATTCTTCTCTAGACATCTGGTGTTTTATCTCTTTCTCAATACACCATTCTTTTTTCAATTCTATTATATGTGTTAACTTTCCCAACCAGGCTGAGGGCTCTCTCCGAGAAATCTTGTCTCTTCCTCTTTATATGACCTATGGGTAAAGCACATTCATACACACACACACACACACACACACACACACACACACACACACACACCACTAAATTGAGTTGAACTGAAATAACTTTTATATCTTAACTAACAATGATGGAACAATTACCAGACCAGAGTTTCAGAGACAGGGCTCTCTCTTGCTGTTTTACCACACACTGCCTTGGCCACCTTGAGCAAATCTATAAGCCTTCCTGAGAGTCAATTCTTTCTTTTCTGAAAGGTGAAACTATCTGCTCCTCCGTACATGGTTCCTGAGATAATAGCATGAGAAAATGTACATGAAATTACTTTAGCAATGTAAACCACTCTAAGAATTAATGAATTTCATTTCCTAATAGCAAGTGAACCGTTTCTGTTATATGAATTCAATGTGTTTAGTATTCACAGACCAGCTATTATAAAATAGTAAGTAGATGTTATTTGAGGAATACTTGCAATAATTCTGTACAGGCAAAAGTATTCACTTCTTGGTGACTCTTAAGTTGTCCATCAATGCGAATTTCTTAATTTTAAGAATTTTTACCTCCACAATTTATCATAAAGCATAGTACAATATCAGTATCAATATTAATATGTCAATATACAATAAGCCATTATTTAGTAAATTTATCGTGTTGCACTAATTGCTTGAACAGCAAAAGGAGGCTTCCAGATAATCTTTGGAAGCAAAAGAGACATAACTAGAAAATAAAACCTTAGTATAAACTAGCCTGATAGGTGAATTAAACAGGAACACATTAGCAGGAAAAAGGCATTTATGGAGATCCAGAGACATTGCCAAATTTAGAAACTGGTTCATCCATAGCTTTACTTAGAACTAATAATCTCCTGGAACACATCAATTTTATTACATATGTTTTTTATTAATTCATTATTTTCTCCTTCAAATTCAGATGTAAAAATAGAAATAAAACAAAATAATAGTTTTTCGAATAATGGTTTCCTATTAGAGAAAGGTAAAAAGGCAACACGTTCATAGACCTTTGAAGTTTTACTTTTGCTGTATTAACCATTAGTTGGTTGACACATGTTTTTGATGAAGCTTTTTTTAGAGTTGTGTCTCCTAGGTGACTTTAAATCAAGCCAACTTGACTATAAAGATTGACCCTGTAGGCCCTGCAGGTAAAGAGCAGGCCTGAGATCACTCACAATCTCATCCCGAGGAACCTCACATTGCCCTCAAGAAGCCATCCAATCTCCCAAGGCTGTTGTATGGGGCCCAGGAAAATCCCTCCCTGTACTTTGGCTTTGGTGTGTCTCCTTGGTCCCCGTCACATTTGAATTCTGGACCTCCTAAACAATACACACCATACTTTCTTGCTGCCTCTTTGCCTTTTTGCTCCCTGTTACCCATTACACAAAACGCTACTTAAAGGAGGCGCCACAGCTTGCATCTGATCCTCTTTACATCTGACACTCATTGAGCAGGGAGTAGACACTTGAGAGAAATGGGCAGGGGCAAGGGAGCTGTGTTTCTGCTGATGGGATTTGCAGCATCTCTGAGAGCAATCTTGCCTCCATGATGATGCTTTGAAAAGGCTTCTGGGAGCTTTCTGACCTGGCTCAGTTTGGTGAACTGGCAGCACAGTATCCAGGAAGACCAGGTTGAGCTCAGGCACCCTGAAACCATCTTCCTCACATCCTGCCAGCTCAATCTCACATAGTGGCTCTTGCTGGAACTATCTTAAGATGCGGTTTGCCTCTCTAGTTTATCTAGAATCTCCAAACTCTCATGTTAAAAAATTATCTGTATGGGAATTGTTTGGTTTTTTTCCACATGTAAAATAAATCAGTATGCTTGTATCTGCTGTAGTTTGGTTTTCTCTCTTGGCCATTCTGATTGGAGTAATTTTAATTTTCATTTCCTTGATTTCTAAAGATGTTGAACGTTTTAAAATATTTCTTATCTTACAGTGTTTCATCTTTTGAAAACTTTCTGTTTAGCTCATGCCACATTTTTTAATTGGATTGTTTTTCTTGATGTTTAGCTTTTTTCATTCTTTCTCAAAGATTCTAAAAATGACTTACTTGTAGCTTTACAATAATACATTTTAAGCAGGAATTTACTGGATAAGGGGGTGCCACAATGCTTGATGAAGCATTGCTTTTGTGTATGTTTCTAGGGGTACTTTCAGAAGATAATGACGTGGCTTGGTAGACTAAGGAAAATCCACTCTCATTGTGAGTACATCCATAGCAGTCATCTGGAGATAGGTGGAACAAACAAGAGAAGAGAGAAGGATTCTCTTTCTCTGTCAGAATAAGATACCCTTCTTGTCCACCCTTGGACATCAAAACTCCAGATTCTTCAGCCTTTAAACTCTTGGACGTGTACCAACATTCTTCTGGGGTCTTTAGGCCTTCAGTCTAATGACGCTATTGATTCTTTTGATTCTGAGACGTTTGAATTTGAACTGAGCTATGTTATTTATGTCCTACAGTCTTCAGTTCATGAAACCTCTTTTTTGCAACCTCCACAGCTGCCTAAGCCAATTGTTGTAGTAAAACACACACACACACACACACACACACACACACACACACACACACAGGAGAGAGAGAGAGAAAGAGACAGAGAGAGACACAGAGAGACAGAGAGAGACGTAGAGAGAGAGAGAGACTCCTACCTATGAGGATTTACCTTTTATTTCTTTCATGATAGGTTTATTAGATATTAAAGGCATCTTTAATTTGTGGGTTTTTAAATGTACAGCTGTGATATCAAATTTTAATCTCCTCCATAGTGAAAGAGTGAAGGGCATCTGCCTTTATGTATGTATGCTCTCACTCTCTGCCCTCTCTCTACTCATCCAAACTTTCCGTTGGCTTCATGTCTCTGGAAAATCCATAAATAAAAGATTTAACCTAGACTCTGTTTTCCCACACTTACACAGTCAATGTGTGTTCATAAGGTGGAACAAAAGGACCTTCAAGCACCCATGTCAACTGATTCCACAGGTAATCACAAACAATACATCCTCATCAGATTGCAAGAGACCATTGGGCAGCCCCAATCCAGAAGGGCTATTTTTCATTGCACGGCTGTGAAAGGCAGAGAAATGTGTTCTCATCCCTTTTAATGAAATTAATTCTATCTCTATTTTTTTAAAAAAAGAAAAATATGAAACCTTTAAAATTCAAGGCTGAGAGTTTGTAAAGCTGTTCTACCATGTTATCAAAGACTGGAGCTCCAAATTCCTGAAAGCAATAGGGAGAAATTATCATTCATATTTAGCTGTAATAGTCTTCTCATATGGGGGTCCTTGTTTGTACTGAAAGAAAACATCATTTACAACAAAGGTATCTAAACTACTCAGCTAGAATCACACTTCCATTTAAAAAAAAAAAGGTTTACCTAGGAAAGAACTACTCATCTTTGTTTAAATTTCCCAAAAGGCA
This sequence comes from Acomys minous, assembly GCF_964271855.1. NCBI lineage: Eukaryota > Metazoa > Chordata > Mammalia > Rodentia > Muridae > Acomys > Acomys minous. The sequence continues at coordinate 86,181,406 of NC_140492.1, read as the reverse complement.
GGTGCCTATGTCACCAACGTGGACACAATGATACATGACTTTGTTTGTTAAACGTTGTTGTTGTTGTTGATACCATGTGTGGGTCCATGATGAGTAGGGATGGGCGGGTGTGCACAGCCTGCTTGTGGAGCTCAGAAGACTTTGTAAAGTCTTTATTTCACTTCTACCTTTACGTGTCTTACTAATTGAACTCAGGTCGCTGGGCTTGTCTTGAGCCAACATGTTATCCTACTTTGTGGTTTAAATGGCAAAGAGCAATAGCATCTACTCCGTACTTTGCTCTTTAACCAGGTCCACAGAGGTGATCATTGAAGCCTCATGCTGGAAAGCCAAAGCCTCTAAGTCCTTGAAGTTTTATAATACTTGCACGAACTCAATTTATCTTCACCACCACTGCCACTCTCCACACACACAGCATGCTACTAGCTCCAAGCACTTGCACTATGGTGAAAAGAACAGATTTTTTGCTTTGCTAAGAAACTCAATTTTGAGGGTTGTTCACTGTAACAGCTAGCATCACCATAATCAAAGTCATTTATAAATATATCTTGGAGCCTCTCTTATAAGGAGAGTTTCATAAATATAGAATAAATGAATGTGTAAAACGGGGAGAGCATAATATCCATCTACATTGGATGTTTCTGTGGAAGAAATCAAATAATACAGATGAATGTCTAAAAAATGTTTTAAGTTCAAACCAGTAGTTTTACTGCTACTATTTTTACTACCAGAAGAAAAGGCAATGGAAAATAAAAATATAGGTAGAAACTTGAGGCATATTTCTTTTATAGAATAAAAACTACACTAAGGTTGACTACAGGTATAACCAACCATATAGTGGTATTTACTTAAGTCCTTCAATGTCCCAAAGACAGTGATTGTAGAGAGAGAACAGACTTTACACAAGGCCTGGGAGCATGCTGAAGAACAGGACAGCGGGATGAAGCAGAGAAGAGGTGTTCTGTTCTACACATCTGACATTTTCAAAGATCTAGAGGCAGACTTGGCAAAGCTGCATGCCAATCACATTTTAGTGACGTCAAAGTATTGTGTACAATTTAGTGAGAACACATAGAGCTCTGTGAATAGTAATGTCAGACTTAAAGCTAAAGAAAATGAGGCTAAGAAAGCAAACTGAGCTTGGAAAATTTAGGATTAGTTACATTTCAAGAAAATAAACTACAATCTTCAACTTTGTAAAAATGAAAACAATAGGCAAGCAGAAAATGATACAGAAGTACCTGCTTATGTAAACTTATGTGCAAAAATGTTTAATCTCTTATTTCTCAGCGTCAGAAAGCAAAAGAAACTTGGTTAGAAAAATAAGCTAGCAATTCTATGTTTTTCCATCTTATAGTCCTATGAACTTTATGTGTTAACCCTCATCTTTAATTTAGGTTCAAAACAGTACACTGTTGTCTCACATTCAAAACTGAGAAATACGAGGTCGAATGGCCGAGCCTGGTGACTTAGCTCCTAAACTGTGCTGCACAGTCCCTGCCATCATAGGCAGCATTCATGTCTCCTGGATTACCAGGAAGTGGATGAATGAAACTAGATGAAGACGTAAAATTTAAATGACCGTGTTTAAGACCAGAAAGGCTTGACATCAACACTTCTGAATTTCACAACAGGTACAAATGAGTTTAATTTTAGAATTAATTAAGTCTATTAATTAATTCTAATTAATTAATTTATCAAAACTCTGTAAAAATGACTAAAACGCATATTGAGGTCAAAGCAATAGTAACATTCCTAACATAAAATATGACAGATAACAGTAAAAAAAAAATCTACCAACAGAAGAAATGAGCAACTATAGCACAAAAGACTACATAATCAAGCTATAAAGTTGGTAATTATTTTTAAAAAGGAATAAATGAAAGTCTAGGCTATAAGTAATTGTATATTGAATATTTGGGTAGTTGTCTCTAGTCAGTGAAATCAAGACTTGAGGAACGGAACTATGAGGATCTTTTACTTTAGCATACTAGCATTAACAGGATTTTAGAATAATAACCATAATAAAGCCACAAACATCAGAAAGTAAATCTCTCCAACAATGTGAGTTGGGAAAAAAAAAACTATTGTGCTTGCTTGTGTTTTATGATAAAAACATTGTTTTATGGCTAATTCATAGGGAAAAAGTGAAGGGAATCACATACCATTTGTGATTGATATTTTTAGTTGCCAACTTGACTACATCTGGAATTACCTAAAAACCCAAGCTTCCAGGTCAAACCGTGAGAGATTTTTCTCGATTGGCTCACTTGAGGTGGGAAGTCCCACCTTGAATCTGTACTAGACCTTCTAGTGGCAGCTTATATAAAGAATATAGGAAAAGGAAGCTCCAGCTCTCTCTGCACACTTGTTCTCACTCTCGCTGAAAAGCCCATTCCTTCGCTAGCATTAGAGTCTGTTTCTTCAGGGTTCCAGTGCGCAGTGGAGACTACCTGAGACCTCCAGTCTTCTGGACCAAACAATAACTGGGTCCTTGGACTTCCTGTTGGGAGTTACCTATTGTTTGAAAAGTCAGACCACAGCTTGGAAGCCATTCTAGTAAATTACGTTAGATAGATTTGCTTATAGATGTAGATAACAGATAGATAGATAGATAGATAGATAGATAGATAGATAGATAGATAGATAAGTAGATAGATGATAGAGATATAAATAGATAGATAACAGATAGATGACAGATAGATACATACATATATAAATGATATAGAGATAGAGAGATATATAGAAATAGATGATAGATAGATAGATAGATAGATAGATAGATAGATAGATAAAGAGGCATATGAGGATGACAGGTAGATTCATTCTGCCAGTTCTGTTTGTCTATATAGTCCTGAATAAAACACCAGTTCTTTCTACTCTGCCCAAATTAGAAACAACCCTGTGAAGGAAACCCATACCCCATGTTATGGCAGCTACCTTTTAAAGCTCTTCCTTCTCCACTTTTAAACTATGGTCTTCATTAGAATCCTACAGAAGGGCATTGGCTGCTACACCTGCCTCACTTCTAAGGCAACTGAAGCTCCTGGGAGAGACAGCTGATCTTGACCCAGCACAGAGCATGACTTAAAGTAGATAAAGGTTGATGTGTCTCCGCAATTACTCTAGGCGATGAGCTGCGATGATGAAATAATCCTTCCTCAGAATCTGCTATGTGCTAACTTTATAAAGAATAAATAAAGAATCCAAGGGACACTGGCACAATCAGGAGAACAGTAACAGGTGTGGTCAGAAAGAATACCTCCTTTCAGAAATGTCCTAGGTAGATAAGATAGATTGTCAATTTTTTTTTGATTTTTTTTTTTTTTTGAAATCTAATTGGGGAAAAAAAGGCTATCAATCTCTAAGTTTCTTGGAGCATGTTTTTTTTTCCTTTGAACACAGAATTGTCCAGGTAGAAAACTAAATGGTCTTCTCTCATTATCTTTAGCTAAATTAAAAAAAAAAAGTCTACCTGGGTTTGTGTCAGAGTATAATATTCAACAATCTTATTAACTATTTCTTAACCATGAACCCTTTACCAAGAATGCATTTACAGAGTTCAAGAGGAGGAAAAGGAGAAAACGACTCTTTTATATTTGGCACAAAAAGGTGAAATTTGGAAATCCTGGCTTGCATACTCACGGATATAAACACTTCTCAGCACAGACATGGCATTTGGTTCTGGTGTGACCATTCAATATCCTTTTTCTGTTATTTTAATGTAAGATTCATAATATTGTCCTTCAACCATATAATACAGAATTTATTCCTTATAGTTACAATCATAACTTTGTATCATTTACTCTCTGTCTGTCTGTCTGTCTGTCTGTCTCTATCTCTCCCTCTCTCTGCTTTCTCTGAATATGAGTGGATGTGTGTCTCCTCTGTAATCTCAGTAGCCACTGTTCTGCTTCTAGAAGAACTCTTTTTAGATTTTTATTTTATGAGTGAGATCATGTGCTTCTTATCACTGTGTGCCTGTGTTTTTCAATCGATATTATAATCTCCAATTCCATCCACTTTGTCACAAATGTGGGGTTTTATTCACTTTTCATTGTTGAGTGGTATGCATTCTGTGCCTTTTGTGCGTCTCTTCTTTATCTGTCTGTCAATGGGCACATAGGTTGATTCTATATCTTAGTTACTGGGACGAGTGCATCAATAAACACAGAAATTTAAATATCGCTTTGACATAGTGATTTAATCTTCATTAGATGTATTGCCTAGTAGCAGGGTGGCTATATCGCATAATGGCACTTATTTTTTATTTCTTTGGACCACTCTGCATTTTTCACAATGGCTGTACCAGTTTCCAATCCAGCCAGTACTACATGCATTCCTGTTCCCTTTTCTCTATGTGCTCCTCAGCACGTGCCATTCTTTGCCTTTGTAATACCAGCCATTCTAACTGGAGCAAGTGAAGTGGCACCTCATGCAATTTTCATTGTCATTTCCTCAGTGATTACTGAGTCTAGGAATTTTTTTTTCATGCGTCTGACAGCCATTTATGTCTTCTTTGGAGAAAGCTATGTAAAGATCTTCTACCCAACTTAATCAAAGTTATTTATATTTTGCTATTGAGAAACCACAGGTCAGATGAACAGTTTCCAAATATCTTCTCCCATTTTGCACGCAAGCTCTGCTCATAGACAGTAACAAATGAGCCAATGAGAACACGGAGTATCACACATAAAGCCTCCAAGTTGTCTTTTGAATTGAAACTGTTTCAAAACTTAGAAATAGCAAAATTAAAACAGCGAGTCACAGAAGGCTGTGCAGAAGCCTATTGATACTGGCCTATCCTTCAGTCACTGAGCCTACAGACACAAGGCAGGACACAACTAAATAGGCAAACACCAAAACGAAAAGCATATTTAACACCACCATGAAGAATTTTCTAAAGAACTGATAATATCAGAGCCTTCATGGTGCTTTGAATGATTGTGAAATAGAAAATTTGAAATATATTCAGAGTGTTCTAGAACTTAACTTTTTATGATGCCAGCATAGACACTTGAGAACTCTCCAGCTCCAGCCCTGGGTGCAGTTCTCTGACAAAGCATTGGCTGAGCATATGCAACCAGGACTTGAGATCGACCCTCAGCATCTTAAACAAGTTAGCTCTGCAATAAGAGATGAAAAGAAATCTACTGGTGCCTAAAGAGATAGCAAAACTCAGTTTGTCTTCTTTCTACAGGATCCTAGTGAACGTGATGTATTTAAAAAAGATCTTGGAGTGCCTTTACTGGTCTTGCTGTATACGAACAAACGCTACGAAATGCTAATGCCTCCGGGTGAGTAGTAAATGGTACAGGCTATGGAAGAAGAGGCCAGGGTTTAATGCTCAGTCCTGTACTATCAAATACTAGCAGCTGACTATAATGGGTTAATTTGCTAAGGCTTTTTAATGTGATGTATTTAACATGTGCATGTATTTTAAAGAGAACGATGTAATTTGTTTAAGCCCGGAGAAAGCAATATCTTCCCCCCCCCCTTTGGTAACAGTAAATTTATCTCAGAGAACATAGCAGCACAGTTGCACAGGCTCTGTCCACCTTTGCCTTCTGAGACATGGTATCTTACTGACCTGGAACTCAGCAGATAGACTAAGGCTGGTTAGCCAGGGAGTCTGAAGGAGCCACCTGTCTCTGTCTCTCCAGTGCTGGGATCAGAAGCTTACACCACCCTACTCATGGGTCCTGAGCACTGAACTCAAGGTTTTGTTATAGTCTTTTTCCCTCCTGATAAATAACTGCATAACTGGCCATGGTATGACTATGGTATAATAACTTCTAGGGATATACAGTCACGGATAGACTTATATGGAAATAAGTTAAGAGTACTATGTGCATTCTTTTTTAAATTTTTTTTCTAGAAAACTTCATTCATTTATTTATATATATATATATTTATTCATATTTGTAAACTTCATATATTCTGTAAGGAGGTTCTTAGAATTGAAATTTCTTTTTTTTTCCTTTTTTTTTTATTAATTTATTCTTGTTACATCTCAATGGTTATCCCATCCCTTGTATCCTCCCATTCTTCCCTCCCTCCCATTTTCCCCTTATTCCCCTCCCCTATGACTGCGCGTTCTTGCCAGAAGCGAGGCCTCTATTGGGTTCTACCACTACTCCAGTAATTCCTAGTTTCGTGGTAAGTCTGAAAATGTACCCTGCACAGAAGCTGGCAAAATGGACTCTCAGCCTGTGTTTTCAATGTAATATTGAGCATGTTATCTCTACGGCCCCATTATTAATGGCTCCACGCATGTCCTTACAGCTTGCATTTATGGTGTGTATTATCTTTAATATCTGTCTTTTCATTAAGTGTATTTGAATCTGCTAGCACAAAACTGGTTGGGATCATTCATTTAGTAAACAAGTATTTCCTCAGTGTTTGCCTTATAACAGACACTGAACCAGATACCAAGAATACAACAGTGAGCAAAGAAGTCTACCCCTGGTGCTCAAGGAGACTATACAGGGAGAGGGCAAAAATACTGGCAAGAGAATTAAGTGAAAGCAGTCACACGCAAAGTCACCGTTGAGTGTCTGTTCAAACCAGCGAAAGAGAAGAAAAACAAGAGGTGGTAAGGAAAGGGGAGAGAGAGAGAAACTTAGAAATTAAACAGTTCTGCCTGCCATTCTTTTTTATTGATAAGACATCCCGAGGTAAGCATGATCCACAAAATATGAAGTCTCAGTTACCGCCTGCCAATCACAGTGTGAGCATCTCACCAATGAGTGATTGAGTGTTTTAAATATATGACAACTGAACACAAAGCACTGTCTTCATCTTGTCTCACTGAATTAATAGCCGTCTGGAAGGAAAACAGTTTGTGTTGGATTTGTTAAAAGATAATAAATATATGTTCCAACAGAATGCCTTTCTAATAGGGCTTTACAAAGGTGGTGTTGGCCTGTGTGAATCCCATTCACATGAGTGTGTAATCCTTCTGTCTGCTGGATAATAGTCTGTTAGGAAAGCAAGTGTTTAGGTGTCCAAATTCCTGCTTGATTTCATGCATACATGCACAGGCAAGGTTGGTGGACTATGTCATCTATCAGGTACCATGAAGTTACTTCTCCATTCTTTTACCTAGTCCTGCTCAGTACTGTTGATATCTTTATTGTGCCATGCAATTTGGAAAAGGTTGAAGCAGTTCGCGATTAAGGCAGATTCTTTCTTGCCTGGGAGGATGTCGCACTTGATCTCAGCACAATATGTGCAAGGTGGCTCCCAAAGGACCCTCAGCCAGCATCTTCACTATCCAGTTCTACTGGCAGACTGTCGCCATGAGACATTTGAGCCTTTCCTTCAAGCTTGTCTTCTTGCATAAACATGGCGAGCAACCCTGTACAAATAAACTGGGCTAGAGAAAAGGAGTCTTTGGATGAAAGTGTTCTATGTAATGAAAGAGAATCTGTGCACTGAATGAAAGCAATTGCCTGCATAATTCAAGGCAAAGCTCACCTTTGTCTCAATTATCTGCATCTTGGAGTAGGAGAAATGCAGTAAATTACTAAGATAATTGTATTATTCCTTCAACTCATTGCACCTTCATCCTCAACTGCAAAGAGTCTCTTATTTTCTTTTTGCAAGCAACTCAGTCTCTAAACTAAATTGAAATAAATAACAAAACTAATGAAAGCATTATCATTCAAATAAAGGTTTGATGACCCAGAGAAATATATTGGCCCAATAGCAAAATGATGGCAGTTAACTTTTGCATTGCTGTTGTATCACAATATCATTTAATTGATATTCAAGAGCATGCAAACCCATGCAACTTCCTCATAAACTGAAGTAGGAAATGCTGAAGTGGAGAAGAAAAACCAAAATGCATAAATAAAATATGAAAACTTTTGTCATGTTCTATTAGGAGTTTTCATGTTAGCATCCTATTATATTAGTATTTGTTTTCACTAATATGCTATGAAAATTGCTGCAATGATTGCATGGTCATATCTTGTTAGGCAACTCAAATTCTTAAATTATACGATTCTAATATAAAATGAAAGAAAATAGTTAAATTATAAGAAGTTTCTAATGTGATGTGAAGGCCCAGCTTGGGGAAAAAAAAAGTTTAAGATGTTTTGGAGTGATTTCTTCAAAGTATTTTCTTTATAGGAACCAGGTGGTTACAAAGAAAGGGAAATTGGGCTTGAGAATACTCCTGCTGGACTGTGTGCTAAAAGGTAACATCACAACTATTTTGTGAATCACTCAGTGTTATGAGTACTAGCCACATCCAGATAGGTAGCTGTAGTTGTTCCCGACTTCCTATAAGAAGGCACTGTGGGTAACAATTCTTAGACTGTTCTCAAAGTTACTTTTAATGTGTGTTTTAAAGAACTGCCAGTTAGAAGTTGTTTCACTTTGAACTTACTGCTAAACAACATGCTTGGCATAGACGTTGTGGTGGTAAAAGTAGAGCTTGCTTAGGTTAACTGAAGAGGTCCTTAAAAGTGTTTTTTAACTTAAAGTGTTTCTAACAGGCTAATATGACCCCCACTAATCTAATTTATTAAAATACTGCAGACTCAGCCAAAAGGTCGTTTCCAACCTGGAGAGGTAAGTGATTCTTGGAGTATGAGAGGTGCTGTTCCAATTGCACTTTTGAAGTGCAGATAAGACTTCTTCATCAAAAACGTGTTTTATCTTATAGACTCCTGACAGAAGAATCAGGTTGAGAGATGAAAGAACTATTAGGGGAAAAGTTATTGCAAACGACGTTATTTGCCCTTCTAAAAGCAATGATCTCAAAATTCTTTAAGTTCTCTTAAAATATTACATTTGAGAAAGGATTGTCATATTTTACTATGTCCCTTAATATAACAATTTATATACCTTTTTATCCCAAAGATAACATTGTCTGTAGCTTACAGGATCATGATAATTGCTTACATGCCTTGACTTAGACAATCTAGTTCTGACATTATTATCTTTACATAAATATAAATGTATGTCAATTAGCTTTGCATAGAAGTTGAAAAAGGAAACCACTTAATATTAACTGCCAGACATAAAAATGATATTAGATGAGCTAGAATATGTTTTATAAAAACAAACTAATAAGCTTGGCTTTGGGCCAGAACAACTTTTTTTTTTTAATCTTAAGTATGGTACTAGTTTCTTAGAGCCAGGCCCCACCTACCTTTCTCACTTAATCCTCCAACACAAGGGGTCTCAGACCCATGTTCTGATTCCTCAAATGGTTTGGGGGAAACATTTTTATATCTACAAGGCCATTTGGAGTTCTGTTGCAGAATCACCAAGATAAATTAGCAAAAGTTGCAGATGAACTAATCCTTAGACTATTTAAAGCACTACATGTTGAATTCAGTGCCCATGGACTCAGGCAATCATATGCTATCCCACTCTGACCAAGCAAATCTAGTTGGTACCTCTTCTCTTGTCCCAAGAAAAACAACCGGAATGTTTCTGAGACTAGTAAGAAGAATTAGGCCATTTCTGTAACACTGATGGAAAGATTAGGTTTATCTTGAGGCAACAAAGTCAGTGTTTCTCATTAATGAAGAGCAGTGACATCAAGGGCTGTGGCCTGACTATATCTTTCACACAAAATAGACTTCCCCATTTCTGTGTTGATGCTGTTCTTCGCTACTACGACCTTCTTTCTCACCTGTGATTTAATTATTACAGATAACATAGTCCATCCTAAAGTTAAGCTTTAGCCTGGGTGATTTTTTTCTAATGCCTTTAAATTCTCCGCATAGTGAAGATACAATGAGTTGCCAAAACCTTTGTCTTTATTCCAACCTAGTAGTAGTAGTAGAAACCACAAAACTCACACTATATTATCTCCTGCAATGAGAACACAGTCAGCCCAAACCAAATGCCTTTCTTTCCTCAAAACCTCAGCCATGCTTCCCTCCCCTCATAAATTAGCTGTGTTTAGAAGAAGGCTTGGCCCCCACTTTCTATAGATTATCTTGAGGAAAAGGCTCCGTCATCCATAATACATTTGGGCTCTTTCTAGTGGAAGATTTATATATTTTTTTTATTGATGGGTTATGAATATTGACAGAGGAGATATTCATTGTTTATTGAAGGCTTGTTTACATAAAAGATCTTCACAGGCTACCCCCTAAGTCTAGAGGTCCTACACCAGTGTCAGGGAGCTGTCTGGGTATTTTTTCCCACGTATTGCACTGCCATTCTACCAACAATAGAGGCCCATTAACGTTTGGCCCTTCAACTTACTGCAGCCTAAGCTTCAGTGGCAGGACGTCTGCCCAATATGTAAAATAACGGAATGAATGGATTCCTTGGAAACAATAATAACAAGACCTGGCTGAGCTAACTGTGACAGCATGTGGTAATTTTCCAGCCCGCTGGCCCTGTAAAGGGAACTAGAACACAAAGCTTAGACTGCGGGGCGGGCCAGCCTGAATAGCTGCAAACAAGTGCAGAATATCTGATGATGTCATACGCACAGTTTGACAGATGGGGCTGGACAATTTCTCCCCCCCCTCCCCTCTCCTCCCCCCCCCTCCCGCGCCGCCTTCAGACGTGTTCTTAACTGTTTGTATTCCATTGGCTTTCTCTCTCGAGAAGCTCAATTCTGTAATCACCTGCTTCAAAGACTAAACAAACCTTAACTGTCATGTGCTTGATTCAAGTACTACCAGTTTTATGAAGAAAAATGATATCTATTATTAGTGGCTGAATGCTAAGAGGAACGGTGGGGGAGAGGGTGTTGCTTCTCTGCTTTCAGCTGTGGGCCAGGTTTTCAGTCCAGCTCCGACGGCATCCTGCCCGTACACTTTGAATAGCATAATGAAGTATTGTTATTGCCCCAGCCTAGTCATTACATCAGGGAAACAGACATCTAAAGTTATCAAAACTGATTACTAGCTGAGCTTTTGTGTCTATTAAATAAATGCATTGAAAAGAAGGGTTTTCCTTCAGTCTTATGGGTGTTCTATCAGAGTCGGATGTTTTAATGTTTATAGCATTAACGTGTCACTGTGTATTAAGTTGGTGTGAAGGTATATGGACAGACAGTACTCTCCCCAAATGCGTTGATATGTAGATGTGTGTGTGTGTGTGTGTGTGTGTGTGTGTGTGTTTAGGTTGGTACCTCGGAGACAGAGAAAATGAAGATTGACAACATGTATAAAAATGAGACACAGCTCAATTAAAATTTACCTAAAATAGTAAATGAACTGGGGTACTCAGTTTAATTGTAATGACACAGACTGACTTCTTTCCACCCTTTGAGTAGGTAGCTGCTTTGGATCTCAAATATCCTCACCACTTTATTCATGTAGCTCTTATTTACTTTTCAAGGAATTTATGTAAATATATGTAGGCTACAGAATAGGCCTTGGATCCAGCTCTGTTCTTTAATCTTTTCATCAAATAGCTGACTAAAGAGAAATAGCCAAAGGATTCTGTTTATGGAGAAGTAATATCAGTTCAAAAAAAAAAAAAGCATGGCACACTGCCGAGCGCACATAAAAGAGAATAGAAATAGCACAATAATAAAAATTAATGTTTGAGATTTACAAAATACCTTTTCAAACTAGTAAAGCACCCCACACGAAACTACTCTTTCAGAGCTTTCCAAATTATAGGAACCTCACAGAAAACTATCCCAAATTTAACATCTCCCTCTTAGCTAACACAGATGACATGTGGGTGATGGAGAAAGTTGCTAAATATAAGCAAATAAAATTCTCACTATCAGTATTGAAAATATGTTACATCCAACTTGCCTCTGTCCCCAACATATATTTTTATCTTTTAGACATGAACAGGGAAATTTACTGGGTATCCTTGACATTATTAATCAGCCCACCCAGGCACAATCGTGTGTATTTTAGCTGTATTTCATACAACTCATTCATTAAATGATTGTCACGTAGTATATGTTTGACACTAGACTATTAGGTTACTTTATTCAGATACTGGGACTAGGCTTGTACAACCTATTTAAAGTTAGTATAATTGCTTAAACAATGCAAACTTGTAGAAAGAACTATTGAACTATTTTCCTGGGACGGTTTGTGATTCATAAGCTCCTACCATCTATTGCTAGGCCATGCCTAGGTTTGAGGTCCTACGTAGCTGCTGTACGCTGTAATGATTAATAAGCTCATCACAGGTCACACTGCTTATGGAGAGCACTCCATCCCTGCCTCCCACATCCCCCACTAACTAGCACCAAGAGCCATCCCTCTACATGTTTACAGCAGATGGAAGCTCCCATCTGCTACAAAAAGCCAAATTGTTTTTATTAGTAGCTGTGGTGCTTACATCTCTACAGGAGACTAAGAAGGTGTGAGAGGATGGAAACACAAGGTGGGGGCAGGATACAAGAGCCTTAGGACTCACAAATCATAATCTGAAGCTACCCACAAGCTGTTCCTTGACACCTACTTCTGATCCACCTATGTCAACAATGTAGGTGGGACTCCCCTGGGGCCACAGCCAAGGAATTTAGTTGAGTAACAGTATGACACTAGAGAAAAAAAAAAATTCACAATACCATGTTCTCACCATTAACACCAAGTTACACCTGTGTTAACACATTGACTTTCTCAGAATCTGCATCTTACAGAAAAAGAGGGGGGGGGAGGGAGGAGGGAGACCTTGAGGTCAGTGAGGTTGGCCAAATTAAAGTTAGCTGAAGCAGCAATCAGGATAGCATTTCATTATAAGAGTAACTTTGCAGGATATTTGAAAGAAATTAGGTTTCCACACACTCACTTGGTGTGCAAACAAACCAATGTGCGTCCTAGGAAGAAAGAGGGAAGATCATCAAGTTTTCCTCCAAACATACTTCATGCCTGTAAATGTGCCTGTGTCTTAACCTTTAAACTTTAGCACGACCAGAATATAGCCTAGGTCTTGAATCGGCTGAAAATTTCAGCTTATTGTCAATAAGATTCACAAACATACACATTATTTCACAAAATTGTGCTTGATATTTAGCTGCAAATTACTATTCAGTTTAATTAAATATTTATAAGAATTTACCTACTTTACGGCACTATGTAAGTACTAAAAATACATATTGTGTGTGCAAATAGCATACAGAGCTACCTACAATAATCATATAGCAGGGAGTATGTTATTTATACATATGTGTGTGTGTGTGTGTGTGTGTGTGTGTGTGTTACATATAAAATTTAAAAGAAATAACTACTAGGGAGAATTCTGGGATTTGGACAATTTTGTGGTGATTCTGAACTTTGTTTAAAATGTGACTCAAGGGAGGGACGGAGGAATGGGAGGATACAAGGGATGGGATAACAATTGAGATGTACTATGAATAAATTAATAAACTATATTAAAAAATAAAAATAAAATAAAATGTGACTCAATCCTTAGAGCCTTCATTGTTCTACAGTGAAGCTCAAATTCTTTCTTACAGCTTGCCTTGGAAAACGTCCCTCAACTCTGGGTTTTCAGTGGCTGTTCCCTAAACATTCTTGAGTGGCAGGACGTGCATCCTCACTGTCCTGAAGTGTTTTAAAATATAGACTTTTGCACTTGGTCACTTGAAAAATAGAAAACGTTGCTACATCTAAATCTAAAATAGCATATGCCAAAATATGGAAACTAAAACATGCATAACTGAAATTAAGTATTATGGTCTATTGTTACCGGAGAACAGTTTAAAAACTGAGAAAATCTGGAAAAGAAACGTGAAGACAGAGGCAGAGCTTTTATTCACTTCTTATTACCTGTTTGGCACAGCATTTGCGGGGCCTATAGCTATCGTGATACCTAAGGTTCCTCTTAACCCTTTCTGTCACAGTAGTTAATGTGGGTCAAAAGTAGCATATGTGTTAAAGAGACCCGGAGAAGCTTGGAGACCAGCAGATCTGTTTGTGTGGTTTTCTATGTTTGAAGACTCACTAGTGTGCGCTGCATCTTGTTTATTTAAAGAATATAAATAATATCAGTATCACAAAGTTCTTATTGGAATAGCAAGAATGTGCTAACCTTTATGAATTTTATAGCCTGTATTAACAACAACAAAGATAAGAAAGTTTTTCTTTCCTCAACTGCAAAATAAGGTGTCTTGGCTCACCACAACTTCTTTTACACATTAAGTCCTGTTTTTTTACAAAAGTACAATATAAAAACATAACAAACATCTTTTGCTTCTTTATCTAAAGTGTCAGTAACTTGAAAGGCAAAGTTAAGGCATCGGAGTAGCTGTGGGTGGCTCCCATACTGTTTGCCTCATGCTCAGCTCCAGCCCTGTTCCTTGCTCATTTAGTGACCTCCAGTAAGGCTAAGAGCTTTGTGGAAGCTGCCCACAGAAAGGGGCGGCTAAGGCTTTCTGCTACAACATTACTAGTCATCGTTTTTTTTTCTTTTTTTTTTTTATTAATTTATTCTTGTTACATCTAAATGGTTATCCCATCCCTTGTATCCTCACATTCTTCCCTCCCTCCCATTTTCCCCTTATTCCCCTCCCCTATGACTGTGACTGAGGGGGACTTCCTCCCCCTGTATATGCTCATAGGGTATTAAGTCTCTTCTTGGTAACCTGCTATCCTTCCTCATTGTTATCTTGGAATACTTTACTTGAACTTTCAGTATCGTGCCACAAGTTTCAGTAGAAATATTTTAGCATTTTTATGGCCATTAATAATGAAAGTCAAAAGTCACCAACTTCTATAGGATTTTATTCAAATAGCTTAGGCAATTTCTACAAAACTATCCACAATCTTTTAGAACTCTTTTTGAAGAATTTATCAATGATTTTTACTCACTTGTTTTGTTAATCCAAGTGAGACATGATGTCTGCATTCTGAGTGCACTTATTAATGTCACTGCATATTCATATATGCTTCCCAGACACTTTGGAAGAACTAAAGAACAATCTATCTCAGCTTATAATCTTTATTTTTAAAATGGCCTTGAAATCAATCAACCAATATTCATTATGTCATTTCCAAAAGACAAACACTGAGACAAGGCTGCAAGATCACAACTTCAGGGGGTCTGCAAAGCAGTGGCTTTAATAAGAAGTGCACAAACGACTTTTACAGAAGACAGCAGAGAATCTGCTTGAGAAAGAAAAGAAGAGTTTAATGTGAGAAAAGGTAAATAAAAGTAAAAAAAGGATTTCACATGGATAATAATACCATTTACAATTAGAAAAATTCTCTTCAGGATGAGTCTGCCAATAACCTGCAAATTAAAGACCTCGACAGCTTATAATTATAATCCAGCATGGGCCATTTAAAGAACTCTCATTTCATACAATGTGACTTCAATAGTAATGGGATGAAAAATATGTAGTGCAAGTACATCTGAATGCTTTCTTTAGCAGGGATACAAAAGATTTTTACTACTGTTTTTTAAAAGAGTCAATATAATAGAATCATGGTCACTTCTTTAAAACATAAGACACATATGCAGCTTCGTAAGATAAATATAAGATACATTTGTGTTAGCTGGATACAATGAATGGTTCCTATAGTAGTTTGGCAGGTGTGTTAACTCAACCATCAGGGCCCTTCAGGTTCACGCCGACCTCCAGGATAGGACATAACTCCTAAAGAGCCACCTTCCCAGGAGACCATTCTTTGGGGTCTTAGTGGGCCCTCTTTAAAGGATGAGGTCCCTCACCCTTACCCCTCTGCTCTCCCTAGTCTGGGTCTGGGCACCATTAGTGCACTGAAGCAGTAATTTCACTAAATTGTACCTTACTGGCCCCCTATTACGAAAGGAAGTGTGAATGCTGCCAGGGCCCTTTCCTAACTGGCAATGGAATCACAGGTCAGAAAACATCTTTAGCAAGCATAAATTATTAGGCTCACTATAAAAGAGAGCTGACAGATGAAACAGGCATTTCCATGAGTGAACAATACAGCTCCAATTCAAAGGCTGCTGATTGGGTGTTCAGCCTTCCAGCATAAACAGCTATTCAAATTTTAAACTGTAACCAAGTGAATAAAGGGAAGGAATGCCACGGCCACCTCGGGTTCTTCAGAACGATTCAACAAGAGATGTGATATAAATAAAGTGTCAACCCATAGGTTGAGTATTTTTTCTTCCCAAGGGTGCTTCAGAGCCCATGAAACAGAAGGCTAGTGTTTTAGACCATAGGCCACCCCCAGGATCATGGAGAGTTGAGTTCCCCCTCACAGTTGCCCCCAAAGCTTTGCTAGGAGATGGTCACTGAGCACATCAGCCTCTCTCTCCTCCCACACTCTGTGTCTGAGTCCTTCCTAGTCTCCCCTTTTGTGAAATGTTATCTGTATTCATGGGGAGAGGCTGGTGGGGATGAAGTCACAAACATGTAATTATAAACCTCGGGACAATGAGACGCATTCTAGTCGTAAGAAGAGTGGACATTGTCGGCTTCTTGTGGAGAGGCCACAAAGGAAGAGCGGTCCCCCGAGATAATTCACGATGCAGCCAACAGGACGGCACCATGTTTATCTGCTTTGCTGAAAGACTCCAATCCTGGAGGTTTTAAGCCTCCTAGCATTTGCTGGGAAACTGTGGTGAGCACCTAAAAACATGCGCAGTCGTTGGTCGGTTGTAAATCTCTGATTCAGTCGCCGGCACTGGCTGTCTGTATAGTGACGGCAGACACAAACGAGACATTTTATTTTTAGCTGAGACCTTAAAAGCATTGACTTAATCTGAGACTCCTTGAGCATGAGAAGATCTGAAAAGAGTTATCAATTGTTTCTGGCTTGAAGGACCTTCGGTCTACGTCTTCTCACAGACCTACACGCTAAGCCCTCTACCCACACCCTGTCTCTTAGTTTGGGTCTCGTTTTCTATACAGAAGGAAACCTGTTAGCACAGAGTGTTTGCTTGTTACTGGTTGCCTTCGGGTTAATTTTTCACTATCTGACACTGAGAAGTGTTGCAACACCGATACCCACCTCTCTAACTCCCAGACCTGTGGAGAGCTGATTGTCTTTAATGAACAAATTGCCCAAACAATCCGTTGACACTGGAGATCTAGTCAGGCGACATTAAATTGTGGCACGTTTTCTCCTCATCTTGATGTGTTTGCCTCATATAATCATGAAGGGAAAAAAAAAACATCAGAAGTGAAACGCTTGCTATTTGAAAAATCAGCTTTCAAACGTTTCTCCACATTAATTCACTTTACAAAAGCAAGTGGGCCTCTCCGCTATGAAGTACAGCTTTCTAACTTCCATGCCTCCTCGAGCTGTGTTAGTTACACTGCTTTTGTGTGCTAAGAATAAAATCGGCAATGTATTAATAAGCAAAGAGTCCTGCTGCTGAGAACTACTGTGAAATAGGACACTGAAAAAGGAGTGATTTTAAGAAGGAGAAAACTGAATACATGTGCAATTAGATATGCTTTTGATGACCTGTGATCCTGGCGCGCGCTGTCTTCATTCAGAACCCTGCCCATAACTACAGGTGACATAGGAGTCTGTAGGCTTAAGGAGTAGCTCTGCAGACACCATTAAGCCCTCTTGGAGAGAGGTCACTTGAGTCCCTTGTTATTAAAAGTACTTCGGGCATTTGTCAGTGGCACTGCTGCCTAAAACCCAACCTGCAACTGGCCAGAACAGGCTGATTCTAATGCCAGCGTTGATCCAGTTACAGACATATGGTCATTTTGATGAGAAGTTATCTTTATGCAACAACTCCCGGTGATTTCAAGTAGACAAAATTTTTAACCCAGTGGTTTTTGTTTTTAATCCAAAACCATGATGGGAAAAAAAATGCTCTTTCCTTACTTTGGTCGAGGTTGCCTTATTAAATTTTTTTCTGTTATATATCTCAAAGTAAATCAAGTACAAACATATCCTAATCTAGAAAAGTTTAGGGGGGGAAACATGTACAGTATCAGCCATTGGTTGTCTGAACACTGATTTTTTTTTCAGGCAAAGCAATTATATGGTAAATTTTATTACAAAAATGTATCTTTAACTCATTATTAAAATAACTTTCAAGCAGTTGTATTTTCTCTGTTCTAAAATATTTACATGTAGTCTACACAGAAGCTCATCTATGATGCTCTAAACTTTCACTGTACTGCGTATGCTGCTTGGCCATATGCTCATCATCTTTGGATTAAAGGTACTCAGTGTTTTTTCTTCTCTCTTTACCAGTAGTTTTTTTAACTCTGCAAAAACCAGATTTTTATTCAGAGCATGGCAGTATATGAACAGAATCCTCGTGCTTGGGAGGCTGAGGCACAAATATTGCAAGTTTGAGGCCAGCCTGAGCTACATGATAAGGCTCTGATCAAAATGTTTTTTCTTTGAAATTGAAAAGCACCCACCCCAAGGCAATAACACCAATGCTTTCTGCTGCAGGAGTGCTAAAGGCGGGAAGAAGGGTGCTGCCTTGGTGTTGCTTTCTTTTTCTTTTTTTTTTTTTCAAAGGACAGCTGGATGATGGTAGTTGCCCCATACTTTGCTCCACTGTAAAGAAGGATCCAGAGGGTCCTGGAAAACTACAGATGGGTCTGGGCCCTGGGGTCCTCCTCAAACTACGGCACCAGCCAAGGAAAATATAGGCAGTAAACTTCGAACCCCTACCCAGTCTAGCCGATGGACAGGACATTCTCCACCGTTAAGTGGAGAAGGAGATCTGACTTTCACACAAACTCTGGTGCCCTATACTGGACCATGTCCCTTGGATGGGGAGGCCTGGTGGCACTCAGAGGAAGGATAATAGGTCACCAAGAAGAGACTCGATACCCTATGAGCATATACAGGAGGAGGAGGTCCCCCTCAGTCACAGACATAGGGGAAGGGAGTAGGGGGGGAAGTGGGAGGGAGGGAGGAATGGGAGGATACAAGGGATGGGCTAACAATTGAGATGTAATATGAATAAATTAATAAAAATTTAAAAAGATTAAAAAAATAAAGCTGATATAAAGATCAAAAATAAAATAAAATAAAATAAAAAGTTAAAGAAGACTGCTCCTCTCTGTCATCACCTGTAAAATAGCAGAACCTTAAATTCACATGGAATCAGTAAGTGACTTGCTTACGGTTGTCATGTGCAGCATATGGCTTCGCCAACAGAGATCACATAGGAATTTTAGAAACCTGCCTTGTTTGAGGTTAGGCCTAGACAAGTCGGCCTCTTCATTTTATTTCCAATACAGCAGAAGTTGGCCAAAGTATGGAATTAGCTCAGCCTTTCTTTGGAAAGCTAATACACCACCCAGTTTTAGCTAGCACCTACAAAACAACACATGACATCCTATAACATTTCCTCATTCATAAGGCAAGCTGGTGTGACCCCTAGCTTTTCCGGTCAGGAACACAAATTTGACCATGGGTAAAGCTTAACTTACTAGCAGGAGGAAATGTCAAATGACAGGGAATAAGAGAAATAACTATCTCTGAATTGATATAAATTTAATGAAACATGAAATTATTTATTCCGTACTCATAGTACAAAGACCACTTGGGTATCTATAGGGAATATTATTTCAATTACAGATCTGGCTCTGGCAGAAACATCAGAGGAGGTGTTATGAAGAGCAATACCAGCCTTTCTTAACATCAGATTCAAGGAGCTACATGTGAATAAAGCTTTTAAAACCTACTTACATATTAGTGGCAGTCACATTAGATTATTGCAGTATTTACATGTCTGTGTCTACTGTTCTCCTTTTCCAGACTTCAGGGCAAGTTTCCTTCAGTTAGGCAGAACTCACAGAATACATTGGCACTTTCTCAAAATGTACTACTGATGATCTTACCAGCTTCGGTCTTGTGCCTGTTCTGGATCTTTTCCAGGGAGGAACCAAGACTTCCAACTTTCTCTAAAAGGACAAGACACCAAACCTTCTGATCTTTGTAATTCTCTTCTCTAGAAGTCTACTGTGTCGGGGTTTAAAATTCATAGACAGCTTAAGTGTCTTCTCTCAGCTTTCTACTTTTTTCATCATCTCCTTTCCTGCTAATAAAACTTTGGTTCTAAATATGAAAGTGTTTAAGGACCTTCTGTTTCTTCCTTCCCAGCCTCTCCTTAAATCTCATCTCTTTGACAGTCACTTGACATTTTCTGGACATCCACATCTTTATCGTGACACTTTTGACTACTTCTTGCAGTTACTCTACTTTCAGTCCCTCCCCCTTCCCTCCCTCCCCCTCTCTATCTTCCTCTCCCTCCCCCTTCCCTCCCTCCCCCTCTCTATCTTCCTCTCCCTCCCCCTTCCCTCCCTCCCCCTCTCTATCTTCCTCTCCCTTCCCCTCCCTCCCTCCTTCACCCTTCTCTCATTCTCTTGCTTTCTCAAGCTTTTTATACTCCCTTTCCTTCTCATCTTGGTAAATGTCTTCCAACCCTTCTTTTCCCTCCCACTACTTCCTGAAGGAATTAATAAATATATACACACTCCCTTAGCTAGACTTCCATCATCTCTGTGCCTACTCCTCACCCCAGCCACAGTTACACATTTCCTGGAGGAAATTGGATTACTCACTGCATCCAATTGTCATTGACAGACACTCAAGTTCATATCCCCTCAAGCCTGTTTTAATATATTAGCTTGAATTTCAACTTTCAGGGTTTCATTTGACAAGACACTATTTAAATTCTTATGGATGATAATAATCCTAGGAATAACTCCGGCTTAAAGTGTATTTCATTTGTGAAGTATGTATATTGTCTAAATAGAAAGCACATTAATTTTTCTAATTTTTCTATGGGCCACACAAAAACATAGATATTCCCATTTTGTATATAAAGTCATTGGGGTAAGAACGAATATTTTTCTTGTGACAAAATAGAGCAGGAAAGAATAAATGTCCAACTCCCAGTTATTTGCTAAACCATGACAAGAGAGAAAAGTTTCTAAATTGAAGAAATTCCATAACCCTTTATGCCAGGGACTTACCATTGCCTGCCTTGAAATGATTATCGTGAATATTTATTCAAGAAATTCTAAGATAGCTCATGTATGCCATGCTACCCAAAGGAGGAAATGTCAAATGACAGAGAATAAGAGAAATGCCATGAATAACATGCCCCATGGAGGTGATTAAAATGGAGTTTATCCACTTAGATAGGAAATGGAAATGGAAATTTTTGACTTAACGCAACCTGAGGATGAAGCCTCCATGGAGATGCTTCTAAGGTCTGAACCAATGCCTTTCGAGGGCACCAAGACCTAAAAGACCTTTCTTTCACCCCCTGTCCTCATGGAGCTGGTCCTGCCTTGAGAGGTTATCTCCTAAGAGGAGAAAAGAAAAAAAGAACAAAAATCGAATCCTAGTGCTTCATGTAGAAATGTGCAGGAGGAGGAGTTGGGAGGGATTCTTCAGAAGATGTGTGCTTGCACAAGTAAGGTAAGTGTGCAGTCGGTAGAGAAAACAAGACCGAAATACAAACAGAACTCTTCACATAGAAGTAGTTTTGGTTATAGTTTGTGACCACTACAACACTCAGCATTTAGGCAAGAAGCTGGTAGGAACATCTCTGGGTATAGAACAAATTGGGATTTGTCTTGCTTCCGTGATTTCCTGGTCACTTGAAAGACATTAAACAATTTTGGTTTCATTTTAACACCCTTCTCCAAATACCTGGTCCGTTCCAAGTTTGATTTCCTTATTTCCAGACACTGACGATAGCTTCTGGTTTGCTTAAAGTACCCCCTCATGAATAGGTAATC
Organism: Acomys minous; assembly: GCF_964271855.1. NCBI lineage: Eukaryota > Metazoa > Chordata > Mammalia > Rodentia > Muridae > Acomys > Acomys minous. Next base: position 86,159,778 of record NC_140492.1, on the reverse strand, counting down.
TGCTCATACTGTCTCAACGGTAATAATAATTGTAATTTTATATTTTTAATTAAATTAATTATATTGTTGACAAAATAATAATAACAACAGCAACAATTATTATTATTATTACTGCTATTATTAATATTGGTATGTCCCTGAAATTATTGGAGTCTTAGTTCTTTCTCCTGTCTGGTAGGCATTCACTCCATCTTGAGCCTTCTTTTGTTTTTTTGGTTTATATTTTTTATACCATATCATGTTCAACTTTTGTAAAATAGCAAGGAAAATTTGGGCACCCCATTCTCTCATGGTGCATTCACTTCTTGTATAAGTCAACATGTTGTTCTCTTGAGTTCCTCTCAATACAATTAAGAAGACTTGTTCATAAAAATTTTGGAAGCTTGGAAGTTTGTTCAGTAGGTAAAGTGCCACCCACACAAATATAAGGACCAAAACTTGAGTCTCCATCATTCACATAAAAGCTGAGTGAATCTTCCCTGTGAATCTGCAACCCCAGAACTGCAGGGAGACAGAAACAGGCAGAATCTATGGCTTTGAAGGTCACCTAGGCTAGCCACAATAGCATACTTCAAGTTCAGCGAGATGTCTTGCTCAAAAAATAAGGTATAATATGATAGAGAGAAACACCTGGAATTAACCCCTGTGTGCTACACATGTTCAGATACATGGATACACCACACACACACACACACACACACACACACACACACACACACACATGCACACACACATACACCACACACACACACACACACACACACACACACACACACACACGCTCGCGCGCACACACACACGCACACACACACACTTTTTCCTGAGTGTTTTGAGATCACTAACAACACTTTGGCATAAGGAGGGCAGCAATTTATAACATTTCCATTAAAAAATATCAGGAGAAAAACAATTTCGACCAAAATCCAATAAGAGTATTAGGACAAATCACTAAGGATAGAGTCACAGGAATTATCCTGAAGGGGTATAAAGCTGGGGAGGGGGAAGCAATTTTTTTCTAAATCTCTTGCTCTTCTATAAAAACAAAACAAAACCAAACAAACAAAAAAGCCAGAGCTAGACAAGATCCTTCTCAGCCTTGAGATGTACTGGATTGTACATACAAATATTCGGAAAGCTGTAGAACTTTTTATTTTGTAGAGAGAATTACATGAATAAAACTTTCTACAAAAAAATAGGTTTTAGGGCTGGAGAGATGGCTCAGTGGTTAAGAGGGCCACCTGCGCTTCCAGAGGTCCTGAGTTCAATTCCCAGCAACCACATGGTGGCTCACAACCATCTAATGTAATCTGATACCCTCTTCTGCAGATAAAACACTCGTATGCAATAAATAAAATAAATCAATCTTTAAAAAATAGATTTTAAAAATGGTAACTTGAATATTTGCAATAATCTTAATAAAGAAAGTTGAGAGCTGGAAATAGAAAAAACAAAGCATTAACCTCTAGGAATGCTTTCTTATATCAAAATCAATTTTCTTAAGTCAAACTGGAGGGAGAGTCATATCATGACTTGAAGCTATTCGTGCATGGGCCTACCATCACATTCTTCAGGCACTTATTAAGTTAAGATGACACTGGAGGAGACTGAGTGGCATTGGTTTTATTTTCAAGGAACTCTTTAAGGCAAGCCTACCTCTCTCATTCCTTTTTAAAGGCGATCACCTCATCAAAGATTAATGCTATTGGTCCATTTCTGGTTACACAAATTTGGAAGGAAATTAAAAACGGTCTCAAAGAAAAACACCAAATATAGATACAATTTAACACTATAGATATTTCTGGTCATAAGGCTATTTTTTTCATTATTCAAAGCAAATTATGTTATTATGTATATTTGGAGTGACAAGGCTAAATGTGCTTTTGGAATCGATGTCAGGCTCAAGATGAGGAACACACATGCTGACAATGGAGGGAGAAAGACTCCAAGACAATGACAAATGATGCAGAAAAGCTACTATCACGGTGGAGCTTGACCTTTTGAGGATGTGATCAGCCTGACAGCACTAACGGTTTTCTATGTTCATAGCAAAAAGCTATGAGTGTCTACACATGGGGTGGAATTTAAATGATATCTCAGCACAAAGCTAATGAAATGGTATCTTGTCAGTCAGATACAAAAATTCTCTTCTGCTTTATCCTTTGGTCTTACTCTGCAAGCAGGATGCACACATATTTGCACAGTACACATACAAATAAAGTTAGCCTGGATCATTTCCTTCTCAGTCCAATACCAAGAGAATTCTTAATGATTCTGAAGGGTATTATGGAATCAGAGTACTTATGAGGACCAAATGGTTTTTAAAGCCTTCTAAGAATAAAATAAAAGTTAGGAAATGAAATTTAACGTTCTTGTTGTATGCTCGAATCTTGAAAACTTCTAGAGAAACTTTTCTGACCTCTACACTCCTGTTTCTACACCAGGACATTTCTCTTTTTGTCTAAAATTCCGTCTTTTAGCCTGGCTTCCTTAGATCTACTATCAGACCCTGAAGACCTTATGTGCCTCGGGTTCTGTGGAGCATGCGGAATGACCTAAGCCTTCTTTGAAAGTTTGTGAAACACATGAGATGTTGATCAGTGTATTTGTCTTTTAGAACTATCATCATCGTGAGCCTTTGTGATGGTTTGTCAGTTAAAGGCGTATGCCATCTCACAGTTTATCTGTGAAATGGAATTATCATGTCACCTAATATGATGTTTTAAGTAGGAAATGAAATTATCGTTATGGGATGTTTAGCACAGTACCTGAAACAAATATGTGGCAGATATCATCACTTGGTAGTTGGGGAGTTCAATCCCCAAAATCCACGTTTTAGAATGAGGGAAGCTAGTCATGCAAGTTGTCCTTCCTACACACATGTATTGTGGCATACAAATCTATGCTTGAACATTTGTGCACGCACACGCACACACACACACACATGCCCACACACATGCACATGCACACAAATAAATCTAAAAAAATTTAAATCCCTGCTTTAACACAGCCAATATGAACAGTGTGTAGGGCTCAATAATAGAGCGTGTGCCTAGAATGCATGAGGCTCCAGGTTCCATTCCTAGCATTTCCAAAATTAAAAAGATTAAAGCCCTAAGCAGAGTGTAGAACGGACTTCCCTTTCCAAAGCTGTTTCTAGCTCTTCCATTGTCTAAGACTTCTGAACACTGTGGCTGGCACGGCCTTCCTGTCGTTGCTTGTGAAATAAATACAAGAAAGGATTCCTGAACTGTATCCCAACATTACTCACTTCTTCATAGGACAATAGCCGCCATGCTCTCGCTCTGTTAAAGCATGCTGTTTGAGCAAGTTGACATTTCAAAAATGTCCAAAATTTATCATTTTAATGACGTTAGCCATCAAGTCTCATGTCCAGCTTCCCAAGATACAACTCAGAAAAATCATCATGACACCATTAACACAGTCAGATTTTCTGGCTCAAAATGAGAATGTCAAAGCCAAGTACAATGGCCCCAGCATTCCCCTAAGAAATTCTAAAATAAAGCTGTTCTTAAGACAGAGCGTGCTTAGACGTCCTTGGAATTTGTTGACCAGGCAGGAAGGGCTAACCCAGAGCTTTCTGAATGAAGAATTACCGCTTCTTTGTAAAAATCGGTGTGCTCTTGTGTGACACTGATGACCAGCTTATTTATTATTTTTAATATTTATTTATTTATTACATATACAGTGCTCTGCCTCCAGGCCAGAGGAGGGCATCAGATCACATTATAGATGGTTATGAGCTACCATGTGGTTGCTGGGAATTGAACTCAGGACCTCTGGAAGAGCAGTCAGTGCTCCTAACCGCTAAGCCATCTGCATCGAGCTCTAGATACCACGTTCAGTGAGGTCATCAGTCTCCCACTCAGCTCCCGTCTGCTTGCCACTCCAGCTCCGCCATGCTCCCCATTCACCAAGTAATGCTGCCCTTTCTGTTTCAAGCGCTACAGCAAACATCCCATGCTCATCATCCCTACTTATCTTTTTTTTTCTTTCAGCATCCCATTAGATAACATTTATTACCTCCATCTTAAAGATTAAAAAATAATAATAATAACAGCTCAAGCTCCTTGACCTAAAACGTGAACTGCCAGGTAAACAGGCAGAGATTGATTTGAATAATGCTTGCTACTTAATAAACAGTAGGTAGTAAAATATCAAATGCTTCTAAATCTTTCTCCTCCTGTTTAGGCACTTTTAAAGTGTAAGTGAATGTGCAAACCTTTGTCAAGTAACTAGGTCTTCCCAGAAGGCCAAAAGCTTTGTACTCTCATGATCTAACATCATTGGTGCTTAACAGCAGAATAAATAAATGAATAACTATATCTTATTAAAAATTTATTATTAGAAAGTATGTTAGTTTGTACAAGCCTGCTGCACTGGCTGGTTTTGTGTGTGAACTTGACACAAGCTAGCGCCATCAAAGAGGAAGGAGCCTCAGGTGAGGAAATGCCTCCATGAGGTCCAGCTGGAAGGCATTTTCTCAACTGGTGATCGGTGGGCGAGGAGGACAGCCCATGGTGGGTGTGTTATCCCTGGGCCGGTAGTGCTGGGTTCTATAAGCAAGCAGGTTGAATAAGCCACATGAAGCAAGCCAGTAAGCAGCATCCATCCTTGGCCTCTACATCAGCTCCTGCCCTGTGTCAATTTCTGTCCTGACCTCCTTCGAGAATGATCAGTAATGTGGAAGTTTCGGCCAATTAAACTCCCCAACTTGCTTTCTGGTCATGGTATTTCATCACAGCAATAAAAACACTAACCAAGATACCTGCCATTGTAAAAAGAGCCACTGGCGGGGTAGCTTAAATGGTAAATTTAGTGAGCTCTAAATCAAGGTGATGACATTCTAACTTCTGAGAGCTATAAGAGAAGAATCTGCTGGTCCTCCCATTTTGGCCCTTCTTTCATTGCTTCCCTTGGTGGGTGTTTCCCATTTAATGCAAAGAGATTTCACACTGGATTTCCTCAGTGAAGAAGCTATCTCCAAATGAGAAAGAGAGCCCATAACCAAGGGTTAAAAACAATACTTTTCATGCAGGGTACAACCCGACCAGTACAACAATCCATCTTTGGCAGGGCATCCTCTGATGAAGGCAGTATGCATAGACACGTTAGGTACAGAGCCTATGTCTCACCTCATGAGATCAAGAAATTAAATCCAGTAGGGAGTGGTTTTATTTCTATAGGAGACTCAGAACTCTAGACTGTGGCCAAACTAAAGTAGGCCTTCAACAATCACAAGTATAAAAGTGCTCTGGCATCACATTTATAGCTGTTTTAATAACAGCACTTTGTAGAATCTGTCAGGAACCTTTTCTGTCCTCCTCAATTACTATTCCTGGACCTTTATTTGCCTAGGAAAATTGGCTTCCACTCATAGGACAACTCTGTTCAGTGACTCCTATAGTGAGAAGGGAGAAAATTGAAGGACTCCTGCGTCTTTCTGGGCCTATACTGCTCACTGACCCAGTTATTAAAGACTAACTTTATCTGCCCTTGAAACTTTTTTCTTTTCCCTCTCACTTTCTTTCTTTTCAAGTTTTGGAAACAGAATCTCACGTCATCCAGGCTGGTCTGGAACTCATTATGTATCCAAGGCTGCCCTTGGACCTATGATCTTGTCTCAGCTTTTCAAATTCTGGGATAAAATTTACACACCATCATACCCAAATAATACACTACCTCCTGGCGAACAGAATAAAAAATCTGCCTGTATAATATCAGTTTCCATATCACTACAAGGGTGAAAAATATGCAGAAGGGTCCCCAGGCTTTTGGGTTGAGCTACAAATGGCTATAAAACTGCTGCCATTACCTATGTTCTAGGTACCCATCCTGTCTTACAGAGGCATGGTCTCTGGTTTGTTACTTCCCATAAGCCAGGAAAGAAGACTTCTGCATGCTGTGATTGAGTCATTTCTGCTACCCTGCTCATATCTCTCTCTCTCTCTCCTCTCTCTCTCTCTCTCTCTCTCTCTCTCTCTCTCTCTCTCTCTCTCTCTCTCTCTCTCTCTCTCTCTCCTCTCCTCATGTGTGCCTTTAGAGAACATTACATCAACTGTGTTTCCACATGTCTATAATGAAGGCCTAGAAAAGATTCAACTGGGTCACCTTATCCACTTTCTTCCTGAGCACAGCATCTGTCTCCTCTCTCACCTTTTCCTTCATCTTGTTTGTGAAGCTGCGGCATCAAATTTTCAAGTGACTTGGATCCCATCATCTCTTCTACAAATTGGTTTCATTCCCTAGTCGATCTTCCTGTTAATTTTTCCTCCAATCTTTCATATGCTTCTTGTTCAAATTTAAATCCAATATTTCTATTCTTATCTTTTCTAACTAATGAGAATTGTCTCTTCCTTTTTTGGATATTCCCAAGGTATGTGTAGAACTGCATTCACGTTTTTGCATGCTTCCCCTAATATATTAAAATTTTATTGCAGATTCTGTAGAAGAAAATCTGATTTTAATTTAAATATACACACAACTTTGTTTTGTCTTAGGAATACTCTGAATGTTTATTTTCTGTATTTGCCTACCTTAGGGAAATGTAAAAGCAATGTTTTCTGAATACTACTTCAAAACCATGTCTGTTATCAAAACTACTATCAGTAGTCTACTATGGAACGAGCTGACTGTGGAAATTAAAGCCACTTAGGAAGCAAAGAGATTATTCAACTTCTACAATATTTCCGAGGATGACATAGCTCCCAACTTCTAATTCCTTTAATAAATTATTATAATTTGATCTGCCTTCATTTGTAACGAATGAATAGAAAATAGCTCTTCCTTCATTTCCGTCTTCCATGTTGTCAGTAATTGAAAAAGGCAAAAGTCTGAGTTTCATTGCCTATGACAACACAGCCAGTCAATTAGCAGATATTTATCAAGAATTCACAGAGTACACAATGCTGCTAGACACAAAATGAAGCTCTAGTGAAAATAACACATTCACATTTTCCTTTCCTGTCCCTATAATTCCAGGATAATTTCAGCAATGAATGGTTCCTCAAGTCCTTCTCTCTGGTCCTTTAAAATCATATCACACTCACACTCAATCTGTTCTCTTATCAGATAAACGCACTGAAAACAATATGAAATTCCTCTTGGGTAAAGGGAATGAACTTGGTCCCTTTGCTTCCCACCCCTCCCCCCACCTACAGTCTTGTCTGTTGTCATCGTGATATAAATTGCAAGTGGCTCACAGTTTTCATGGTCCTCGTGCAAACTCACTGCTGAACTGGGGCAAGTTTCTGCTCTCTCCCCTGACTACATCCTGCAAACTCCAGGGGCTACTCCAGTCCCTTACGCTACAGCATAGACTTTGTTAGCCAGGGAAAGATTAGCCACAATTCTACATCAACCTGCTTCAGATAAAGAGTAAGAAGTCTTGGGAATCAGGGGTTATACACTAAGTGTTCCTTTCCTGGGTCTGTTTTTGTTTGTTTGTTTTGTTTTGTGTTGTTTTGTTTTTGTTTTTACACATTTTTTTCTTTCTTTTCTTTTTATTTTTTTTATACTGTTTGCGCTTGAGATTTTCATACATTTTTTTCTTTCTTTTCCTTTTATTTTTTTATACTGTTTGCCCTCGAGATTTTCATACATTCTGATTACTCTCCGACCCAACCCTTCTTTTTTTTATATTTCTCTCACCCTACCACCACCTGCTCTTCCTCCCTTCCAGTCCCTTTCCAGACTCATGACTTTTGACTTTGACTTGTGTCTCACTTGGTTTAGGCAGGCCAGCTGTGTAACCATGGACTGGAACCATCCACTCGGACCTGGCAATGTCCCCAGTGAATCCACAAATAAAGAAAATAATGTTCCTTTCCTGGAAACAGGTCAGCAGTGAGGGGCTGGGACTCCTGAACAATTTTTCATTCATGATGTGCTGTAAGAGGTATATTGTTCAGCAAACGTAGTATAGGCATCATGCACAGCAACTAAGAATGATTGCAAGGATGCAATGACTGTCTGCTCAGCCCCATCCCTACATCTTTGCTTTTATATTGTTACCTCTTCTTCTAAATGTTCCATGACCTCATCTTCTACATGTTTCATGAGCTCTCTTTCATCACCTATTCTCAATACCTTGTGCAGCCATGAGTCTGTGAGGTCATCATTATTCACTCAAAACAGGCTTCTTTGTTTAAGGCTGATAATACCATTGTCTATGGGTACAAACAGATTTACGTAGGAGACAGTATGACCCTATGTCAATTTAGCTAAGCAGTCATGTTCAATTCCACTTATGACCTGTGCAACCATTGTTTTTTTTTATCATGATTAGATCAGATGAGGAGCTCCTCTTGTAGAAAGATCTTCAAATACAATTGAAGAGCAGTTGATCACCTCCATCACAATAGTGCACAATTGATACATGCTAACAAAAAAGACTTCACATGCAAAGAATTGTTATACAGATAGGCATAATAACTACTACTCATTTGCTTGGTCATAGGGAAAACATTTTTCACGACAAAATAAAATATAAGACAAAACAAAACCACATCACATCGAGATTAGGCAAAGCAGCCCAAAAGAATTAAAAGAGCCCTAGAAGCAAGCACAAAAATAAGAGACCACTTATTCACATACTCAGGAGTCCCATAAAAAATACTTAATAAACTGAATGCTATGATATATTTGCAGAGAACCTCCTGCAGAACTGTGTAGGTCCTGTGCTTGCTGCTTCAGTCTCTGTGAGTCCACATGAGCTTTGCTTAGTGTTCTCTTGGTGGTCTTCATCCTCTCTAGCTCTTAGAACCTTTCTGCCTCCTCTTCTTCAGGGTTCCCTGAGCTCTGAGGGGGGAGAGATTTGATGGATATATTCCATTTAGAGCTATATGCCCCAAGGACTCTGTGTGTGTGTGTGTGTGTGTGTGTGTGTGTGTGTGTGTGTGTGTGTGCATAATGCCTAATTCTGGGCTCTGGGCCTCTGCATCTGTTCTTGGTGTTGCAGAAGGAAGCCTTTCTGATAATCACCTAATGAGGCACTGATCTTAGGTCTCTGGGTGGTAGTCTCTGGTTCTTGGTCACCAAAGCAGTGTCACGAATGGATTCTGTCTCGTAGAGTGAGCCTTAAATCAAATCACATACTGGTTGGTTTCTCCTAGGAGTTCTGTGCCACGATTGCCCTAGTATATCTTGCAGGCAGGACAGACTATAGGCCAAAGGGTTTGTGTCTGAGTTGGCATTTACAGCTCTTTGCTGATAGCCTGTGGAGTACCTTCCCACACTAAAGACACTATAACATAAAGGTGGAGGCTCCACATAAGCATCAGCTCAACTTCTGCATGTTCAGTGAGTTGTGTGGGGGTGCTGTCTTCAACAATGGAGCCCTTCTGTCAGCTTGAGAGAACAAGCCATTGTCTTGGCAGTAGTTCTGGATTGTTTGAGAATTTCCACAGGATTCCCTTGGACAGCCAAAAATGAATATACATATAATTGAATACATACCATATTTATCTTTCTGTGTCTTGATTACCTCGCTCTGGATGATTTTGTCTAGTTCCACCCATTTGCCTGCAAATTTCATGTTATTTTTTTAATTCAATAATATTTCATTGTGTAGATGTACCACATTTTCTTCATCCATTCTTCTGTTAAGGGGCATCTAGCTTGTTTCCAGTTTCATACTATTATAAATAGAGCAGCAATGAACATGGTTGAGCTACTCTTGTGGTAGGATGGAATGTCCTTTTGGTATATGCCTAAGAGTGGTGTAGCTGGATCCTGAGCTAGAAAAATTCTCAACTTTCTGAGGAATGCCATATTGATGGGAAACTATTTTTTATGTCCAGAAAAACTCTGACAATGAGGTGGGAAAGGCTATTTTATGCTGTGCCCACAGTGGAATCAATTTCCTGATGCACTCTCTTCTGACCCACAGTAATGTGTGTCTATAATCCCAGCACTCAGGATGCAGAGAGGGCAGATCTCTGTGAGTTTGAAGACAGCCTGGTCTACAAAGCAAGTCCAGGACAGCCAGGGCTACACAAAGAAACCCTGTCTCTAAAAAAGAAAAAAAAAAGAAGTATTCCTAATAAAAATTACCTCCTACTGTTTCACATTTTTATGAAATGTATAACATACTTATATATCATCAATTTTATTAATAAAATGTATTAATAATGCAGTTCAGGTGTAATTTTTAAGACAGAATATAATCATCACAAAATAATTGATTTTTATTTCTGTTATAATAAAATTCCATACACATGAAATAGATATACAGCTTTAAGGAATATAAATATGTATATTAAGATAGAATTGAGATATTGTTAATTACATTTATCTACTTGACTTTTATTTAAATATGGTATCTATCAAACATATTTAAACAAGCATAAAGATCACTGTTGTCCAAAAGTGACTACTACCTTTTTTCTGACATCTTAAATAAGGTGAGCTTGGTAAAGTCTATACAAATGTAAGCATGTATTATATGCTTTTATATTTTCTTTCACCCAGAAATACATGTGTCAAATTATTTGTATTTATATAGCATGTAAATGCGGCAAGAAAGGTTTCAAAGATTTATTCTAAACTACCAATTTTGTAGTATGAGGGAAATGACATCATTAAATCCAAACATGTGAAGAAAGATTTTAACATCAACATAAAGTCTCACAATATTTGTTTTCTACGTCTCTTGGCCTCAGTTTCACCAGAAGTAAGACAGAGTTAGAATGTGCTGTGCTGTTCCTAATAGAAATGTATGCATCTAAGTGTAGAAAGTGCCTGTAAGAGCTCCTGACACCCACACATGATGGCCATTGCCACATTTGACTTCCGAGGGGTCATCCCAGTTGTGACAACATCCTCCAAAATCTCCTCTTCACATGGATTAACATTTGAAACAAAATCAAATAAATGAACATGCATCCCCTATGTTTCTCTGTGTGAGTTAAACCTTGCTTTAGCTTCTTGTCAGTTAGAGTGTGTGAGCTCAGCATTCATAGATTATAAGAAATGACATCCCCGCACCAGACTCCTGTCCAACTGATAATTTAAACTTACCATTAATTTTCACCAGGCAGATGTAAAAAAAACTAAGTCCTGTGTGTGTGGGTGAATCAGGTGCCTCATAAACACAAGGAAGATACATAAAGTGGGTAGATCTCTTGGTGATGGAAGGGCTGTCCTAAACAGTCTTGATCCCTGTTTCCTACCCGGTAGGCTGAAGTCGCATTAGTGAAATAAACTGTATACATGATTTTATCCTGCTTCCAGATAGCAAGCTCGAATCTCAAGAGAGTAAGTGATCTGTACAAGGCTTTGGGGAGAATATAGTTTCAGATCTACTATCCTCACGTGAGTTGGTCTGATTCCACGGCCAGAATATCTTGTTCCGTTCCATTGCCTCTCTAACGGATTCTAAATTTATCATGATATCTCAAGCATGCTTTCCTCGAGGAGATGATTTCCTGCTTTAGCTTCCCTGAGCCCTGGGATCTATACTGTAAATTTGAAATGATAATAATCATTGACTTTTAAATGAGTCAATGAGGGGAAAGTGCTCAGAGCAACACTGGGTAAGTATCATTTTGTTGTTGTAATTTTAAACCATCAATTCATTGACTTGTGCTACAAAGAGTGGGACAGAGAGAGACAGTATCTCGGGGGAGCATCAACCCCTGTGAGTTAGCAGAGTTCTGATACTCTTCTTCTTTCACCCATTGGCACTGCCCTTTACTACGCCCGAGAACTTAAGCTCCAATACTAAGTAGTAAAGGAATACTAACTATAAATTAGCTTCTTATTGTTTCAGTCTCTTATTTCAGTTGTTAAAAAGCTTGTGACAAAACTGTAGAACCAGGATGCATCCTGGGAAAAACAAAAACAAAAAACAAACAAAATAAAACCATCTATGCTTTTCCTGGCCCAACTACGTCCTCATCAAATAAACATCTCACTGTATCCTATGGGAAAAGAACCAACTTCCCCCTTGTGGTGGTTTGAATAGGTATGGTCCCCATAGAAGCATGTGTTTGAATGCTTGGCCTACATGGAGTGGCACTATTAGGAGGTGTGTCCCTGTTGAAGGAAGTGTGTCACTGTGGAGGTGGGCTTTGAGGTCTCTTATGTATGCTCAAGCTATGCATAGTATCAAGTCAGTCTCCTCCTTGATACCTGAGGATGCTGATGTAGAGCTCTCAGGCCTGTCTCCAGCATCATGCCTGCCTGGGATGCTGCCATGCTTCCCACTATGACCATAATGGACTAAACCTCTGAAACTCTAAGCCAGCCCTGAAGTAAATGTTTTCTTTTTATAAGAATTGCCTTGGTCATGGTGTCTCTTCACAGCAATAAAACCAGAAGACATTCCTATATATATATATATATATATATATATATATATATATATATATATATATATATTGGTTTTTTGGGACAGGGTCTCTCTGTGTTAGCCTTGGTTCTCCTGGACTCGCTTTGTAGAGCTGGCTGGCCTCAAACTCAGAGCAACCTCCCCCTGCCTCTGCCTCCTGAGTCCTGGGATTAAATACGTGTGCCACCACACACGGCCTTCCTATAATTCTTTAAGTTGTTAGGTCTGCTGAAAATTAAATACTTTTCATTGCCTTAGTATTAACGTCTGAAATTCTACAACCCCCTACAATTTTCAGTGTGCACACAGTTACTATGTCTTTGATTTTTCTGGTGAATATCTGTTGATTAGGAATATTACAAATATTAATGCTGTCATATTCGTGGTAAGGGAGAAGGAAGGCTCACCTCAAAGGATGAAGTAAACCACCTTTATCTGTGTAATTTGGAGGGGGACTTTCCAAGGAAGACTCAGTGCCACCCAGTGTAATTCAGTCAGTTTGCTATAGCTACACTGGATTGGCAGACCGAACAGTGATGGTGTGGCTATAGCTCTGCTCTTTGGAAATGCCTACCCCGTGAAAGAGGAGGAAAGCAAACCCACGCATGCACATGTCTCCACGTGCCTTCCACCAAAACATGCAGACACTATAGGAAGTAACTTCATTATATTGCTGGCAATATCTGCTTTTCTGACGTGAAATATTTATGTTGCCAGGATGCATGGTCCATATAGCTAAAGCCAAGGGTAAAAATTCCAAATCCGGTACTAATGTAGGAAAAACTATGTAGCCATGAGAAAGGACTTTGGGGTCAGTGCTGTATGGCCTGAGTGCTCAAGAAGTTATCCACAGAACAACAGCAAACGTATCTCTTAAAAACTAATTTAAAGCACAGAATCTGAGGACTCACAGTAGATTTACTGATTTAGATAAGATTCAAGGTTCTGTTTGTGGAAGTGTGTGTGTGTGTGTGTGTGTGTGTGTGTGTGTGTGTGTGTGTGTGTGTATGTTCACTCGCATGCATGCACACACATGCGTGTAGAAGGTCTAGTGTTCAGTGGTTTTTCATTCTTCCTGTATCTCAGAAATATCTGGGAAATTCTTTTAAATGTCCACACCTGATTCACGCTTTGCATCTCCTTTTAAGTCAGAATCATTTACAGCTCAAACTTGATTGGCTCTGAAACATCTCCTTTGATTCACCTGTATCCAAAACAAATTCCTCCATTTACATATTCAGTGAGCATTTGTGTTTTATTATACCTTGCAACAATACATTTGTTCATACCATCTTTCAGCTTGGTAAAGTTCTATGAGAGCATCAGTTATTTTTGACTTCACTTGACATTATAATCCCCAGTGCCAGAAGAATTCATTTTACTCGTTAGCTATTCAAGAAATTCATTCATTTGTTCATCCCACAAATATCTATCAACTAAGTTTATCCAAGCACTTGAACCGTTTCAGAAAAAAAAAAACTGGCTCTGAAGGATGTATCACATGGAAAGGTTTTTCTCTGTCCTGTCAAGAAGACAAAGTAAGAATAAAAACAAAAACATAATGTACTGTGTGAGAGAAATATATGCGCTACACAAGAAATGAATGAGGGATGGTGAGATGGCTCTGTGGTTAAGAATACTTGTTATTTTTTCAGCTATGGTTACCAGTACCCACATGTTCCAGAGCATTCAACTCCCTCTTATGATCCCTGGGGGCATCAGGCAAACACATGGTACAGATGCCTGCATACGGGAAAACACTCATACACAGAAGCATAAAGTAAATAAATGTTAAAATGATGAATGAAAGTGGAATAGGAGAAATAAAGTCACTAGTGGTGAGGATCAGGGTGTCCTTTAATTGCAGAAATTGATGCTAAACATTATGAAGAAGTACCATCTGGGGAAAAGAGATTGTTATGTAACAAGACATTTACATCTACTCCTAGGGAGTCATAGCACTCGCCCCAGATAGGGAACCCATGACAGACCAAAGTACTATCCAAGTCCAATTAGGTGAGCTAATGAGCTTTACTGAAGTTATTTGCAGTAATATAGGTGGCACGGTTATTACAGGAGCGAAACTGACTCACAGGCAGCTATATCACTAGCATGAGTGACAGCACACAATTTTCAACTCCTTTTTTTCATTTTTTAATTTTTACATTTCTTTTTTAAACATATACATTTATATTATTACACATAAGTAAAATGAACTACATACAGCAGAAAGAACCACAAAACAATCAGGAATTATACAAATGTTACATTCATAGTGATTCGGCCATTTGTATTTGGCAAACTTGAAGTAAACATCTTTCCTATCTTGTTGAGTCTAAAATTGTGAATGAAAATCAATATCCATCGTATCTCATCTCTATTAACTTAAAACATCTACCTAGATCTAAAAACATCTTAACCCCTAACCAACTAAGCTTAATTGTAAGGCTAAACTATCTGGTCTTCAGCCCCATCAGAGACTTGAGAAGGAATAAAACTTAATTACCTGTTTAAACCGGAAGCGGAGGTTAGCAGCTTCCAAAGTGAAAATATGACAGAGACAGTTTACTGCTTGAACAGTCACCCAAAGCTCTCTATAACATTGAAGCAACATCTTCAGCCTTCTAGCCCAATATATCTGACAGACATACTTGTGAAGCGGGAACAATTGAGGATTTGCTTACCCTGCTTTGGCAGAGTTTGGCTATCAACTCTGCCTGCATCCAAGCTTGCCCATTTTTAGGCAGAATTCTTTCTGTGACAGAAATGAGGACATTTTGCCTGGTGGCTGGATTGCCACATTTGGAGCCATATCCATAAGGAGATTCTTTGATGCTCATCATCTTCTCTGAGGTAGGCTGGTTGTTGCCAGGAGCTAACTTGTCTTGTTGTCAAAGAATCTTTAGAATAATGAAAACATCTTTAAATACCATATGCTGTTGGTCTCTGAGGCTTTTGAAGGCCTTATCTATTTTACCCTGATATCTATAGAATCATATCTATCTGTTAGACCTAGGATACATATTATTTTGATAAAATAGACTAGTAATTGACATGACCATGATTTGATCAACTAACAATTAGCTCGTATTACTTAATTATCCCAAGCAGCTTGCAGTACCACTTTCAAGGCATTGGAAGTAAACCTTGTATTATAATTGAGTTAGATGGGTACAATATCTCATATTAGAGTGGAAATATATATAATATGTATATAGAATAATCTGAAATTTGAAGTCTATACCAATGTATCAAAATCACACCTGTTTTGCATCAACATACAAAAATTCTATACCAATGAATTAAAAATAACTTCATTTGTGAGTAATAATTAAGTCCTTAAGTTGAGGAGTAAATTAATCAATCTACTTTTTGTTCTATCATCCCTATATATTTCTATATTCCCCTTCTTTCTTTTCAGCTCCTACCTCCTTACCTTACAAAAGAAAGATAAAGGAAAAGAGAGACAATCCCAGAGTCCAGTGTCTTCTCTCTGTATAAGACCAATAATAACTTATAACTAACTCCCAATGAAAATAAGCATCCGTAGCCCAAGAAAGCAAAGAGAAACCTAATTTTCAACTTCTTAGGGAAACACAAAAAATTCAGGATAGTTAAATTACAAAAATAATCCTGAATAATAAAAGAACTGCTGATGGAATCACCATCCCCAATTACAATAAGGATATTGTAATAAAACGCAATGGTGTTAGCACAAAAAAATAAACATATTCATCGATGAGCTCCTACTGAGGACCCAGACATAAAATCCACACACCTATGGCTATCTGATATTTCATAAAGAGGCCAAATACATCCTGGGACAAACACAGCATCCTTAACAAATGGTGCTGGCCAAACTGGACAGTTGCAATTCAAATAGATCTATATTTATCATTTTGCACAAAACTCAATTAAAATTAAGAAGTTCAAGATAGAGCCAGATACACTGAATCTGACAGATGAGCAGAGGAAAGGACTTTCTGAACAGAAAATTGATATCACAGACACTAAGAACAACAATTAGTAAATGAGACCCCATGAAACTGAAAAGCTTCTACACGGTAAAGGACATCACCATTCAGAAAAATCAGCAGCGACAGAACGGAATTAGATTTTTATCAACTACACATCTGATAGACAGCAATATCCAAAAATAAAATGAATTTAAAAAGCTGGACATCAAGAAAACAAACAGCCCAATTAAAAATTGGGTACAGCTCTAAACAGAATTCTCAGAAGTGGAAATATAAAGCTGAGAAGCATCCTTGCCCATCAGAAAGCACAAAAATTCTTTCCTTATATCATCTTGCAACCATTTAGAAAGGCCAGTGTCAATGAAAGAAATGACAGCTTGTACTGGCCAGGATGTAGAGTAAGGCAAACACTCATCCATTGCTGGAGGGAGTGCAAATTTGTGTAGCCACCATGGAAGTCACTGTGGTTCCCTCAGCAAAGTGGCAGTCAATCTACCTCAAGATCCAGCTATACCACTCTTGGGCACATGCCCAAATTACTCTACATGCTACCACAGAGACACTTGCTAAACCATGTTCGTTGCTGCTTCACTCATAATAGCCAGAAGTTGAAAACAACATAGATGTCTGTCAATGGAGGAATGGATAAAAAATATGCTCTACATTTACACAATAGAATATTACTCACTTTTTAAAAAATGAAACCATGAAATTCACAAGAAATGAATGGAGCTGGATTTAAAAAAAAATGATTCTGATTGAAGTCACCCAGACCCAGAAAGACAAATATGGTGTGTATTCACTTATGTGGGAATGTTAGTTAGATAGTGATTAAGGGACCAGGGTGAAAGGATGGATCTTCCTACGAAGTGAAATAGAATAAATAGTCATAGATTGACAAGGGTGGGCATGAAGGACAGGAAGGTTTCCATACAACCCCAAAAGTTGCCCTTAGTTTTATCTGTACCTTCCCACTTTCCTCCCCGGTTCCCTTCTACCCTATTCTTCCCTTCATATACATATATGAAGTCAATCTAAAGAAAATCTCCAAATGATGGGAGAGATACAGACCAGACTGGACATCTCTTGTGACCATATGAAGCTTCCAGTACTATGAATAGGTTACATCTAATTGAGTTGTTGGCTAAAGGGGTCCCATGAGAACCCCCCAAATAACCCAGGCTATTGGTTTCTCTACACAAACTGATATTAATGCACTATTGCTAAAGGCAATGCCTAAGAAGCTCATCAAACGAAGAGGAGTTGAGCTCATGCCTGCCAAGAGCCTTCCCTTCTACAGACTAATGTTTTTCGTACTGGAAGGTGATCTGCATGCTGCCAACGGAGAAAATAAATAGCAACCCAACTATAAATCTTTAGATCTACCATGGTGACCTGCCTCCAAGATACACTTGTAGAAGTAACCAACCAAGGTCTGATTTAATTTATTTAAGGTCCACACCATGATATGACACCCATACTTGACGCTGCTTGTGTTAACCTGAGCCTAGATAAGCCAAAGACCTAGTAGAAAACCAAATAATACTGTTCTGTCGAATGAACAATAAAATGACTCCTAATGATAGTCTACGATGCTCAGAGATCAGTGTAAGAGTTGAGAGACGGAAGGGATGGAGGACTCCAAAGAAACAAGACAGTCAAGATGTAACAAGTCTGGCACACATATGAACTCACAGAGACTTTGACCGCATGCACAGAAACTGCACAGGTCCTTGAGATGAGAGAAGTGGACACATGCCACCACCACTAACACTGAAGAAATCTCCAGTGGACAGCCACTTGCAAATAAAATATTAACTTTCTTCAAGGGAGTCTCACTGGGGAAACTAACTGCTTTTATTTTTCAACTTTGCTCTTTTTTTTTTGCATTGCTATATTTTAAATTATAATTTAGAATTATTATAATTTATGAATTATAATTTATAATTTATTCAGATTACATCCTGATTGTTATTCCCTCACATGTATCTTAACATCTGTCCCTCCCTCTTTTGCCCTATTCTCCTCCCCTAGACTACTGATAGAAGGGGACCCTACCATATGACCACAGCCTCTCAGGACTCATTGGAATAGTCTGCTTCCTCTTCCTCTGTGTACTACTTGGCCACCCAAAAAAGAGGAAGTGATCAAATTGGGGACACCAGAGTTCATGTCAGAGGTATTCCCTGCTCTCCCTACAATCATGGAGAATGAGCTATCCATTGGCTAGATCTGAACAGAGGTTCTAAGTTTACTGCATACGTTGTTCTTGGTTGGTACAGCAGTTTGTGCAAGCCCTCCTGGGTCCAGATCTGCCATCCTTGAAGGTCTTCTTGTGGGAATCCTGCACCTTCTGGATCCTTCTATCCCCCTCTTCTTCCATACCACTCTCACCTGGAGTTTAGGAGTAATTCTCAGCATCTGTACTGAGAGTAGGCCTCCCAGATCAGCAATAGATGACCAATACAAGATGAACTCAGTGGCATCTTTGTAAGTTCCTTGTCTCATAAACTTCTACTAAGACATTTTTCTAAACCTTGCAGGTCCTTTGCATATGTATTATATGTTTTATGTGATTACTATGTGAGAGAGCATGTATGTCTACAGTTGAGCTACCAGTCCTGTCTGACATGCTTTTTCTCCTCAGTTAACTTATACTCAAATGAATTTCTCTAATTACCTCAACCTTGACAAAAATCAATTTAAAAGTCACAGAGAAAAAAAATGATTAGAAATTTCAAAATTAGAAAGGAAATTATGGGTCACATTTTTAATGAAATTCCAAGTTTACTTTTTTAAAATTAAAAAATCACACTTTAATAATAATACTAAAGTGAAATAATTATTAAGGAGAAAGAGTTAGAAAGTGAAAGCCTTACTTTTTAAGGTAGCTGCAGTGGATGGTGGGATGTACTGGAAGACAAGTTTCAGGGTCATACTACTTATTTCCTGTGCTGCCTATTAACTGCCTATCAACTGCCTACAAACTCCCTATTAACTGCCCACAAATATGTTTTCTCTAAAAAGAAATTATCTTTGGTAGCAGTGTCAATGTGTGGGTACAACAATCTGACACTATACAAAAAGGCTGTGACAGCCCCAGAGGTCACCCTCATAGTTAGCTAAGGCCTCTTCTGTAGCTACATGACAATTGCATCATTTTCCTTGGACAGTCTCACTTCCTTTACCCCTTTATGAATTGTGATAGTTTCCTTTACTGTCTGTCAGTTTGACCATGTTAAGGGAGCACCAAAGAGCTGATAAAGGTATTTCTGAATATATGCCTCTAAGAATGCTTCCAAAAAGAAGAGATTTCCTAGACTTAGTAAAGAAAATCTACCCTCACCAACCTGAGGTGAGGGATTCATTTAAGATACTTAGGACTCATATGGAATAATTTCTTCATGAAGGAAGATTTGTCTCCTTCAGACAACAGAATGCTTGGTTTTTAGATATTCAGCCTTAAGGATTTACACCAGACACTTTCCATTTCACCTTGATTTTCAGATCTTGGGAAGCCAACTATAGTTCCCAGAATTAACTGGATTCTCATCCCTAGAACACGTTCTGTTCCAAAGCCAAGACCCCATGGAGACAAGATAGAGCAGGGCCATGGTTTCCATCCAGGCATCTGGACATCCTCATAATGATCCCTGAAACTTCCTTCTACAGAAGATGCTTCTCCATTACTGTTAACTGTTGGATTACCAACAGCCTTTTTTTTTTTTTTTTTGTGGATACTGCCTTTTAAAAAATAGCTGTTTTCTTCAGAATCTAACCCTGCTTCCTTTTCTGGCTACTGAACCAACTGCTAAGGGAAAGTCACAGCATAAACTCAACAAAGAAGTACTTGGTCCATTGAGGAAGCAAAGTAACACAGAAGGAATTGGAGAATGCAAAAAAATACCCAGCAGTGGCATCCAGGAGAGTTGGACTAGATCTGCACAGGGTGCGCAGACACTCATTTTCTACTTTTATTGAAAATAGATTTTTCTCTAACCCAATCTGCTTTGGTTATGGTTTCCCCTCTCTCTAGCCCTCCCAGTTCCTTCCTTCCTCCTTCCTTCCTCCTTCCTCCCTTCCCATCCATATCCACCTCCTTTCTGTCTCTTGTTAGAAAAGAATCTTTTAAGGGATAATGGTAAAATAAAATAAAATCTAACACATTGTAATAGGACTGGACAAATAATCAGAGGGAAAAGAGCCCAAAAGAAGGCACAAGAAACAGACATAAACACAGAGACCCACTCATTCACATACTCGGGAATTCTATAAAAATACTAAAATGGAAGCCATAGTATATATGCAGAGGACCTATAGTATATATAGAATAAGCTAAATGTTTAAAACACACTGGACAACAATGTAAGGCCAACAACCCCCAAAGATACCTTTGAGTTCATTTTCTGTTGGCCATCTACTCTGTATGCAACCTACACTTTTTTTTTTTAGTTTTTATTAATTTATTCTTGTTACATCTCAATGGTTATCCCATCCCTTGTATCCTCCCATTCTTCCCTCACTCCCATTTTCCCCTTACTCTCCTCCTCCTATAACTGTACCCTATGACTGCTCATAGGGTACCAAGTCTCTTCTTGGTAACCTGCTATTCTTCCTCTGAGTGCCACCAGGTCTCCCCCTCCAGGGGACATGGTCAAATATGAGGCACCAGTGTATGTGTGGAAGTCATGCCCCACTCTCCACTCAACTGTGGAGAATGTTCTAACCATTGGCTAGATCTGGGTAGGCATTTAAAGTTTACCGCCTGTATTGTCCTTGGCTGATGCCTTAGTTTGAGCGGGACTCCTGGGCCCAAATCTGCCTATCATAATGTTCTTCTTGTAGGTTTCTAGGACCCTCTGGATCCTTCTACTTTGCTATTCTCCTATGCTTCTCTCATCTAGAGTCCCAATAGGATGTCCTCCCCTCTGTCCCAGTTTCCTGGTAAGTAAAGGCTTTCGTGAGCTAGAAACGATCATAATGAGGGAGTTAACCCAGAAGCAGAAAGACTCAAATGGTATATACTCACTTATATCTGCATACTAGCCCAAGGGACATGTCCCACGAAAGCAACCTACTCTTAACTACTTTGTTTCTCCAGTGAGACTTCCTCAGAGAAAACTGAATTTTCATTTCTCTGATGAGGGCTGACCAAAGCACTGATCTGTGAGTAATCATTTTTACTGTATTCTTTAGTAGAACAGTAGTACTGAGAGTTCCCCTAGGGTTCTACTCTGTCTACTCTCAGCTGTGTAGAGGTATGGGTTCCATCACTTGGAGTGGCCTCAAGTCAAATCATATATTGTTTGATTACTCCTACAAGCTTTATATCACCACTGCTCCGTCATACCATGCAAGCAGGATACCATCCATTTTAAAAAAGATGCTATGTAAACATTCTCTCACGATTCAGAATTTAACATTCTTTCAAGAGCGTTGGTCTAGATGGTTCCTGGTAGAATAAGACATTTACTATTCATACTATGGAATGCTGGGGTATCATGGGATATGTGAGCAAAAGAATCATCTGGAAAATGTGAGTGTCAGAACGAGGAGCCCCTGGGTGTTGAAATGTACCAGTGAACTATATCCCATTGGAGGGATTGAGCAACATGAGGAAGAGTGTGCTTGTGAGAGGCACCAGAATCCGTGAGTAGCTCAGTGTTGGCTCTTTTACGAACGCCAGGGCTGATGAGAGGGGGTGCAATTATAGAACTTCCCTCAGTAACATTATTAGATTATTAGGGAATCCTGCTGACTAGAAATAATGAAGGCCAGGTGGTGATCCTGGTGCTGCTGCTGAACCAGCAGAAGCCAGTCAAAAACTATTATCATCAAGAAGGGTTAACTACAGGAGCTATGCAAATAATTCAAAGAACAGAGCATTCAAAAAAAAAAAAAAGAACTGGATGAGTGAAAACTGCGTTTCTTAATTTATACAAAAATAAAAAAAATAAACCATGTATCAGGAGGCCAGGCTAAGCTTCCAATTCCCTCCAAGGCTTAGCTTATAGACCTGACCCTGTCCTCAAATCCAAACTGAAATAAAGTTAGAAAGACCCTGGGTTTCTATGAGACATAAATTTAAATAACATATCAAGTATGTATAGGTCCAGTAAGATCCTGGAGTCCATTGTTCTGTTTCCAGATGTACAACTGGACTTGATCTCTGGGAGTATAGTTACTGGTCCAATTATAGGCTGTTCAACTACACTCAGTAGTCTAGAGAATCTTTCCTCTCGTGGAGGACAAAGCTATCACAGTAGGACTCTACAGCACTCTTCCCGGCTATTTGACAACTCATGTCTCGGGATCTTGGGGCCTCGTAATCATATCACACTGTGCCTGCCCAAGATTTGAAGCTGTTCTTAAACTGGCATGGTTTTGCAGTAATTTAAGGTAGGCAAGGCAGACTGTTTTGCTTGAAGTTGATCGGGCTTCATGTGTAAAATGTATCTGCTGGAAAGGAACATATCATCTCCTGTGTTAGGAATGAAATGACTGCCAGCACCCCATCTTCATGAGAATGATAGCTAGATAATGAATGCATATAGTTGCAGATGAGAGATTTTTCATAGGCGTCCAGAAGTCAAAATAATCCCTTGCAAGATGAAGGATTTGATTAACTACACAGTCACTTCCTCTACTGTCTTCACCTCACAAAAATCTTCAAGGTCATCTAGTTCAACACTTTAGTTTTACAAATGAAGAAACTGAGGCACAAGAAAAAAAATTGACAAATTTGCCTAACATATTTGCAATTTCAATTTGAACAAAGCCTAATTTGCATCCAATTATATTCCCATAAAACTAAGACTCATCAATTCCATATTTAACAATTAAAAACTAAAATCAATCAAATCTAAAATGCAATCATATAAAAGAGAGTCATCTATTAAATCATAAAAAATAGAACAGGTGATTAAACAAAGAGTCATTTGTTCAGCTATCTCCTTATCTGGAAACATTGTTCACACGTCACGTGGCTTTAAGTCTTTATTTCTTCTTTAAAAATCCTTTATACAAACTCATAATGATACAAAGTTGCTAAAAATTTATGTCCCCATTTGCTCTGATTAATTTATAGACTGCACATTATCACTTTTAATCATTTTATGAGATTAGTGTTTTTATGGCCAGAAAAGGCCTCAAGGTTATCTTCTGTGCTGTAAGATTGTCCCTAAGCTCTACAAATCCAAAACTTGATGGCCTGATAAGTCAGCGGAAAAAAAATAACTTACTCCTCCCAAACCTCTATAAGGGTAATGGCCACCATAAAAGCCAGAAATAAGTCAAGCAAAGATGTCAACTGATTGGGTCCTACACACTCACTCTTTTAATATGAAGTTTTCTTGGCCTCATCTTTGAACTGAGATTCTCTCCTTCCCTGCCTTAATTAACACATCACACTTTTGACTCCCTTCAGACCACAGCCTTCTTTACATCTCTGCATTTCAATGCTTATATTAATGTTAAAGTACCTGCGTTTGTATTCTTGAGGGCTCCCATTCTTTATACTCTGTGCGAAGTCTTAACAGAGAAGATGTGAATAAGGGAAAAAAAGCCTTATTCACACTCATTCAAATTCAGTATTCTTTTCAATTATAAAGCTATACAATGAGCTATAGTAATATTACAGTACCTGTCATTTTGTAGCCGTCTTTTAAAACCACAGACTTCTTTAAAACTTCACAATTAAATAGTTTCAGAGGTCTCAAAATATCATTTTTCAGCCATTACCTATTTCATAGGTACTGTAAGGACTAGGGGGAAAAACAAAATTAGTAAACTGCTTGTCATGTACATAGGAAGACTTGCTAAAAGATTGTGTGTGTGTGTGTGTGTGTGTGTGTGTGTGTATGTGTGTGTGTGTGTGTGTTCTTGTGTAGTGTTTATAATCCTAGCAACTAGAAAGGTATAAACAGGAAGATCCTCTGACCAATTGGCCTGGTCTACTTGGTGAGCTCCAGGTCAGTGAGAAATATTGTCTCAAAAAACAAGGTGGATGACATCTAAAAAATGATACACGCGCGCACACACACACACACACACACACACACACACACACATCCTGCACACAACCTGCATTCACAGACACACAAAAGTACAATGTGATAAAAAAAAATAGAGTAAAAACATATGGATGTGAATGTATAAAATTGTACAAAAGCACATGAATGAAGGACAGAATAAAATTCCATGGAAGCACAGAAGAGAAAGTGTGCACATTTCTCATAAGTTGGGGAGAGTTTCATAAAAATAACATTCACTATTTGCCTGGGAAAGTGTAGAGGAGTTGCCCTGCTGCAAAGGAAGGAAGGTCATCAGTTTGAAAGTCAACAGGGTAAAAGCATGTGTAGGTCTCCTAGCTGTGAAGGGAGCAGATAAGTGGCCGTGTCCCCTGGGGCAGTGCACATAAATGAGTGACAGAGAGAAGAGGGTAATGGCCAGACAAGGAAGCAGAGAAAGGATGCGGAGGAAGGCTGGAAGGGCTGGAGCGTCATGTTAAGGCTTCTCCATCTTCTCTTAAAGACCATAGTAAACCACTAAAGTTTTAACCAAAACATCAAAGCGTCTGGTTTGCATTTTAAAGTGGGAATACCAAACCGTGTGAAGGAAAAGCTGACTAATCGACTTATTTTCAAGTTTGGGTAAAAGTTTCCTCTAACGAAATGAGAGAACGTAGACATAGGAACACGGGTTTTAATTTGAAATGTAATACTGGGGAATCCGCTCCGCTTTATGCAACAAAAAGCAAGCTACCAGTGGCTAAACCTTTACTAGTCCTCATAAAACAAGCAGTTGGATGCAGGAAGCTTCAGGCACTTGTTAAGAAGCTAATAATGTTTAGCTTTATCGAAGGCCAGATGGAGATATTAAATAAGCATCTAACCTTACTTACGATCAGACAAATGAAAAATTAGAAGCATCTGTGGACAATATCACTATCCCTGACTTCAAGTTGTACTACAGAGCTGTAGCTATCAAAACATCATGGCGCTGGCATAAAAATAGCCACGCTGGCTCATTAGCATGGAATTGAGAACCTGCATAAGTCCATGCCATGAAAGTTACCTGATTAAAAACCCAAACAAACAAATAAACAAAGATTACAAATTGGAGAAAAGGCTGCATCTTCAACAAGAGATGCTGGTAAACTAGATAGCTACCTGGAGAAGAATGGAAACACATTCTTACTACCCATCCTGCATAAAACTTACTCCAAGTGGTCCTCAGCCTGTGCCCTGTTATTCGTTTAGAGGAGTAAACATGGAATACGCTTCAATCTGTAGGCATAGTAAATGATTTTCCAGACAGGAGCCCGGTGGCACAAGCGTTAGGACCAGCAATTTGGCAAATGGGACCTCAGAAACCTAGAAGGCTTTTTGCATAGCAAAGGGTGCCATCATTCAAGTAAAGAGGCAGCCTGTGGGATGATGGGGAAAAAAAAAGACTTCACCAGCTATACACCTGACAGAGGGCTGGCATCTGCCTGGCACCTACAGTGTACAATAATATCAAAAACCTAAGCACCAAGAAAAGAAACAACTCAATTAAAAACTGGAGCATAGAACCAAGCAGAGTTTCTAAAATACAAGATGCAAATTGCTGAGACATTAAAAAAAAAAAAAAAAAAAAAACAACAACAACAATAACAACAAAAAAATGCTCAACATCCTAGGCCACCAGGGAAATGTAAATTAAAACTAATTTGAGATTTCAAATTGCCCCAGTCAGAATAGATAAATGCACAATGGATTTTAGCATGGAATGTGGGGAAAGGGCAACATTTACTATTGGTGGGAACATAGACTGATGTAGCCACTATGGAAATCAACATGGTGACTTCTCAAAATTTAGAAATAGATCTGCCAGCTGATCCAGACTTACAGTGACCAGACATATTCCCAAAGGGCTCTACACTACCTACTCATCCAGGTTCATTGCTGCCCTAGTCACAAAACCAGGAAACGGGAAAAGACTAGCTGCTCATCAGTTGATGAAAAGATAGTGAAAATGTGGCACATAGATACAATGAATGCTACTGAGCTGGATTTTGTTGTTGGGTTTTTTGTTTTGTTTTGTTTTGTTTTTGTTTTTGTTTTTTGTGAATCCTGAGGACTGTAAGTAAATGAATGGAGCTGGAAATAGTCATTTTGAGTGATGTAACCCAAGACCCCAAAAGACAAATACCACATGTTCTCTCCCTTCTGTGGATGCTAGCTTTGAATCTTCAGACTTCTGTATCTAAACTGGAGTACCTGTAGATGTCATTAAAGTGGTAAGGAATCATGAGGGGGTATTTTGGTTGTGAGCCTAGCCTTTAACGGCTGAGCCATCTCTCCAGCCCAAGGGGATATTTTAATGAAAAGGGAGTAACACATAGTTGTTATGAAGGAGAGCAGGATGTGCTAAATGGGGCGGCGGGTTGGAGGCAGAGGAGAGGAAAGAGGATGAAGAGGTAGAAGGAAGATAAAAGATCTTTTGAAAAAATCAAATGAAAGCTTACTACCATAGAAATCTCATATATATGTATATATACACATATATAAATATATATATATATTATATATAAATGGAGCTTAAACATAACTACCCCCATAGAAATCTCATATATATGTATATATACACATATATAAATATATATATTATATATAAATGGAGCTTAAACATAACTACCCTATAATGGATGAATGCCCCACTCACAAAGCTGCTTATTGCCACTATAGATACCTCTTTCTGAATTGTTGACGAGTAAGGTCTCATAGACCTCCCAAACATTACAGGCTAATGACATCACTCCTAGCTACCTTACCTTGGTGGTAAAATCCCCTTGCTGAAGATGCATACTTGACCCATAGGGCATGAAGAAATCAAGCTGGTACTGACCCAGAAGCTTCTCCCCCTATTGGCTAGCTCCCATTGTGTAAGGTTGCTATGGTTGCTCCCAGAATAGAAGAGTAATCAACGGTTTTATCCAGACTGGCCTGGCAAGATATGCGCACTAGTGCTACAGTGTATAGGTGCATGAGTGTATAGGAGCATTAGGCCACTTTCTGATTGGATATAAAGTCCATTCCAAAAGCTATAACTCAGAACTGGTACTGTTAACCAGGATAAAATTGTGTGGCTGGCTAGGTCATAGGCCCTAGGGGAGAAATTAAAGCTATTATTCTGCTAAAAGGACATAGTAAGAAACTGCCCAAGTTCTTACATTTATACTCATATATTAGTGCATTCCTCAGCCCTATTTAAAAATGTATCTTTTTTGTGGTAAATGACAATTAATACAGAGAGCCACATCTGGTCAGTGTGAAGAGAATAAGAGACCATGGGGGTGCTCATCTCTAAATGGGACATCTGTCCTGGAAGAGGGAGAAGGAAAATTGCAAAATGCCAGAGGTGGTACATACACCTTGCAGGACACAGTATTTGCTGGACATGGCAGGGCCATTGGATACCAGAACTCACAGGGCCTGTGACTGAATGCACAAAACCAAGCCAAGATCAAATCAGTCCACATTCTAACACAGAATGGGGAGTAGCTCATGAGCCCCACCTCTAACTGAGGAGCTGTGGACAGTTGGTGGCTTCTTGAGGAAGGAAAACCAGTTTTCTCTGAGGGTGCACTTCCTGGTAGGTACATTATGTTGCATAGATGGCTCCACACCCATGAGTATATGGGCAGCACAAATTGGAACCCATAGTTTGTTTAAGAGTAAACAAAGTTAGGAAGTAGATGTTGGGATGGATCAGGCAAGAGTTAGGCAGAAGAGTGGGAGGTGACCATGATCAAAACACACTTCATGGAGTTCTGAGAAAAGTAATAAAAAGCATATTAAAAATTAAAACATGATAAGCACTACACTTCTGTGTTAAGACCATTAAAATTCAAAACTTGACAATGCCACATGAGATATGGACAATTGGAAATTTCAAACATGGGTGGGGAAAAGAGAGAGACTGCAAAGAGGCATGGGAGAAACTTAAGGGCTGATTAATTTTACTGAATATAAATTCAACTCCAAAGGATGTGGAAATAAAGCTAGAATGAGAGAGCATTTCTATTTTCAATTTTAAAAGAATTAAAAATTGCTTACTTTTAATTAATTAGACTGATATGCTAGAATTAGAAGTAAGCATGATATGGAATAAGCAGAATTAAAGAATTAATATTAAATAATACTTTACAGGTCAGAAATTTAATTGCAATGAGATGTGAATTTTTTTTTTAGTTCTATGGTAATTAGTCAATGAACTTAAGGATAATTTCAGTGGGTTTTTTTTTTTGATGTTGTAAATAGATTTTCATACCTACCGTACTTTAATTTTTCCAATGTGTTTACTCTCCAACTTCTATTAGGTTGGTCAAGTTCTTTGTGAACTCTTTATTTACCTTTTTATTACTTAATTTTTTTTCTTTAGCAACATACATTGTACAATAATTTACTCAATAAATCTATAGTTTATTGTTAATGAATTAAGCAGATTTTATAAATAGGACCACAGCTACATATATAAGATATGGTGTGATTTTAGCTACTTCATTTATGTAAATGTTAGCTTCCAAATCATGAAACCCATAATAGTAAAATTATAATAGGGATGGGTGGATGGATAGATAGATAGATAGATAGATAGATAGATAGATAGATAGATTTATTTCACAGTTTGAGTGTAAGGTTACTTAACAAGTTTTTATTATTATATGGCTGTGAATATGTAACATCTCGTGTATTTATTTTCAAAATTCTCTATGCGTATTGCTCATACGCACCACTCAACTTCTCTAACTACGTAAAAGAACGTTATCTAAGGAAGACAATGTTTCGATTCATTGTGAATTCACAAACTCCACTGACTGGATAAAAACTCCACTTCAGACATTTTCCTCCCGCTTTGTCTTGACAGAACCTCTAGTTCATGAATACACCTCTAGGACACAATAAAAAAGTAAGTTCAAGGACAACAGGGCTGCACTTTCTGGGTTAATACACACTAACTTTGGGAAGCCATCTTTGCCCGAGTTCTCACCCCTCTCTCCTGAGAGGCAGGGCTCGCGTTCGCACCCTTGCAAACACTGCCGACTTGTTCGCAGGTTACATTTCTCTTCCATTTATGTACGTTTTGTCACAGAGGCTTTGTCAGATTTGTCCTACACAATTATTCCTCTTCGGAGTCAGCCCCACCTCCCCTCAGACTTGAGGAGGACCCCCAAACAGGGCTTGTGAACGGACCCCTAGGTCCACGTTCTGACCTCGTCTCTACACTGTACATGACTGTTTAATTTCCTCTTTAAGACAAATTAATTGTTGCATGCTCTAATGAGACGGCAAAGGCTCCTGCTCCAATCTGAGGCTGGGGAGAGGTTACCCAGAGGTTGTCCAGATTGATGGTTCCAGGGTAGGTGACCTAAAGATGAACTTTGACTAAACTTTGCTCTTTGTGCACTTGGCAGTCTGCACTTGGAAAGTGGGAATTGTACACAAGAGACAGTTTAAAACTCCGAGCTAAGCCTGCGTTTGGAAGTTAGCCTTTGGAAAAGGAAAGGGGAGCCTTCACCAATGTTTTAAAAACCAGTGGTATCAATTGTTTTCCTAAGTGTTTTTTTTTTTTCCCCTTCTTCATTACATTCAATTTCCATTCCAAAATAGAAGGCATTAGCCCAAAGAGAACTGGAGGTTTTTTTTTTTCATTTTCTTTCATCTAGGCACTATAAAAGTTAGATTAAACTGAACTCAATCTAATATAATGCAAGTTATATGGTGTTCCTCGCTTACGAATATCAGTAAAGTGCTTACAATTTTTTTTTTTTGTTCCTGCAACCTATAGGCCATGAACTAAACCTATTTTACTGATTAGACAAAATTTAAACCTGGTGTGTATTGGTACTGAAAATAGCCTATTTGAAAGTCACTACATTTCAACATTAGAATGCAAGAGTAAACCTGGAGATACTTTCTAAAGTAATTATTCAGCAAGATGCACGTAGAAGGGCATTTTTTTTTTTCATGGCTGTGGCAAAAAGGCATTCCAAACTAAAATATTTGGCCTTAGGCTGGACTCTATGTGCTCCACAATAACACAGAAGTGTTTTTACTTAAAGTTACATGAATTTAAAAGAAAACAGTTTTCCTTTATGTAACATGTACCATATGTTTCTATTAGCTAACAAATTAAATAGCGTATTATTGTCATAAATAATCATGAATAGGAATTTGCATCTTCATATGAGAAATGGGAAAATGACCTTAGAAAGTGGCTTGGGTTGTTTTAATTAAACATCACACTTGAGCCAGCTAGAAGGCAAATGCTAAAGAAGTTGAAGGAGGAGGATTGTGAATTCAAAGCCAACCTGGTCTTTCCCCAGGAGGATTGCCCTTGTCATCCCAATACCTGGGAAGGTGAGACAACAAAATCCTGGCACTGGATGACCAGCCTAGCCTACTGGGCATGCTCTAGGCCAATGAAAGACCCTGTTTCAATAAAGTGGATGGTGCCTAAGGAGTCACAGCTGAAGTTGTCCCCTGGCCTTCACACACACTTGCCCATGTGTAAATGTGTGGGGGGGGGCAAACACACACAAACAGACACAGACACACACACACACGGAGAGGGAGGGAGAGAGAGAGAGAGAGAGAAAGAGAGAGAGAGAGAGAGAGAGAGAGAGAATCAGAAATCAACATTTCTAACTCTCTGGAATTAATTTTTCTTCTTCCCTTCATCATTTCAGAAAGTGACCAATGCAGACACAGAAGGTCGCTCCTTACCTCCTTCAATCCCACTGTAACATGCTAAAAATAAGCATGGCAGAACCTTCATGTGATTCCTTGACAAAGAAACAGGAAAGGAGTTCACAAATAGGTTTTTTTTCTTTCTTTTTTGTTGATATATATATATATTTTTCATGTTACATCCTGGTCATGGCCTCATCTCTCCTTTCTTCCCAGCCCCACCCTCACTCCCTCTCTCCCCTCTCCCCTACCCTATTGCTCAGAAAAGGGAAGCCCCGGTTCCCATCCACCCCAGCTCATCAAGTCACATCAGGACTGTGTGTGTCCTCTTCCCCTGTGGCCTGGCAAGGCAGTCCTGTCAATGAGGGATGATCAAAATGCTGACATCAGAGACAGCCATCACTCCTCTTACTTGAGGACCCACCTGAAGTCTAAATTTCCCATCGGTTACATCTATGTAGGGGGCCTAGGTCTAGTCTATGCATGGTCCTTGGTTGGTGCCTCAGTCTCCACAAGCCCCTCTGGGCCCTCAATAGTTGGCTCTGCTGGTCTTCCTGTGGAGCTCCTGTCACCCCCAGGTCCTTTTCTTGCCACCTCCATTTTTCCATAATACTCCCTACACATCGCCCAGTGTTTGGCTATGAATCTCAGCATCTGACACAGAGGTTTTATTTGACCAGAGGCAAGCTAAAACTATAACATGTCATTATAAAATTTGCCACATTCTCTTTTCAAGTCTATTCTTTTAGACCTTCATATGTGCAGACAACAAAATATAACCCTGTCTTGGCCCCTATGACTCCCTTGGATCAGTTGAGACAGTCTCTCCCATTTTTATTTCCTCTTCCTTTTCTTTCTTTCTTTCTTTTTTTGTTGTTGTTGTTGTTGTTGTTTTGTTTGTTTGTTTTAACCCAGTAAATCCAGTTAGTGCTGGCCATACTTGCATGAGTGTAGGGCCATTCACTAGATGGCAGGACAGCCTACGAGTAGACACAATCTCAAAAAGGAATGCGTTCCCCTCTCTCTGTCACAAGATAACAACTGCTAATAACGCCCCAGTTATAGGGCAGCGCCTTACGAGCTTCCTCCCCCACTCGCAGCGGCGTTCTCACTGGTTTGAGCTTGTGAATACCTTATGCAGGTCACCACAGTTGCTATGAATTCATGGGTAAATTAATCGTTTTATGTCCAGAACGGAATGTCTTAAAGCATTCCTCCCCATTCTCCAGCCTTCATCTTTTTTTCCCTCCCACTCTTGCGTGATGGTCAGCACATTGTTGAAAGCAGAGTAAAGGGGATTTGAAAGACTGTCAGTCTTACCAGACTCAGACGTATTAGGGAAAAAAAAGCAGAATGCTTCCTCATTTGAACTGCAACATTTTAAAAGATGCCATTGAAAAGCATCAGCAACTCCTTTAGATTTTAGAGAGTGCCACAAATAACCACCTTTGAAAATATCTTCCCGGGGCTGGAGAGATGGCCCAGAGGTTAAGAGCACTGACTGCTCTTCCGTAGGCCTTGAGTTCAATTCTCAGGAACCACATGGTGGCTCACAACCATCTATAATGGGATCTGATGCCCTCTTCTGACATATAAGTGTACGTGCAGATAGAACACTGTATGCATAATAATAAAAAAAAAAATCTCTAAAAAGTAAAATAAAATAATAAAAGTAAAAGAAAGTATCATCTTTCTTAAAGCTAAAGCCAGTCTTCCTAGAGATAAGATGAATTAAAATTGCTGATTCAATCCCATCATACCTATCTGATTTGAAGGATGGGTTTTTTTTTTTTTTCCAATATCATCTTGTACCTGTTGCCTGGCAGAATGTGGCAGAGGTCAAGGATGATGTCTTTCTGCACTATGTACAACTAGCACATGTTCATCAATGAAGCCAATCCATAGAATAAAATATTTCTATGTCTTAGTTGGGTTTTACTAAGAGACACCATGATCTAAGAAACTCTTATAAAGGAAAGCATGTAGTTGGGTCTGGCTTGCAGTTTCAAGAGGTTTAGTCTTTTACCATCCTGTGGGAAACATGGCAGTGTGCATGCAGACACGGTGCTGGAAAAGGAGCTGAGGGTTCTACATTTTGATCCACAGGTAGCAAGGACAAAATTCTCTCTGGACGTAGATTGAGCTTAGGAGACCTCAAAGTCTGCCCCCTTAGTGACACACTTCCTCCAGAAGGCCGCACCTACTCCAAAAAAGGCCACACCTTCTAAGCAGTGACACTCCTTATGGGCCAAGCATTCAAACAAATCAATTTACGGGGCCACACCTGTTCAAACTATCACATTCTATGTGGACTTTATCATCTCTTGAAATTATATTATAATGGAGGAAGAAGTACTAATGGTAATTTCAACCTTCTATCTGTTCTTTTCCTCCCCTTGGCTTGTACACTGAAACTCTAGAACTTGTATTAGAAATGTAGTCTACCACCAGCATAAAGTACCAGTCTGGGAGGCAGAACTCCAGGGGCAGTACTTCTGAAGCACTGCTTTTATCTGAAAAAGCAATTGAGAGGATAAATCATAACACACTGGCCCAATCTCCTTTATGAGACCAGAGCCAACGGGGAGAGCTGGAGTGAAAAAGAGTGACAGCACATCCTCTGATGAACAAAGACGTTCTGAGTTAATGTTAGAAACGAAGGTGGCACACTGAGCTGGGGGGCAGGAATAACGTTTTTGAATTGGAAAGGGGTTCTGTCTGTTAAGTAGAGCGTCTTTCGCAATTGTACATGAGGCATCACCAGCTCTTCTAGGGTCATTTCAAATCACTCCAGGTGGTACCAGCTTGGTTTTAGATGCTAGAAATTGAGACAGCGGTGATCATGTATTTATCACAGTTTAGGATGCTGTGGAAAATGGGGCTATGATGATCTGTTCTCTGTTGCTTCCTTTTTTCTCACAGATTTCGTTCTTTCTTCTTCCTCTACTGTAGGACTTTATTCTAGTGATGATGTTCTCATGAATTTTTAAACTGACTTCTTTTGGCAGGAATGAAAGATGCATTCCACCACACCTGCAGAACAGTGATTCAGACTTAAAGAAAAGGAAAGTTGACAAGTCACTGCCTTTGATTATTCCATCTTGAACCCAGAAGTCCAGACTTTCAGAGCCAGTGAGATGACTCCATGGATAAGTACACCTGCCTAACACCAAACCTGAAGACATGAGTTCAAATCCCAGGAACTATATGGAAAAAAGAGACAATCAACTCAATGAAAATTGTTTGAAGACTACCACACGTGGACTCTAGAATGGATGTATGTACCCACATACACCCAAACATGCATATACACACAGTATATAAATAAGTGTAATTTTTAAATACTGCAACCATTTGTATCCCACATTTTCCATAGCAAGGGCTATAGGGTCTCTGAAACTATCTCTACTGATCACAGACTTGTTCATTTTCTTCTAGAACCGGTTAGGGAGCAGAGCCACTGGTAAGGCTTAGAATACACCGCAAACAAAACATTCCAGACAAAAGAGAATCTCATTTCCTTCAATGACCAGTGTCGCCAAACACAGGTCACCAGCAAATCAGTGCAGCCTGGGTGGGGTTAATTTCTTCTTTGCAAATATTCTAGTACAGTAGTTTTGTACTGCCAGTTCTAACTATATTTTCAATTTATTCACTGCTAAAACAGAAAAAAAAACATTGAAAATCTAATGCTTTGGTATAATGATTATGAGAGTGAAAAATGTTTACCCCACAAAGCATGTTTTTGAATTATGCTCAGTAAGTAATTTGGAGTTCGATGATCTACATAATGGAAAAGTTTGGATATTGGGAGATTTTTCTTACCTAAAATGTGTTAGTCTATTCATCATGAAGGCAAGAAACCTACACAGATACAAAAAGACTGCTTTGTCTAAGGGACAAAAAGACTGCTTTGTCTAACGAATATGTGCATACTCATCTAAATGGAAAAGTAAATATCAACGTTTTTATTAATCTTTGTTTTCTTACTATAAAATGTAAAGACTTCACACAAAAATGTGTTTTACTTCTTTTTCCCCTTTTATTGAAATAGATTCTTTTCTCATATAATATATCCTGATTATAGTTTCCCCTCCCTCCATTCCTCCCTCCTCCAGACCCCACTCTCCTTACAGAAGAACTGGCTTCTAAGAGATACAAACAACCATGACAAAAAAATATATATATAATAAGATGAAGGAAAAACTATCATACCAAAGTTGGACAACACAACACAATAGGAGCAATGGATCCCAAGAGTAGGCACAAAAGTCAGAAACCCACTAACTCTCATAGTAAGGGGTCCCCTAAAATGCTAAGCTACTAGTTAAAACATATTGTCAGAAAACCTGGAGCAGCCGGCCCTGTGTATGCCCTGTGATTGCTGGTTTGGTCTCTTTGAGCTCCTGTGCAAGCTGATGAGTGGATTCAGTGGGCCTGGTTCTCCTGGTGTCCTTCTCCCCCCTTGACTCTTACAATCTTCCAGCCTCCTCTTACTCAGAACTCCCATCTAGACTTTTTCTGCATTATACCTAGCTCTGGGTCTCTGTATCCCCATCGGTTTCAAGGTAAAGCCTCTCTGATGATAACTGGACAAGGCACTGATGTACTGTATAGTACTTCTGAGGGGTTGTTATGACTATTATAATATCCAAGGATCTATGGACCTCTGTAGTGTGATACTCATTCTCCTTTCAAAAGTTTCTTTCTTTCTTTCTTTCTTTCTTTTTCTGAATATTTTGGATTTTCTTTTTGCTCTCCCTGTTTTTGTGCGGCAGCTCTCCTTTATATTATTTCTAGCATTGCTGAGGTGTGAAGTAAACATAAGACAATCATGTTCAAGCTATTCATTAGAATCAGGGGGGAAAAAAAAAGCTCAGAACCACTCAAGCAAAATTAATAAGAAGGGATGTAACAAACCCACCTTCTTATGATTCATAAGAAAGTCAGATAATATCAATTAGCATTTATCAAATGAGAATGGGCAGGTGAGGATGACAGCATTTTACTTATCTTGCAGGAAAATGAGATGATGAATGACTGGTTCACGAAATAACTTAAGTCAGCATTTCCTGAGCACTCACAGTATGTGCTTAAGCAACCTCAAACACCTAGGCAGGTCAAAAAGCAGGATGGAGGTACGGCTGGGTAGACACAGGCCCAAGTCACCAAGTCAATGTCCTAACCTTGTAACTGTTCATGTCTTCAAAGACAAACATCTTCAAAACACTAACCTGGAGTCCACTTAGTTTATTTTCAATACAAAAACTGTTTTCTGTGTGTGTATTTCATGCTTTTCCCTAGAACTCTCTGGAGTTAACTCCTCAGTGTCAAGATGGCTGCCATTATGAAGAAAAGAATGGACTCAATGAAAAAAGTCCATGGTCTGCTGATATGAAAAACCTTAAGATTGGTGACCCTTTTAGGTCGGCATTTCCCCCACTATCTTAAACTGTCTTTTGAAGTCTCAAACAGACAGGGATACTTTGCATCTCTGTGTTGGAAATAGAAATGTCACTGTGGCTGCTCGATCGATTAGTGAGTACCCATCTTACAGGTTATCATGAACATATGATAACACCTTCGCGGAGGGTGGCAGTTTTAATTCCAGAAGACGCAGCTCTCATTCGCATGCCTCAGCTTCCTTACTGGAAAATCAAACTTCCTTCAGGGAAAAGGCAGTATCTTTGACCTCACAGTTCCTGGCATCCTCTGGGCTGAACCCACTGAGAAAATTCATGTTGTGTGAATTTTACTTGAACAGGTGTGTCAGTATGACAACAGAATTTTGACTATAGAATGAAGTGTTAAAGCAAATGTGAGTGATGAGTTTAGGCCATGTCTATAAATCTGAACACTGCATCTCTCTGCTTTCCATTAAAGTACCTAGTTACATTAATCGGCAATAAAACTGGTTTATATGAGATTATTTAATTCAGCTACTGTCGGCGCCGCACCGATCAGCGGAAATAAGACACCAACAACCAGACTTCTCGAGATCTTTACTCAGGATTAAACTCAGTGGGAATGGCCCCGAAGAAGGGAAGGGCCAAGCTTAAGTACAACTCAAGGGCCAATCAGCTCATGCTAGGTGCCACCTCCTCATAGGTCCGCATCAGAGCAGGACTGCTCATCATCAGACCACCAGTTACCCTTGCACAGCCTTTTGCCATATAAGGACTTGTTTATCTTAGGGAGCGCTTGCCGTCGGGATGGCGGAAACCTGCGCCTTGTTAAGGCGTGGCACCTCGCAGCTCTCCACAAGCTACAGCTGAAGTTCTTTTGTGAGACCTTAAATGCATCTATGTGAAGTAGCTGCAGCTACTTCTCTGCACTGGAACCTTAACACGGCACTGTTACACACAGAGAGCCAGAAGACTGCCAGACTGGCTTGGAACTTAGAGCCCAGCAGAGGAAAATGACAGAGTGCACTCAAATATACCATGATGCATTGGAATAGAGCATTAAGGATGAAGTACACTGGAAGAGAGTATAGGAAAACATCCTGGTGACAATGACAAAGATACATATGCCTCCAGCAGAGACGTATGAAGAAAATTGGTAACTAAATGTAATTCAAGGCCACTTTTAGCCAAAGAGTTTGAAGATGTTTGAAGGAGATGGGTAGAAAAGAAGGAAAAATCAGAGAGAAGTCAAGCTGACTTGAATATGGCCTTAAGATGCTTTCTTTTTGAGAGAAAAAAAAAATGAGCCTAAGGAAAACAGGAGTGGTTTAATGCTGTAGGACATGTGTATCATTTAGTGATTGGTGGTTTGTATGGAAGAATTCAGTGAGTATTTAACTCTACTTCCAAGAACTATATAAATTATAAAACATGGAAGGAAAATCAATACGTAACTTGAGTTAAAGTGTTTCTCTATAAGTGTGCAATTACACTGCCAAGAAGTATGCAAGTGTACTTCCTTGAGGAAATTAAATTAAAGAAGCACACACACACACACAAAAAGAGTAGTGGTAAGTGTCTAGAGAACTGTCTTCAAATTTATAATGTTCTTTTAAATAACATTCATTTACTACAAGGTCTCTCTATATAATCCAGGCTGGCCTGTAACTCACTGTGTAGACCAGGATGGTCTTGAACTCACTGAGATTCGCCTGCCTCTTCCTTCTGAGTGCTAAGATTAAGGGCATGTGCCACCACACATGCCCCAAGAGTAGAATTGAACTATCACAAATTCAAGGTTGAGAAATTCTTGCCTTAACATGATTTAAACGCAATCCTTGGCATTAAAGAGTCATTACAGCTTTATAAATGAAAGGGTCAAAACACACTTAGCAAAAACCTATTAAAGTTTCATTTTTATATTAGTTTTATAGAGCCATTGTAATAAAGAGCCAGAGTCTTGCTCATTCAAACACAAATGCATTCTCACAGAGTTTGGAGGCTCAAAGCCCAGGACCAGGGCGTTGGCAGGTTAAAGGGGGAGGTGCTTCTACTGGCTTCTGTGATGCTTCCGTGGTGATCATCAGATTCTTTGGCTTTGAACTTCCCCACATTCCACTTCCATCATCACGTGACATTACATCGTGTTAACGCCCACCTACCAAGTTTGCTGTTTGTAAGACAACAGCCATATTGGATTAGAAGCTATCCTAATGTATGATATTCCAAGCAAGACTGGGCTATGTTAGGCCTTTCCTCAAAACCCCCAAACAAACAAAACAGAGACAAAGGAAGGTGGGGAGGAAAGAAGGGATCAACAGAAATCACCTTAATTATCTGGTTGTGACTCGATGACCTCTATAGATACTGTACATCCAAACTGGTCACATTCAAAGGTGCTAAGAGTGAGCATTACAGTGTGGGAATTTTGGTACAAGAAGACACATGACTGCTGAGAAGTACAAAACGCGATCGAAGAAATCTCTACATATGGAGATGCACACTGTGTTCATAGCCTGGAGTACTGAACATAAACATGACTGCTACAGCAGTCAAAATACTAACAACATTTCTTCTTGCGTGTGGTATATACATGTAGTAATAATAATTATTATATTATTCTAGTAATATAGCTAGAATAGTCAAAATAATGTTGAAAAGGGAAGAATAAAAGGAATCACACAACACAACATTAAGAGTTAAAAGAAAACTGTAATAGGAAGGACAGCAGATTACCAAGAAGAGACTTGATACCCTATGATCATATAGAGGGGGAGGTAATCCCCCTCAGGAACAGTCATAGGGGTGGGGAATAAGGGGAAAAATGGGAGGGAGGGAAGAATGGGAGGATACAAGGGATGGGATAACCATTGAGATGTAACAAGAATAAATCAATAAAGGAAAAATTAAAAAAAGATAACTGCAATAATAAATTGTAGATTATGATGGGATGAATCTTTAAATAAATAAAACAGAGTAGCAAATACAGAAATCAATCTACACACAGTTTTCCCAGTTGAATTTTGATTTTTAAAAATATAAAGATGATTTCAGGAATAATGAATAATATTTTCAACAACTGATACTGAAATAATTGAATATCAGTACTTCAAAGATGAATCCCAATGTGAGTGACACTCCTTCTGTAAAAAGTAATTCAAAATGAGTCACAGAGCTAAATGCCAAATTCCAGATTATAAAGCATTTAGAGAAACAGAGAAGGAACTTTTCTGTGATCTGACATTAGTAGAAAAGTTCTTCGATAGGACACCAAAGGCTCTGTTCATAAAAGAAAAAAAAAAAGTGGTAAGTGGACTTCATCAGAATTTAAAAGGGTGACTCTTTGAAAAAAAAAACTGTTACAGGCTCTAAAAAGGACTCTGAATTCTTAAGTATAGTTTTAAAATACTTTTTAAATTTTTAAAATTTTCCATATAATATATTTTATAAATGTTGCCCCAATTTCCCCCCTCAGGCCTCCCAGGCCCACCCATCATTCCTCCTTGTTCCCCTAAACTTCTCCTCCTCTTTTTAAACAACCCGTTGACTCCAATCTGTGCTGCCCATGTACTCCTAAGTGTGAAAATGTTAGGACTTTCCAGGTCCTCCTGGCTTCTTCCTGCTGATAAGGAGTGTATTTAGTTGCATTTTTTTATGGATAATTCTTCTCTTGCTATTAAAATTTCTCACTTCCACAGTTCATGTTTTGCATAGTTACTGTGAACTAACTATACATTAGGTCACTTTCCACCTATCACCTTTGGCACTCACTATAACACTGGAAATATAACCCATTATATCTGTTCCTTCCAGAAGTGCTATTAGCCACAGACTGCATCGTCTCATTCTTTTCCTCCTAATTTTTAAAAAATATTACTTCCAGTTATGTTACTACTGTGGCTGCTCTCTGGGCTCATTTCCTGAGGCCTGTCAAGTGCCCCATCAGTCATCTTTAACTATGTATAATCCATTATTTAAGATTTTTTAGCAAGTTCTTTAATTTCAATTACTTTCTAATTTCTACAAAATGTATTTTATTATCTTTCAAACGCATTTGATCTTTTTATTGTGACATTTCCTTGATTCCTTCTATTTTACATTTTGCTGTTTATGAGCACGACTTCTAGTGTCTAACTATCCTAACAGAGTTTCTAGGATGCACCCACAGCCTGCTAGGTTTGCCTGTTTCTCTCTTTGGGTGAACTAGCTCTTAAAGTGGTAATGGAGGTTTGAGTGAGAATGTCCCTCATAGGCTCCTGTACCTGAACACTTGATCCCCATTTGGTGGTGATAACTGCTTGGAGAGGTGTAAGAGATGTGTGAAGGGCTCTGGCAGGCCTGAGCATGGCAAACACAAGCCAAAGCAGCGTTAACATGGTGCTGCCAGGTTTTGCCCTTCCCTTGCCTCCCCTTGACTAAACCCTTGAATTCCTACATCTAACCGCCAAGGTCTAGTCCCTCATTTGGTCACTTTGTTATGCCTGACTCATTCATGAGATGGACCACCAAGGTTCAAGCATCAAAATATCAAGGTTCAGTAATCAAAATTCATTGTTTTGATTACCCTGTTTAAAATACTCAATGAGAACCTAACAACACTGTGTTCTGGCACAGACCTTATCTTTTTCCCTCTTAAAATTAACACTTGGAAAGCTGTTTGCTCCTGTTTCTGCCCCATGCAGGTTCAGCCACCTTGTCTCTCTGCCTTGATACATAAAGGATCTCTTTGTGTTTGCTTCGTTCTTGGAAAGTGGTTCTTGAGTGTGGCCTATGAATAATCCAGAATCCAGAAGGGAGCATCCCAAAGTACACAGGTCCCTCAGTATAGCCTTGCTGGAAGACGTTTGTCACTGAGGGTACTGTGATTATAGGTGTGCACTACTGCATCCAGATTACTTATATCTATTTATTTATGTGTGTAAATATTATTATTAATTATATTTATTATGTTCTTCTGAACTAACTGGGTTTTTTTTCTTTTCTTGTCTTTCACTTTTCTTTTCTTTTTCTTTCTTTCTTTCTTTCTTTCTTTCTCTTTTTTTTTTTTTTTTTGTGTGTGTGTGTGTGTTTTCAATTCACTACATAGAAAAGGCTGATTTCAAACTCACAGAGATCTACCTGCCTCTGCTTCCTAAGGGCTGAGATTAAAGTTGTCAGCTACGACACATGGCAAGCTGCATTTCAAAGTACAAAATACACTTGAAAGTTTCATTTAATAGAAACAGGTACTAATCATCGCAATGCTTCCAAATTTCCTCTGTCTTTCTTCTTACCCTTGCCTGAGTTTGTTAAGTGACAGATAGAGAAAACTAAGACAAAGGGAAATAATTAACAATTTTCGTTTATTTGTATGTGTACTATCACTACAATCTTTCATTGTAATCGGTTTGCTTATTGGTTTATTTCATGCATGAAATGTCAAATCTTCCTATGAATTCAGTGAATCATCTCCTTAACAGAAATATGAATTTTCTTATCCAAAGGTTGTCTATCATAAGTTTCTCAATCTGTTCTATGGCTCTAACAAAAATACCTTATACTAAGGCCTTTAAAAACAAGAGAAACTTATTTTTACAGTTCTGTAACCTGATAAACTTCTTCCTAATTAAAGCCCTAGTGTGGCTAATGTTCCAAAAGCAATCTTCAACTTGATGGAAGATACCCATGCAAAGTCACTATGAAAATCATGTGTAGAAAATTCATCAGAGTGCTTAGGGACTTTTTTAGTCACAAACAGGATACCCATAAAAGCTTGTGTGTATAGGTAAAAGAGCTTGTTTTCCCTATGTATGTCCTTTCCATTAGTGCAAACCACACAAGAGGTAAGTTTTTAGAAAGCTACATAACAAAGTCAGAGCATAAATAGTCTCCCATTTAAGCATCATTTCATGGCTAGGAAGTATTTGTTTTTTTTCTTTTATTCCACTATTCCTTTAGCCACCCTTTAGTTAAATGTTTAACATAATGTCTAGATTAATTATGAGGCCTCTCTAAGCATTTGCTGAAGTTACTTAAAATTAAATATTTTCAAAGTAGCAGAAATTAAAAAAAAAAAAGAAAACCCAAAGCTTAGTAGCATTGTGATAAAAAAGAAGCTTATCTCAAAAGACCTATTGAAAGATACTTTGAAAGAGGGACACGTATACATTATGTATAAAACATGGGAAATTAATTCTGCTGCTGCGGCTGCTCCAGAAGTCAGTAAGGTTTTTACAAAGGGCCAGATAGTAAATATTTTAGGCTTTGCTAGCCAGATGGTCTCTGTCACAACTAGTCAGCCCAGCCATTGTGGCATGAATGTAGCCTCGGACACCACATAAATAAATAGGCATGGCTGTGCTCCAGTAAAACTTTATTGACAAAGACAGGTGTGGCTACACTGGACCTTACAGAATGTAGTTTGCCAACTCTGTTCTGTGTCAGAGCGCAGGAGATGCTATAATTGTATATCAAAGAAAGATATACAAGTAAGCCACGAGTTTCTCATACTCAAGTCATCTAAGAAGATTTAAAAGCCTTGAGTAAATGCAATGAAAAGTGTTTTGTTTTCATTTGTGTGAGAAAAGGGCAGTAAATTTTTAAGAATAGACAGAAATTTTGAAGAGAGGGAAGCAGAGCTCCTAAATGTAACAAGATGTTTTCTAAAATTTCTCTTCTGTTCAATCCTTCTCAAATAGATTTTGCACATACTTAAGCTACATAATGCCCATCTAACTTTGTGTTAATTGTAAAATTTATGCTGTGATTCATCATTTAGAATCCCAAGGAACTAATTCCTAGTTGACATATCTGGCTATAGTAATGGAGAGAGATTTCAGTACATAAAACAAGCCCTTCCCAGTCTGTATGAAATATGAAGCAGGCAATAATGTTGAATATTTTGTCCCTGCATCACAAATCCTTTATTAGAATGTAATCAATCTGAGATCTCTTCTACAAAAATCTCACTTTGTACTGCTGCTGAAAATCACCAAAATTAATGTGTGGGTCAAGTCACAGAACCCTAGATGCATCTAGAAAGGAAACAGTAAGTTCTAGGTCCCTTCTCTAGCCATCACCTCTTGTAATACTGAATGAAAGCTACTAATGTGACCCACATTTCCCATCATCCCTCAGGCAAGCCAATCCCTCTGTGCGGCATGAACCACCCTCAGCAGATGTTTTGAAGAAGGTCCTACTTCCTCATCTACAGCAAGGAAGAAAAACACTACAAAACTAAGACACATCACTGAAGCATAA
Organism: Acomys minous; assembly: GCF_964271855.1. NCBI lineage: Eukaryota > Metazoa > Chordata > Mammalia > Rodentia > Muridae > Acomys > Acomys minous. Next base: position 86,116,073 of record NC_140492.1, on the reverse strand, counting down.
CATAAGGTCTGGAAGAGGCTTAGTGGAGACAAACAAATGCAGAGACACAGATCGAAAGACCAGTCATATGCTGTCATACATGATATTGTCTGATATTTTACTCTTCCTAGAGGTTTATATTAAAATGTCTTTCTTAGGAAATTATGACATTTCCTGGATACTGGAGACCAAAGGTGAATCTTCTGAAAGAGCAGTAGCACTCTTACCCACTGAGCCATCTCACCAGCATGATTTTTTAACTTTTACTAGTCACAGAATTCAATCAACATCTTGAGAAATATCACTTCATAACTATAGAGATGGGTTTCTCAAACTGCTTCTATGTAGAAGTATGACTGACTCAACAGAGCTGCCACATACTTAGCTCAATTCTAAGATATATAGTCCCGCATGCACTATGACTGTTTTCATTTTTAAAATTCGTAAAATGGTGCTGTTGAGTCTGTATTGACTTCCCTTTGTGAGAACAAGAGTAAGAACTGTTGTAGAAACAAGCATACATCTGCCATGTTCTGGTTCGTAATTTTCTGACTTTTTCCATGCTTCTGACTTTACCTCCACAATAATGGGATAATTAAAAATAGTGAAATTCCTTTTACAGTGTCACATATATGTATAGAGTGTGTGTGTGTATGTGTGTGCGTGCGTGTGTGTGTGTGTGTGTGTGTGTGTGTGTGTGTATGTGTGTGTTAGAGCAAATATTTTATCTTTGTTTAGAAGTCTTTGCCATATGTCTAACCTTACAGATCAGTTGTCATATATCCTATACAGGAATGATGAGAAGAGAGTAGAATCTCGTGGGTTTGAATTCCAAGTGACAGCTTCTGAGAGGACCCCCAGCCAATCCCTTGAGCCCATATTGGGGAAAAAAAAAACCACTGCTAACCCAGTACAGTAGGCTACCAGATTACCTCAATTGCTTTCCCCATTCTTTCCCTAAAGGTATGCCTCCTAAGTGGTTTTATCATAAGAATTACCTTTTTAGCAAATGTCTGAAAGATTTTAAGTAGAAGGCATTTTTGTTTTTATTCCCAAATGCTCAGCTATTTTAATATCATTTGCCTCTAAACTAACACTATTAAATGTAGTTAAGGAGGCTTTCCTTCTGCATGATAGATGCAGGATTGATTAGAATAATTCATTGTTCCCTAAAGAGAGCTATACATTCTGCAATTGTTGCAAATCACATAGACATCATTGTTCTTGCTTCCCCCCCCCCCACTGGAGTCTTGTTTTTGCACAATCAGAATTTAGCAACTTCATTAAATGTGTAGCCTGCTACACCTGTTTGGACTGTGGGAGTCATTTTCTTCCTCCCACACGTTTTTATACAAGATGTGCTGAATCTCCACAAGGTTGTCTAAGGACTTCGAAACATCTGTACCCAAGCAGTTTGCTTAAGCCAACAAAAAGCATTGAAGCAAAAATCAAACTTGGGAACACCAATTTAAACATTCCTTTTCAAGTATCCTAGATTGGTGGAACATGTCAGGCTGGGTATATTCTCCATTAGTGCTCCGTGTTTATAATAACTATTAAATCCAAACTGACTACACGCTAACAAAAGCTGCCACTGAGTGTGAGGACCAGGAATGGAGAACAATGGGAGACTAGTTACGAAACATCTGCATTCATCTGAAATAACTACAGTGAGGAGGCTCAATGCTAGAAACAATATCATGCCAGGTAATTTAATTTCCAAAAGTGATACCTAGGACTAGGAAAGCAGTGAGCATCCAAAGAAGCAGAGTAGAAGAAGATGCTTTTACACTCTCAGCAGTTAGCTTCATTTTAGAATGCCAGTTTTCTGGTATGTTTCATTTTATCAGTTGTGACCATGCAGTGACCCTTTCACTAGATCTCTCCAACGAGTTTGGAAATTTAGATTCAAAAACTAAAAGAGACATAAATCACGGGTTGGCAAAGGGGACAAGGGTGAATAACAAATGGTAATTATTCACTTAATTATTCACTTAACCTTCAAGAACTGTTCATAAGAGCCAAATTTTTATTCTATTTTGGTGCTGGAATAGAACCCGTGGACTCACAGGTCAGGGAAGCACTCTACAGCTGAGCTGTGCCCTCACAGCACAGGCATGTTTGTTTGTTTGTTTGTTTTTCAAGACAGGGTTTCTCTGTGTAGCCCTGGCTGTACTGGAACTCATCCTGTAGACCAGACTGTCCCTGAAGTCACAGAGATCTGCCCGTCTCTGTTTTCCAAATGCTGGGACTAAAGTCATGTGCCACCACCACCCAGCCCAACACTCAAAATTTATATGTAAATTTCTTAACATCATTTCTGAATAAAAATGTTTAAAGGTGTTCTTGACTGAGGGGAAGGAGGAAAGAAAATAAGGACACAAAATCATTAACAGCATAAGGAAAAGTGTCTTTGTCATTTACATTTAAAGTGTTTGTGGAAAATCCAAGTATATTTATATACCCTCTGTAGTACATTGCTCTATTCCATGTTCTTTGCAAGTTGACACTTATCTCACATTTTTATTTTATCTTGATTCCCCCCTACCCCCAAGGTATTGCTGTGTAAGCCTGGCTGTTTTAGAATTCACCACATAGCCCAGACTACCCTCAAATTTTCAGTGACCCTCTCCCCGCTCTCACCTTACCTCTTGAGGCCGGAGATTACAAATACGTACCTCTCACCTGCCTTGCTGTTGTCTCTTGAATCTGAGTTGGTTTTGCAGTTAGAATACAGAAGCAATGATGCTGTGCCTTTCTGAGTCTAGAAATAAGAGCCCTTGCACACTTCAACTCGATAACACTCTTAGCACGCCGAGACTACTATATGAAACATTCAGTGTAGTGTGACCACATTCTAGATCAAACAAGCTCTAGCCACCCAGCCAGCTGACCACCAGCACAGAAGAGAGTCTAAAGTCACTCAAACCTGCACCAGACCTCAAAACATACCCAACTGAGTCCTATAATAGATAAATACGTAGTATTTTAAATACACTTTTGTGATATGATTTGTAAACAGCAGTATTTAAGTGACAACTTCAAGTGAGAATGCCAACTTACATCACATTTGTCATCTATATTTGCCCATTGGCACATTCATGTACTCACTGAATTTGATTTTTGTTTAGTCCTAATTAAATATTAACTGTTTGCAAATAGATTCTTCAAGAAGCATTAGTAACTGCTTAGTGTCTATTAACACCATCAATACATAGAATGCAAAAGTGGGAACTGGACATGGGAAGTTTTCTAACAGAAACACAGACATTGGGTGAGCACAAAGGAGCAGCACAAGGTAATTTGGGGAACTCTGGAACTGTTACATGCAGAATGGAACCGTGATGACACATGATTCTGCATTTGTCAAATGCCTAGACCTGTGTGTCACACGACTTTTTCTATGTGCTTGTTTTTTTAAATGTCCTCTAGCAATGGGAGTGGGGGGCTGTCTCTGACTCTGTTGCTGGCCACTGGATCCCTTCCCCTTAGCTGGGCAGCCTTGTCAGGCCTCTGTGGGAGAGGATGCTCTTACTCCTGCTGTGACTTGAGGTACCAGGGTGGATTGGTACCCCTTGGGGGCCTCCCCTTCCTGAGAAGGGGGGGGGGCAATGGGGGAAGAGCATGATAATGGTACTGGGTAGAAGAAGCCAGGGGGATGGGAACAGGCTGAAGTGATTAAAAAACAAATAAATAATATATCAACTATTATATAGAAAGAACCGTAAACACTGTACAGATCAGGATAAGTGGATCTAAGAGCATAATAAATTTCCTAACTGCACTAACAGAGGCAAGAAAGGAAGAAGTGATTGATGGGGAAAAAAACCTGAAAACATTGTTTTCACTATATGTACCAAATAGTTTGTAGCCACAGCACCCTGAAGACATTGATGTCACCAGATATATTAAGTTGAAGACAAAAAGCTGTAACCAGTATGCTTCTGCAGGGTGGGTGTGAACTTCTCTGTCTCCCAAGTTTCAGAAGCAGAATTCCTGAAGTGGCATTATAAACAGAGAAGGGCTAAACAAGTGATTACACTGGATATTTAGAGATTGCGTTCTGGCTGTACAAAAGGAGAAAAGTCTTAAATTTGAAAAAGGATTTAGAGTAAAATTTATGATATTGAATTTTGTGTCCATATAAACTCTTGCTTCTTTCTTTAAAAAAAAAAAAATAGAGCCAGGAGGTGATGGTGCATGCCATTAATCTCAGTACTCAGGAAGCAGAAGCAGGGAGATTTCTGAGTTTGAGAGTATAGGGTGTGTTTCAGAACAACCAGGGGTACACAGAAAACCTTGTCTAAAAAAAACAAAAGAATATAAATAACAAAATAAAAGTAAGATATATATATATACATATATATATATATATATATATATATATATATAGAGAGAGAGAGAGAGAGAGAGAGAGAGAGAGAGAATGAAAGAGAGAGAAAAAGAGAGAGAGAGTATAGTGTATTACCACAAGCAACTGTATATTTTTTTTCAGAGATTTGTTTGCTGTTTTTATCACCTGATAGACACGAACACGTTGATAACTAGTTTCTAAGTCTCATTGTATAATACAAAAAAAGAAATTATCTAGCTCTCTGTGGCCTTGCCCACCTGAGACTCAGCCAACAAACCAGTAGAAGAAGCCTGTGAAGCACACAAGCAGCTTCGGGCTTGGATCTCTCTCCCTCTCCCTCTCTCTCTCTCTCTCTCTCTCTCTCTCTCTCTCTCTCTCTCTCTCTCCCTCACCAATCCTCACTTGCCTGGCCAATACAGGACACAAAAGCAGCTTTGGGCTTGGACTTCTCTCCACCTGCTCCCCACTAGACTGGCCTATCTGGGTCACAGACCAAAAAACAGCAGAGGGGAGTGGGGCACTGACCTTAACCCACATTATCCACCATACTGAGGCACCTTTCACTTTGAAGCTCTCTCAGCCTTCTCCTCTCCTGCCTGACTCAACTGGGACATAGAGAGTGAGCCCAGAAGAGCTGAGCTAAATGCAGGCTCTAACACCCACTAATTCCTATCCTGAGGAGGCCTCCGGGGGTCCCAGCAAACAAACAAGCTTCAGCTTGGAGCTTTCTTCACCTGCCCCTGGCCTGCCTGGACCCCCTGAGATACAGACAGTGACCTCATTGGAGAAACCTCCAGGCCTGCTAACACCAGAGACAATTAGATAGCTAGAGACCAGCACAAGAATACAAGCAACAAAACTAAGAGCCATATGACACCACCTGAAAACAGTAGTCCTACCACACCAATCCCTGGAGAAACTAATACACTTGAAGCTCAAGAAAATGATCTTAAATCTGAGGTTATGAAAATAATAGTCACTTTAAATGAGGAAAATAAATTCCTCAAAGAAATAATGAAAACAAAATAAAACAGATGAAAGAATTGAATAAATCCTTTAAAGAAATAGAGGAAAATATAATCAAACAGAAAGAAATGAATAAAACTGCCCAAGATCTAAAAATGGAATTAGAAGCAATAAAGAAAACACAACCTGACACAATCCTGGAGATGGAAAGCCTAGGGAAGAAAACAGGAACTGCAGACACAAACATGCATCCTCCAACAGAATACAAGAGATGGAAGAGAGAATCTCAGGTGAAGAAGATACAATTGAAAAAATCGATACATCAGTCAAAGAAAATGTTAAAATTATAAAGTTCCTGACACAAAACATCCAAAAAAATCTGGAACACTATGAAAAGAAACAAATCTAAGAATAGTAGGAATAGAAGACTTCCAGCTCCAAGGCCCAGAAAATATTTTCAATAAAATCATAGAATAAAAGCTCCCCAATCTAAAGAAAGAGATGCCTATAAACATATAAAAAGCTTACAGAACACCAAATAGATTGGGCCAGAAAAGAAAATCCTTCCATCACATAATAATCAAAACACTAAATGTACATAACAAAGGAAGAACATTAAAAGCTAGAAGTGGAAAAGGCCAAGTCACATATAAAGGCAACTGTGAGCATTACACATGACTTCTCAACAGAGACTGTGAAAGCCATGAGGGCCTAGGCAGATGTTATAGAGACACTAAGAGAACACAGATGTCAAGCCAGACTACTACTGTACCCAGAAAAATGTTCAATCACCACAGATAAAGAAAAAAAGGTGTTCCATGACAATACCAATTTTAAACAGTTACCTATTCTGAAATACAGCCCTACAAAATGATACTAGAAGGAAACTTCCAACTCAAGGAGGCTAACTACACCCAGGAAAAATACAGGAAATAAATAACCCCACATCCACAAAACCAAAAGAAAGAAAGCGCTCTCTCTCTCTCTCTCTCTCTCTCTCTCTCTCTCTCTCTCTCTCTCTCTCTCTCTCTCTCTCTCTCTCTCCACCACCACCACCACTATGAAAATAACAGGAATTAACCCATGGTCATTGATATCTCTCAATATCAACAGCCTCAACTCCCCAATAAAAAGACACAGGCTAACAGAATGTATGCAAAAACAGGCCCCATCAGTCTGCTACATAAAAGAAACACACCTAGGCAATAAAGATAGAGATTATCTCAAAGTAAAGAGCTGGAAAGAGGTTTTCTAAACAAACAAACCCAAGAAGCAAACTGCAATAGCCAGTCTAGTATATAGTAAAACATATACTCAACCAAAACTAATCAAAAAAGATAGGGAAGGACACTTCACACTTATCACAGGGAAGTTCCGCCAACACTACATCTCAATTCTAAATATCTATGCCCTAAATGCAAGGCCACCAACATTTTTACTAAAGCTTAAATCACACATTGAACACCACACATTAATAGTGGAAGACTTCAACACCCCACTCTCACCAATGGACAGATCATTGAGACAGAAACTAAACAGAGAAATAATGAAAAGATTGGCCATCATGAATAGTGACCTAATAGATATCTTCAGAGCATTTTACCCAAACACAAAAGAATATACCTTCTTCTTAGTACTTCATGGAATCTTCTCCAAAATTGACCATATTCTCTGACACAAAACAAATCTCAAAATATACAAGAAGATTGAAATAACCCCTTACATCTTATCAGAGCACCATGAACAGAAACAACAAAAAGCCTAAAATCTCATGGAAATTGAAGAACTTCCTATTCAGTGACCACTGGGTTAGGGACAAAATAAAGAAATTGAAGACTTTCTAAAATTAAATAAAAAGGAAGGCACAGCATATCCAGACTCCTGAGACACAATGAAAGCAGCCTTAAGAGAAAAGTTCATAGCACTAAGCACTTTCATAAAGAAAGTGGAGAGATCTCATACTAACAACTTAACAGCACACATGAAAAGTCTAGAACAAAAAGAAGGAAACACTCCAAAGAGGAGTAGATGGCAGGAAATTATCAAACTCAGGGCTGAAATCAGTAAGTTAAAAACAAAGGAAACAATTCCAAGAATCAACAAAACCAAGAAAATCAACAAAATAGACAAACTCTTAGCTAAACTAACTAAAAGGCAGAGGGAGAGTATTCAAATCAACAAAATCAGAAATAAAAAGGGAAGCCTAATGACAGACACTGAATAAATTCAAATAATTATTAGGTCTTACTTCAAAAGCCTATATGCCAGAAAATTTGAAAATCTAAATGAAATGAACAATTTTCTTGATAGATACATCTTACCAAACTTGAGTCAATTTCAGGTAAACGAATTGAATAGTCCTCTATCTCCTGTGGAAGTAGAAGCAATCATCAAAAGTCTCCCAACCAAAACAAGGCCAGAGCCAGATGGTTTCAGCACTGAATTCTACCAGACCGTCAAAGAATAGTTAATAGCAATAATCTTCAAACTCTTCCACAAAATAGAAATGGAAGAAACATTACCAAACTTAATCTTTGAGGCCAATCGCCTTGATACCTAAGCCACACAAAGTTACAATGAAGAAAGAGAATTTCCAACCAATTTCACTCCTGAACATTGAGGCAAAAATACTCAATAAAATACTTGCAAACCAAATCTAAGAACACATCAAAAATACCATTCACCATGACCAAGTAGGCTTCATACCAGGCATTCAAGGGTGGTTCAATATACAGAAAACCATCAACATAATCTATCATATAAACAAACTGAAAGGAAAACACCACATGATTGTCTCCTTAGCAGCTGAATTTTTTTTTGACAAAACCCAACACCCATTCATGTTAAAAGTCTTGGAAAGATTTGGGAAACAAGGCATGTACCTAAGCATAGCAAGCCTATAGCCAACATCAAACTAAATGAAGAGAAACTTAAATCAATTCCACTGAAATCAGGGACAAGATTTCAATATAGTACTTGAAGTCCTAGCTAGAGCACTAAGACGACTAAAGGAGATCAAAGGGATGTAAACTGGAAAGGAAGAAGTCAAAATATCATTATTCACAGATGATTTAATGGTATAAAGAAGTGACCCCAAAAAAAAACTTCTGCAGCTGATAAACACCTTCAGCAAAGTGGATGTATAAAAAATCAACTCAAAAAAAAATCAGTAGCCCTCCTATATACAAAAAAGAAACAGTCTGAGAAAGAAATTAAGGAGCAATACCCTTCACAATAGCTACAGAAATCATCAAGTATCTTGGTATAACTCTAACAAAACAAGACCTGAATGAAAAAAAAACTTCCAGTCTTTGGGGAAAGAAATTGAAGAAATATCTGAAGATGGAAAGATCTCCCATGGTCGTGGATCAGTAGGATTAACATAGTAAAAATGAAAAACAGCTGAGGAATCCTCAGATACAGATGACCCATTAACAAACCTTCTTCTTCCCAGAAATTAGAAAGATTGACTCCCTGCTTTGATAACTCTAGTTCTCATTTATTGATAAACATTACTGTGTAAGGAACCAAACAAATTGAATCATCTATTAGTACAACTGAGATCTACAAGTTAAAGAATAAGGAGAAAATGAAAAATTAGTATTAACTCTTCTTTGAAAATCTGGTAGAATTATGCACTAAAACAATCTGTCCCTGGGTTTGTTTTTGTTGTTGTTGTTTTTCTTGGTTTTGTTTTTGTTTTTTGGTTGAGAGCCTTCTAATGACTTAATGTCTGTTTCTATTTCTTTAGGGGTTTTAGGCTTATTTAAATTGTTTACCTGATCTTGATTTAATATTGGTAAGTTGTATCTATCAAAAAATATTATCCATTTTGTTTAAATTTTCCAATTTTGTTGCATACAAGTTCTTGAAGTAAGACCTAATAATTCTTTGGATTTTGTCAGTGTTGTTGTTATGTGCCCTTTTCATTTCTGAGTTTGTTAATTTGGATAGTGTCTCTCTGCCTTTGGTTAATTTGGCTAAGGTTTTTCTATTTTGTTGATTTTCTCAAAGAATCAGCTCTTTTGTTTTGTTGTTTCTTTGTATTGTTCTCCTTGTTTCTAATTTATTGGTTTCAACCCTGAGTTTGATTATTTCCTGCCATCTACTCCTCTTTGGGCTGTTTATTTCTTTTTAATCTAGAGCTTTCAGGTGTGCTTTTAAATTGACAGTATGAGATCTTTCCAATTTCTTTATGAAAGTGCTTAGTGCTATGAACTTTTCTCTTAAGGCTGCTTTCATTGTGTCTCAGGAGTCTGGATATGCTGTGCCTTCCTTTTTATTTAATTCTAGAAAGTCTTTAATTTCTTTCTATATTTCTTCTCTAACCTAGTGGTCAATGAGTAGAGTTGTTCAGGTTCCAAGGGTTGGAGGCTTTCTGTTGTTGTTGAAGTCTAGTTTTAATTCATGGTGGTCTGATAAGATGCAAGGGGTTATTTCAGTCTTCTTTGTATCTGTTGACACTTGCTTTGTGACTGACTATATGGTCACTTTTGGAGGCTCCATGAGAGCCAACCTCTGACACTATTAATAATGCTTTGCTATGCTTACAGACATCATAACTGACTTCTGAGAGGCTTCATCCAACAGCTGATGGAAGCAGATGCAGAGACCCACAGCCAAACAATATACTGAGCTTGGGGAGTTTTGTGAAAGAGTGGAAGGAAAGATGAGGAAGACAGAAGGGTCAAGGACACCACAAGAAGACCTATGGAGCCAATTAACCTGGCCCATGGTGGCTCACAGAGACTGAACTACCAACCAAAGAGCATGCATGGGCCTGACTGAGACCCCTTACACATACATAGCAGGTCTGCAGCACAGTCAACATGTAGGCCCCCTAACAATGGGGATAGGGGTTATTTTGACTCTGTTGACTGCTTTAGGGTCCCCTTTCCCCTAACTGAGCTGTCATGTCTGACTGGCCTCAGTGAGAGATGATACACTTTTTCCTGCTGTGACTTGAGGTGACAGGGTGGGTTGGTATCCCTTAAGGGCCTCCCTTTCTCTGAGAAGAAGGAGAAGATAGAATGGGGTAAGGGGCATGAGGGCAGGACTGGGAGTAGAGGAAGAAGGGGGCTGGGATCAGGCTGCAAAGTGACTAAATAAATAGAATAAGAATTTTAAACATCGGTTCTGTTGTACACATTATTTCTGAATCAATTTCAGTCACTTCCAAACACTTCCTCTTATTACACCCAAGGCTGGTATTGTCTACTAACCTGTATCATTGGAGTTCTAGGAAATATTTACAAATCTGTTGCCAGGTCTCTTACACCAGCAGATAGGACTCAGGCCCACTGTTTCCTCTCCCTGGGGGCTGAGCGGGATGGTGAAATGTCAGCTGTCAGCGACAAAGCCTCCTCTTACCATGCCCAGAGGAAAAATGCAGTGAGTTGGGAGTCTTGTTGAAGCAAGGTCTCAACTTTATGGTGGTGGGTTTCTCTTACATAGAGTATAGGGAGTGGGTTGGGCATAAGGTGCGGGGCCAACCAGTTCATCTTACATGGCTGTGACATATGATTTGAAAGAGCAAATAAAAAATTTAAGAGTAAAATTCCACAGGTGCACTTACCTACACAATTAAAAACAATTTTAGCTACAGTTAACCCAAAAGCCCAAATGTAGCATAGCTAAAGGAACAGAGGGGTTTGTTCCTCTCAAGTAAACAAATGTCTAATCTCTTTCCAAAATTCTACAATCAGAACTCCAATCCTTTCATCATTCAATGTGGGCCTCCTACCTCATGATCTAAGATGGTTATTTAAATTCTAAACTTCATAACTCTATTCTAGTCAATTGGAAGGAAATAGAAAAAGAGAAACAGTTTTGTCCTCTTCTTAAGGGACATGTTCTGGATGATATATACAGCTTCTGATTGTATTCCACTAGCCAGAACTTAGTAATATACCTTTGTTCAGATGTGAAGGAGTCTAGAAAATACATCTTCATGCTAGTTGTACGTCTGGATAATAAACAGTGTCACCCAGGTGCTGAGACTTACAGCCAAACATTGGGCAATGCATAGGAAATCTTATGGAAAAGTGGAAGTAAGAAAAAAAAAAGTAGGCCTGGACGTCACAGGAACTCCACAAGAAGAGCAACAGAACAAACTAGCCATGGCCCAGAAGGACTTGCTGAGACTTGAGCAACCAACCAAGGGCCATGCATGGAATGGACCTAGGTCCCTTGCACAGGTGTAGCTGATGCAGCTCAGGCTTCATGTGGGTCCTCTAGTAAGGGGAGAAGGGGCTGTCTCTGCTATGGACACTGAGGCCAGTTGTTTGATCACTCCCTCTTGGCAGGACTGCCTGCTGGGTCACAGGGGAAGAGGACATGCTCAGTCCTGGTGTGATTGATGAGCTGGGGGTTGATAAAAAGAGGGACTCCCCCTTTTCTGAGGAATAGGGGAGAGGAGACGGAGGGAGGGTGGGAATGGGATGAGAGGAGTGATGGGGCTATGACTGGGATGTAAAGTGAATAAAAAAAAAATAAAGAAAAAGAAATCAACAATTTCACCATTTTGAAAGGAAAAGGAATATTAAATATTAGGGCACAATTTTCAGTCCTTGCCAAACAGATGCTAAATCAAAACCTGAAAGTTTTCCTTATGAAGAGCTTGGAATAGCCTGCTTTCTTGAAAAAACCATTTGCTACCCAGAGCTGGAAGCACCCTGTGAAAGTTTGATAGTCACCTACCATGAGTGCCAAATTAAAGTCCAGGCTCTTTAGAGAGGCTAACTCACTTCTAAGATTCTAGTGAACCATAAAGTGCTAAACCTCAGATAAAACAGAGCCACATACCTCAGAATAAGGCACTGTGCTGTACCCATCTTCCAACCTAGAATTTTGAAGAAGAAGAAGAAGAGGAGGAGGAGGAGGAGGAGGAGAAGGAGGAAGAAGAAGAAGAAGAAGAAGAAGAAGAAGAAGAAGAAGAAGAAGAAGAAGAAGAAGAAGAAGAAGAAGAAGAAGAAGGAAAAAAGAAAGAAAGAAAGAGAAAGAAAAGTGCTTGTCAATAAACAGCAGCAGCAGCAAATCTTCTACATAACAGCATACCCAGGGAATAGAAGGCACAAAGACAGCAATTTACTTCCTCATCCCTCTGAACCTGAAGTACTAAGATTAAGATGTAGATTTAATCTCCCTGCCAGTTCTCTCCTTGACATGCAGGTGCTTTCCCAATGTGTACATAGACGGGGTTTCTTCTGCCCAAGCCAGGGTCTGCTCTTCTATGCCCCTAGTTACATTGCATTGCATTCCCAAGGCCCCAGCTGACCTCAAAGACAAATCACACTTTAGGACCCTGGATCAAAGTTCTCACAGGAAGTGGGAGATACAATCGGTCCATTGTACTCTTCATTCTTTATCTCTTCCTGTTCTGTTGCCAAAAAGTCACTGGACCCTGAAATCGACAGAGGGAAATGAGAATTGAGATCGGAATCTAAACGTTTTAATAGTTACTGGCTAACTAAGATCTAGCTGTGCTGAGGGAGACCACACAACAAGCAAGAGCTGAGTTTCCCAAAAAGTTAAGAGTACTGGTTGGAGGAAACGGTGTGACACAGATTTATTCTGACTCCATTTTCATAATCTTTTTTTCATAAGTACTTTAGTATATTATAAGTATTATATCATAAGTATATCCATAAGCTCCTACAACTCCTTCTAAAAATAAAGCTAGAAAAGTGATCAATACGCCTTGCTTGGGAGAATATAAGAAGATTCACAAATTACCGATGTCATATACTGTTTCAATGACATAATATTAGTCAAGAGAACAAAGGGATTATAACATAATTGTATACAAGTGGTTTTTAAATTTTAAAAAGTGTCTCATAGAAACTTTCACATCTCACAGTCCTGACCTTCGCAACGATGAGCTGAGATTATCTGTTCAATTTCTATGGAAACTTCCTTAATTGGGTCATATCTACTGTCAACCATGTTCAGAGTTTATGGACTCCTTCATTTGATAATTATTTAGTGGATGATGACTGCCAAAAACTGTGGCTGCAACAGTAAATGAAACCTTCACAGTCCCTGACAGTGTCCTATCTAGAAAACTATGTACTGTGCAGAGGTGTGCAGACAAGTAGACAAGCAATTACCACAGGAGGTGGTAAGCCCTGCAGTAGGAGGGGCATAGGGGTGCCCTCCTCTGTCTGAGACATCAGGTCAGGATGCCTGGGTAAGGAGTATTAGCCAGCAAGCAAATATGGTGAAGATCACTCGGTTTACACCTTTTTCTTCAAGCATTATTTTGAAAATGTTCAAAACTGTAAATTTTTGTTTCAACTTATTTTTCTAAGAGTATTTGTCTGTCGGTTCTTGTGTGTGTGTGTGTGTGTGTGTGTGTGTGTGTGTGTGTGTGTGTGTGTGTATAAAATGAAAATTTTAATCTAAGGTACTAATTAATCTATTTGCTGTATTTGCTCAGTATCTCTCTCAACATAAGCACCACACACACACACACACACACACACACACACACACACACACACACACATTTTCCCTCAACCATCTTGAAAAGTAGTTGACTATATCTTGGCACTTTATCTCTAAATATTTTAACGCTCTAGAAATACAGTGCACAATTCAATTATTACATCTAAGAAATTTAAAATCCAATCAGTAATGTCAGCTAATGGTCAAATATCTCTAATAATCTTCAAAATCACTTACAGCTTCTTTTGTTTATTTTATCCAGAATCCACTGGAGGTTTGTTTTAGCTGGGCTTCCAGTGAGCAAAGCAGGAAGTAATTCTCACCCTTTCTTTCAGAAAGGATCGCTTTTCACCATAGCTTCCCAGGTTAGAGTGCCTCCCAGGGATGCAAGTGTAAGCAGGTGGCATTTCTATTACTCATCCCTTCTTAAACAGTACTGATGTTTAGAATTCCTGACACCTGTTCCCCAAACACTGCTGTCGTGTTCTTCCCATTAAATGTGATGTCCACAGAACAGCTGGTTATGCCTCCTGCACTGTCAGGCTTGCCTAGCCAATATTCTTGAGGTGATGTATGAGACAGGACTTGCACTTGGTGGCCCTACCTGTGAATCCCAGTCCTTCGTACATCACCCCACCACTCACACAGAGCTTTTGGCAGATGAACAGAATTCATTCATGGGCATCATTGGAGGTTTATTCTGTTCATTTTTGTACTGCATCTAGTACAGCGCCTGGTGTTGCTTGGTGAGCAAATTACAAATGAAAACATACTCGTTTATCAAGTCCAAATGACTCTCCAAACTAGTGTTGCCTGCCAAAAGCCATGGTGCACATTCACAGGTATTTATAAATTTGCATCACATTACAAGCATGCAGTTTTAACACCAGTGAATTTTCTTCATCTTGGCTTATAGGGTATAAAATGCCAATGTATTTTCATGGCTTCCCTGCATATGCTGGTAGTAAAATATTCACGGCTTAGAGAATTATGCAGTGTGTTTTCAACAGCAGCTTTTGAAAGCCACTTTTTCCATTAAAACTGTCAGTTTGGTAATACAGCCATGATTTCAAAGCAAAGGAGCATTATGGCACAAATCAAAGATAGATTACATATTTTATGTTATATATTCTAGGACCCTTACAGTGTACAGTTGTTGGGGTTTTTTTTTTAAGACCTGATGTAAACTCCTTCCATTTTTGAATTAGAATGCATCACCTTCATTATGAACCAAGTAAACCTAGTGTATAATCTATGTGGTATCATCAGGCGTTGTACCTGAACTATTCACTAGCAACTGTGAGGAGAAACAGAGAGAAGAATTTCCTGTGGCTATTGTTAATATTGTTATTATTATTGTTCCATGTACCCCTTTAATTATTTAAGTTATTTATTTACTTTACATCTCAATCACAGCTTCGCCTCCCTCTTCACCTCCCAGTCTCTCCCTCTCACCTCCACTCCTCCACCATCCACCCCTCCCCCTTTTGGTAACTGAACCTCTATATCTTCTAGGTCATGTACACTGGGGAGAAATATGCTCCTAACCCAATGACCTACAATTACACCGTAACTCCTGGTCAAGTAACAAGGTGAATCAGTAAGCTTATAACCCAAGAGTCCTCAAATATAATAGGAAACTTTTTTAACCAGGAAATTTTTATTAATATCTTAATAAATTGGTTGTAACAGAAATCTATCAGGACTCTATCAGGACAGGAAAGTGCTTGGCAACAAGACAGCATCTGTCTCTTGATTATAGGTTACAACACACACTTGGGCATATTCAGTGATGAGGGGAGGGGGGGGGTAAAGGGAATTAAAACTCTTAAAATAACAGTGTTTGTCTGTAAGTGCTGAGATTCTTCCATGACACGTGGAAGTGACAAGATGATTGCCTGTTTAAATACTGTGAGATAATATGGCTCAGGGAGTCCCATCTTTCACAATATGGTGGCAGACAAGGACTGTATAAATTAGACTAATGTTGGAACGTCCTCCAGACCTAGATTCAAATAAGGTAAGGATGGGCTATTTAAGCATTCCTTCTAATCAAAAGTCTTCATAAAGGTGGGAAATGGATGAAAGGAGTATAGAAAGCAATCATGACTAAAAATTGGCTCTGGACACAAAAAGTCTGAGTTCAAATTCTGTCACTATCACTAAGTCCTTAAAAAATGTACCGCTAGTCTCTCTGTACAGTGCTTTCTCTGTCTCTGAATTGGGGTTGCAGACTCTTAATTTGGCCAAGCCAAGGCCATGCCTAATGCCTTTCTCCCACAGTAGGTAGAGGACACCATTACTTGTTTTCCATACAGTTTCTTGGAAGCGTAGCAGTGACGGAGTGGTGAGACTCTGAAGTGACAGGTGTTCCACATTCCTTGGCAGGACTAGGAAGAAAAGGTTTATTTTCTTGTGGAAAAAGTCCTGAGATAGCTAGCTTAGCCTCTTTCTTTGTCTTCTTACTAGAGTGAAGAGGTCTCCTAAATTGTAGCAGCCATCTTGTAGCTTAAGGGGAAGGCCTGGAAATTCCCAAAGAGATGAGCCCTGACATCACTCACAGTCTCTATCTCCAACCTTTTTCCCATATAAGAAAAATAAGCATCTATTTTCAGATTCTTAGTCACTTACCGCTTTAATTGCTCTAATTGATGCAATGAGATTACTGCATAGAGTTGTGCACAGAGCAGTGCTTTGAACGAGAACGGCCCCCCCATAGGTTCGTTCATATATTGATATACTTGGTTCCCAGTTGGTGGAACTGTGTGGGGGAGGAATAGAAGGCATTGCCTTGTTAGATGAACCGTGTCATTTGGAGGAGGCTCTGTGGTATCAGAAGATTAGGTCCATTACCAGTGTATCTCTCTATTTTGTGTGATTATGTCTCAGGACGTGAGTTCTTAGCTACTACTCCAGTGCCATGCCCATCTGCCTTCCTGTTTGCCTGCCTGATGCAGTGCTCCCTACCGTGATGGCCGTGGACCTTCTGAAACAGTAAGCCTGATAATTTACCTTGCTTGTGGCATTTTATCACAGCAATAGAAAAGTAACTAAGACAATTTCTTAAGTAAAATGCTTCACCGAGCTTGATGCAGTGTGAGTAGGTTATTACTGACCAGCTGTGGTTCTCATAATAACAGTGTCTGCAACATCATCATTATATTTTTATTTTTATTTTTTTTTCATCATTATATTTTTAAATCCACTTGGAAAAAGACTTTCCTACCAACAGGATATTCCTTTGTGTGTAGCCTTTTATGCCATGAATTCACAGCAGAGGCTAGCCAACGACTCGAGGATCCTCAGGTTTAACGTGCTCTGAAGCACTTGAAAAAACTAATGTAGTTCTAAGACAGCATTGGCTGAAAGCCATGGTCACTTCATGCACTGAGGAATCTGGCTTATTAGAAATGCACTAAAAAAAAAAAAACAAGGTAGAGAATAGGCAATGTGGACTTATAGAAACTTAAATTATATAAAGCACAGCGATTATTAAAACAAATACATATGTTAACATAAATGTATATGAATAGTATGTCATGCCTGTGTGTGTGCCTGGCATCCGAGGAGTCCAGACGATGTCATCAGATCCCCCAAAACTGAAGTTTCAGACAATGGTGGGCCACCATGAGGGTGCTGAGAACGAAAGCTGTGTCTTATAGGAGAAAAGTCGATGTTCTTAACCTCTGACCCATCTCTCCAGCCTCTCTTTAAGAAGGCCTCGTTTTAATATATATATATTTTTTTCTCTCACCTTGTTGCTTAGAAAAAGGAAAATATTTTCGTTCCCATCATCAGCTAACAAGCTCCTACCTATCTAAAGGACACAGCCAATTTCAATCCGGCAAAGACAGGAAACATTCTTACCCACGAATGAGTTCACTAAATGACTGAGTGGCACATTCCAGTGTATTAAAAGAAAATATTGGTGTTAAAACATGGCATGTTGTTTTAGCAGAGAGTCTGTCCACAAACAGCATAGGGGCTTAGATCTCGGCCACGGGGCGCCCCAGCCCATGAACAGGTCCCTTTAACTTTTATCAGTGGGAGAGATAGCAGGGGTCATAGTGAGGATACAGGTTAGTAAAAGTAGCTAGTAAAGTCTGTGTTGGTCCTGGCACACAGTCACATAGTACCTGCCTCCACACAGAACTCTCTCACTTGTCTGACAGTGACTGGCAAAACACTAGATATGGGTTTATTCCAAAAGCTTACAGCTACTCAACCTGATACTGTGTGGTGTGAAATAAACATTATTATGTAATGCCCCAACTTGTGAAGCTGGCCTTTCTGGAGCATAATAGGCCTACTTCCTGTCTTCTGAGTAAACAGTGTGTGTGATTCAAAGCTCTGTGCCACACTGGCCCATTAGAAAGAACTGCCGAATCTCCTGGCAGCATAGCTGTAGCTAATACAGTGCCCCTTTCTCCTTCTTTCTTATTCATAGGGATGAGAGGACGGATTGTGAGCTTTCACTCTGAGCTTCCTGGCGTTGGTCCATTTGTATCACCACCGTTGCATTATTCAAACGCAGTGTGCTTCATATTTATGAGCTTACAACATTTCTGCTCCCCCCACCCCACCCCCGCTTCTGCCGTTCTTAAGACCCATCAAGGGAAAGGGGCGTGACCATAAAAGCTAGTGTGTAACAAACCTCATCCAAATGCAGGCAGTGTATTGGGAATCTTAATTCTATTAGAGCATGGACAATGAGTGTATTTGTGTTAGTTACTTTCCCACTTTGAGGTTAAACAAACCAGTGAATGGGACTCCGGGTGGCACCAGAATGAGATACTGCCTTGGATGGCTCAGGCACGCAAATGTCGGGGGCCATTTAAAAAAAAAAAAAAAAACAAGTCCTCTTTCCTGCCTTCCCATGACTCTTTGGCAACTTGGATTCTGTAAATGGAAATGAATAGCCTTAGTCCACCAATATCTTCATTCAGCACTTTGCTTCTGAGATTCACGTGATGCATTTATCTCTATGGCTCCTTCTGAGAAAATGTGCCCATTCAAAGAAGGTTTGAATTAGCTATAGTTAATGTGTCCCGTCTACTCCCAAATTGATACTCTTCCCTGAATACGGTTCTAATTTGCGATAATTGCTAGACTGAATAACTTGCTGCAGGCCTTCTCCCAATGCTGCCACAAGATGTTTCCCACCAATGGGATGAACTGAATAGAGTGGTATTTAAATACACAAGGACACACAGACACACAGACACACACACACACACACACACACACACCACTTTCCTTCACACTCATGTATGGACATGACAGTGCACACATGCCACACCGGTGGTAATGGTGTTGGCCCGACACTGGTCCTCTTTCACTGCCATGTCCACATAAGACAAATGAACAGCATTTATTGAAGTGCTTGGGTGCAGCCATTTCTACCACCTGGCCCTAACATCCACTGCGTGAAAAATCACTTAACAACACTGTATTCACCATGGTTTGTAATAAAAGCTGAAGGAATATGGACTCAATTTCCCTATTCTGAAGATTAACTTCTTTGGGTAAGAGATATGGTGCAGGTTATGGAAACAAAATCCTGGTTTAGGGGACTAGAAATTTTGGACAGCATTTTTTAAATTTAATTAATTTATTCAGATTACAACTCACTTGTTATCCCGTCACTTGTTTTCTCCCATTCCTTCCTCCCTCCCACTTTCACCCTAATCCCCTCCCCTAAGTCTGTGACCGAGGGGGACCTCCTCCCCCACTTTATGGTCATAGGCTATCAAGTCTCATCTTGGTAGCCCTCTTATTCTTTCTTTGAGTGTCACTAGGCCTCCTCACCAAGGGGAGGTCGTCAAATATGGGGTACCAGAGTTCATGTCACAGTTAGTCCCTGGCTCTCCACATAACTGTGGAGAATGTCCTGTTGGACAGCACTTTTGAGCATGCTGTTCATCTCAAGCCTCCTCCATTATGGTTGCGAAGCTACGCTAAGTCAGTAAAACTGATCTCACATTTAATTTTCCAAAATGCATAAGAATCAGACACTTGCAAACCAGGCAGGTGTTCGTTGGCCAGACTGAATATGAGCCGGAAGAATAAGAGGTGCTTGAAACTGTATGATGTCATTCTCGAAGGGGAGGGTTTTGACAAGTTCTCAAAGTCCAGTCAAAACCATTAACGATAAAAGTGTCTTTCTGTTAAATCCCCCATTGAAAAATGTACAGCTATTCTGAGTTTTAAAGAGTTATTGTTTTAGTTGTGTGTGTGTGTGAGATCATCCATGTGGAGGTATGGGCACGTGTGAATGCAGGTGCCTGTCACAAGCAGTGTGAGCTGCCACACATGGTGCTGGGAACTACACTTGGGCAAGAGCTGTGCAAACTCTTTACTGCTGAGCCATCTCATCAATCTCAGTTATTTTATTTTTAGGTTAGCACAAAAGAAGACTTAATAAAATAGAAATAACCCTTATTACATGTTAGAGTGAAATCTGTTATATTTTTCCAAGAGATAAGAAAATAGTCCTTAATCTCTTTTGTTTTTATTATTGTTCATTATTTATATTATTGGTGATGTCTTCATAAAACTATTAAGTATTTATTCAAATGAGATGTATCTTTCAAGAAAAAATTAAGTACATGACTTTGAGTCAAGTTTTTAGCCTACAAATTTACTAAGCACTTTCTACATTATGGGAACCCAATGTAAACACCAAATGATGCTTATCTATAGATGTTCATTTTACCAAAAAAAAAAAAAGACCTATACACTTCTATAATTTTCTTACTGTGTTCAAAAGAAACAAATACAGAAATAAGACAAAGAAAAAACTATCAAAAGTTTGAACATGTTTCACCTCACGGTTCCTGGTTTTTGTTTGTTTCTAAAAGCAAACGAGTATTGATTGTTTGCTATCACACCTATGAATAAAAGAAATCATGTGATAATCTAGATAACACATTTTTATTAGGGGGTTGGGACTTTAAAATTAGTAAGAAGGCAAACAGTGTTAAGTATGAATTAAACTTTTCGTTGAATCCTGCCTTTGGAGGAAAAACGGTGGTTGCATACTTAGCAATAAGCTTCACTAGGATATTAGAAAATAGAACAATTTCTAAACTACTGTCCTTTCTAAGTGAGTAGAGACCAGACCACAGACACAATGAGGAAGTACTTTCTAATTCCTTCATTAAACGATCTTTGAGATGCTCAGCTGTTTTATGTGTGTAGCCACATCACATGTCCATAATGGAACATTTAATGCAAGGCCCAGAATTAGCACTTCTCAACTGCCAAACCTCTGGCCTTGACCAGTTAAGTTGCTCTAAGATATAAGCTGTTCCAACAATGCTAAGAAAATAAAGAAGTTGTATCCGCATAACGGTATAAACTACTGAAACAAAAGTAGTTAAAACAAATTTAAGTGAAGTAGTTTATCTCGCCTCTGTAAGCCCCAGAAAGCATTAACTCAAAACATCCTTCTATTTCTTCTATTACCAACCTCAAAGAGAGCTGCTCTTCCAGGCAAAAATACCACAAAGTTTCTCCTTTGGCTCTCCTCTGACAGTATTCTCACTGAGGACTCAGACCCGTATGGTAGTTCTCCTGTGTCAATGAATTAAAACCAGATGAAAATGCTCTCTCAATGATACATCCCTGTTGAAGCCAGAAAATAAATTTAAACGTTGATGTCCTTTGAGGCAGAGAGTGTATTTAGATATCTCATTCTGTGATGTGTTTCAATAAAAGCACATACACGTGAGGACCTAATAATTTCTCATTATGATTGAAGCCATAAACAATGACGTCTTCTTTTTATAGAAATAGACAGAGCATGAACAGGGACTGTGGTGGGTTTTGCTTTTCAACCAAGTCAACCAACAAAGAGAGCCTGTACTCGTCAGAATGAGAAAGTATTCCGGCCCCAGTTCCTATTTAGTCCTTGACCTCAAATGTGACTGACAAGTGGAATGGTGATTTGGGAATGCAAGCAGACACCTGTCCAGTGAGGAATGGACCGGAGCCAACAGCTCATTACACAGAGAACTGCTAAGTAGCCATTGTGGAGCAAGGACTTTTCATCACCTGGGTCAGATACAAACCAATAACCTAGAGGTGAAAGGCTGTCCATCAAATTCCAGCTCCCACTTCCCAGATCCATTCAATTCCATCTATTCAATTTTGAGGACTCTCTTCTATAGGTTTGTGCGAAAGAAGCCACGTGATTCAATAGAGTTCAGACTGTTATTATTTTATGCGATGAACTGAACGGATTATAGATTCGATCACAATTAAGTTCTCTCCTAATGAATCCGCAGGCTTTAAATAATCTTCTCAAAGTGCACATCACTTTTCTTTTCTCCTTGCATACTCTTGAGGGAAGGCACACTGGGTGATTTCAATGGTAGATACTCTCAGCTGTGAAGTGGATTTGACATGTAGACGAAGCTGTTTTAAGCCCAAGATTGTGAAGTTCACACTGCTTTCAGTGTTCCTGATGTCTGAGCACGCATTCACGAATTAGCAGCCAAAGTGTTTAATTTTCATGCAAGTACTTATGTGTTTACTAAAGATTAGCATTTTAATTAGTTTATATTTTTCCCTGAGACAACTGGCACGAATGGTATTTGCGGATACCTGACTGAGAGGGTGCAGTGTGGAAGGAAAAAGAAAGACACACAATTTTACTCACAAATAGTCATTTCCTTGGCATGAGACAAGAATGACACATGTTAGCTAACCTGTGAGCTTTTGTGTAGCTGTTTAGGTTGAGGCTTTAAGGTTTTAATTTTATTTCTTATTGTAGGTTTGTCTTAGGGTTTTCTTCTTGATTATCGCTCTTTATAGAGTTTGGCAAAAGCCTTTTCTCTCAGATGGCATTACATTGTGCATATGGGTCATGCTTGGAATATTAAGCGTTTCATGTCCTCTGTTTTCAGTTTGATAGTGTAACATTATGGAGTGGCTTTAATTTAGCTAATTTCTGGAAAAGACTGAGGCCCTTGCACTTCATCTTGGGCTTTTTATGCAACTCGGTGAGATCTTTACCATGAAGATTTTTTTTAATGCAACATGTACATAAAAGTAAAGTTATTTAAAATATGACAGAAGGGTCCAAAAGGAATCAAAAGAATTCATCTAGAGATGTCAATACCTGCTCATTGCATTGGATTTAATTTCACAGGTTGAAACACAGCAGCTCATGGGCTGTGAGTGATTTTGGTACCTGAGCAAACCACATCACACATGCCTTCACCATCTCCACTGTTACACTGACATTAGTGTGGAAAATCAGTTTAAAGTCGTCAATTGATCATTATCCACAGGCATATCTTCCTTCCATTTAGTACTTCAGGTGTTTTTCTTTTATTTTGTTCAGCATTTTCTACTTTAAATACAAATTCCTGTTCTTGTATCCGCCCCTCCCAACACTCATATGATAATAGTGAGGTATACGTGCATGCTTTGCAAATTTTCTAAACTGAAATATTTGAAAGGCATTACATTGTGCTTATGGAGAATTTGTCCCCAGTGTCTACTCTTCATTTTCCAACAGTGATTAACACAAAAAGTTTTAAATACATGAAAATAAATTACTCAGGTCATCAGATGTATTTGTTTCATTTCCTTTTTCCCCATGCAATGATTATTTTGAGAGAAAGAGGTAAAAATGAGTGATGAAATTTTCTTTAAATTGCAATCATAAAGATGTGTGTAGAGGTAGCTGTGATATAAATGTCATATGGATGTTTAAAATGTATAATGGAATCTGATCACCATCATTGACATGGTTATGACTAGCTGTCATGTGTGTATATTTTACAGCATTGTATATAACCATGTGGTATTATTATAACATGTAACATGACATCTGACAGACATTAAATGGCTCTCTGAAGGAAGAGGGCAAGGAGACAAGAGACATCAAAATTTTCATGAAAAATAAAAAAGCAAAACAAATGAAAAGTCAAGTGATTAAAAACAGAATAGTCATTATGCCCTTTCATGGGATCACTCAGAAAACACTCCGAGGCTTCATCTCTTCCAGATAGGTTTTATTGGCTTTTTTCACAATGGATTTTGATAGCATTTTAAAATATTTTTCTTGAAATTTTTTTATATACTTTGATCATGTTTTCCTCTCTGACAACTCCTCCCAGATCTTACCCACGCAACTTTATGTTCTCTCTATCCTCTCTCTCAAAGAAAGAAAGAAAGAAAGAAAGAAAGAAAACAAGAAGAAAAAAGAAACAAAAAAATCCACAAAAACAAGTCTATGTTCAATGACTTAAGTAAGTCATACCTTCAACAACAGGACTTTAACATTAGGTTTTGGAGGAGAGCCAATAGCCTTGTCAATAGTTTGTAAAGACTGGGGGTTTCCAGGGTGTCCCTTTTCCCAGTGAATCAAGAAGATACAAGCCATTCCGGGCACTGGAGGTTTTACTTATTGGCATAAATGTCTAGGTGGGGCATTGTCTCACATGTAATTTGGTGATTCCATTTAAATTCCCTTCAAATATATGTGAGAATGAATATATGTGTGTGGATGCATATATGAAGTTTTATAGTCATGGGTTTCCATATAGTTTTTCAAATGCCCATTAATGTTAGCTGCCCCCTCCTTCTTCCTTCTTTTGTCTTTTTCTCCCATCCCCATGCCCGTTTAACCCTCCTATTTAATTTTCCCTTGTCTTTCCATAGTGTTATATTTGATTTCTCCTTCCTTGGAAGAGCCTCCCCCTCCGTTAGGCCTTTCTTAGAAAACTAACTTCTGTGATTATTCATATTTTAAATTACATTAAAAGCTAACACCCACATATAAGAGAAAACATGCAATGTGTGTCTTTTGGGGTGTGCATAACCTCACTAAGGATGATTTTTCTAGTTCTGTCCATTACAAATAGAGCGCCAATGAATGGAGACAAGCACATATCTCTGTAGAAGGATGTACAAGTCATCTGGGTATATGTCTAACAATAGTAGAGTTGACTCTTGAAGTAAATTGATTCCCAGCTGTCTGAAGGACCGCCATACTGATTCCCATAGTTACTGTACACGTTTTCACTTCCACCAGCAGTAAATTTTACCATTCCTCACGTCCTATCCAACATCTGCTGCCATTCATTTCACTAACTTTGGCCATTCTGATTATGATAAGATAAAAATCTTAAATAATTCTAATTTTCATTATTCTGATGGCTAGGAAACATACACTTCATTGTGTTTCTCATTGTGTTTTGTTGCGACAGGGTTTCTCTGTGTAGTAGCCCTGGCTGTCCTGGACTCACTTTGTAGACCAGGCTCTAACTCATAGAGATCTGCCTGCCTCTGCCTCATTCGGTGCTGGGATTAAAGGCACACGTCATCATGCTCAGCTATGGTGGAGTCTTTAGAATGTTTTATGTATAAAATATTCTCATCTACAAATATAAGTACTTTAGCCTCTTCTTTTCTGGTTCATATTGCCTTGATCTCCTTCAGCTGTCTTGTTGTTCTAGCTAAGATAGTAGGTACCATATTGAATAGATACCGAGTACACATACCAGTCTTATTTCTGATTTCAACAGAGATTCTTTGAGTTTCTCTCTGGTTAAATTGGTGTTGGCTAAGGGCTTGCTGTAAATTGCCTTGAAGATACATTCCTTGTATCCCTAGGCTCTCTGGAACTTTTCAAAACCACAAATCTTATTACATAACCCTTCTTCTCTAGGCATTATGAGGTGAGAAAATTAGTATATATGCTGTATTTATTTAAACATAAAAATTTTCATATATTAAATGACCAAGAATGATTGACAAGGCTCTAGCCAAAAGTGCTTCTCTAACAGATTAATATGTTCTGCCAAATTTACATAGCAACATGATGAGTAAATCACAAATTGACTAATTACATATGTGCTGCTACTTTGTAAACATGTGACTGCATTGTCTTCTTTCTGAGTTCTTCTCCATCTTTATGGTTGAGGGTCCTTAGAGCCTGGTAATGCTGGTACTCTGTGCTTTATAAAGATTCAGAGAATTAACACCTGGACCATGTGAAATGTGACTTTATCAAGTAAAAGGAAACATTATATATACAAATGGCTTAAAAATTGTCAGGCAGTATGTTAATGATTAAAATAAATAAGAAACATATTGCCTACTTATAAAATATACTTTGATACAGATACATGGAAGATGTAAATATTTCATTGAACTGTTTCCATGAATGACTCTATTGTAAATGTTACAAAAGATATTTTACATGCAAAATACCAAAATATAATGTTTTTAATTTTTTAGTGAATTATGACGGGGATATGAGGGTTAAAAGGTGTGAACATAGATCTTTTACATGTTTTCAAAGCCTCCGTTAAACCTCAAAAAAGAAAGTAAAGGATATCTTGTTTCTTCCAGAGATATATAGTAATTTTTCTGGGACAAAGTTTAGAAAATTCTACCTTTTAGCTTATGTACTAGAGTTCTTGCTCAGCTCCAGTTCTCAAATTTGTTATATTTTAACCAAGTTTCAGGAATCTGGGTGCCTTCCCTGAGGGAGCCCTTTGTAAACAGTCTGCATTGCTTCAACCATGTATTTTATACATCTCAGGAAGATTGCTTCTTTTCTTTCCAAAACATTAAAGCTCTAGAAAGACTTTAGTCCTTCCTAGCTTTCATCTTAGTGCCCCACACCATGAAATAAAAATACAATGAATTATCATGCTTCATGGCCTCAAGGAACTAACAGTCGAGTGAAGGTGTAATACAAAAGAGGAGAGAGAGAGAGAGAGAGAGAGAGAGAGAGAGAGAGAGAGAGAGGGAAAAGAAAAATAAAAGCTAATGGCCATTGAACAGTACAGTTTTAAAGGGATCACTGTTTGGGCCTGGTAACCAAAAGCTTGCTGAGAAAAGCAATAGAGGAAAGAGATCATAGAACAACCTGGACAGCCTGACTCACCGAACCCATTTGGACTTCACTCTCCTGATAACAGAGCTCTAAGAATGTTTAAATGTCAGCACAAGTATTTAAATTTGATTTACACAGAAAGACGACTTTCAGAAAAACTAAAAGCGTCTTAGAATGATATTCTTGTGCGTCATATCTCTCAAAGCAAGAGCATCATGGTAGAATGTTAACAACTATTTGACAAAGAAAAACAGAAATGACTTCCATGGGCTGTTGTGTATTCTGTAGCTAACCCAGCAAAGGGGTTCACAGTTTTCATTAGGCCGCTGCATGCTCATGGAGTCCTACGAGAAAGATCTTGGCTAAAAAGCTAAGTTTCCTGGGCATCTCTTCTTCAAGAATTCTTCCTTCTCTCATCATCCTACAATCTCACTGAGGATTATTTGAATATGCTGATCTAGACAAGAAGATGACATGTAGACATGCTACATATTTCTTTCTCCACTGCCAATACCATGTAAGTTGTTAGAGTCATTGAACTATAATTTCTCCCAAAAATGTCTACGCTGCTATTAGAATCACCTCAGAAATTATGCTCAGTGATGAATCCATAGTCATGTCCTCATATATTTAAAGGGAATGGGCTAAGTTTGGATTTTTCTAATATTTAAAGGAAGGACATAAAAATAATTTCATACTTTTCAAAGAGGAAGTAGGATACAAGTCCAAGATTTCATTTTTTTTCCTTAAGTATTAAAGCTACCAGATAACCTCAGTGACCTCCTGTGGACTGCTAAGCAGTCCTTACACTTACTTCACTCGTCTGAAACTGTGGAGAGTGACCCAGATGAAATGTGGATAGCCTGGAACCGTCATCCCATGGTGATACTTTAATATACACACATTTTTGTAATTAAAAACCATGTTAAATTGGTTTCATGGTTTAAAAAAAAGGGGGGGTCTGTGGTTGATTAAAAAAAAAGATATTCAAAGAGCTTTTGATGACCTAAAACAATTCAAGACTTCTGCAAATTAAATATGAGGTACAATGAAATGTTAGCCAATTATTTTTACTCTTGTAAGAAAACTTTCTATTTTTCTGTAACGGACCAAATCGCCGAACATTTTAAGTTTCTCTTCATCTCATCTTGGAAGAAATATATTTAGTCCATTCAGCCTTTAAGAATGATTACACCATTATTTCTAAATCAAATTGGAAAGTGAATTTATGCTGGTACAGCTCTGGGGCCATTCCTTATCTGATCGGACACTTAAAAACAGCTTTTTAAGTACAGGCTTTTTACAAGGGAGATAGCATTTAGTCTCTCAACGATACAGCTGTTTTTTCAGAAGACACCATTAAATAACAAAAGATATCAGAGCAATAGAAATCCCCAAAGTTGAACACATCATGAAGACCTCGGAGAGCCAAGATAAAAACTGAAGAAACACATCACTCAAGGGCAGCCCAGAGCAATTAACCAGATGAGGAGCTCCGTTCTCCTTACAGACCCAGCCCACAGGCAAATGATAAACTTGTGTTTACGCAAATTGAGATAACAGCAAGCACTGAAGAGGTATAGATTAAGAGTCTCAAAGGTGAAAAGGTCAGGCTGCTGCTTTTGAGGCCCATGAAAGAACAGTCCAGCCTGTTGCATTCCTCTGAAGGAAAGAGGGGCAACTTCCCAGACAGCATATTTTTTTTTTTCTTTCTTTCTTTCTTTCTTTCTTTTTTTTTTTTTAAGTTTCACTCTTGGGAAAAGGAATGAAAATTTGATTCTGGCCCATAAATCCAAAGTGGTTTTTCAAGGTTTGAAAATCTTACTCTTTCTGAATTATAACTATGCCCTGCTTTGGCACTGGAAGATATTCGTGACTGCTATCAAGGTAAGATAGAAATTGATGGATTGCAAGCCCGTGTTTCCCTAGCCTGTGTCATTCAGAATTTGCTGGTGAGAAGTAGGATTTATTATGTGTTCATTAGTTCTAGGACTATGGGGCCATGGTTGGTGCCTTTTATGATAATGAATCCCTTGATTCTCTTCTGAGGTATTAGAGGTGAAAAAGCCCTGTGCAGCCTGGTTTGCCCTCACGGTAACAGAAATAACCTGTGTCCTACATGTGCCCTCCTTAAAAAGTGCCATTGCTTCAGACCTTGGCTTCTTCCATGTTTGCCAGGGACACAAATAATGTGGTAATAAAGAACAGCCAGAGTGTCAGTCTCAAAACAAAACAAAACAAAACAAAACAAAACAAAAAAAACCAAAAACCTCTAAAACTCTATGGTGCTAATGAAATACTGTATAAGGAGCAAAGGACTGTTTAAGAATCACTTGTCTTTCAGAAAGCATTTGTTTTACAAGAACAAAGCAAAGCCATACACAATTGTTTTAAAAGAATCATCTACCTGACAGGCAAAATTTCCAAAAGAAAGAACTCACTAATGATTGGTCAGGAACCAAGAAAGGCAGGAAGAGACTGCAAGGCTGAGAATGGAAGCAAGTAGGAAATAGCCACACGCTGTGGGGGCATCTGGACAGCCCCATCAGGATGGTGCTCATATCAGGCTTTGATGGGCATGGCATCTTCTTGCTGAGCTTTTAAAGATTTGAAAGTTATGAATCATGAAAGGACTGCAGTGTGGTGGAACCATTAGAGGTAGGCATGTGTTATAACACTCTGAAACATATTAGAAAAAAAATGTAACCAAAAGCTAATTTTTCAGCTAATAAGACCCTGCAAGCTTAGCATACGGTTTTTAATAGGCAAAATACAAAAGATGTTGGAGACTGCAGAAAATAGGAGATGGCTTAAATTACATAGTTCATTAGGATGACCTTTGACCTCAGCAGTCATTTTCACCACTGGGGGATCTTCTGACACACACACTCAGACCTCACCCCAGAAACTTACATTTGAGCCCCATAAACTCAAAATTTCTATCACCTTCAGAAATTACAAGTGGGAAATGGTTGTCCTAAAATATTCACTCAGAATCTGCCTCTCACTTACCCTTCTAGGCGTTATTTCTTTTGCCACCAATCCTCAGGTCCACAGTCCTACACTCATCCACATTTGCTTTTTATGCTCCCATGTCTTCCTTGGCCCCTCTGCTTAGAAATGCACTTACTACCCTTCCACTTCCTTCTCCAACAGGTGAAAAATCCATCCCCAGAAGTTCAGACAGGTTCCACTTTTTTCAGTAACTTTTTCTCTGGAACCATCTTTCAGCTTCCCGTGGTCCCACAGCAGGTGGATCTCTGTGAGTCGAAGGCCAGCTTGATCTCCATATCAAATTCCAGAACAGCCAGCACTAAAAAGTAGAGAAGTATTCCCCCCAAAAGTCTCAAAGTTCCTGTTACGTATGAGTTCTGTATCAAATTGACTTTATACTAGGGACTAGCTTCAACAGCAGCTTTCATGGAAGGACATTGGCTGTATCTGAAAACCTGGCCATAACTCATTCTACAGGGTAGCCAGGGACCCATGGGTTGGGATTCTGAATGTACACACACACTTAGATGTTATAGGTGAGCCAACACTATCCAAAGGAGATACAGATAGAAATTATAGAGCTGAATATAGATAGATAGATAGAGACAGATAGGCAGACAGATAGATGATTGATAGACAGATGATAGATAGATAGATAGATAGATAGATAGATAGATAGATAGATGATAGAAAGAAAGATAAAAATATATTAAAAGCTAGGTGGTGGTGGCTACACATACTTGTAATCCCAGCACCTGGGAGGCAAAGGAAAGCAGATCTCTGAGTTCAAGGCCAACCTGGTCTACAAAGTGAGTTTTGTTATAGCCAGGACTACACAGGGAAACTCTTTCTTCACAAAGCAAATAAAGAGAAAAGCACAAGAAACAAAACAAAACAGAAACATATCGAGGAATAAAATATTCTGTGAAATAATTGAAAATGTGTGGCCATTGGGCTCCTAAAAGGGACACCTGTATCCCCTCATCCAAGGTTCTGGGAAGAGAGAGTAAAAGCATATGTAGGAATTAGAGCTTAGGGAGAGGTGATGGATGCAAACTAGTGTCTTCTAGACATGGCATAGCCAGTGTGGTCATGAACTCACTCCAGCTGTGGTTACCAGCACAAGACTGCCCCACTTCATCATGCATTGGGGCAGCGGCTCATATGTCTTCACCTTTGATGGAAGTCAATGGGCAGTTAATGGGTGCTGTGGAAGGAAATGGCGTTTTCCTCAATGGTGCAGTCACTGATAAGTTGCCTATGCTTCAGGAAATCAACCTCATTCATGTTCGTGCTACCCATATTAAACTTAGAGAGTCAAAAAAACAAAACTAAATAAAATAAAAAGGATATCAAAGCAGGATGGGCTTGTTATAATGGTAATGAAGACAGAAGATAATAAAGAATAAAAATGACCAAAATTTATTGTACACATATATAAGGTTGTCAAAGAATAAAAATAAATAGTAAGTCTATTTTAAGGATTTCAAATACTTTGTCTTCCAATATAAGAAAATGCATACACCAGTGAATAAACACTAAAACTGTCGCAGAATTAATAAAACTGACCCATTCTGTTGAATTCCCAAGAGATACCTCTTAAACATAAACAGAAGTGTGGGGACACACAGCATACACACACACACACACACACACACACACACACACACACACACGTGCGCTTGCACACACGCACATATGCACATACACACACAAGTTCAGTAATATCTAGATTAAAAGGAAATGGCAATGAAACCTTGGGATCATAAGCATTGTTTCCTCTAAACTAACTATGCTTCCTTCTTCGGAGACTTCTCCAGTGGAGGAGGCCACCTCTTGGATTGGCATAGCTGTGTTTCAAGCATTTTTGTAACGGCAAATTCATGCTTTCTCTCTTGTAGAATGTTTCTGGAACTTACTGAAACTTCTAACTTACTTTAGACAGCATGCCTTCTTTTATTAAAGAGTAATAGAACTTCTAAGTAGTGACCTTAACCTGTCTTCCTTATTTTCTGGCTTTTCATAGGCATTCTTAGCTATCTGAGTCGTTATAATAGCTTATCACTACTGACAATGGAAGGTCAGAGGTTAGAATATTTTCTTAAAATGCTGAACACAAATATCATCTTTATGGCACAATATTAGCAGAGTGACATAGCTGGCTTGTTTACAAGGGTTCTCTTCACCTACATATTCCATGTAAGCACCTAGGGCTTAAATTTTTTTTTTCACCCAAAACGTGTCTTGCCTACAAGAAGGTATAGGGGTAAAGTTGGAGCAGAGATTAAGGGAATGGCAAATCATTGGCTGACCCAACTTGAGACCCAAGCCACGGGAGAGAGCCAACCCCTGACACTAGTAATGATACTCTGCTATGCTTGCAGACAGAATCCTAGCACAAATGTCTTCTGAGACGCTTCACCCAACAGCTGATGGAAACAGATGCCAAGACCCACAGCCAAACAATAGGCCGAGCTCAGGGAGTTCTGTGGAAGTGTGGAAAGCCTCTAGGGAGCCAAGGAGTCACGGACACCACAAGAAGACCTACAGAGTAAACTAACCTGGGCCCATGGGGCCTCACAGAGACTGAAACACCAACCAAAGGACATGCATGGGCTGGACCTAGGCCCCCTACACACATAGCAGATGTGCAGCATGGTTATCATGTGGGTCCCCTAACAGTGGAGGTAGGGGCTTTCTCCCACTCTGTTGCCTGCCCCCTGTATCCTTTTTCCTTTGCTGGACTTCCTTGTGAGGCAAGCCCCAGTGGGAGAGGATGTGCTTAGTACTGCTATGACTGGAGGTGCCAAGATGGGGGCTTGCTGCCCCTTGGGGACCTCCCCTTCTCCGAGAAGAAGGAGAGAGGGAAACAAGGATGGGACTGGGAGGAGAGGAGGGAAGGGCTTGGATCAAGCTATCCAGTAACATACATACATACATACATACATACATACATACATACATTTATTTATTTTTATTTATATATATATTATTTATATATAAATACATATGTATTATACATATTTATACACATATATATGTATATATGCATATGTGTGTATGTGTATATATATATATATATATATATATATAAAGAGAGAGAGACAGAGGGAGAGAGAGAGAGAGACAGGGGGGGGGAGTTGGGGGGATGGGATGAAAGAAAAGAATCACTCAGGTTTTCAACCAAACAGAAACTGTAGAACTTATTCTGACCACCATGAGAATGTCAAACATGGGAATACTCTGTTGCATGCAGACTAGTGTTACAGGAAATCCAGCCATATAGCTGAAAGGGAAAGCACACCATTCCACTTCTGCACTGTAATTCTCTTTCCTTTGTCAAGGAACTGGCCGGAGCTCTGCATGGATTCCCCCATCAAAGGTCAGTCAGTCAATGTCAAATCAAAGTATTCTCCTAGACTCTTTGCATGCCCTTGGAGTTACCTTACCCAAAACACAACATTTTCTTTTTTATTGAAAAAAAATATTTTATTCATGTTTTACCCTTCCCCTAATTCCTCCCACATCACCCCACCTCTCTATTCATTCAACTTTATGCTTTCTTGCTCACTTTTCTTCACTTCATCCTCCCCTCCCTCTCTACCCCCCTCCCTCCCCCTCTCAAACATAGTAAATAAATAAATAAATAAATAAATAAATAAATAAATAAACTGCATATGCATAACGCTCCCCAAGGAAAAATAGGACCAAAAGTTTGCAAAATTATAATTGAGTTTATCTTGTGTTGGCCAACCACTTCTGGACATGAGATCCATGAGGTGTGGTAAATATACCCGTGAGACGCCATTGGAGAAATCGAATTTTTCCTTTGCCTTCTGGAATCAGTTGTAGATAGATTGTTGCTTAGAGATTGGACCCCGTGTGGACATTCCTGGCTAAACACCTTTGGGGCTCAAAACTGGGGCACCTTCTTCCAATGTAACCGTGGAAGTGGAAGCAGTCGGGGCTGGAGGGTTCCCAGAGAAGAGCCGACTCCGAAACGGCGTGAGGAACATGATTGGTCGCCCGAACCCCTATAACCTGATGTCTCTTCCAGAATAAACCAGTCTGCATCTGCATCCCCTCGGTTTGTATTCACCAGAGTCCTGGTGGTCCTGGTGTCCGTGTGGTGGCTCCGTGCCACCTCACCCACGAGCTCGGGTGGGGGAGCAAGAACCCTGTGTTCACTTCTCTCTCTCGTTGCTGGAACCCCATCTGGCATGAACGTGTGTAGGCATTTTATATGCTGCCACTGTCTCTGAGTTCACATGTGTGTCAGTCCTGTTGTGTCTGGAAGACACTTTTCTTAGGATGTTTCTGTCTCCTCTTGGCATAGGTCCCTGAGCCTTGAAGGAAGGGCAAACACAGCTTTTTAAAGCCAACATACGAGAATGACTTCAGCTGTAAAACAAGAACAAATAACAAAACAGGACTGCAGTGTTTGTTGCTTGTTTTAATTACTGCAACTCTTTTTTTTAATTTAAATTGAACCTAGCTGTATTAGGATCAATTTTGAGTTAAAATGAAAATTTTCAATATTTTTCAGCTTAAACACTGATTAATTTTAAGAAAAGAAATAGGATTTAAAAAAAAAAAAAATCTCCAGGTCGGGCTTCGTATCGCATGCCTTTGATCCTAGCACTCCGGAGGCGGAGGCAGAGGCAGGTGGATCGGTGTGAGTTCGAGGCCAGCCTGGTCTAAACAGTAAGACCAGGACAACCAAGGTTACACAGAGAAACCCTGTCTTGAAAAACCAACAAAAGTCATACCCCACTCTCCTGGGACATGCCCCTTGGGCTAGTATGCAGATATAAGTGAGTATATACCATTTGAGTCTTTCTGCTTCTGGGTTAACTCACTCATTATTATCATTTCTAGCTCAGTTACCAAGAAGAGACTTGATACCCTATGAGCATATACAGGGGGAGGAAATCCCCCTCAGGAACAGTCATAGCGGAGGGGAATAAGGGGAAAATGGGAGGGAGGGAGGAATGGGAAGAAACAAGGGAGGGGATAATCATTGAGATGTAACAAGACTAAATTAATAAAAAATTTTAAAAAAAAGAAAAACCAACAAAAAAAGAAAAGAAAAGAAAAAAAAGAGAGAGAGAAAGGACTTCCAACTTTGCACATGGTATCTGAGAGAAGGCCAAGCCCTGAGCTGAGTGACTGAGCACCAGGAAATAGCAATGGCAGGAAAAACCTATATCCTGGGGCTGTCATCTGTCAGCCAGCAGCATCCTTTGGCACGTGCATCACATGTACACAGGTGCATGTACACATACACAAATAACTATAAAATTTTAATCAAGGATACCCAATGAAATAAATGAAGAATGATAAGTATGCAGCAAATAAAATGCAATAAATAAAAACAGCAGATTAAGAATATTTCAAAGTAATACAGCATTTCTTTAAATTCCTCCTTTTTTCTGCCACGTGAATGGAAACCTGGATGTTTTATCAAGGTGGGATAATTTCTAAAATGAAAGATGGCAATCTTAAAATTCCTTCTGGGGCTTGGAACATAGGTTAATAAAGTACTTTCCTACCATAAGCAAGGCCCTACAATCCTTAATATTACAAAACAATATAAAGACAACACTTAACTCTGGCAGCACATGTGTAAGCCAGGAGCTTTGGGAACAATGAAGGATAAGAAAATATTTCATTCTGTCGTCAATAATTACCCTTTTGCTTGGGACACAAACAGGAAAATCCAAATTTATTGTATCTTCAATGTTACTAAACTCCCAGCAGTTTGTAACTTTCCTTTGTGAAATTGTACTAGTTTCCAAAAGTGAGTCAGTGACAGAATATGTTGTCCACCCAGCAGTGTTTACATTTTAATACAAGACTATATCCCAAAGTTAGTAAATGATTTTTTTTTATGATAAGATATCAGATAAATGCCACTTAGGCACTCGAGGAAAAGCAAGAGTCTCCTTAACGTTAATAAAAACTTTTTAATTGTGTGAGGAAAGAACCACTCCAACTGAAGCACAAGCTGGGGGACAGTGTTTAAGCCTCATCTCTTGTTTTGTTTTTTTTTTCCTAAAGGAAGGTGACCATAGTACTTGTGTGCTACATATGAGTACATACCCTTCCCAGCTGCCTTTTTGCCAAGCAAAGCCTGGATGTCCTCAGCGAATGCTACAAAATCAATCACCCAGTCCAAAAGAAGGCGATTTCACATGAAGAATTATAAGATCAAGGTAGTCAAAATGTACACGCGGGTGTGTATTTACCTAAGGCTGGAGTGGCACAGAGCAGAGTTTGAGATGTATTTAATAAAACAGTGATTAAGAAAGAAAGAGGCAGCTAAGGTGACCTAACAGACGAGGCCTCTACCTGTTAAGTTCTGTGGTTTTCTACATGCAGGACTCAAACCCTCGCTCTGAAAAGCCAGGACACTACACACACAGCAATGACAGTAACAGAAAGCAAAATAAAGCCTGCGACCCGTGAAGACTTCACATCAACTAGAAAGAGAGATGTGATGGAGAAATTGGGGAGCGGGAAGCTGATGTTTAGAGATGGGTTCCTTAAATGAGGTCAGAAGGATTACTTCTAAGAGTCAAGTGATGAATGAAAAGAAGGAACGCTTTACAGACAGGTGAGAAGACTGAAAAAAAAAAAAGACTGAGCAAAAAAAAAAAAATCAGGAAAAATGGTATTTTTTGTTCAGTAACTATAAAATGAAAACTTCTGTCAAAAATAGATGACATCATATGACACAGAGAGTTTAAAAACATTAACAGCTAGAAAAAGGAGCAGAGCATATTCCTGAAAGAATAAAAAATGTACAGTTATAGCACACAGAAGGAAAAAAAGAAGAAAGGAGTTTTAGAATATAGGGTGATGACGTGACAGAAGGAGCAGAGGAACCGATTCCATCCGGGCAAAACTGAAAATGTGAGGTCTCAACATTAAGAATCATTAGATGGAAGGAAAGCAAATATTAGAAGTAATAAAGGTAATAAAAAAATCACACCAAAAGTAAAATTTTAAAATGATAAGGATGTAGTGAGGGGAGGCGGATAGGCGAACAAAGAAACAACACAAAATTTTTATTCAGAAAGTTCTACCCTAAAACTTCACATTTCCATACACACACTCTAAAGAACCAGACACACAACTCTTTTTCCCAGACACTCAGAATGTCTTTGGCCCCAGACATCACCCCTGAGCCCCCCTTACAAAAATTCTCTCTGTGTGTGACCATCTCCTGGGAAAAAACAACTGCCCAGGCCACAGCGCCTCGGTTAGTCCTTCATTAGAATAGTTCTCAGAGGCATGTGGCCTCGCTAGTCATACACAGGGATCCCATATGGCACAATCTGGACCTCGCAGACGTGAAATCTGCATAAAGTAGGACGAAGCCAGGGCCAGCACAAAGGCGAGACACGCATGTAGCGACATTGGCTCCATGCCCTCTGACCCAGCTCTGTGCCTGTTCCCACACTCAGTACAAGCGCAGGCGAGTGTGGCCTAGGGCTTGTAGGTAGCTGCAGTCTGTCACAGGATGAGCATGGAGCCGAAAGGAAGCTCAGAATTAGTCCCCTGACGATGTGTGGATCAATTTAAGACAGTGTCTTGTCATCCAAAAAGAAACCTTACATGTGGCTGCAATTAACCCACTTAGCCTGTGTCTAACACTGTCCTGCAGTCAAGAAACAGCCCTTTAAGTGTGGTGACCAGAGTAGAGTATTGATTTGAAACTAGCAGATTAACTTAGGTCTCTGCAATCTGGGACTGGGAAGAGTTGAGTTAATGATCTTCTGTATGTGCCTGTGTGTTTGTGAGTGACCTTGACTGTTTCTTATTGCTAGTGCTTTTTTTTTCTTCATTGTTTGTTTTTTTGTTGTTGTTATCATTGTTTTAAATAAAGCTGCTTAAAATAAAGCTAAGCTTATGTCAATATTTCCTGGGGAAAGTCAACTGATAACCAAGAGTTACAGATAAGCATCCCCTATGGTATTGTAAGTTGTTTGTTAAATGCATACACTTTCACATACTAACAACAGTCTCTTATTAGAGGTTTAACCAGCACATGTGGGCATATACACAGAGGACACAAAATTCAAGCTGCTCAGTATAGAAAACCAGGCCAGAACTACTCTCCCATCATGAAGTGTGCCCTCTGCCCTCTGCTTGTGCTCATGTGCTGTTGGGTGCTCTTTAAAAAAAAAAAAGCAAGCAAGCAAACAAAACCTATCCAAAAGGTCTGAATTAATTCTCAGTATCAGGCAATGCCTTTATAGTTGCCAATATTATAATTACCCACCAAAACACATGAAAATGTGGCTGTGATTCTTTATTTCAAAATGGGCATTATTTTTTTAAGCAGCAATACTTCTTTAAATTTCCTAACTTTTCTCTGTAATTTTTCTACATATATTTTAAGTTCCTCAGTGCATTGCAATTTCAACTGTATCATTCAACTACTTTCTGACATGACAAAAAAAAAAGCATTTCACAATCTTTATTTTGAATAAGGGAAACTTTTAAACCTTCTCTAGCATGCTGTTGATACCCACTGCATGCTTAAAAAGAAGGAAGAGCTGAATGGAAGAACACTGAGTTATTCAGGAACAAGGGAAGGCCGGCCTCTCTGCTTGCCAGGCATCCTACGATCTTAGAAGTCTATACTGAGCAATTTTGCAACTAACCAGCCTCAAAGGGCTTCTCTCTGAAGACTGCTATTGATTTGCCATGTGTCTCACACATGTGCTGGAGTTTGCAGATACACCAGTCACTTGGCCCAATAAGCTGCCTCATGATCACTGAAAACAAATCAGAATTTATCTGTCCCAAAGGAGCAGGCAGTTATCACAATGCCCAACATGCATGCCCCATGTCAGTAGGCACTTGGCAGATTAGCCAGCCCCGTTTCCTGCAGCCCACCGGATTCCAGTCAGCTTCAGGCTTCTGTGGGGATACTTCAGTGGCATTCTTGTTTCATCAAAGTATGTCGACAGATTCAAATGCAGACTGGGTAGTGCAAAGAGGAAGTGTGAGAAACAGGAGGGGCACCTGAAACAAAACTGAAACCATTGTTTT
Organism: Acomys minous; assembly: GCF_964271855.1. NCBI lineage: Eukaryota > Metazoa > Chordata > Mammalia > Rodentia > Muridae > Acomys > Acomys minous. The sequence goes on along the minus strand of NC_140492.1, from coordinate 86,077,413 downwards.
CTGTCACTGCTAAGTGTTTTGTTGCTGTTTGTCCATTTCTTTCCCAAGCTTTGGAGATGGAACTCATTGAATAAGCTAGGCAAGTGTTCTACCACTAAGCGACACTGCTAACCTGGACCATTTTTCAACATGGTTAATAGTTTGAAATTACAATGACTTATTTTACTTCTGATTCATTTGGGAGTGTTTGAAATTGATCTGTAATCATTATCTGTAAACAGGAATATTGCTTAGACTATGGCTGTGCCTGTACGGTAGAATACACACTTACTACACTAAGGTCCTGAACTTGAACTGCCTCAAATAAGAAAAGAGTATTGCTTAAATATTGTATTAGTTCTAAAAATGTGTGTGGTTCTATTTAAGAATGCCTTATAATGCTTTCTAAGCTTATTACATTGGCTTGTAATAAGTTATAATGTCATATAGGTTTATATGGCATGTATTACTTATTATTTCTTTAGTAAGAACTCTGTGAGATGTATTTACTTTAAATTATTCTGATTAATGTTATTTTTTATTAAGTAACAAATCCAACATAAGACAAGGCATAATTCTGCAAAAAGACAAAATTATAATTTTAGGACAAAACATTCTCGCTAATAATAATAACAGAATGTTCTTGTGGAAAGTTTAGGCACACTTACTGTGCATGGCTTCTAATGCTCAATTGAGAGAAAGTTTGATTAAGATTGGAGAGTAAGTGAGACGAAAGCATTTGAGGGACGCTAAGAACCACCTTCAGAGGGAATGCTAATGCTCTAGCATTAATTCTTCATTTTGTGGATTAAGTGATGCCCAATCCCACTGTCTATTTTTTAGGTATACAGACCCAGTTGAGAAGGCTCTAAGGAATGTCCCCAATGTCCTACCGCCAATCAGAGGCCTGAGGGTACAGCTCTCTAGAATGCAGGGGTCTATGGAAGAAGGCAGCAAGACCCAGCCCTGAAGGATTAGACCTACTTCACCCTCGTATGTAAGAGATGTCCCCCAAATTCTGCATATCAACCTTCAGGCCAGAGCCCTAACTGAAGGCTCAATCAAAATCAGGGTATCACTTGCCTATGGCGTCCTGCCTTTCATCAAGTGAGGAACATTTGTGATCTGTTACATAGAACTGGAGGATTGGATTCTGTACTATTTAGCAGTGTACATAGTCTAAAGTGTAAATTATACTTTAAGCCACTCTTTTTTTTTTAAACACATGTCCCAGCGTCCACAGCTGTCTGCAGATGAGAGTGAGACCCCACTTTTTCTGGACCCAGACGGTGCTTTGCCAGCCTCTAGTTCTCTCTTTACAATGCACTAAAATGATGCACATTTCAGCCAGCTATCTTCATGATCTGCAGCAGGATTTTCTTCTTTTGACGTTTCCCCCCTGTTTTCCACCCTCCCAGGGCTTTTTCAAAGAGCCCTTTATTGGGAAGGGAGGTTAGCTTCTTTTAGAACCATCTGAAAGTGTTACTGGGCCTACCTAAGTGATCACATGTAAGACAATTGTCAGATCAAGTTTTAAGTCCAGAGGAGCATCCCTTCTGTGTTCCGGCCCCAGCAGCCTTCTCCCAGCCTCGCATCCCATCACCTCAGCAACAGAAACCCTCTGATGCACAGGTCACTCCTCTGTGCCTTTGACAAGAACACATTCCCTGTGGGTGGTCTGGCTTTTACAAGTGTTTGGACACAAATACATTAAACATGGCCACTATAAACCATCTGATTGTCCTCTTGTTCACTGAAAAAAAAAATGCTAGCAGGGCTTTGCTTTCTAAATACTGTTGTTGTTGTTGTTGTTGTTGTTGTTGTTGTTGTTGTTTGTTGTTGTTGTGACTCTAGAAAATCCAAATACTGGGACATTTTCAGACTGTTGTTCATTCTTGGTTTCGCATCACCCTTCCTCCATGCATTCAGCTCATGCGTTCATTGTATTCGCGTTCTCAGCTCTGCCGCCCTCTGAGCATCTCCATGCCTTGCTGCACCACGATGATATTTAGTGTCCCCGTCAGTCCCCTGGTGGTGAGGAGTACAACCAAACGGTTTGCTCCTTAATCAGCATCAGCTGCGAACACACAGGCATCAGCTAAGTAGCGAGCTGATCCTCATCATCACAGCAATCGGCATTCAAAATAGGTAAAGTGTTTCAAAGCCTATTGGGAAGCAGAATGTGTTCTTAAAAAAATCTTGTTTTAATTGTTTAGAAAGACACCACTGTACTTAAAGAGCCAGTTTTACCTTAACATTTGTGAATGAAGTTAATCTAATCTATATGAGACACTGAGCATATTCTTCGTACGACAGGTAGTTCGGCGTATTAGAAAGTATTAGGATTTTTCTTCATGATTGCAAGGAAGCGTTATTTGCAACAGCCATAACCTGAAGATGAAAATGTCTAATTTACTCATAGATTGTTAAGAAGCAGGATGGACTCACAATGTAAAGGGCCTCAGTGCTTCACCTCGAGGTGAGTATTGAGGAGAGAAACAGCAGGGCTTATCCAGGGTTCTTTCTGAGGTCTGAGTTCTAAGAAAGTCATAAAGGCTTTTTAAAGTTCTGGTGGTTCGAGCAAGGAGCAGCCAAATGAAATGAGTCACTTTTCAAGGCAAGAGAAGGGGGAAAGAGTGAGTGGTGAATTATTCACAAGGCTCCATTTATGGAAATGTTTGTATGGGGTGGAGGTGTGTGTGTGTGTGTGTGTGTGTGTGAGAGAGAGAGAGAGAGAGAGAGAGAGAGAGAGAGAGAGAGGTCTAAGAGACACTATCACAAAACAGAAATAGGTGGGTTAACTTCAAAGGAAAGCTAAAGTGAAAAACAAGTAGGCTTATGAAAGACTGCTGCAGATGCTGGTCCACCGACTCCTGCGCCTTCTCTCTAGTGCCAGCACCAGCCCATCACCTCCCACTTCATAGGATGTGTGTGCTTGGTGCTCCTCCTCCTTGCTTGCAGAGAGCAATCCTTATTCTGCTCCTTTGTTCTGTCCGGCTCCTAGTTTGCTCTGTCTCTGTCTCTGTCTCTGTCTCTGTCTCTGTCTCTGTCTCTGTCTCTGTCTCTGTCTCTGTCTCTTTCTCTCTGTCTCTCTCTCTCTCTGTCTCTCTCTGTGTCTCTGTCTCTCTCTCTGTCTCTCTCTGTCTCTCTCTGTCTCTCTCTGTCTCTCTCTCTGTCTCTCTCTCTGTCTCTCTCTCTCTCTCTCTCTCTCTCTCTCTCTCTCTCTCTCTCTCTCTCTCTCTCTCCTTTCCTGTAACCTCTGTCACTCTTCAGGAGGCTCTTGCTCTGTGCCATGACCTTAGTCATAGTTTTTTTTTTTTCAGGTCAGACATCCTTGAACTTCTTTCTCCCTGACCCTGGATCTTGTTCAGGCCACATGTCTGCCATAGTGCTACTGGCCAGAGGGCTGCCTGGAAGGCTTCTTAGAGGACCAGGGGTAGTGATAGCCTAGCTAAGCAGCCTGAGCCACGCACTTAAATCCCTTATTGACAGCATCTTCACATGGGTGGAAAGCGTGAGTCAATTTTGAACTTGAAAATTCTGCATGGTTTCCAAATGTCCTGAATGTATGCTCCTGTTTCGTGTGATTATCACTCTGCAGCATGCTGCCGGCTACCTAAATCCCATGCAAATCACTTGCAAGATGTAGGCTCAGTGAAAACACTCTCCCACATGCACAATAAAAACCAAGCATTATTCCCTACAAATCTAGCTGTAAGAAATGAAAAAGGGAGGTTATTATTATTTTTAATATTAATAGCAACTATTAACTGTTAATTTAGCCTAAATCATCTGGAAGGGAAATCTGTGCCGCTTGCTTGTTAGTTGAACAGAATGCATGATAATGTTCTGTAGTGTGCTGTGTGGCATACTCAGTTGCTAGGTTACCCAGAACATCAGGAATTCAGGGAACAATGTACTTATATCTTTTTCAATTTTGAAAAATAAAATAGGTATTGACATAAAATACAGTGTGGCACTGAAGTAATTTTGTAGTGGAGAGATCAGAGGAAGGGGGCCTTTCATCTCGGTGACAGCAGTTTACTCCTCGTGGTGACTTACTGAGGGCAGGGGCAGGACAGCACAACAGGATGTCAGTCTCTGGCAGAATGCTTGTGGTCCTTGTACCCCAGCAACTCTTTCTTAAGTGGGGCTCCCCAAAGCCATCCTGCAGCTGCCGCACTGAGCTATGTCAACTGGTCCTACAGAATCCTATGACAGGCCCAGTGATGTATGGGCCTGCAAGGGAACAGCAAAGCCTTTCATGTTAAGAACAAATATGACAGATCATGCTAAGGTCTTCAGCCAGCCAGGACCATGCCGGGAACTTTTTTTTATGATTATTATTATTATTATCACCTTCCTACTCAGAGATAATGTCATAATTTACAGTCAGGCATTGTGTGTCCCAAATGATTGATGCCACTTGGACATGAATTGGTGGGGTTAATAGTGGTCATTCAGAGTGGCCCAGCATGGGAGGAAGCGCTCTCAGAAAAGCTGCCTTCACAGGAAGGTGGACTTCTGGGAGTCAACGCGCCAATGTATTCTGTTTCTAAAAGCATCCCCTGGGCCCTGGTGAAAAGTAGGGACAGGGAAACCTCAAAAGCTGCCTCTGCTCTTTCCAAGAGTACCTTTGATTTTGTTTAACCTTCAGCCCTACATGTCCGCACAGAAGTTCCCTCGAGATATGCAACCTTGATTCTCTGATGAGACATGAGCCACGTTGGGAAATATAAAACAAAACCCCAGACAGAGAATCTGCTCCACTCTAACAGCATCTTTTGGTGGGAACCCAAGATACAGCAAGTTGCTTCCATACTCTCTTATTTATTCACCCTGGAATTATTTGGGTGCCTACAATTAGGCATTTCTGCTAAATGCTGAGAAGAAATCAACAATGATTGGGATAATACTCTTGATTTTGAAGTGTTTGAAATTAATTGAGCATGCTGTAATAAAATGTTTAAAAAACAGGATGGAGGGAATTGAGATTCATTTTATTTGAAGCTAAAAGGTCCTGAAAAGAAATTTTATAAGACTCCAAAAAGTTGAAATTGAGTCTAAGATATAAAGCCAGGCATGGTAGCACGTGCTTCAGATCCCAGAGCTCAGGAGTTAGAGACAGGAGGGTCAGGAGGCCTTGAACAGATATGTAACAGTTCAAGAGCCTTCTGTTGTACAGGAGATCCTGTTTAAAGAGTAAAGCATTGCGAAATGAGACCACAGAATGTGCTGAAATCCAGAAGACTACCCGAAAACCCTTGGCCTATTTCTGCTACATAAGGATTGGGAGAGGAAAGTGTGTTGACAAAGTTGTGGAACACTAGGCTAAAGTGCTGCAACAATTAAAAGATGCTGTTCTCCGAGCAAGGCATAAGAGAGGGCGTCTACAAGTGCTTCGTGACAATATACACCTTCGGGGATGATTGAATGTCAAATAAGAGGAAAAACACCTCCAGCACCATAAAAATCATGTTGGGAGCCATTTTTTTCTGTTTGGAGAGTCACTGTGCCTTTGTTTACAGCGCTGCTTAAAAAGGAGAACCATTCTTTAAAATGATGAAGCTTGGACAGCGTGTGCCACTAAGTAGCAGCATTCATTTTTCTCATACGCTGCAGTTCACCTGTCCCTCTGAAACACATTATCAAGCCATCACCATATAAGCATCATTCATCTTGAGTTTTCTTCTTAACTTTATACCTACATCCAGGAACGTCTTTCCTCCAAAGGCCTTAAAGCACTTTAAAACCAGATGAGAGTGTTACTGCTTTACTGACAATGACACTTAACTGTACCCACTATGTCTAACACACTGTCCCTGGAATGGCCGGCGTACGCTAGTGATAAAGTTTATTCTTTGTGAACAAAAAAAGGTACAAGTGCAGTGTGCCTTCTTGGGTAATGAAATAAGGCAGAATCGCCTCATAAACACACAGTTATGCAACAAATAGTGAGCAAAATCATCTCTAACGGCACTCCAATGTCTTCAAAAGGCAACTTAGCATAGAACCCCACTTCCTTAAATTCTGAACTCATCCCTCTTGTCAACTTCCAACAGACTTCCACAGGCACCAAAAAGAAGTCGCAGATTCTTCAGTTGGCAGTGTCCACCATTTTACCATAAACTAACCCAAAGCATCTCCAGATTCCTTCTCTGTGTGAATCACCACTAGTTGGCTGCCATAGCAACTTCTCGGCAAGTTCCCCAAGAAGCCAAAGTAAAGCTGTTGTGCCCTAAGGACCAGTGCGGTGAGATGATCAGCAGGTCCACCATTGCCCTCTTTCCTTTACCTGCTTCATTGCCTACACCCATCCATAAATACACGTAGTAACTTTAATCTATGACCCTCATATGTGTGTGAGAACATGAGCTGTTAATTTTTTGAAGTCTGGTTTATTTCACTTAACATAATGCTTTCCCGTTTCATTTTCTTGCAAATGTCAAATTTTAATCTTCATCACAGTCATCTTCTTCACCCTCCTCCTCCTCCTCCCCCTCCTTCTCCTCCCCATCATCATCCTCCCCCTCTTCCTCCTCCTCCCCCTCTTCCTCCTCCTCCGCCTCTCCTTCCTCCTCCTTTTTAGACAGTCTCACTCTGCAGCCCTGACTGGCTTGACCTTGTTGCACAGACCAGATTGGCCTTGAACTCAGGGAGATCTGCCTGCTTCTGCCTCTCACATGCTGGCACTGTAAGTGTATTCCACTATGCCCAGCTTCAATTTTTCTTTATGTTAAAGAAGGTCACATGTCTCTCCTAAGTATGTTTTCAACTGACCAAGATCATGTGTCCCCCTCATAAGTTTGTGTTCAACTGAGGATCCCACATTTGGGATCAAAACAAAACAAAACAACATAAAAAAAAACACACATACACAAGAAACCAAGACTTTCACTACATGTGTGTATGCCTGTGTGGTATGCTGTGTCTGTGGTACATAGAAGTGTCTGTGTTGGAGGATATGTACTTAGTAAGCCTGGAGAAGACATTTGCCCTCTCCACCTTGTCCTTTTGAGATAAGATCTCGCTGGAACTGAAGATCATCACCTCAGCTAGGCTGGCCAGCCAATGAGCTCCTGGGATCTGTCTCTGTCACTTATTTTGGGAGCCATAAGCAGCTGCATGAAGCTTTTATATGGGTGTCAGGAGTTTGTGCAGCCGTCACTCTCATCTGCTGAGCCATCTCCCCAGCGCTGCCCTTATCTTTGCTGACGTTTGTCCATTTATTTGTCCTTTTCCTCCACCTTCTGGAAAATGACCTCAACCTGTCAACTTTCTATTTAACCATTACTGTTCTAACATAGTGTGTTCAGTTCTGAAGAGCGGCTTTCTGAGTGCATTTGTGAATTTCATCCTGTTCATAATCCACAGATCTGGTCTGCTCACTCCACTTCTGAGTACTTTATGCTAACGGCTTGGTGCAAAAGCCTCATTGCCCACATCTTCTGCAGACTCTGCTAACCTATTGGGTTGTTCTCTTCACTCTCCCTGGTGTTCTCTCTCTCTCTCTCTCTCTCTCTCTCTCTCTCTCTCTCTCTCTCTCTCTCTCTCTCTCTCCCTCCCTCCTTTCTTTCCTTGAGAAAAGTATGTATTTAATATTTGTATTGTATATAGCATATTTGGATCAAATCTACTCTCTGTTTCCTTCCCTCCAATTCTTCCTTGATCCTCCTTGATTCCTACCTTTTTTCCCTTCCAACTTCATGTCCCCTATTTTTCTTATTGGAGGTTTTCTTTCCTCTGCCATAAGGAGAATTCTTGCTTATTCAAGTCTAAATGTGACTTAAGTGTTATATGGTGTGGTGTGGTGTGGTGTGGTGTGTGTGTGTGTGTGTGTGTGTGTGTGTGTGTGTGTGTGTGTGTTGCATTGTGTGTGATGTTTTGGGGGTGTTGTACACTGTGAACAGTTATGTAGAAGAAATATATCAGGGCAGAATTTATAAGTTGCTGGGTTTCACATGATTGACGTGTGTTTCTGTCATAAACACCTGAGAGAAATTATTTAAAGAAAAGGAGTTTATTTAGGCTCCAGGTTTCAGGAATTTCATTCCATGACCAGACATCTTCACTGCGGTGTGTCCTGAGTCAAGGCTGAAACGTGGGCATGTAGCCAAATGCAACAGAGGGGCAAAAAGATGAGGACTGTCTCTGTCTTTCAAGCGCAATCTTGCTGACTTCTTTCCATCTGGCCTGCCTCCTTCCAGAAATGGCTAGCAATGCCATCATATCTTGGGATTAAGCCCCTCAAGAGAGAGTTCTTACAATCAGATCACTTCCCAAAGCTTAAACCCATAAATGCCTTTTGGAAAGTCATTCCATTTTCAAAAAATATTTTCTGATTTTATTACATATATTAATTGTAAACATGATGCTTCTTTGTCATATAAGCAAATAATATTCTTTAATCACACACACACACACACACACACACACACACACACACACACACACACACACCTACCTCCTGGCTCCCATAAGGGAAACTTTCTGTCCAAACAAAAATAGACATAAATGTTGTTCTTAGTAGACAAATGTAGACAGGCACTGTATGAGAGCTCAGTGCCCAATGAATATGTCCTACTCTTCTACCTGGGAATAAAACCCTTACAACCCTATTGATTTGTGCACAGGGCAGGAAAGGACATCTGAGATGTTTTAGCTAATTGTTGTAAAAAGTATTTAGCCGGTAACTCCTGCTTGCAACTTAATCCTTGTTTTCAATGGTAAAAAGTACTTTCAAGTTCTGAGACTTTCTGGGTTTCCTTAGCAAAAACTGACTGGTTCTTCTCTGCCATTACATCCTTTGAGCACATAATTTCAATCTCGAAATTCTGCTAACTTTTTTCACCCGTTTCTATCACCTAAACCTGGCTTATTCCATTTTCTCCCCCATTCTGCCTATGCTATGGAAATTCATAACACTAATTTTTTCACTCTAATTTTAGTACCACTTCAGGAAGACATAACGTAAATATATGTATTCACTCCACTACATTGAATGTATACACCTTCTTCAACCCAATGGAGTGGAAAATCCCCAGAGGCAGCTAATATAACTGATTCTGCCTTCTGCCTTCTGCCTTCTGCCTTCTGCCTTCTGCCTTCACTGGGTCTTGCATATAACAGGTTCTCAATAAATGTCTAGTTTACTAAAGAGTTGAGAAACCACCTGAAATTCTATCCAGAAGATCACAAAACCTGCTTGCTTAAAGCCATTTGTATAACACTTTTCTGTAAGAACAGCCTATTTAGATAAAAACCTGCCATCAGCAACTGCTGCAACTATACACACCAGCCTTTGTAGCTCCTGTCTCATTGGTCAGATTTTTTTTTCATTGACTCAATAACTGATTTTCACTCACTCTTCACTTTTTAACCAAGCATCCCCAAACAGCGTTATTTACAATGAAGTAAGGATAATAGGTCTCTGGTTATTTCAAAACACTGAAGACAAAGGCCGCCAGTATTTTGTGGTAGATAGAATTCTACCCTGTGATGGAGAATCCCAGCTCTCTCTGGGTTAGACTTGCTGCTCAGACTTGGCCCTGCTGTTCTATCTCAATGCTTCTGCCCTCGGTGACATTTTGATTCAGTGACATCTTCAGTTGCAGCATGAATATTGACCTTCTACACAACTAGAGGTGAGGTGGAGTAGTCCAGGTAAGGAGAGAGAAGTGTACATTCTCATTTGCTTTTTATGGTACAAAAAAGTATTCTTAAATCATCAACATTTTTCTCTCCATAGCCTCTTCTGTGCATGTATATCTTTTTAAATTGTCCTTCCTCATTAGGACATCATTTTAAACAGTGGTTTTTTTTTTTCAAACATGCTATTTTAACTGCTGCTGCTTTGTTTTATGTACTTTAATTGAAGTTTTAAATTTTGTGCTTGCACCCCATGGAGTAATAACTACAAAGAACAGAATTTTATTAATTGGAAAAATAAATTTGAAAACAATGACCTAAATAAGTTAGACAGGGTATAGATGTGCTTCTGAGAAATATCTGGATATCAGCCCAACTATGCTCCTGTGCATCTTTAAGTATATTTGAATCTTTTTATACAATAAAGACAATAAGGGCAGATAAAATGGCAAAAATTTAAAAAAAAAAAACTACTTTCAAAAAAGCACCAAATTTCTGGACAAGTTGAGTTCTCATTTTGAAAGAAAGTTTCCACATGGATTTTAAAAAATCATTAATTAATAGTCATTGAATAATCATGATATACCACATTCTGCTAGGCGCTATAGAGGAAAAAAAATAATTCAGTAAAAACAATCATTTCTTATCAAGAATTTTAAAATCAAGCGACATGCATGCAAACAGTTTAAAAATAGTGTAAATTTTGCTGGAAGGTACATGGCCAGATATGGAATATACAAAAGCAAAGGTAGGGGAACCCTTCAGTTACAAATCCAGCTTTGTCTACACAGCAAATTCCAGTCTGACCTACACAGAGCAGGTCCTTGTCCTGAAATAAACTAATTAATTAATTGAAATAAAAATTAAATTTAAATATCAAAGAGAGGGAAACCCTTTGGGTTGAGACAAACAGGCTTTATTCAAGAAGTGAAATACAAAGTTAGCTACACTTGTCACCACTGAGAATTACCTCAGAGAAAGAATTCAAAATGGAGAATGCTCTCTTTGGCTTACAGTTTTAAGTGCATCGATCTATGTCACTGTTCCCGAGCCTGACTAAGACAGACCATCATGGTAGAAGGGCATTCACTATGAAGCCAAACTACTCATTTCACAGCAGCCAGAAAGCAGAGTGAGGGAAACTGAGGGGTGGGGAGGCAGAACCAGTTACATCTCTCCAGGGCATATCCCTTATGACCTACTTCCTCCGACTAGGCCCCACCCCCTCCTTTTCATCATCGACCAATAATGCTATGACACTATGCCTACCTTAGTGAATGAGGTTGGCACCCTTGGGAGCTAACCATTTTTTTTTTTTTTCGGTGATTAGCTTCACCAGCTAGTAGTCTATGAGTCTCTCAGGAGATCACTATCCTATCCCAAATGAAAAGTGATAACTGCAGTTGGACAGTCAAATTTCTAATGCACAGAGGAAGGAACCTTGTGGTCCATCTTGCATCCAGTAAATAAAGTGAGAGATGGAGGAGGAAGGAGGAGTTAAAGGCGTATACAAGAGCCATGCCATGAAGAACAACAGGCAGGGGAAGCTACTTAGAGGATGTTATGCAACGGAGTAACAAGATTAAACTCATATTTCAGCAATGTCACAGTAATATAAAGGATGAACTACAGGAGGACAGAGAAGGAGGGAAAGGGGTTGTCACACTGCCCAGGAGAGAAATATAAGTTTAAACTAAAGCAGTGCCAAAGAGGAAGGAGGGGAAATTCATGCTATATTTAAGGGAAATTAAAAAGAATCTATACTATATTTAAGAGGAAAAAAAAAACTTTATCAGAATTGGTCGTGACCATATTAAGCCATGAAGAAAAAGGAGAGGTAAAGGGTGACAGTAACCCTTCAGCTTTGAGTGCCTGTACATAGTAGTTGGATCTCTTCAGGATATAGGAGGTAATACGGAGTTGATAGATGGGAGGAAAAGGAAAGCTCAGGCCTAGACATGTTCGGTCGATGTGGCGGGATCCCCACGTAGAGATTCTAGCAGATGATTGGCTCTGCGTGGTCTGCTCCTCCTTGGTCTTTGCTGTGCTCCTTTGCTCCACTCTGAGAGCACTCGCGTCATCTTCGGGCTCTCCGTCCCCTGCTGCTGAGCTACTCCAGGTCTGTTCCTGCCTCGTGGCCACACTGACTCATTCTCTGACACTTTGCATAGCTGCTTCTCTCCTTACCCAAGTAGCCTTTCAAACGGTTCTCAGAGCCACTTTCCTCACTGCATTGCGTGAAGTAGCCCCCCCCCGTCACTCCCCATGTCTGATTTATGATTTATGCTTCTTTTCTTCATACTACCTTTTTCTCCTTGAAGTAGCACCATACCTGCACTTGCCTTCTTGCTTTTCATGAGACTCTCTGACAGCATCTTATATAAAGCAAGTGGGCAAAAATGACCCAAAATATATCAGGGGCTGTGGAAAAGTTTGTAAGAGAAATAAGAGAGACAGAAAAATGAAAATTTCCAAAATGCCATTGGATAAAATCTAGACTCGACTAAAGAGAGGAATATGTAAGAAGCTGAACTTAATCTGGCTAAAGTAAAGGGGGGGAAAAAAGTAAATTGCTGGTTTATAAAACTGAAAATGAAGACAATATTGAACACACAGATGGTCTTGTGTGTTACCCCAGGCCTGGTTCCTCCTGTCTGTGTGTACTATTTTCTGATGGGTTCTCCCTACATGGTAACAGGAATGATCAACAGAAGGGATGGGCCTACCCCTTACCAGATTAGCAACCTCAAACTGGACCCTTCTCCCTCAGTGACAGCAATCAACTTTACATTGGCGTATCCAGAGTGAGTCAGTCACTAGGGCTACAGAGATACCTATTTGGATCTGTGAGTTTGGGTCAGGTATTCATCTGTGGATCTTGGAGGCGAGACCAGCCCTTACCCAAATGGCCAGAGTGAGGGTGTGGATAGCAAAGTCTCATAAAAATGTAACAACGAAACTACCATACAATCTAGAAACAGTACCTCTGCCTATGTATCCCGATGAATTAAAAACTGGGAAGTTGTGGTGATATAGCTCAGTGGTTAAGACCACAGACTGCTCTTGCAGGGGACACAAATTCGGTTCCCGGCAACCACACCTGCTGGCTCACAACCCACCCCTTGCTTCAGAGGGTCTGAGGGGTATCTGTACTTGTGTGCACATATCCTCATGAAGATACACAGATACCCACATAATTAAAATCGAATAACTATTTTAAGAATTAATCAAAAACAGGATCTTGAGCAGAATGTGATCGTGCATACCTAAAATAACAGGACTCAAGAAGAAAAGGCCAGAGGATTTTGAGAACAGCCTGGCATGCACAGGGAGTTCAGGTATCAAAAAAAAAAAAAAAAAAAAAAAAACCAGCAGAAAAACCACACAGGGTCTTGAAGAGGTGTATACGCATACCTATATTCATAGTAGCAGCATTCACATTAACCAAAAGGCAGGTAAAAATCTCAAGGTCTCTTGAGAGCAGATTGGTAAGACTACAATAGAATATTATTTATCCTTAAAGGGAAAGAAAACCACGTCACGTGCTACAACATGGATGAAAGCCCTGAAGGAATTTTGCTAGTTGCACTAGAAAATGTAATGGTGGTTACCAAGGTCAAAGGGAGGGATTAATAATGAATTTGGAGTCAATTTTCTAAGATGAAAACATTATTAATTTGTTGCATGGAGTATGAACAACTATACACTTCCATTTTGTACAGTTAAAAATGGTCAAGATTATAAATTTCATGTTAACCTTCTTATCGCAAAATTAAAAGTCTAAGCAATAGTGAATTCAGAAACAAACTCAGTTAAATGAAGCATATATATATGTATATATATACATACATACATACATACATACATACATACATACATACTGTGGCAACTTCTTATTCCTTAGTCAAGGCTGATCTCACTTTGACATGCAGTCCATGCTCACTCAAAATTTTCTACACCACTTATTCCATGCCCTGAGCATTGGAATTAGAGCTAACACTCCCCTGCCTGGAACAAACCAACTCTTTCCCTCAGTTTCACTGTGGTTTAGTTAATAAGCCTAATCAGTTATTGGTGTTGAAATAAATGACTGTAGATAGAGATTGATAGGTGGCTGAATAGATAGAAATATAGATAGATTAGATAATAGATAGATAGACAGACAGACAGATAGATGGACAGATATAGACAGATAGGCGAGAAAGATGATAGGTAATGGTCTAAATATTTGTCTCCCTCAGTTAATATTTTGAAATTCTAATCTCCATGGTGATGGCATTAGGAATTAATGTTATTATAATGTCATGGCAATCATGAGTAGTTGGAATTGCCTGATGTAAGGACACACTTAAGGGAGAAGAAAACAATGCATATGGACCCTGAAATATTTTAGGAAAGATGCTTAAATAGGCCAAAATGTTATGGGAAGATCTCTCTTCCCAAATTCTGTCCATTCCCAACCAAAGCAGCAGTCTTGGCTCCTGTGTCCGTGGTGGAGAAGAGTTCACAACATAATACGGGTATACCTGCAGTCCAAGTTGATTTTTAGAAGGTGAGTGAGCAAAAGCTAAACTGCAGCATGAAAACAAGCTGAATCCACCGGCAGCAGCAAAGCCTTTCTCCAGTACCAGATTCCCATTTCTCCTCCCTCTTGCCAGTAGTGGGATGGGTCAGGAATAGAGGCTTGCTTAGAAGTCCTCCCTACCCACAGTCACAAGGAGATGCACTGGATACAACAGGCATGAAGATGAGGCTACCAATAAAATCGAGGAGTTTAGTGGGAGAAAAAGTGGCAGTGCCTCCCCAGATGCTCTGCAGGGAAGATATCTGTGGGAGCCAGCTAAAGCCTGCCTAGGCCAGCTGGGCTGCTTTACTGCAGCCCTATTCTTCTCTAGTTAACTGGGTGAGCTCATTCTCCAGGTGCAGATTTTCAACTCTCCTCTAGGTTCTTTGCCTTACTGTTTTAATCCTAACACTTATTTAACCCCCAACAAAAAGTTTCATGAACATATTTGGCTGGACTAAATTTCATCATTCATCTTCCATTTTCACAGTAATACTGTAATCCTCAACACAATTGTTAAATATTTAAATTAGGACTTATTATCAGTCCCTAATACTGTGTGGTGGAGCCTAGGAAAATACTAACAGCAGCTTGTTTGGTTTTTAATGAGACTCTGCTATGCTTGCAGACAGGAACCTAGGATAACTGCCTTTGGAGAGGCTTCACCCAGCAGATAATGGAAACAGACGCAGAGACTCCCAGTCAAGCATTAGGTGGACTTAGGGAGTCTTGTGGAAGAGTTAGGGGAATGACTGAGGGAGCTGGAGGAGTCAAGGACACCACAAGAAGGCCTGCGTAACCAGCTAACCGAGGCCCATGAGGGCTCATAGAGACTGAACCACCAACCAAAGAGCAGATATGGACTGGTCCTAGGCCCTCTACACACACGAAACTGATAGGCTCCTTGGTCCTCAAGTGGGTCTCCTAACAATTGGATTGGAGGCTATATCTGACTTGGAGGCTATTGCCTTCCTCTGGCTCCTGTTTCCCTAGTAAGGCTGCCTTGTCTTGCCTCAGTGAAAAAGGAGGCATTTAGTCCTGATGTGACTTGATGTGCCAGGGTGGGTTGGCACCAGGGGTGGCGGGTATAAGGGAAGTGGGTGGGAGGGAAAGATTGGGAGGAGAGGAGGTAATGTGGTTGTGATTGGCATATAAAGCGAACAAATAAATGAATGAATAAAAAGAAGCTAGTTGTTATTAAATATTATTTTGATATACTGAATAGAAGGGTTTTTTTTTTTAAGCAAAAGAGATACCAAATGTGGTGGGTGACACATGCCTATGACCCTAGCACTCAGAAAACTGAGTCCAGAGGATCAGGAATGCAAGGCCAGATTGGGCTTGTCCTAAAAAGGGAAGGAGGAAGCCAGGTGTTAAGGTCTATATGTGTAATTCCAGCACTTAGGAAATAGACTCACGAGGATGAAAAATTCAAGGCCAACATAGCAAGGCTCTATAGCAAGCCCGAGACCTGCAAGTTTAAGGCCAGCCAGAGGTTAGGTAAAACAAGTATAAGGAAATCTTTTCTAGGTCCAATAAAAAGTTATGTAAAATTGCATGGGTGTTTACAGCAAATCGAGGTCTCTTTAAGCAAGGCATTGGGTGGCATTTTCACCAGCATGCACGAAAGGGGCACGACCGTGGAGTTTGTAAGGCAGAGCGAGCTTTGGGAGAGATGCAACTGGAAAGGTTTTTTGGGGCCGTATCTGGAACGGAACTTGAATCTTAAAAAAGAGTTAAAAATGTTTGGAGAAACTGCTGTGTGGGATGAGCACTGAGTCAGCAGGAGGGAAATAAAAAGTGCTGAGCGGAAATGATGGCTCCACTAAGGTGAATCTGTGGCAGGCTCGTTCGGTACAGCTTTCCCCAGCAGCGCTGCTCAAGCCCAACAAGGGAACAACCGCAAGTTCAAGGTCGGAGGGAAACTTTAGGGAATTAGAAAAGGCACAGCTGATTAGGTAACCATGGAAAGCTGGATTGGTTGACAAGAGACGGGAAGGAAGCTCACAGACAAAAGAGCAAGGCTGTTTCGGGAGGAAAAGACAAAATAGATATAAGTAAGGAATGTAGAGTAGTTGACATGAAAGAAATTAGGGAGGAATGGGACACGCAGAATAAGATGCACCAGACACAGGTGACGAGATCCAGGTATGAGGTGCTATTGGAGATAAGTGGTCCAAGAAGTTAAGGCTCTATGGAGTCACTGACATAGAAATGATTTGCCAAATTCTTTGAGTAAGCTAAAAAAAAGGGGGGGTGGGGGATGGGGAGGGGTACTGCAGAGTTTAGAAGCAACAGCAGGTTCAGTAGAAGAGAGCATCTGAAACTGTAAGGAAGGAAGACTGCGAAATTTCTACAGCCAGAGAAAAACTCCAGAATGATTTATGAATATGGTCTCTTCTTCCTTTGTCCTTTATGCTTATGTTAAAGCCAGGGAAGTAGGGGCCTGAAGAAATGGCTCAGTGGTCAAGAGCACTGGCTGCTTTTCTAGAGGATCCAGGTTCTGTCCCCAGCACCAACATGGCAGCTCACAGAGCACGTTTAATTCCAGTTCCGGGAGATCCGATGTTCTTTTCTGACTTTCAGAGGCTCTGCGTGTACGTGGTAACCAGGCCCAGGCATACAGGCTGACAAAATGCCCATACACAGTAAGTACAAATAAAATCTTTTTTTTACAAGAAAGCAAAGTAGAAAAGACTATACTGGCAATGATTCTATGGGACGTGATGTTACAGATAGGGAAACCCGAGTTCATGTATAGAAAGCATTTGTGAGAAGGAGGTGGACGTTATAG
The DNA here is from genome assembly GCF_964271855.1 of Acomys minous. Taxonomy (NCBI): domain Eukaryota; kingdom Metazoa; phylum Chordata; class Mammalia; order Rodentia; family Muridae; genus Acomys; species Acomys minous. Next base: position 86,060,428 of record NC_140492.1, on the reverse strand, counting down.
GGTGTTTCCGTGAAAATAACAGCATTACCACATACATGCCTTGGTTGCCAAAGGGACAAAGGCCACCTCTTGGCTCATTAGAATCACTCACACATAGTCTATCTTACAAAGCAGACATGAGTGTGGGGTTTCTTTGTCCAATTAAATGCGATCCATCGATATATGTCACTCCTGGTGGGAGCTTTGCAATCTGTTGCACCGTTCACCACCTTAGTAGCTCCAAAGCCTGCTTTATCATGGTGCTTCAGTGACCTGGGACTTGGATGACTGAAGAACTGGACCTCCTTGCCAACCCATGACAGAACATTCTCCACAGTTCAGTGGAGAGTGGGATATGACTTTCTCATGTACTCTGGTGCCTCACATTTGACCATGTCCCCTGGAGGGGGAGACCTGGTGATACTCAGAGGAAGGACAGCAGGTTACCGAGAAGAGACTTGATACCTTATGAGCATATATGGGGGGGGGGGTAATCCCCCTCAGGAACAGTCATAGGGGAGGGGAATAAGGGGAAAATGGGAAGGAGGGAGGGAGGAATGGGAGGATACAAGGGATGGGATAACCATTGAGATGTAACAAAAATAAATTAATTAAAAAGAAAAAAAGAAAAAAAATAAATCTTTGTTGATTTGAGCCACTGAGCCCGAGTCCAGGGGGGGGGGGCATTTATTACTGCAGCCAAATCTATCTTAATGATAGGAACCCAAGTAACTGGACAGAAAAGTTATGAAGAAATTACCTCAAATATGTACGTAATCATGGTCAACTTATTTTTTTTTAAAACCCATATTTTAATTATAAAGGTTTTTCTAAGACACACAAACAAAAGGGAGGGAAAAAACATGCTATTTTAGGCAAGAATATGCCAAGCTTCAGATGCCCTAACACCTCTTCATGAAGAGCCAGCAGCACCAGCAAATCCAGATCTAGTATTTTCTCCCCAGCACCCACCTCAACAAAGGAGGCAGTTATTACCAGTGGCCTTGTAAGGGCTGATAGTGTCAAAAAACTGCATTATGGGAAGGGGCTTCCTTGTTTTTACTGCTATTGGTCTTTCATATACTAGGAAATGTGCCAAGAAGGAGTTGGTGGTGTATGACCACAGTTATGCATCAGTTTATGACATTTTTAGTTTTAAAATAGCCTGGCAGTGATAATCCTGAAAAAGAAAGAAAGAAAGAAAGAAAGAAAGAAAGAAAGAAAGAAAGAAAGAAACCCATCTTCTAAATCAAAGACGCTCAATTGTGTTAATCTGCGCTCTAATTTCCAGGCCCACAGATTCTTGCTCATCCACCAAACAGAGATGTTTGATTGTGTGTGGGTTCCTGCCTCCTATGGAGTGGCTCCAGCAGAAACTAGCAGGCCTCCAAGCAAGATAGCCTCACTCTAAGCTGTCATTTATGGCTTATAATATATAGTTTGCTAATAACTTCATGACACGGTTATTCCCTTTCTTAGCTCCTCAAAGGACACGTGGCTTAACGGAATGACTAACTTATTTTGTCACACTGTAGGTCATCCCGACCCTCAGAAACAGAATTGAAGAGAGGAGAGAGCACCATGCAATTGTCACACCATTACTCCAAGCCCCAGAAACGCAATGACACAGAAGTCCAGAGATGCAAAAGAGACTGCTGGCAAGGATGGCAGCTCTCTCAGATCTGACAAAGATAATGCCAGAGCTTATGCCTTCTAATAATAAAGTTTCAAATTGGCATCATTTTTATGTATGCACGCTCTTGCCAGAGTTCTCCTGAGGTTACAGTGAGGGTTTTCAGGAGGTACCTCTAGGGACCACAGCCTGGAAGATGAGATGAGACTCCTTGATGCATTTCAGTAAGATGTGTATCAGTGAGGGAAGAAAGGGGTAAATAGAGATTTTGCATGCGAAGATTCTGAATAAGCATTGCTTATCTACTGCTGTTGCCTTAGCCTGTCTTCCACGTCCTAAGCAGTTTCAAAGACAAACACTACCACAGGGCTTCTTTTGTTGACTTCCCATCCTTCTTCTTTTATTAATAAATGAGGGAGGTTTGCACCCTAATTGCAAGGAATGATATTTCTTCTCCCTTGTCATTTAAATTCTGTTTAAGCCATGCACAAGGTACCACTTCCATTTAAACAAAGTAGGTTAATGGAGTTTTGATAACTCTGCCACTTTTATTCCAAATAAGACTAAATTAGACATAGGTACTGCTAGCAGAGAGTTTTATTTGAAAAATATGTCATTGGTTAGGTATGGCTTTTTCCAGCTCTCACGAAATTCTCATGTCTGACTTTCAAGGACTTGTGTTGTGCATCTCTATGATTACCAAACTTGGCTATGGCTCGGTTTTTCCAGGCAAGAAATTACAAAGGGAAATTATTTATCAGCGCTGTGGCCATAGTAAAGAACCTTATTTATTATGAGTTCAGAGCCTGTATCATAAGGGCTTGGGGCTGCAGCTCAAACAATAACTCCAGCCATAATTTTCGGACTTCCAAGAATTCCATGGTGTCATACTATAGCAAGGCTGAGAGTTTTACTCAGTTTCATGGAGAAATAGGAAATGTTTCTCGTTCCTTTCCTCCTCGTGCTGTCTTAGAGGGATCAGATACAAACATTTTCTATTATTCTCCAAAACTATTTAGAAACTATAATTTTCAGGATTGGAAAGAAGGTGACGTCATGAACAGGTGATTCTGTTTCCAAGAAACATTGAAATAAAGTTTTTTTTTTTTAAAAAAAAAACAACCTCTTTTTTAGGCATAGAAACTAGAACAAAGTTAGAAGATGAACCCTACATAAGACTCCTCATACCTGGGCCTCATCTTAAAGATAGCCCTCAGGGGAGGACTGCAATGGTCCTTGCTGAGATGCCCTGACTCTGAAGGGGACAAGCTCTTTCTATCAGACTCATTCTACCTCATCCAAACCCACCCATGTTTACTTTGAAATAACAAGCCTTGTGGCTTAAACAGCAGGGTTTAAGATGGCCTGTCACATGGTCCTCTGCCTATCACATGGTCCTCTGTCTATCAATCACTTGGTCCTCTGCCTATCACATGGTCCTCTGCCTATCACATGGTCCTCTGCACATCACATGGTCCTCTATCTATCAATCACATGGTCCTCTGCCTAGCACATGGTCCTTTGCCTATCATATAGTCCTCTGCCTATCACATGGTCCTCTGCCTATCACATGGTCCTCTGCCTATCACATGGTCCTCTGCCTATCACATGGTCCTCTGCCTATCACAGGGTCCTCTGCCTATCACATGGTCCTCTGCCTATCACATGGTCCTCTGCCTATCACATGGTCCTCTGCCTATCACATGGTCCTCTGCACATCACATGGTCCTCTGCCTATCACATGGTCCTCTGCACATCACATGGTCCTCTACCTATCACATGGTCCTCTGCACATCACATGGTCCTCTGCCTATCACATGGTCCTCTGCCTATCACATGGTCCTCTGCCTATCACATGGTCCTCTGCACATCACATGGTCCTCTACCTATCACATGGTCCTCTGCACATCACATGGTCCTCTGCCTATCACATGGTCCTCTGCCTATCACATGGTCCTCTGCACATCACATGGTCCTCTGCCTATCACATGGTCCTCTGCACATCACATGGTCCTCTGCACATCACATGGTCCTCTGCCTATCACATGGTCCTCTGCCTATCACATGGTCCTCTGCCTATCACATGGTCCTCTGCACATCACATGGTCCTCTGCACATCACATGGTCCTCTGCCTATCACATGGTCCTCTGCACATCACATGGTCCTCTGCACATCACATGGTCCTCTGCACATCACATGGTCCTCTGCCTATCACATGGTCCTCTGCCTATCACATGGTCCTCTGCCTATCACATGGTCCTCTGCCTATCACATGGTCCTCTGCCTATCACATGGTCCTCTGCACATCACATGGTCCTCTGCCTATCACATGGTCCTCTGCCTATCACATGGTCCTCTGCCTATCACATGGTCCTCTGCCTATCACAGGGTCCTCTGCACATCACATGGTCCTCTGCCTATCACATGGTCCTCTGCCTATCACATGGTCCTCTGCCTATCACATGGTCCTCTGCACATCACATGGTCCTCTACCTATCACATGGTCCTCTGCCTATCACATGGTCCTCTGCCTATCACATGGTCCTCTGCCTATCACATGGTCCTCTGCCTATCACATGGTCCTCTGCCTATCACATGGTCCTCTGCCTATCACATGGTCCTCTGCCTATCACATGGTCCTCTGCCTATCACATGGTCCTCTGCACATCACATGGTCCTCTGCCTATCACATGGTCCTCTGCCTATCACATGGTCCTCTGCCTATCACATGGTCCTCTGCACATCACATGGTCCTCTGCACATCACATGGTCCTCTGCACATCACATGGTCCTCTGCACATCACATGGTCCTCTGCCTATCACATGGTCCTCTGCCTATCACATGGTCCTCTGCACATCACATGGTCCTCTGCCTATCACATGGTCCTCTGCCTACCTCTGTATATCATGTGGTCCTTTGCCTATCAGAGAGTTCTATAGTGATCAGAAGCCGGGTTTAGGTCTCCTTGAGTTTGTCATTACATTGCCTTCCACCTTTAACCTTCTACATGGACAGCACAGCATTTTATGATAAGATGAGGGACCCACCTGGATAATCTAGGATGGATATCCTAAGATTCCTAGCTTAGTCACATCCAAAAAGCCTATTTTGCCATATAAGACATTACTGGTTGCATAATAAATAAGAAAGCTTGTTATTCATATGGCATTGCCCATGTTATTGCTCTACTCTTTGTCACCTAACTGTGTTAAAATTGTCTGTCAATCTAAAAAAATATCTAGAAATAGCTGGCAGATATGGTCGCTGGGCATGCCTGTGGAGAGTTCCTTGATTTCATTAATTGAGATGGTAAGATCTGCCCACTGGGTGAGTCACCATTCACTGTATAGGATTCCAGACTGTATGAGTGGAGGAAAAAAAGCCAAGTAATAGTATTCATTCAATCCTTCTAAGGGTATACGTGATGTGACCAGTTGCCTCAGTCATCTGTGACCCATAAAGGACCGTGTCCTTGACCTGTGAGCCAGAGTAAACTCATTCTCTCTGAGGTTGCATGTGTTAGCATATTTCATCATGCAACAGGAAAAGAGCTAAAACATTTAACTCCCTTATCAATCTCCTTATCAAGTCATAGCCCAGCTGAAGTGATGCCCATGTCCACTCATATGGATAGCGTTTTCTCAAATATCCTGAACATCATTATATTTATCTTCAACATTTCACATGCTCTGGGCTAGTCATACATCCAAACTGGAAGGATCTGAGATAGTGAGTCGTAGAGGAAAAAAACACTTGTTTCTAAATAGAAGAAAACAGGGAGTAGGACTAACTTGAGGTCTCTGAGCAGGGCTGTAGTGGCCTCACTGACTTAATGTCATTTACTACCTGCAGGATAACAAAGAAAGATACTGACCTGAAAAGATAGCACTGTAGTTAAAGAACATTTCCTGTTCTTGGAGAGGACCTGAATTTGGTTTTCAGCACCCACATCAGGAAGTTTAAAAGTCCTGTAACTCCATCCCCAGGGGATCTAATTCTCACTTCTGTCCAAGATGGGCTCCTCTGTGCATGTGATGTAGCTACAAACACACACACACACACACACACACACACACACACACACACACACACACAATTTAAAATTTGTTAAATTTAAAAAATTAAAAGTCAAATTAACAAACAAAAACTTTTAATAATAATCAATTAAGGCAATTTATGAGAAACATCCTGGTGTACAGTTCTAGTATGTCAAAACTAATTTAAACACTTGGAAATCATTTAACTTAGAAAATGCATGCTGTACAGAGAAAAGAAAATGTTTATTTTACTGCAGTTGATCTTGGAAGAAACTAAACCCCACAATGTACATGCAATCATGTCTGTTTGTAGCATTGTTTCACCTTAGCTTTGGTAGCCCCACAGCAGTGTCAAACTATTTGTAGATTCCCACGGTTCGTGAATCTCTTTCTAGCAGTGAAGTGGTCCTGTGCTCCTTCAACATGAAGAGGTATAAGCCTAACCCACAAGTGTGCCAATAACATCAGACCCTTAAAAAAAACTCAACACTCAAGAAAGATGAGCAAAAGGCTGTGCTTGAAGACAAGACACAGCATGGCAGCATGGCATCTTATCATAAACTTTATTGGGTCTTTAAAGAGAATTATAGATGATAATGGATCCATGAAATAATAGATGGTCCCAGAGGATCTACAAATGGAGATACACATGGAGGGGTCCACTAGGGCCGTAAACAGTGAACACATGATACCAGCAGTTTATGAACAGCCAATGTATTTAGGGGAAAAAAATCAGCTTCGATAAAGTTGATATCACCTACTGACACTTAATTTTTAGCAATGATTTTTATTGATTTTCATGCTGTAATAACACATGCAAATAAATGCCTTTGAATCTCTGAAGCACAGTTATGGAAGGAAACGTAGTTTTTCCATCAAAGTACGCTATTAGGATAGATTTTCACTCCTTCATTTTGTCACTCATTGAATAAATCTTATCTGAGTGTCTACTCTCATAATAGATGCTGTATGTATATAAATAATGGCAATCATTTGGTCATCCGTAGCATAATGGCTTACAAGACACGTTTCCAGGTACTGTTCTACTTAATATCTCTATGTAGCCTGTGAGACAGGTATTTTCCTCATCACTTTATAGCCAGGAAAACAGAAGGCCCGCACTATCATCTCACGATTCTGTCCTCTTGGGAACAACTAAAGAAGTAACTCTGTCTCACTTCCCTGTCTCCAAAGCCACACCACATAATAGGATTTCTTTCCTGGCTTTTGGAGCTTTATTGTCTTCAAATCGCTGTGCATAAATAATTGTAAAGCATGAATAATTATAATAAATATAATACCATTATTTCAATAATATTTAAGTATCTTTTCAGGTACCTAAGTATCTGATAAATTATATTTTCTGGAGAATTACTTCTTCCCACTGCCTCTCCTCAAAACAAATTCCAGCCTTAATCTTGAATTTTATCTCTCAATTTATAGCCATCTTCACAATGAAACCCAGCTTTTAGTGAGATTACAAAAGTTACTGCCTATGCTACACAGAACAGTTAAGCCCCACTGACGTCTAAATCCTAAGCAGACCATGACTCACTCAGCAGTGAGAAAATTCACTGTTTGGCCTGCCAGCTTCTCAGCAGACAAGATTTGGATTGCACCTCAGAAATGTTGAAGCTGCCTTTGAATTGCACATTTGTGTCTTATGAGTAATCAGACTTCAAATGATATATTCACAAATGGTAAGTATACTGGAAGTTCTGTGGTAATTAAAAAGAAATCATCATAAAGGAAACTATAGCTGGGGGGGAGAGGAAAACCTCACACAGAAGGCAGCTTCAGAGCTCAGCGTAGATGTCAGCGTTGGCACTCAGTGGGAAATGGTGGCAAAGAGGAGGAACTGTCATGTGGAAAGACAGGCCTGTCAAAGTGATCTGAGTCTGCTATGGATTCATTTACCAGTCTGTGGGAGAGCAGGGTGGAAGGCAAAAAAAAAAAAAAAAAAAAAAAAAAAAAGTAGTAGAATGAAGTTGACTTCATCCACTACCTGTGGAAGTTCCTTCATGGCTAAGGCTGAGGTGGTGTGCATTTGGCAGAAGCCTATCAGAGAATTTTCTCTGTCTTCCTCTTTTTCACTAAGCAACTACAGAGACTAGAAATACCACGTCTTCATTGTCCTTATGCCAGGACATACGTGACCCAGGCCTGAGTAATAAGACAAGTAGGAAAGAAAGTCTTGGCAGCTACCTGGGAAAGTCTCTCTTCCTTGATGAGAAAAGAAGCATAAGATATTCTTCAAACTCTTGAAGAATGGATAAAGAAACTGTGATACATTTACACTATGGAATACTATTCAGCTATAAAAAAACAAAAAAAAACCAAAAACAAAAACAAGGAAATCCCAAAATTTGTGGACAATAGGACAGAACTAGAAATGATCATAATGAGTGAGTTAACTCAGAAGCAGAAAAACTCACATGGTATATACTCACTTATAATTGGACACTAGCCCAAAAGGCATGTCCCACTAAAGTCTTCACTTACCACAAGATTGGGGATAGATGTGAGGACATCCTACTGAGACTCTAGGTAAAAGAAATATAGGAGATGGGGACATAGAAGGACCCAGGGGGTCCTAAAAACCTACAAGAAGAGCATCTGGATGGATGGATTGTGGCCCAGGGGGGTCTGATCAAACTATTGCACTAACCAAGGACAATACAAGTAGTAAACATCAAACTCTTACTCTGATCTACCCAGTGGACAGGACATTCTCCACAGTTATGTGGAGAACGGGGACTGACTCTGACATGAACTCTGGTGCCCCATATTTGACCACTTCCCCTTGGTGGGTAGGCCTGATGGCACTCAAAGAAAGAATAAGCAGGCTACCAAGATGAGACTTGATAGCCTATGACCCTATCTATAGTGGGTGAGGAGATCCTCCTTGGTCTTAGACCTAGGGGAGAGGAATAGGGTGAAACCAGGAGGGAGTGAGGAACTGGAGGATACAAGTAATGGGATAACAACTGAGTTGTAATCTGAATAAATTAATAAAAAATAAAATAAAATAAAATAAAATAAAGATATTCTTCAACTCTTCCTGCCACAAAGACCTTCTGGATGCTATTTCTACATTGTATCCAAAAGGAAAGACAGCAGACAGACAGTTCAGAGCTTTGAAGCAACCATTGAGGCAGTTCCTTGTGGTCTTCTTGAGATGGAAAGAAAAGTAATTCTCTGTCCCTTGAGCTAGCCTGGGCTGATTTTTTTTTCATCCACAAGGAACTAGTATCAGAAAATAATGCAGTGATGCTGGTGAAAGGTAGAAGTGTCGGGGATGGTGTCAATGGGTCCTGAAGGCCAACGTGGGCAGGACAAGTAGAACAGGTCAAATCAATAGAAGCCCATGGGCAGACAGGCATCATTGCTCATCAAAGTTCCCTCACACTAAAGTTAGGAACTATCAACCTAAGGCAGACCATTTTGTTTTCAATCTTAGCAAATAAAATAAATTTATTCAAACATATGGATGAAAACACCTTGGAGTGGAGACAATCTAGCCCAGAATGCTAACCCAGAAAGCAGGTCCAGGATAGAATTATTTTTTTTAAAAAAATGTTACCTTATTCAACTGACTTTTACCTGTCTGTATTATAAAACTATTTTCAAATTGGAATGAAGTGTGAGGCTGTGTTTGCTGAGAACTGCAGATGAGGTCTTAAACTTGAGACGATCTATGGCCAGATCTAAGGCCTCACACTGTGTTCACTATGCTTTCAGCACGTTTTGGGGGTGCTTAGGTGGAGTTGGTAGGTGGAGGCCAGAGGACCAGGAGATCAAGGCAGTTCTCTGCTACTCAGAGAATTCAAGGCTAGCCTGAGCTACTTGAGCTGGAAGCAAATCAGGATGGGGCTTCCTGTGTGACATCTGTGTCTTTGCTAAGGGTCACATTGAACTAAGACTGCTCTTGGGCAGTCTTTAGGAGTCAGCATTATGGCTGAAGACATCAAAACTAAAATCAAGAATGCCAAAACTGCCCGCCTTGACAAGCCGCTTACCAAATCAGAAACAGACTAAGAGCTGCTGGCAGAACTACTCAGACTTCCAACCACGCAGGGAGGCATCGTGTGTGTGTGTGTGTGTGTGTGTGTGTGTGTGTGTGTGTGTGTGTGTACATGTGTACAAGTCCCTCTGCCCTGTATCATGGGTCTCAATCTGGATGAACGCAGAGGAGAAGGCACGTTTTCTGGGAAGATCTGACCATACTCCACACACCTTTCCTGTTCTCAAACTTTCTTCCCAGATAGTAAAGGGGAACCTGGGTATATGATGGTCCCTACCCTGGGACCCTGATCATGATGCAACTACTAATAAAAAGTCACTGGAAAAGTTAAAAAAAAAGAAAGAAAAAAGAAAGAAAGGAAGGAAAAAAAGAATGGGATGGGAAGGAAGTTTTGGCCACACCCTTGCAAACTGTCAAATTCAACATCACCACAATACGATGAGAAAAAAATCTACAAATTCTACTTGTATGAGAACAAAAACTGGGTGTTTATTCTTATTTTAATTTTTAGTATAACAGAATAATACAAGAATCAATGCATATGTATTTTGTGATGAGCACAGACAATTAATTTCTACTTTTTTTTTGAAACATGCAGAAGGTTATACACAAAATGACTCAGTGAGTCATGAGCCAACAGTAACTAAATTTTACTGGACCTTTATTGTGTATGGAGAAGCACTAAACACCCAGAGAAGATGACTGCTGGATAGACAGATGGACAGTCAGACAGAGAGACAGAGAAATAGGGGGCATAAAATTTAAAATCTAACAATACTTGATGGGATATGATAAGCTAGTAGAAGGAGACTTTTAAATGTTTTAAACAATTGCCTTCTACAATATCTGTCTGGCTTTTAGCTCTCCATCTGTAATGAGTCACTAAATGCTGAGTACATTTCTCCCAGCAAGAATATTCAAATCTGTATTGTTTTCCCACTCCATATTGTCATGAGAATTGTCAAAAAATATGGAGAAAATCACTGTTTTCATGGAGTGTTTGCTTTCACCATGATGTATTTATCTATCTAATCATGTTTATTTACTTTTAGTTCATCACCACTAAGCTACCTTTCAACAAATTACCAATGCAGGGGTTGGAGGGTAGGGGGCAGGGTTGACAGTGCAATGGACATGTGTTAGACATCAGGCCAGATTTGAAGACTAAACATCCTTCCTCTAGAGGGGCTCCTGGGTCACAGGGGAGCACAGTCCCAGCAATGACAACATTATTCTCCAGAAGCATTCCAGTTTACACTTAAAAAGCACATTTCCAACACACACACACACACACACACACACACACACACACACACACTTTTTTAACATGCAACAAAAATAAACAGACACCCACTGCTGGAAAATTAGAGTCTTCTTATTGGGACCAACATTAACAAGATGCTAAACTAAATTCTTGCCTGTGTAGACAACCACAATCTTCTGTCGTCATGGTAGTTTGAATGAAAATGGTCCTGATAGGGTCCTATGGAGTGGTACTATTAGGAGGCACACCTTGGTGGACTAGGTGTGGTCTTGTTGGAGGAAGTCTCACTAAAGGTGGGCCTTGAGGTTTCACATTCTCAAGCCAAACCAAAGATATCTCTTTTCCTGCTGCCTGCTGATCCAGATGTGGAACTCTCAGTTCCTTCTTCAGCGCCATGTCTGCCTGTGCGCCACCATGCTTCCCACCATGACAATAATGGACTGAGTCTCTGATTAAATGTTTTCCTTTCTACAAGTTGCCATGGTCATGGTGCCGTTTCACAGCAGTGAAAATCCTACCTAAAACAGATGTTGATACCAGGGACTGGGGAATCCCCATGATAGGCCTGACCATACATTTGTTTGGAGGAATGTAGACTTTGGAACTTTGGATGAAGAAAGTGGTGAAATGCTTGAAGGGGGGCTTAATGGGACATACTAGTCAGAATATGGAAGACTGAGGGTGATTTGAACTGTGAGGACCTGGCTCAAAATCTTTCAGAGGAGACGAATAGTACTTACATGGCCTAGAGACCACACTTGAGATATTTTGGTGAAGAATGTCACTACTTTATGTTTGTCGAAAAAAAATATATTTAACTTATGGGAATGAATAACTTATAGGAGGATTTAAGGAAACAGTAAGATATTTCCTACCTAGAAAATTCAAGTTCTTCATAAATCATACATACATCTGTGGTCACTTTCTATGACAACAAACAGTTTTCTCTTCCAAAAATCTAAAAGGTTGAAAGATTAAGGGTAAGAGTAAGCTTTTTCTGTAAAACACACTCAGAGAGACTCAGAAAAATCAAATCAGCACCATTATAATTGCCGTATTTCCTAGACTTCCTAGAATACTCAACAATATACAGTCTACTCATTCCCTTAAAAAAAGTTAAATGTCCAAAGATGTCACTGTGTTGGCTAGTCTCCCAGACTATGTCTCATACCTGGAACAAAATGTTATTATTTGCCAGCCTACATATTCCAGTAGGGACTTAAGAAAACTAACTATCTATCCTATGTGACTCTTTACAGTATAGAAAGTACAGTGAAGGGCTGATTTGTGGCTCAGTAATAAAATACTATGTGAGCTTTTGGGTTTTATCCCTAGTGCAAAGAGGGAGGAAAAAGGAAAATAGAAACGGAAGAAAGGAGGGGACCAAACAACATCCATTGACACTCAAAGGACAGTCATAGGGGAGGGGAATAAGGGGAAAATGGGAGGGAGGGAAGAATAGGAGGATACAAGGGATGGGATAACCATTGAGATGTAACAAGAATAAATTAATTAAAAAATTTTTTAAAAAGTGTATCCAGTTTAATTTTCCTTAATGGCATGAAGGAGAAATGAGATAGATTGATAACTCAGGGAAAAATATGAAAAGATGTTCTAAAATGAATTGATACCTGAAGCAAAGGAGAAACATCAAAAAGAACGTCAAAAAAAAAAAAAAGAAAAACCTTTTGTCAAGAGCGTATTAAAATCACCTAATCAGAGAATAAAAGATTGAGCAGTAAAGCCGGTGCAGCAAATGAAAAGCAATAGTGTACCATTAGCCAGTGGAGTGAGTTGGTAGGCTTCGTGGGTTGGTGAAACATGATCACGCCTTTTGTGTATCAGTCACTTGATCTTTTGGTTGTCTCCTTGCATACCCAGCATTGTCGACTCAAAGCATATCTTTCGCCTCCTTTTTATTCTACACTTTTCAGGGTGGAAGAGGAGAATAGGATATGGTGATCGACATAATGTAATCCACTCCTGGGGAAAGCATGTGAAAGATGGGTACTGTTTGTGTGTGTCCCTGTGACACCAAGTAACCAAACAGAAAGTAAAAGGCCTATTCAGTTGCATCCAGAGGGGTGTGTGTGTGTGTGTGTGTGTGTGTGTGCGTGTGTGTGTGTGTGTGTGTATGTATGTATGTATGTATGTATGTATGTAATTATATTAATCTGTCTCTGCCTACACCTGTTGACATAAAGGAAAATTCAACCTAAACTCTATTTAGGAGACCTTCCTAGAGCTATACAAGCACAGAAATCTCAGAAAAAAAAAATAATTCTCTTGAGTGGGTTAATGATCTCAAGGCTTACACTCCCAAAGAATAGGCCTAAGGGTCTTTCTCCAAGGGCCACAAGACTTCAGAGCCCTCTTTGACCACTTCCTGAAAAGTTTTTGTCTCTTAGCATGGAGGTGGCCCATGACTGTTCATTCACACCTCATGTTAACCATGCTCCTTCTGTCTGTTCTTGGGAAGGTCATCTAGGGTCAAGAATACCTGCCCTTCCCATGGTCTTCGCTCACAACATCCATGACTATCCTTGTTTCCCCATGATCATTTCGGGATGTTTTTTTAAAATGCAGAAAATTGAGTAGAAAAAAGGTAGTACATGCATGCAATATCTTTAGAATATTATGCTATTTGGAATAACCATGGAGTTACTTGTGTAAAACTTAAACAAAGTAAACATAAACAGGGAACAAGCAATCAAGAGAGCAGTTTTTGTTGTGTTAAAAATGTATAAAATGGTTGTTTTTGTACATTTCTGCAAGTCTGTTTTTAGTTCTATGTTATTTGACCTAATATATTTTTAATAATGTCTCCTGTTACATGTGTTTGAATAGTTCTCACTAAATTGAGTTTTTAAACTGAGCAGTTGATTGTTTGAGGATCATCTCCTACCTGTACCTAAGCAACCAGCCTTTCCCCCAAAGCAATCACTGTCTGGGGCAACTCTCCTAAACAATTCAATACATGCTGTTTATCTCATGGATCCTGCCCATGGATTATAATTCTGTGCCATGTGCCTATGCTTGGGCTGCCATCTCAGCCACATTGTCATAACAGGCCAGGAGAACATCAAAAAAGAGTGAGACCCAGACACTAAGATTTAACATGTTTTCCCAGCCCATGTAAACCTCAGAAAAGTAGTGTATAAGTATTTCTAAATGGAAAAGACTTGGCACGTTTCCATTCTCCTTGATAGCATAATAGTAATTTGTGCCATGGCAACAGGGGGGTTGCAAATCTGAAAGACTAAATAACAAGGAATTCATTTATTGTTCATAAAATACACTTTGATTGTTCTGAAAAACTAAATTATCTTAATAATCTTTTAAACCATTTTGCTTTTTGTTTGTTTGTTTGGTTTGGTTTGGTTTAGTTTGGTTTGGATAGGTTTTGGTTTTGGTGTTTTGTTTTGTTGCTATGAAAAAGTAAATCTCAATTCACTTCCAATCACCCCAAATGCCTTGTGATTTCCCCTAGGTAATAGCTTTAAGGTTAGTTTAGTTAGAGAACAGGAATTTTTCTCTCAGTCCAGAAGTCTGAGTGAGAAATCAGAGGCCAGGGCCATAAAGTCTCTCAGGTAGGACAATCCTTTGCTGGTGCTCAACAAATGGGGACAAACAATCTCCCCCACATCTATTCAATTTTCCAGAATGGTACAAACTAGTCTAAGGTGTATATTTTACCAGTGTTTTTCCTTGGGCTTCAGGGGTGTTCCAACATAGCACTGAGTATAAAATTTAGAAATTGCTAAGCTCTGCTTTGATGTACTTCAGCCACAGCTGTGAAAAAGAGCGTCTTCTTAGACTGGACTTTGAGTGGGGAAGTTTCCTGTGTACCCTGGTTCCCCTTCTCCGGTAGACTCTCTTCTAGCTGTTGCTGGGGATCTTCAGGCACCTCCTCTTTAGGGTCTCTGCACAGAGAACATGTTTGTCTTGCCACCATGACACTTGAGTCTCAGACCTGGTCTCACCTATTTGCAAGCATGGCACCTCAAAATTGCTGGAGACTTCCATATTTGTCACCATGCACAAATATCAAGTCCAAGTGGATCAAAGACCTCAACATAAAACTAGAGACACTAAATTGGTTAGAAGAAAAAGTGGGGAAGAGCCTGGAACACATTGGCACAGGAGACTACTTCCTGAACAGAACACCAACAGCCCAGGCCTTAAGGTCAACAATTAAATAAATGGGACCTCATGAGGCTGAGAAGCTTCTGTAAGCAGGAGACACTGTCAAAAGAACAAAGCAACAGCCGACATACTGGGAAAAGATCTTCACCAGCCCTTCATCTGACAAAGGTCTAATATCCAAAATATATAAAGAACTCAAGAAATTAAACGCCACCAAACCAAATAACCCAATTGAGAAATGGGGCTCAGAACTAAACAGAGAATTCTCAACAGTGGAATATCAAATGGCTGAGAAACACTTAAAGAAATGCTCAATGTCCTTAGTCATCAGGAAAATGCAAATCAAAACAACTCTGAGATTCCATCTTACACCCATCAGAATGGCTAAGATCAAAAATTCAAGCGAAACCACATGCTGGCGAGGATGTGGAGAAAGAGGAACACTCCCTCATTGTTGGTGGAATGCAAACTAGTACAGCCACTTTGGAAATCTATCTGGTGCTATCTCAGAAAACTGGGAGTAGGGTTTCCTCAAGACCCAGCTATTCCACTCCTTGGAATATACCCAGAAGATGCTCCAGCACACAAGGACATATGCTCAAGCATGCTCATAGCAGCCTTATTCATAATAGCCAGAACATGGAAACAGCCTAAGTGTCCCTCAGTAGAAGAATGGATAAAGAAACTGTGGTACATTTATACTATGGAATACTACTCAGCTATTAAAAACAAGGAATTCCTGAAATTTTTGGACAAATAGACTGAACTAGAAATGATCATAGTGAGTGAGTTAACCCAGAAGCAGAAAGAGTCAAATGGTATATACTCACTTATATCATCAGGACATTAGCCCAAGGGGCATGTCCCTTGAAAGTCTTCACTTACCAAGAAGGTGGGACAGAGGGTAGGACATCCTATTGGGACTTTAGGTGAGAGAAGTATGGGAGAATGGGGAAATAGAAGGATTCAGAGGGTCCTAGAAACCTACAAGAAGAACATTATGATGGGCAGATCAGGGCCCAGGGGTCCTGCTCAAACTATGGCACCAGCCAAGGACAATATATGCAGTAAACTTCGAACCTCTACCCAGATCTAGCCAATGGACAGGACATTCTCCACAGTTGAGTGGAGAGTGGGGACTGACTTTCACATGAACCCTGGTGCCCCGCCCAATGGTACTCAAAGGCAGGATAGCAGGCTATCAAGAAGAGACTTGATACCCTATGAGCATATACAGGTGAAGGAGGTCCCCCTCAGTCACAGTCATAGGAGAGGGGAGTAGCTGCAAAGTGGGAAAGATGGAGGAATGGGAGGATACAGGGGATGGGATAACAATTTAGATGTAATATGAATAAATTAATAAAATATATTTTAAAAATTGCTGGAGACTTCCAAGCAAACTGTCTCTACTTGAACTTCCTCTAAGTCAGCACTCCATGCAATGGGCAGGTCAAGTGGGATAGTCTTCATTAACAATATTCTAACTTGCTTCCTGATGGGTGACTATCCTTGGGAACAAATGACTATTCACTCCAAAAGGATGGCAGTGATTTAAAAAAAAAAATTACACTCAAGTCTAGCTTGGTCAATTAATTAGTTTGTTGGAATTACTTACAGGAGCATGGTGACTCCAAGACAACTGCACCACCAAAAGCCCCTCAGTAAAAGTGACAGACTCATGAAAGCTACATCTCTGCAACTATCTATTTGACTTGCAGGCAGTTCCACCAAAGAATCTCAGTTTGCCTGGCAATTTACTGCTTACATAACCTGGAGATGGTACCCCATGAGTCTTGTAACTTTCTGATGAATTCTTGTAACTTTCCTGTGAGTTTCCTAATATACCACTCTCTGGCTAAGACAGACTGAATCTAGAGGACATGAGCACACACTTCCTGCTTAAATATGTGTTCATGCTTTGAACACAGATAGTGTTGATAGTTTGACAATATGACCATTTACCAAAACAAAAACAGTAGGTTCCCCCTAAGGTCTATGATCTCCCCAGTCATAGGCTTTTGATCTGATTTGCAATGCCAGCCATGAAATCCTTCCTGAGAGGAAGGTCTTACTTTCAATAAGAAAGCACTGGGTACTTTCATAACTGCCATGCCATGGTTACACCGATGGGCACATCTTGCCAAATAGGTAGGATTATAGCATGCTCAGTGTAGTGTGAGTATGACTACTAATGTCTTTTCTCCCCTTGGTAGCCTGTATAGCACAGTCTAGAAATATGCAAACTTTATATATATTATAGATACTTTTAAGATACAATGTCAGAGAAAATTCTTTCTGCAATGGGTAGTAGTTGATCCAGAGACTCATAACTTGCCAAGTGCTGAGTACAAATAAATAATAAATACTAGCTGGTGAGGGAACTTTGCAGAAAGATTGTAAGAACCATGGATCATGGTGTAATATTGAGCCTCCTAGAAATACAGAAGCGACATTCATAAGGTCTCACCAGTGTGACTACCTAATGCAAGGTGAAAACAAATGAAAGTGGGCCAGAGAAAAGCTCCTGAGGCCTAAACACTTCACAAAGAAGTATAGGCAACTGCGGAAATCTGGGAACAGCAGAGGTGGCCATCCCCTGGGAAAGGCACACCAGTAGGTTCCCTTGGTCTGTGTCAAATGGTCAGTGCTGAAGATGTATGTACAAAGTAACATCACACAGACTGAGCAGGTTATGTTTTAAATATACGTATATAGATGCACTTATATGGATGCAATAAGAACTAGCAAAAACCTGAGCAACACAGCCAGGGCTACACAGAAAAACCTTACCTTGAAAAACCAAGAAAAAGAAGAGGAAAAGGAGAAGGAGAGGAGGAAGAGGAGGAGGAGAAGGAAGCAGCCTTGAATTTGAAGGAGGGTATAGATGTGGGTTTGGGGGGAGGAAAGGAAAGGGCAGATTGTTGTAATGAAATTTAAATCTCAAAATAAATTTTAAAAGGAAACAATTTTTTGAAAAAGAAAAAATACATAAGCTAATACATGTGACTATGTTCTTATAAAAATTTATTTACAAGAATAGGTAGGAGCAGTTTATGCCTCTAGGCTACAATTTACTACATGCTTTAGATGGTTATTCTATATTCTAGAGTTTTAAGAAAATTTAGACTTATATATATTAAATATTTAAGGTCTATTATTAAAAGGCCTTGTCTGTGGACAGGATGGATAGATGGATCAACAGGTAAGGGCTACTTTACCAGAGAACCCACAGTTTGTACCTAGCAGCAACATCCAGTGACTTATAACTGTTAGTAACTCTAGGTCCAAATGATCTCATGTGCTCTTCTGTCCTCTCTGGATGACAGACAGACAGACAGACAGACAGACACACACACACACACACACACACACACACACACACACACACACACACACACAGAGCAGGCATAGAGAAACATATATACACACATGCACACCCTCACATACATACATGCATATATATACATACACATAAACACAGCAGGTATACAGACACACACATAAGTAAATATATGTGTGTGTATATGTGTGTGTGTGTTTTGGTTTTTCAAGACAGGGTCTCTCTGTGTTAACCTTGGCT
This sequence comes from Acomys minous, assembly GCF_964271855.1. Lineage (NCBI taxonomy): Eukaryota > Metazoa > Chordata > Mammalia > Rodentia > Muridae > Acomys > Acomys minous. The sequence goes on along the minus strand of NC_140492.1, from coordinate 86,041,763 downwards.
GTCCTAGATTCACTTTGTAGACCAGGCTGGCCTCAAACTCACAGCGATCCGCCTGTCTCTGCCTCCCAAGTGCTGAGATTAAAGGCGTGTGCCACCACTCCCAGCTAAAATAAATATTTTATATTTTGCAGTAAAATGTTGACACTAAGTAAATAGGTTTATTTCAGATCCAGACAGAACGCTTTTTTTTCTCATAGTGATTTCAGACTTCCAGTTCAAGTTACCAAATTTAAGAAATAAAATATGAAGCCCAAAGTTTTCACAGACTTTTAATGCTTCCCTTGTTCAACAACACTGATGCTAATATATTTTTTCTTTCTTTTTTTTAATTTTTAATTTTATTTTATTAATTTATTCTTATTACATCTCAATGGTTATCCCATCCCTTGTATCCTCCCATTCTTCCCTCCCTCCCATTTTCCCCTTACTCCCCTCCCCTATGACTGTGTACAGGCCGTAAACTTCAAACCCTTACCCAGATCTAGCCAGTGGACAGGACATTCTCTACAGTTGAGTGGAGAGTAGGGTATGACTTTCACACGTACCCTGGTGCCTCATATTTGACCACGTCCCCTGGATGGAGAGACCTGGTGGCACTCAGAAGAAGGATAACAGGCTACCAAGAAAAGACCTGATATCCTATGAACATATAAAGGGGGAGGAAGTCGCCCTCAGTCATAAATATTTTTTAAAGACAACACCTCTGAAGGTGCTACAAGGATAGATCTACTTACCTATAAAGTGTTAATTCTCTAAAAATAGGATTTCAGGCCCAAGCCAGGGTGGCCCAAAGAAAGACACCCAAGTACTTGCCACAGGTGCCACTATGATAGGCAAGGGGGTGAGGGAGAGGTGGAAAAGATGGAATATACAGTGGATAGATGGAAGAGAAAACAAAGCCAAGGGGTTGGAACACTGTGGAGAAATGTCAAATTGACTTAGTAACTGTGAGGATCAGGCAGGTATGAGGAGGTCATGGTGATGTCCTGGCTCTGACTGCTGCCAACGGCCATGGTTCTGCTATGTCAATGTCTGTAGCCCACATTACCACCAAAGGCTAAGAGGATGTCTGTGGTCTGGGCTGCCGCTGAAGGCAATGTAGAGATCTGCGAACTGCGCTGCTGTGGGGGTACATATTGATCTGATGGCCTGTGCTGCCACCTGAGGTCATGGGGATATTTGGGTCTATGCTGCTGCTGAGGGCTATGGCTGGATCCATGGTCCTATGTCAGCTGAGGTCTGTGTTGATATCCCAGACCTGTTTTACCACCAAAGGCCATCCAAATGAGGCACTGTGGCACTGTGCTGAGGCTGGCCCTGCCCCTCATCAGCAACCACCAGGAGAGCTAGGCCTGATCCTGACCTGGGCAGCACAGTAGAGCTAATCTTGATGATAGGGGTGTGAGCTTGAGAGAGCTGGCTGCCCCACCATTTGTCTGCCATGGGGTATCATGGGCACTGAGAGATGCCCTTCAAACCCTTGCCCCTTGTCACCTGCAGCTAGCGGGAGAGCTGACCCTAGGGTCATAAGAATAGGAAAGCTAGCCCTGCTCCCCACCAGCTGCAATACTCAGGAGAGTGGTCCCTGCACCTTGCCTGGGCAGCACAGTAAGCTCCAGCCCTGGTGGCAAAGGCATGGATGAGCCAGCCCTGAGGACATAATTGCAGGAGAGCTGCTCCTGCCCCTTGCTGGCTGCAGCATTGAGTGAGCTAGCCAGGGCAATGCTGGAGCCCTTGCTCTGGTGGTGTGGGAACAGGAGAGATGGTAGGCTGACCGACTCAGCTAGATCCCAGGTCCAGATCCAGGGCTTTCAGTTGCCCCACTCCAACATACATGTCATCTATGATTGCCTGGAGTATGAGAAAGAAATGGACCTGCAGGTCCAAAGCTGCAGGATCTCCATGACACAGGACAACAACAGTATGTCTGAGAGGAGGCCTGGTGAGGGTCCAATAGTGAAGGTGTAGCAGAAGCCAAAGGCCTAGAGCCAGACCAGTGACTCACTGCAATGAACATCTGCAAGTAAAGATGTATAGACAAAAGGAAATACTGTGTGACACTACAGATTCCATGACAAGACGTTGTTGTTGTTATTAGTATTTCATTTTATTTGGGGGTTGCAAGGGTTGAGGGTAGGTACAAAGGCACAAGAAGATGAGTAGTACTGGGGTACATGATGTAAAATTCACAAAGAATCAATAAACAGCTTTTTTAAAAATAGAATTTCAGAAGATGGAGCGATGGCTTGACAGTTAGAATTTCTTGCTGATTTGCTGAGAACTGGAGTCCAGTTCCCACTACCCACACACAAGTTCTTGAAATTCTAGCTTCAAAAGATCTAAAGCCATCTTCTGCATATATATATATATACACATGTATACATATAAATATACACAGACACACATAGACACAAGTGCATATATACACATACACATATACATACACAAATACACATATATTCACACACATACACATGTACACATACTCAGGTTTAAGTGCCTACACATAAATAAATTTTAAAAAATATTTATTTAATGTTTATGAGTGTTTTATCTGCACATTCACCTGCAGGCCAGAAGAGGGCACCAGATCACATTATAGATGGTTCTGCGCCACCATATGGTTGCTGGGAATTGAACCCGTGACATCTGGAACAGCAGGTGGCACTCTTAACCACTGAGCCATCTCTCCAGCCCATAAATAAATTGAATTTCTATATAGTAAGAAAACTTTCAAAACCCATAGTCCATGAATTTTATTTTACAGGTGAGAAAATGGTAACAGGTTTTAGCAGCCAATTCCCCTATTATCCCCAAATTATCACAGCCCCAAATTTTGATTACATAAAACAAAGAGAAAAGCACACCGTATACATTAGTAACTCTGGAGATGGGACACTGTCAGTCAAATAATAAAGGGCTGAGTGGTCCTACAACATTAGATGGAGCACGTAACTGCTTTTCTAATTCCTTACTGCAATACAAAGAGGTTTTCAGTAACAGACAAAAGCCTATTCCATAGAAGCTCTCACTCTCTGCTCTATGGATACACGTGTGCATGCACATGTGCACAGACATACATCCACAATTATGGATTTCCAAAATTCAGGCCAGGCCAACAGGGCTATTAAAAAAACAAGAAACTATAAGCCATGAGTGGAAACCCATACCTGAATCCTAGCACTCTAGAGTCTGAAAGGTGAGAATCTCTTTCAATGAGCTAGATCTACATAACCGAGTTCAAGGTCAACTGCACACTGAGACTCCACCTCAACTCTCCTCTCCCTGACTTCCCAAAATCAACTAAGCATATCTTGGTGAACCGGAGTCACTCCTGTTGTTTAAGAAACAACAGTGTACCAAAACGCATGAAGTAGTCTTAGTCAGAACTAATGCCATAAAATGTAAACATACAACAAAAAAACATTAGCAGTAGTGGTATTTTTAAGGTTTTAATTTTCCAGTAGTTTTCTGTCCTGCATGTACTAATTTTCCAATCTGAAAATAAATCACTTATAAAAAAAATGTTTACCCTGGGGCTGGAGAGATTAAGTGGTTAAGAGCATTGGCTGCTTCCAGAGGTCCTGAGTTCAATTTCCAGCAACCACATGGTGGCTCATGTCCATCTATAATGGGATCTGATGCCCTCTTCTGGCATGCAGATGAGCATGCAAATACAGCACTCATATACATAAAGTAAATAAACCGTTTTCAATGTTTATACCAAAGATGCCAATGAGATGACGCAGCAGGTACAGGCTCTTGCTGCTGGGCCTAGTAACCTGAATTTGATCCCCTAAACTTACATGATAGAAGGAGAAAACTAAGTCTTTCTTGAAAGTTGTCTTCTGACGTCCTCCTTCTCACACACACACACACACACACACACACACACACACACACACACACAGAGTTAATTAATTAAAACAAAATAATTATTTAAAAAATTTTCCTAACTTGTGTGAATTTTTGTAATCTCCTTAGCTTAACATAACATCACAATTGTCTCTGTACCAGAATTTTCTAGTATGATAATCATAGTCATCATTCAATAAATGCATGTGTGACAAATAGCTTGAAAAAATTCTCAGTTAAAAGGTAACCTTAATGAAGGTATTTAGACACTAAAAATGTCTGACAAAACCTTTCTCATCTTTATTTTTAATATCCACCATTAACATGCAAAGCTATTTGGCTTTATTACACTCCAAAGTTAGGGCTCACAGCTGTGTTTTTGTAGCTGTGAAATTTAGTCCTCTGATTACATCTCAGCTGCTTACATTTTAGCTGTGAAATGGGATTTTGTTTTTAGCTAGATACCAGGAGAACTTCTGTTACATCCATTTTAAAAAAATTGTCACATCAGAAATAACAACTTTAAATACCTCAAAATGTCCTTTGTTCTTTCTCATGTAATATCTATGATGTGATAATTAGTTAGATTAAACATTTAAAATACTTTATCATTTTCTCCTTAGCAATTTCGGTTATATTCTGAACAACAACAAAAGACACCCAATACAAGGGAAAACGGCGCAGGGATTTGCTCCTTATTCACCCATGAACACTTTTCTTCTAAAGCGAAATTCATCTACGTATGTATAAAAGTAACTTTTATTCTCCTTGATATAATTGTCATCTCAGTGGCTTACTGCCTCCATCTGCTAACCTGTGCCTAGTCCTGGAATCCTCTAGCCTCTGTACAATCTAATCTAGGCCTAAAATATTTTCAGCCTCTGAGGCATACTGCTCTTTCTGAACTCTGGCTGGCTGGTTCAATTCAGCTGTTCCGGTTTAAACTCCTCTCCAAACTGACTGATTCAATCCGGCTTCTCTCGGCTTCTCACTGAATAGTTTTGCTTGGCCTCAAACTAACTCTAGCCATCTGCTCTAATCTCTGGTTTCTTCTCATTGTCTGGCTTGTTCTGTCTTCAACACCTCTCCATAAATCTCTCCTTCTGAATTCCGTGAAATGAGCTGTCACCACTGCACACTCTCTCAACTCACTGACTCAACCAAACTGCCTGAACAGACCTCCCTAGAACTCAGAGATATGCATGCTTCTGTCTCCTAACTGCTAGGATTAAAGGTGTTCACCACCACACCTGGGCCCAAGCTTTTCTTTTATTTGAAACTTGCTCTACTCCAGGCTGGCCTGCCTCTGTCTTCTAGGAATAAAGGTTTATCTTCTACTCCAGCCAGAATAGCCATATTGCTAGATTAAAATTTATGTACATACATGAGCTGAAGTAAACTAAGAAACAACTGAGACTGGCATGGTGGCGCATGCCTTTAATCCCATCACTCTGAAGGCAGAGGCAGGCGGATTTCTGAAAGTTCAAGGCCAGCCTGGTCTACAAAGAGAGTCCAGGACAGTCAGGAATATTACACAGAAAAATCCTGTCTTGAAACAAACAAACAAACACACACACACACACACACACACACACACACACACACACACACACACACACCACTAACAACAACAAAGTAACCTACATGAGTGCTCAATGTGCAAACCAAACTGTGACTTGTTTATCAAGTCTCTTTAGAGAGTTTAGGGACTTAGAACAAGAGCGATCTCGGGCTCATCACCTGGGAGCAGGTATGAGGTGCTAATTCTCAGGAACCATACCAGTATTCTCACATCCATATGGTTTTAAGGACAACTCTGGGAGGGTTTGTGCTTATAACACATTTGAAAATCATTAGTCTACCAGGAGATATTTTCTTCACGATATTTGAGCATTCTGTGCTAGCTGCGCCTTCACAGACAAGGAGTGAGACTGGCTGGTCACATACGTACTGCAATATCTACACTCAATTTTTTCTTATTCTTCCTCTAGCCACACTTGGGAGAGGCAACGCTTACTACCTCATACTCATTCGCTTGGCCTTGGATTCGGAAATCCCCTTTTTAGACTTGGTACAACTCACAAAATCAATGTCATCACTCAATGGTTTTACCTCTTTTGGAACAAAGCCAGCTTTTTCACACTGATTTTACTCTGAACACTAAGCCAAATGGCTCTGGGATCTTTCCAAAATCAAATCTATTTTCCAGTGTAAATATTTGCTCTCTTTGGAGTAGAAAAGAGATTGGGCTGGAGGCTCTAAGAAACCAAAGAAGAATTCCAACACACTCAAGCGATGGCAGCACGATGATATTATGGGAGGAAACTTGTTTAAAGAAAAAAAAAACTCTTATGCACACAACAAAGTTATGCTTGGGTGATTTTAAGTAGGATGTCTCAGTGAAAAGCTACCCAGTAGTAGGACCTGCTGAAGGCTAAGCGGTGTCTTGTTTTTGCCACTTTAACATGAACATGTCATGGTGTTTCCTATGCTGTCCTTTGGAGAAGGAGTCTTCCTGAAGAAGGGGAGATGCTTCCCCTGCCAGATCCTGAAATGAAGCAGACATCACTTTTTTTTTTTAATAGTCCCGGTGCTTCAATAACAAGCTCTATTACCAGAGTAGAAAAGAGAATAGATCTTTTGTTTGAGACCAGGGAAAAGAAACATGCCTGGGCCTCTGTGGGTGAATCCCCAGGGGTCAAATTCAGGACAGTGGATTCTGAGAAGAAAGGCTGTTCCCCCACCCAGTGCAGCATGTAGAGAAGAAGATGGTGTGTGAAATCCAAGGACGAGCCCACTCTTCCTCAAGCAATCATCCCAGACTACAGCATGGTGACAGATAACAATCCCAAAGCCTGGAGGACATGAGGCACAGGGCTTTGTACAGAAGGAAACTTCCTCTAAAGGGATTTCTGTGAAACTTTAGCATTCCCCTGAAAAGGCGGCAAGAATTCTGAGAGTGAGATATTGAAGTTCATTCCCATTGAAAAGGTCACATTTCAGCCGGTTCTGATGCAACTCAGAAACGGAAAACAGATGACAGTGCCTCCATCCCGAGGGTGACAGAGTACCTCATGACTGACAGTTTCCAGTCATGTCTGCCAAGTAAAGACTCCTACAGAACAACAGTTGTCAAGGTGACCAGTCCTATGAGTAACCACTGTAGAAGTCAATAAAGTGTGAGCATAGGGTAAAGTAATGTATCGTTGGCCTGTGGTGTAGAATACAGCAGTCTGGTGGGTTCAGGGAACAGGCAGTATGCGGTACCCATTCAGTCATTTTGCTGAATTTTACATAAGTGGGTTTTTGTTGTTGTTGAGGGTGGTAGTTGTTTGTTCGTTTTTGCATTTCACATACATATTAAGAATACAAAATGCACCTTATCAGTTGCTATCAGCTTGAGAGTATTGAAGAGAAAGAGATAAAGGCATGCAAACTCTGTAGGCCAGTAGAAGAACTTGAAAGCAGAACAGGTAGGCCCATGAGCTTGGGAATCAAGTTCATCAAGAACTGTATTTATCCCGTACTCTTTGGAGAGTCTGATAAGGCTTCTGAAGCTCATTTCCTTCATTAGTGATACCCGCGTTGCAGTGCATAGACGTTCACGAGATGTAAGTTGCTGCTGCTGTTAAAAAAACAAAGTATGTATTCGTGAGGTGATTGATTCTACCGATGGTCACAGAAAGTTTCAAGCAGAAGTACATTTGAATTTTGCTGCGTAGGGTGACTGTGATTTCCCAGGTAGAAAGAAGAGGGACAGCATTCCAAGCAATGTACAACACAGGTAAAGTCACGAAGACAGTACGATATTGGGAAGGAGGCCAAAACGATGATAAAAATGTAAAGTGGGCTCTCGTATAGAAGACCATGCAATCTATAAACAGTAAGCAGCTAGTGAACGTTAAAGTACGAAAGGTGAATCAGTTTTTATTTGTTCCTGTCAGGAAACACTTTTGTTGGGCTACTTCATGAAGAAGTAAATTTATTGTGCCTTACAGTCCTGAAAGTGCGAGGTTAAGGGGCTGCATCTGGTAGTATTTTCTTGCTGGAGGAATCCTGCCAAGATGCAGAATATTACAAGTCAGGGGACTGGGAAGGCAGGCATGTCTGCTGATCTCTTTCCTTCCGAAGACCCAACAGTTCAGTTATGGGCACCTTCATCCTGAAGAGTTTATCTAATCCTAACCATCTTCCAAAGACGCACCTCCAATCATTTTAGTCCTTCTCAGCACGCTAAGGGGAGATGGATACTCTGGAAAGACTCAGAACACTAAAGCCATAGCTGATGAACAGGCTGAGAAAGTCTCCATGGCCGCTTGCAAACACCACCTAGAAAAATGCACATAGGGAGGGCAGGGCACAGAGAACAAGAACAAGGAAAATATCCTGAGAGAAATCAAAACATGAACTAGAAAAATCGTAGTCTCTGGGCTGCAGTGAGGAGACTAGGCAGCGTGTGTTGTTTTTTTTTTTTTTTTCTTCTCCTTTCACGGTTATTACTGAGTTGGGCATATAAACTCTGTGCTCCACCTCCCCAGCCATTAAATGAAGATAATAACAGCATGTTGTAAGGGGAAAAAATGGGTTGATCCATAAACAGTGTCTGGCAGGTGGAAAGAACTCTAAGAAGAATTGCTAATTTTGTCACCTTGCTCTTCTCCCTAAGAGTAATCCTTCCTTCGCTCCTTCCCATACTGACTCTTTATTGACAAAATTCTAATTTTACATTTTTAGGCATATAATGTTCATGGAGTTTACAATTTTGATTCAAACTCAATACATTTTAGCTAGTTCCTCTTATGTTCGAAGAATTTCCAGACATACGATATAGTCTATGCATAGAAAAAAATTGTCCTCTCTTCCCTGCACTAAGAAAACTCAAATTACACTGTGGGGAAGCTGTTATTAATACAACACTGTAAACTATAATACGAAATAAAACAAGAGAAGAAAGACAAGACAACAAAATGTCAAGTTGAAAAGTTTTGCAAGGTGCTAGGAGACCCATGTTCTAACATTTATTGTTCAAATTCCCTGGGACAGGTCAATGAATTTTTGATCAGTAGGAAGGTGTGGCGGTTACGCAGTGACATGTGGAAGAATGGATTCTTATTTGATTCTACCACTTACTTTTAACTTTGTGCAGATTAATTTATTGCTCTGTAGTTTCACCTACCAAAGAAGACACTTAGAGTATGTTTTCTATAGGTGCTATATTGATTAAATGAAGGAAAATGTGTGACGCTGTTCCTTTGTGCTAAGTCACGTTTGCTCTAAGCACTTTCTGTGTTTTAATTCATCTATCTATAATTAAAATATATCTAATCCTCAGTATCCTTCAGTATAAAATAAAGATAATTATCGCACTGACCTGCATAATTAGATTACAGTGAGAATTTGCAGGAAATGAGATAATTTATGTGAAAGTGTTTTTTACCATGTTTTGTATATAATATCCAGCTGCCCAGTGTTACGTTAAACTTTTTTTTTATGAACTCTGAGTTTGCAGGTAACAGACAACTCCTCAGTGCATGGTTTGGACGTCTGGTAGATGGAGGGTCCATTTGGAGCTCATCCTAACTGTGTGAAGCTGTCAGCTATACTTTGATGGGATCCTAGGCAGTGAAAATGTGAGACAAAGACACAGCAGAAGAGGCAGCTCATTGCTTTGAATAATCATTTGACTGAGCTATCTTAGCCAATGAACCTGTAGGCCTTGACGACCACATTTTTTTTTACATGATATTAGAGTAAATACAGGAAATTCAATCTCTTTTAAATGTTATCCACTTGGGATGTCTGTTGACATTTTGCAAAGCAAACCATAAATGTACTTAAACCAATGAGTAAAACATTAAAATTAAAAAGCCGCCTATCTTTCCTCCAAGTACCTTCTTCAAATGGCACAGAGAACTTTACACAAGCTCTGGGCACCTCTACGTGTAATTCCTTGGGGCAATGGCATTCATGCGTGCATTAAGCAGCCTGGTCAGGTAGTGCTGAGTCAAGCCCATTCTGGGACTTTCCTCACTTGTGAATGCAGTCCTGGCTCGCAGATGTCATTATTCCCCGTGTGACGATAAGGCATGCACTTATACTGCTTTACCGGAGAAAGAACCAGAGTTTTAAAAAGGCACAGCCACCAATTTATATCAGGCTACTGTAACACTCATGAGTGGAATCTCATTTTAAAAGACAGTGCTAGAAGAGAAAATGCTTAACCCACGGTCATGGGATCGGTAGGCCTCTAAAAGAAGTTTCAGCTGTTCTTTTTTTAAAATCTTCTTTTTATTTTTCATGAGGGATTGAGTGTTGGTACTAAAACTTGCTGGGTTATTTATAGTAGGAAGCAGATCTGATCTCTTAATGGGAGAGCTACCACTAAACCACTGGGTGAATGACTTCGCTTGGATGTGCTTATATAGACCATGGCAGCCTTAAGGACAAAGCTTGGGAGAAATGGTTCTAAATTACTTATTTGAATAAAGGGCTGTAAATGAACCTGTGTGGGAAATCTAACACTTTCTCAAAATCGCCACAGCCCACTAGAAAACATTGGTTTGGATATGTTACAATCGTAATATGCTGTGACCAACACATTTGGCTTGATGAGTGAGATTCGTGACAGCAAAAAGCCTAGAATTCACAAAGCGCTTTTTACTGGAAGAATCTTAAAATCACAAGCAGCAGTGTGGGTACTCTTCCGCCCTTTGCTAAGGGATGAAATTATGCTACAGGAGGACTTTTTGTGCTCCAAGGTGGCCTCGAGCCTTAAAGCCAAAATGTGACATTTACATCTCTTAATTTACATACTTCATAACCTTTACTTAAGAATCTACACAAAGTCAACTCCTAGTGTTTCTTTTCCAAGAAGTCCTGTAGTTGAACACTTAGAAGACACATTGGTTTCTGGAATCACTTCCCAAAGGGAGATGCTATTAATAGCTAAGACTGGGCGTGGCATCCCAAAACTGGTGGATAGCAAGCAGATACAATTCTTTGTTTGTTTGTTTGTTTGTTTTTGGATTTTGTTTTTTGTTTTTTGAGTGAGACAGAGTTTTTCTGTGTAGCTTTGGCTGTCCTGGACTCACTTTGCAGACCAGGCTAGCCTCGAATTCACAGCGGTCTGCCTGCCTTTGCCTCCTGAGTGCTGGGATTAAAGGCGTGCGCCACCACCGCCTCAGGCTTGTTTTCCTGGTAGAACTAGCATTAGACCACAGAACTCCCTGAAGCTCTGTGTTCGCCCCATTTCACAGCCAGGTTTGTCCTCCTCTGGTCCACTCAGAAGCACAGCCCAAGGTCGGCTGTCCATGCCCATTTCACTCAGTTTCCCTTGCCATGTGATACTTTGTTCTCAAGGCAAGAAGGTTTACAGTAGCCACCACAAGAAGATGAGAGCTCTTTAAAAAATAAATGCACATGAACCTCTTAGCAGCAGGGAATTCATCCCTATCTGACTATGGAACTCTGAGACAGCCGTTTACATAACCATGGGAGAAGTCAGCACCCAAACTGTACATCACAGCCCGTGGTCAACTTCTCAGGGAACTGTGGAGAAATGAGGAAAAGGAAGCTGAACTGTAAAAGCTGACCCCATAGGTCATGTCCTGTATACGTGTCATCACTGGGAATCCCTCCAAATGTTCAGAATGTCTTTGCTGCTAATACAGTCGTCCTGTGTGGAACCTGTGGGAACCATCTGTAGAGCTCCATTGGACCCTCTGAGGGCAAAGGTTAATCTTTCAATAAAGGTTTGGGAAACATTTGATAATAAGGCATTGTCCAAGACAAGAGAACCATGCTGATCTTCAACCAGTATCACTGGTCAGTCTTTCTGTTCACATCTGTACAAAAGACTGGGAACCCCCATGTTTTCCTATACATTTGGCTGTAGGGCTCACCATCACACAGGATGTAATGCCAGATTATCAACTGAGCACGTGGGCAGAAATACCTGAACACGTTTATCACATATAAGATCGTAATCATTTAAAGGAAATTCACATTACACGTGGTGAGGGTGGGCGTAGGGTCCTAAAATCAAGAAACTATGTGCCCACTAGGGTTGTAGGGTGGGTGACACAGCCCAGTGGGGAAGGACACTTGCTGCACAAACCTGGCAGGACGAATCCAATCACCAGAAAGAACCAGCATAGAGGTGGAAGGCAAGGACCTGATGCCACAAAATTGTTTAAGACTTCCGCATGAGTTCTCTGTCATATGCAACCCCGCCCCCCCCAAATACACACACTCACACACACACACACACACACACACACACACACACACACACACACACACACTCATGGTCCTGTACACATACAAGAACAACAACAATAACAAGTTATAATAGTAATAAAATTTAAAAAGAAATTCAGAACTCTAATTGTCTTCAACTGGTAAAAGGATAAGCAGCCTGGCACATCTAAGCAATTAACAAAAATATCCAGGGAACAGGAGGAGCAAATTGCTGGTACAGCCAACAACACAGATGAAGGTGAAGCTCATTATGCTAAGGGGTGGGTGGAGTCAAGGTCAAAGGTTTCAGAGCTCAAGGGCAAGAGAAGAAGCAATAGCTAAGACTGCAAAGGAAAGAGCAAGCTGTTGCTTCCTGCTTCCATGACTGTCCCCTGCCTCTGAGTGCATAAAGCCATCCAGAACTCTGCACCCCTAAAGGGTGGCTTCCACTGTATGTAAATCGACATTTTCAGTCAAGACTATACAAGCTTCTCGTGGGCTACACTTTTCTTCCCCCCACCCCCATTCAGGAAAATTGTCTTCTGAATATTCCTGCCCCTTCTGCTTATCATATTGAAGCCTTTAAATTTAGCACCAGCACCAGCTTTTTCCATGAAGCCTTCCCATGAGTGTGTTTCCTCACATTCTAGTTCTTTTTTTAAAAAAAGGAAGAAGCGTTGTTCGTAGAGCTAGAATCTTTGGGACTAAAAGATGCCCTCTCCCTGCTGCAGTTGTTTCCACGTCCCACTCCCCGTCATGTAACTTCTGTGTTTCTGTAGTTTGCCACCGTGCTATGTTATGCGTTAAGATCACATTCTCTCGCGATTTGCTTTTCCATCCAGGAGTGCCTTCAGGATAGTCCATTCACTTTTAATTGCTGCAGTGTATTTCACTATAGGAAGGTACCAACTGGCTGCTTCACGGCCACCTGAGAGTTCGCTGAGCTCTTCCTGTTGGACGGTGAAGCGCCGCCTCCTTCCAGCTAGCGCACACAGCCCCTTAAAGAGCAGAAACCCTTCCCAGCTGGCTGTTCCTTTTCCTAATTCCAGTGACACCTGAGAATTGCCCCAGACACGGCTCTTCCTTGGAAGATGTTACCTGCCACACAATACGCCCGCCGTTAAAATATGTCCGGTAAAAAAAAATCTTAGCAAAGTGTGGTCTTAAATTGCTTGTGTCTTCACTTCTCCACCTAGTGAGAGTCTAGGGGAAACTGCCGCAATTCCCTCTAGAAAACCCCGAAGGTATTTGGGGCCAAAGTAGATTATCCCACAAGGTCACCCCCACCATTCGGGCTTCCTCCCTAGAGGATCTCCAAGCACTCTACAAGCGCGGCCCCCCACCCCCATCCCCCGCCCACGGTGACATTTTCGCTCACTTTTAAAGGACTCAAGGTCAGTTCAGAGCCGTATTCAAAACCTGAAAACGTTTTCGGTCATCTCGGAAGGACTGTGGCCGTAGTCTGGGTATATACATAATAGTAGCAAAATGGCTTTTTCACAGAATTATTTTTTTCCTTTCCATGGGTCTCAGGTCACGTTTCCGAAGCTACCATTTAACTGGCCACCTCAAGCAGGTCCTACGCCACTGCTGGCCCCGCTAACCTTACTCCCCACTCTCCCTGCTCTTAAGAAGATATAATGCCCTTTGATCTCCTCTGCAGTGCTTTGTGGCTTAAGGAACCTTGATGTGCAGGACAAACACACACTGTAGCTGTAGGCATGCACAGCCATCTATCATCACCCTGACGTGACCGGTACTTTGTGTGTTTCGGAGAAATTAATCTGCTGTTTAGTGGGAGAAAGCCAAGGCAAAACCAGGCTGCATGCACCACCTTCCTGCAGACCCTGCAGAGCATTTTCAACGCCTCCGGCTCGCTCTCCGCAAGCCACAAACTTGACCTTCGAGAGGATTTCAAAGGCAGAGGTTTCCTCCCTCCCCTTAGCTGGCTCCTATGGCGCGCCAGGGCATCCTTGTGGGCAGCAGCTGCCTGGACCGGAGCTGGGAACTACACGTCGAGGCGCCCGGGCCAGACGCGGAGACACTACTGGGAGGAGGGATGGGGGCTGGGGAGCTAGGCAAAGCTGGGCGGGAGGGGAGGGCGGGAGGAGGGGGCCAGGAGGGGGAGGGAGGCTGAATTTGTCTGCATATGCATGAAGCACCCAGCACTGCCCTCTTCCCAAGCAGCTGCTCCGTCGGAGGCGGAGGAGGAAGGGGGAGGGGAAGGGACTCGGATTTGGAGGACGAAAGAGGTGATTTGCATGGCGCCCGGTGATTGGCTGAGGCCCGGGGGCTGGGTCTGAGAGGCGGCCCTTGGATGGTTTAACGAGGAAATCTCTGAATTCTGATTTCTGAAAGTCCGCACAGCCGGGTCGATGCAGTATACAATCAGGCCGCAAGGAGGCGCGATGTCCTATCTTTGTTCTGCCTAAAAGGCCTTTTTCTGTCCTCCCTCAACCGTCCCCGCCCCCACCCCCACACGCAGACTCACGCAGAAAGTGCAGAGAAACCCTGTGATCCAGTCAACTGGCACTGCCCCGTCTATTAAGAAAGATGAACGCTCCTTTCTCTTCCATCTCCTTCATGGGAGACCACTTTTCATTTCAGATTATCACATCAATAAATATTCTTCGAGGAACAAAAAAGGCACTTTGCCAAAAGATAAAAGAATATATGTGAAATGTGTGCACTGTAGAGAAAGGCGATCCACGAAGCAAGAGAATAGGCGCACGTATGTAAATAACGCACATAATCACATCAAGAACACAAAACACGAGGGCAGAGACAGACAGGACACCCGGAGAGAACATGGGCTGCTCCCAAGGTCCTCAGAAGCTGCGTGTTTCCCACACGCAGAGCCATACACCCACTGACAACACACAAGCACACTCACATAAACACACTTCTGAGAAGGCATTCACACAAATTCACTTGCAGTAGAAAGACTGCCGAGGAAATACTAGAGCAGAATTAACATGGTTCATCCCCTCCCCCCTCCAAAATATACTCAAGCAGACTCTATTTGCATAATACTAATACACGCAGGGTGCCGAACGGGGAAAAAATGGCTCCATTTGAGGCACACACTAGAGAATACGTGTATACAACACACACGCACGCACGCGCGTCTGTGGGCGGGACACACCCACAGCCTGTGTCCTCCGCCCATGGGCACAGGCAGAGGACAGATGCCATCAGCGGTAGCGCTCATTACAATTGTCGGAAAAAGAAACCCACCCTACTCAGCTGCGAAGCAAGTTAAAGCGCCAAGGGTTTCTTAATACCCACACCAATACACTCTTGTTACAAAAGTGAGTTGGATTCAAAGAAATAATTGACGCACCATACATAATTGAGTGCTGGAACATATTCGCTCAAACAATACTTCGAAAGGACTTCACCCTGAAGATAGCTTTCCAAAACGCTTCTTTAAAACCCCTATGAAATTAGATTTTCATCTGTTATGCTTTCTCTTGCATTATTATTTTTTCCTTCTTCTTAGTTTTGAAAGCACAATAGACACAGCATTTTTTCTCTTTCTCCAAAAGAGGGGAGCTGGTTTTGTTTTGTGAACCCAGGAGCTTTCCAGTTGGTTTCCCAGTAAAAAAGGTGGCAGGGAGGGTCCTCTGCTTAGCCTCCCAGCCAGACAGCGCCACAAAAGGCATTATTACACACCCCAAATTGCAAGGGCTGTCTATATATTTACGAATCTGTTCAAATATTTAACCTCTTAACTTGCTAAACACCCCCTCTTTTCCCTTTCTTCGCTGCGTTACCCCCCCTCCCCCAGTCTGTCTTTTCTCCCGTCCTTTCTTTTTGTTTCTCTTTCTAAAACAGAAAAGCAGAGAAAAGCCCCTTTCTGGAGTATTCAGTGTTACTGTCACAGACTCTACCTGGCACCGACACTGTTTAACTATCGATTTCGTGTCCTAACAACGTAGGGTTTATTTGTTTGTTGGTTTATTTGTGTTTTGCCATCCAGAGGAGGATCGAATTTGACTCATCAGGTACATTTTGAAAGTAGAAGCATTAAGCTTTGCCTGCTTCCGAGGAAGTTTACTGACCCTCTAGAAAGCTCCAGATTGCCACCTTCCCCATCCCCACCCTCCTCATCAGTGGTCTACCCTTCTTCCGTTGGTCACTGTCCATCCCTTTCCCTTCAAGAGAGGAGTAGGGGGAATAAGTGCACAAGAAAGGGTCTTCCAAGGACAGTCTGGGAATTCTGTCAGTGTGTGGTGACCTGCCAAGGCCAGGGGCAAGGTGCACGTCTGTTGCTGGGACCGATTTGGGACCACAGCACAGAGAATTTTTCTTTCCCTGCCTAAATCTTCCTGTATGGGTCAAGTAAAGCATTCTAAGTGGAGAGCAAAATGTGAAGGTATGTAGTAGAGGATCTTTATTGGAGTGTTAGCTTTCAAAGACATCGGAGATGTATGTTCTTGTGTTGATGGGTCCAGCCTGGACACAGAGGAGTGCGGCGAAGCTGGTCCTCCACCCCTCAGGCCGCTGCCTTCGCCCTGCTCCGGAGTCGGCTGCCCAGGAGAGGATTCCTTTGATCGGCCCACAGATACATCCCCCCCTGCCCCAGAGGGCTGCTGCTTCACCTAGGACTCTCTCCTGTGACACCATTTGAAGTAGCCTGAAGGTGCTTTTCCATGCCATCGATGAGAGGAAAGAATTGCAAGAATGCCCCCCCCCTGCCTGTAAAGTTGACACACACACACACACACAAAGAGATTGACCCTGGCTTAAAAATAAAAGCTACATATATAATCTGTTGCCTGCTTTATTTCAGAGAAGGTGGACAATGAAAGTGTAGTTTGGCCAGACAGTAAGATGAGAGTTTCCACGCCCTTTGTTCGGTGGTTGGTGTATACCAGCTTTCAATAACTTCCCAGGTCCCTCAGTCTGCAAGGTGATCCAGCTCGCAGCTGGCAGAAGCGTCTTACAAACACCCCTCACCCAATGCTTGCCCTCAGCAAACTCAAGTTGGGATCACACCTGTCAGTGGTCCAAGAAACTCTTGGCCCCAGAAAACCCCCCAGGCAGCTGGCTTGACTTACTGAAAAGCGCTCTTCTGTGTGGCATTGAACTTTGCTCGAGCTAACACGCCCTGCACACCCTGGCAACAACAGCTCTCAGGGCCACTGAAGCCTTGAGCAAAGGCATAACTCATATATTTTGAAGTGGTTTACAAAAGAAAGAAAACACCCACACATTTAAGCTTGCTGAAGAAGACGCAAAGCTGTTTCAGAACCAACCAGAACGTTAAGTATGTTTCCTTTGTGTGTCTGCCACGTTAGAGGTGAGAACACTGCAAGACCATAGGTACAACCTCTAAAATGTGGGGCTTTCCAAGACTGTACGATTGATTGTCCACCTACTGCTGAAGGCCCTAAGAAAACCGCCGCAGCTACTGGTGTTCTGGTTTCTCCTTATCAGAAAAGATATTCATTTGTACACATTATCTAAATCTGCGTAAGAATGAAGGCTGCTTGTCATGCGCCCTTCGTTTTCAGTAATGTGTGCCACCCAATTAGAAGCAATTTAGGCAATCAAGACCGTAGGAGAGAAGAAGGTGTTAAAAATAGGGTTTCTAAAGCCTCCGAACTCTAATTTGGAGGAAAATCTAAAATTACATACGTAACCTTTCTTTACATAAAATAAAATACATAATCTGGGAGTCTCTTGTTCTTTTTTTTCCCTCGGGGTCCCTCTCTCCTTGCCTGCCTGGTTTTTAGGTATTTGTAATAGAAAGGAAGCATAAAGATCAGATGAAAAAAGTCTGGGGTCTCTAAAAGACCAAAAAGATCTGGGGGCAGGGGTGGGGGACGGTTGATTGGGACAGTTTTTCTCTGGCATTTCCCTCTGGCTGCGTCCCAGACCTTGGTTTCCTTGGTTTCCTGCCTCAGTCTGCCCTGGGAAGGAAAGCCCTGCCCGAACAGTGCAGAGAGACCGAGGGAGACCCTTTTCGGATCTGGAGTTTAGAGCCCCAGGCCCCTAGTGGATCAGGGGATGCGGGCTAGGGAGGTGTGCTCTAGTTATTGGAGCAGTCAACACCCTGAACCCTCTGAAGGCCTAGAAGTCCAGAAAAAGATAAAGACAAAGATGTCGGCGCATCTAGAGAGAGAGGGAGAGAGCGCAACAATTGCAGGTGCACTCGTCCACACAGAAGGGAGAAAGCAAAGCTGAAGGATTAAAAAAAGAAAAGAAATGAATCCAAGTGATGTCCTTGATGAAGAGGACAAGAGAAAGTAGACTTGGATGTGTCACTTGGCACCTATCCACCCCCCCCCCGCCCCCCCTCCACCGATCTCACAATTACTGTGTACTTCGAACTGAGAGCAGAAATGGAGGGAACTGAGGCCCCCGCTGGTGGATTTAGGCACCCTCTTCTTCGCACCAAACCGGTGTGCTCAGCACCCTGGCAACTTCTGTTTTTCCACCCGGGGCTATCCTAAGAAAGCTGGTCCAGAAAATGACTGGAGTGAAATTGGCAGAACCTCTAGGAAGTGTTTCAGAGGAGGCTCAGGCCAGGGGTAGGGCAATGGTGGTGGTGGAGAAGCAGTGTGTGTGTGTGTGTGTGTGTGTGTGTGTGTGTGTGTGTGTGTGTGTGTGTGTGTGTGTGTGTTGGGGTGCTGTGTGTGTGGTGGGAGGTGGGGTGCTGTAGGGGTGGAGGGGAGTGGAGGTGGGGGAAGGGGAGGCGTGACTACAAAATGTTAATCCCTTTACCTCAGGATCCCCACCCTCCAGGAACTAAGTGAGTAACTCAGGAAAGTTAACCTCCTAGAAGCTGAACCTAGAGGGTTCTGGATGAACTTGGAGGATTTGAAAGACGTTATACTGAGTAGAGCCCTGGGCCTAGAGAGCCAGGCAGGAAGTTCCCAGCCTTACAGCCCTCGGGGGTGGGGGGTGGGGGGGTGGGCTGACACCTCTGGGAACAAAAATTCTAAGGGAACCCCCTTCCAGAAGCCAGCCATGCAGACAGAGTTTAAAGTCAGAGCAACACCTATTCCCTTCTAAGTAGTGGGGGCGGAGTGCAGAAATGGGGACATTTCTTGCCAGCTCCTTGCCTAAGCCACTGTCTAAAAACAAGTCTCCAGAGGAGGTAGCCATGCCTGCACAGTACAGGCTAAGGACCCAGTCTTTTCAGAGCAAGTCACAGATGAGCTGCTCCCAAGTACAAGCAGATACCAAGAACCCCCGCACCAGGCAGCTTGCTGCAGAAGTGTATCAGATGGCAATTTTAAAAACCCTTTCTAGTAGCACCTAGTTTATTAGTCATTTGTTCTCCTTGCATGTGTCTGACACGTGAATCGAAACCACTTGATTGTTAACAAATTTATAAATACAAAAACATTTCTACTGTCAAAAAATTTTTTACCTGAAAATAATAAAATTTCTTCTTGAAAAGTTCTTTTAAAAAGTACATTGATTGCATTTTTCACATATTATTTTTACAAAATTGAATCAGAATTAAGGGGTATTAAATATATGTATATGTAGATATAATATTATGGTAATGAGGTATTCTGATTCAGCAGAGATAAGCAGTTCTAAGTATAATTTAATCCCCTTTCCTTTGTAATGGCCACAGTGTTGGTGGAAATCAGAATGGATATTACTGTTGAGCTACACAACCTTTAGTCTTCCAGAGACCCCAGTTTTGTTTATTTAAGAGCTTGAACTAGATAAAATTCACACTTTGAAAGTTATGACATTTTTAAAAGTTTACTTCAGTGAATTTCACAAGTACATAAAATAATAAGGTAATAATACTAAAAAGTTAATATTTTCTTATAATTTTACGTAATTAGCACCAATGGTTCTCTATGTGTTAGCTCTCCTCAAGGACTTTCTAACAGCAACCATCACCCCATCACTCGGAGTCTATGGACACACAGTATAGACAAGGAAGGCATCTCTAAGTACATCCTCTTGTATATAAAGGGAATGTTTAAGAACCATTCCAGGGCACTCTGGACACCCCTAAACCAAAACTCAGCAATGGCCACAGCCCTCTTACATTCACTCTTTAGGTACAAGTAATCAACATGTTTTCTAAACTCGTTGGAAAGCACTGGTCACTAAGTTGAATGTTAGGGAATTCAAATCCGGAATCCCACTTTCTCTTCTAAATATCTAGCGACCCTGGGAGACACCCTATCCCCATGAGCCCCGTTTCACAAACTGAATCAGACAAGCTCCACATGGCATCTAGTTCAGACAGTCAGTAGGATGTGCGTTCTGTGAAGAGCCTCTAGTTCTGCGGCCGTTTAGTTGTTTTCAGAGCGAATTATCAGAAGCCCCTAATTTAGGCAGGAAGTCCATGCTGCAGGCATCACTACTTTACAGTTGCTGTTGCTCCTCACTGTAGCTTTTCCTTCGCACAGATTAAACAGGTTGGCTCTTAAAGCAATTTGAGGGCACCAAATGCTATGTGAACTTCTCCAATAGCGCCACTTTTAGTTGGAGGAAAATGAAGATCTCAGGAACGGTGTTATCTTTAAGAATTCCGTGTGTCTGAAAAGAGCTTGAATTTTCCCTTCAGCCATTGAAGTTGGTGAATTGGTCCCTTTGGTAATTTTATAACTTTTCTTTAGGAGACGGCTGGCTCACCTCGACAATTATAAGAATCAAGAATTATATTGAAAATATGCCCTCTGATAATGTCCTTGAGGTTGTCTTTTTTTTTTTTTCTCCAGGAACAGAATCTTTTCTTGCTTCCTGGCCTCTAGCCACCTCTGTTCCCCAGGCCCAGCCCCCACCAAGGCCCATGCTTGTAGGCCAAGCTTATTTACCGTAAGTAACACATTCAGGAATCCACAGCAGATTCCAATGAACTCTTTTTTTTTCCCCCAGTTCAGTCCCAAGTCTATGAAATTAATTTCCATGTCGATAATCAAAAGGCTTCCCTTGGAAATATCACACAGATCAAGTGTAAGGTAGGGGCTCCGTCAAGTGAATGCAGTCTGCTTATGGTTTCAATTGGAACACGGTCTTAAGTGATTAAACTGTGCCAGCATACAGGGCACTTTTATCAAGCCTCCATCCCCTGCCCCCCAACCCCCCCCCTTTTTTTTTTAAATACAAGCAGGCACAAGGACAGGCAATCCCTGGCTCTGAAACTCTCCAAAGAGAACACAGAATGCTGCCGAAAATCACATTTGCAATGAGCATATTGACTCTTCCCATCCCATTACAGAGTAAACGCGGAACAGGAACAGTGGTTTTGAACCTTTACCACCAGCACCACCCCTCCATTCACAAGTGCCTATTTGCTTTCCTTCAGTAAATTGCTAAAAACCCTTTTCCATTCATGAAGGACTTCCGGCTCATTCTGCTATGCCCATCCATGACCTTACTTGTTAAATGTCAGCATGTGACAAGTGACTTAGTCTGCATGGGCAGGATTCCAGGCAGGGTCTTACTCCCACCTAGTATTAGCATAAGGTAGAAGCTCCAACCTCAATTTGGGCACCTTGCTTTGCCTGCCTTGGACCAGATATAGTTAGATCAGTAGCCTAGCAATATTTCACTCCTCCCAGCACACTGGACACATGACTGAGGGAAGGAGCTAATTAACAAATGACCGAAAATATGCAGGGCACCAATGTCTGTGTGTCTGTTTGGCTACTTGAAAGGGTTGGAGGTTGGGGCGGAGCACCAACAGCCTTTCCACAATTACTGGCATGGTTCTCTTAGAAGCGGTCTTCAATTTGAAAATACACATTGAATTCAATAAAACACTAAAGACAGTTAACAAATCTGAATTTAGATTGTTAAGCACACCTTTCAGTTAATCAATGGGAAGCTTGTCACCAATGGGAAGACCATCACCTTCTTCCAGGAGAGAGATCCAGCATCATCAAATGAGGTAAGGCTGGCACTGAGTACGTTGTAGAGTCCACTGGTTCTTCAGCACCATGGAGAAGGCCAGGGCCCACTTAAAGAGTGGACCCCAAAGTGTCATCATCTCTGCCCCTTTTGCTGATGCCTCCATGCTTGTGGTGGGTGTGACACATCAGAAGTATGACAAACTCACTCAAAGTCATCAGCGACGCCTTCTATATTACCAGCTGCTTAGGTCACCTGGCTAAGGTCATCCATGATAAATTTGGCGTCTTGGAAGGATTCGTGACCACAGTCCATGCAGTCACTGCCACCTAGAAGGCTGTGGATGCTTCCTCCAGGAAGCTGTGGCACGACGGCTGTGGGGCTGCCCAGAGCATCATCCCTGCATCCACGGGTGCTGCCAAGGCTGTGGGTAAGGTCACGCCAGAGCTGCACAGGAAGCTCATGGCCTTCTGTGTTCCTACCCCAAATGTGTCCGTCTTGGATCTGACATGCCACCTGAAGAAAGCTGCCATGCATGATGACATCAAGAAGGCGGTGAAGCAGGCATCCGAGTGCCCACTAAAGGGCATCCTGGGCTACACTGGCCTCTCAATGATAACTTCCGGAAGCGCATTTCCTGGTATGACAATGAATACAGCTACAGCAACAGGGTTCTCTTCAGAAAAGGGCCAGCCTCCCATGGATATCAACCAAACATGGCCTATCAAGTTTCAGTAAGACCAGACACCTAGCCAGGCGTGGTGGCGCACACCTTTAATCCCAGCACTTGGGAGGCAGAGGCAGGCAGATTGCTGTGAGTTCGAGGCCAGCCTGGTCTACATGGTGAGTCCAGGACAGCCAAGGCTACACAGAAAACCTTATCTCAACAAACAAACAAACAAACAACAACAACAACAACAAACTAGACACCTTCCCACTTATTAAGTCTGAACAAGGGATCCCAATAGGAGGGTGAAAGGGCCCCCAAAGCAGGTAAAATAGTCAGAAACAGCCCCTGCTCCCACTGTTAGGAGTCCTACAAAAAGACTGAGATACACAACTGTAACATACATACAAAGGCCCAAGTCAGACCTATACAGGCTCCCTGGCTGTCAGTTCAGTCTCTGTGAACCCCTGTGAGCCCAGGTTAGTTGCTTCTGGGGGTTTTCCTGTGGTTTGACAGACTTTCTAACCAAGTCACCTACTTTCCTGTGGGAGGAGACTTCCCTGTTCATCATGTGTTATACGTTAAACATTTTAATATAAAGCAAACATATAGCTTTAAAATATGGAAGAGTGATTTATAATGAAAATATCCTTCTCTCTCTCTCTCTCTCTCTCTCTCTCTCTCTCTCTCTCTCTCTCTCTCTCTCTCTCTCTCTCAAGACAAGGTTTTTCTGTGTATCTTTGGCTGTCCTGGACTCTCCTTGAAGACCAGACTGCTCTTGAGCTCATAGCAATCTGCCTGTCTCTGCCTCCCTGAATGCTGAGATTAAAGGCATGTGCAACCATGCCTGGTTTGTTTCTTTTTTTTCTTACGAAATTTTTTCCTTGGCTTTTCTCATTCACAGTGCATATTTTCCTCCACTTACTAGAAATACTTTGTTTCTTTCTATAATTAAGAAATAAGGAAAAAAAGTTGAAGTGTGGTAGCCCACACCTTTAATCCCAGCACTGATGAGGAAGAGGCAGGTGAATTTCTTTGAGGTCAGCCAGACTACACAATGAGACACTGTTATAGTAAAGCAATAAAAATTTGTAACAACAATAACAACAATGATAATCCTGAGTGGTAGCTCCCTGATATGAGTGGAAGTGCGGTGGAAACTCACATAGTGAAAGTTGGCTTTGAGCGGAACCCCCCCCCCCCCCCCGCACATGCCATAAGTTGGAAGTGTTTGTTCTGGAGTTGTCCCACGGCACAAGCTTCCCTGAACTCCCTTTGCCAAGTTACAAAAGACCTTCCTGTTTGCCCAGCAATCTGTCTGGTTGCCCGTATCACACACAGCAGGGAATACTGCTACATCTCATAAAATCAACTCCACAACTTTCACCCTAGTACTTCCTCATCACTGATTCCCCCCCCCCCCCCCCCCCCCCCGGGCTATGCACCTTTCAATGTTTCTACAGAGCGAGCGGGTCCAGCCATGGCTGTGTGTGTTCTAAAGAGCTTCGGCCTTAGCTCATCAGTTGCCACTTTTTCATAGGTTTTAAAAGAAGACTTACATTTAGTTTGTTTTACTTAGGTGTGTGGGAAGGGGAGTTAGTGAAGGTGCCCTTGGAAGCTAAAAAAGGCTGTCAAGATCCCTGGAGCTGGAGTGCCAGGTGTTGGTAAATGGGCTCCTGTGGATGCGAATGCTGGAGCTGAATTCCAGCCCTCAGCATCACCGCTTAGCTGGTGAGCTCTATCTCAAGCCCCCCTATACCTTTCGCCCCTCATAATTTTTTTTTTAATTTTGAGAACTTTTCAAAGTCCCTCTCTTGCTTTTATCATTTTCAGTGTTGAGTGTTTTATGAATTTTTATACGGTTTCTGATAATTTATTCATGTTTTAGAAAGGTCATATTGAATCATATTGAAGCAGAAATTTGTTTCAAAGTTTTAAAAATATTAAATATATTTTTCTTTTATTTAATACAACACCTCTAATTGATTTCTATTGGAAATGGTAACCAGTCGTGAGCCTGAGATTAATTTACTGTGCAATTTGCGTTGTTCGTTTTCTTCTAAGATGGTCTTTGATTGTTTTAGTGATCTCACACAACTTTCAAATTCATGCTTTACAACATGAAATAAATGTGAAACATTTTTTTTCCCTAGGGCTCTCCCCATTTAGTGTTCAAAGCCTAGAGGAAAAAAAAATTTCAAGTTTATTTTATTTATACCCTGCATCTTTTCAAGAGCAACTTAATGAAGTCCCGCCTGTGCCACAACCATTCAGACCAACAGTTGGGATCTAACAGTAGAAGCAAGTTTGCTTACAAGAAAAAAAAAAAGGTGGGGGAGGGGGGGAATCTTTAATTCTTCTTCAAAAGTATCATCCATGCTACACAGTGCTCAGTGTGTCCTATGTGATACTGCACATGGTATACAATCTATGACAAACTTGTATGTTCACAGGCCTATCTCTGCTTCTCACAATCACACCCCCAGAATGTGGCAAAACTGCCCCACGCCATGGTCAGTAGGAAACCGAGGCCTAGTAAATGTTGAATGAATACACACCCTGGTAAGGTTCTGAGACGGACATATATGAGTTAGAAATGCAGGTGACGTGAGAAGGAGAGTTTGTAGCAAATAAGTGTCACATCGGTCGCCTGGCGCAATAATAGGCATTCAAAAGCCGAAAGGGTGCATTAAACCGAAATGACTGAATACCCAGTAGAAAAATAAGAGAGGTTAAGTAGGAAGGAGCAGGGAACAGCTTTACGTGTGCCAAAGACTTAAGTCAAATAGGATCTGGCTTGTGTAGTGTCTGTTTTCATTCGCTGTATATAAGTCAAAACAACAACAAAAACAAAACCAACCAACCAACCAAACAAACAAAAGAAACACGAACCCAAAATAACAAGCTTTAAAGATCACTGACAATTGAGGATCACCCCGCCCCCAGATCTATTATATGTAAAAGTAACTTTAATTCCCCTGCCTCTGTTGTTGTCGTCTGGGAGGCTTACTGTCTGGGAGGCTAGCCTAGGCTTAGTCCTGGAAGCTTCTAGCTTCCGTATAATCTAACCTATGCCTAGACTTTTTTCAGCCTCTGAGACCTACAACTGAAAAAAGCTCACCCTTACTTGTTCTTTCTGAGCTCTGGGCTGGCTGGGTGGTTCAACTCAGCTGTTCTGGCTAAGAAACTCTTCTCCTAGGTGACTTATTTAATCTGAGTTCTCTCTCAGCACAAAATTGCTCTGCTTGGTCTCAAACTAACTCAGTGATCTGCTCTAATCTTCTGGCTTCTCATTTTCTGGTTCATTCCATCTTCACCTGAGTTCTCTCTCTGTAACCCATCTCTCTGTTACTGTCCTGGTAAAACTGACTCTTCTCTCTGAAAAACTGCCTCTTAAGTAGCTTCCCTTTCCACTCTCTTTTAGTGAGAGCTGGGCGTATCCTATTCTGTCAAATCTTCTCTGATTTGTCACCTTTTCTGCCACTCAGTTCAACATCACTTTCAAACATGGGTGCTTCCTTCTACAAACTAACTTTCCTTTCCTTTGGGATTAAAGGTGTGTTCCACCACACCTGGGTCTAAGCTTTTCTTTACCTGATTCTTGTTCTAAATCCAGGCTGCCCTTGAACTCAGATCTGTTTGCCTCTGTCTCCTGGATTACAGGCATGATTGTATGCCAGCCGGATCACACAGACCTAGAAGGTCTTTGGGTGTGATCTCCTGCCAGAGCAGCTGTGCTCTGAATGAACAGTATTCTAAATTAGGTGAAGATATATTCACCCTTTCATATAAAACCATCTTCTTATGGCACAGTGGAAGAGTCTCATACTACAACTGCTTGGTTTGGGTCATAGATTAAAATATAAATTAAAATATAAAAATATAAAATTATGAAAATTCCCTATTTGTGGTTGATTGCTCAGAAAGCAATGGAACATTCAGTTCCCGATTAGTTTGTACAGTTTTCAAAATTTCAGCTCATGGCTCTAGACTGTCCTTATTTAAACAAAGTGCCTAGATATTTTAGAAACATCCACCTTAATCAAATGAACCAGGTCCATTTGGCAGAGGCAAATGAACCTGGCTGAAACTCAAAGACTGAACTGACTTGGACAGGTCGTGACCCTGGGTTTGGCTTCCCACACACACACACTTGCAGTGGGACCTCCTCCTGAACAGGGATGGGAGTCACCATCAATTCCAGTGTTTCTGGCAAAGGAAAACAGCATCTCAACAAGCACAGAGACATCCACGACTGAAGAAAAAAAAATGTAGCAGGCAAACAAAGGGAGAAAGTTATGATAGGAATAAGGTTCAATTGCCCTCAGTTCTTCACCTGCATTAGTTCATCTGAGAGAGAGAGAGAGAGAGAGAGAGAGAGAGAGAGAGAGAGAGAGAGAGAGAGAGAAGGAAATAGAATTCGGAGGGTTAGAGGTAGTGAATTTATTTTCCTAGAGAGTTGTGTTTTCTTAAAATGACATATGGCCTTGCCTTTGTTGCCTCTGAGGAAGTATGATGAGTTGGCTTCTCTGCCCTATCTAGTGTGGCTCTTAAATCTTAGATCTTGTGAAACACCATCCAACTTTACAGTTTAGGATACAGAAAAAGTTATGGAAATGCAACCAAGACAACTAAATGAATGAAATGCTTAGCTTTAGCTTTAAACGTTTGGCTTGTGGGCACTTGGATTAATTACGTTAATCTTAATGCAAACATTTTCTCTATAATGAATAAAGTCTAGAGTGACATGTCTTTATAAACCATTAGAAGTGCAGTCATGACATAATTCTGGTTTTACTGAGATGCGTCCTGTACTTAGATGGCTATAAGGGGCATATAACTGTCATACAAAGCACACGGATAAGGGTTGGAACATGCGGGTTCCAGTCTCAACTCAGAAAAGAGTTATCGATGAAGTGACCACACACAGCAAAGTTTCCAAGCCACCTGTGTGATGGCCAGATACTGGAGATCTAGCAGACCCCTCCAGATAGTCTCTGTCTTTGACCTTCTATGTCTTCAGCTTTGTTCTGATAGAAGGTGTCTCTTTTTCTTAACTAGCTGAGCCCCACAACTGCCAATCCACAGAGTAAAACATACCGTTTACATGCATTTATCACAGTGATGGATCACATACCACTCAGGGTGTGTCTCAGCTTTGTAAAACCATACGAAGAAGCAAAATGATCAGAGCACTAAAGCTGCACTCTACCCTACAAGCAAATACTTAAAATCAACCGTTCATTCTGAATGTCAAAGATTAGGTCTGACTTTTCCCGTTTTGTAATAACGGACCTCTTTGTGGCTTAAACATCTTTAATCAAAGGCCAGCAAAGTAATGGTAACTAATAGCAAAGCAGAAAGAAATTGGTAAAGCCTATTTTTTAGAAAGTTCCTCAAAAGCATCAGCTTTTACAATGCAAGCTTCTAACGTATTGCTCACCTAACTATACTCCTTCAGGCACCAGACAGGGTGCCGTCAGCTGAGCCATTCTTTCTTCTGTTCTTAGTAAACCAATTACTACTTCTCTTGAAAAAAAAAATAATAGAGGGTTACATTGCAGTTTACAGCATTAGCCCAAACTACATCTGTGTGCAAGCGAGAAGGGCTCTGAGAGCAGGCACTCCACCACTGATACTGTTGGGAGTCTTTGCTCATGTCCATTCTTATTTTTTTTATTTTAATTTTACTAATTTATTCAGATTGCAATTAAATTGTTATCCCATCACTTGTATCCTCCTGTTCCTCTCTCCCTCCCACTTTCATCCTATTCCCCTCCCCTAGGTCTAAGACTGAGGGGGACCTCCTCCCCCACTATATGGCCATAGGCTATCAAGTCTCATCTTGGTAGCCTGCTTATTCTTTCTTTGAGTGCTACCAGGCCTCCCCTGGTATCAAATATGGGGCACCAGAGTTCATGTCAGAGTCAGTCCCCACTCTCCGCATAACTGTGGAGAATGCCTTGTCCATTGGGTAGATCAGAGTAGGGGTTCGATGTTTACAACTTGTATTGTCCTTGGTTAGTGCAATCGTTTGAGCAGATGCCCCTGTGCCCCGATCTACCCATCAAGAAGTTCTTCTTGTAGGTTTCTAGGACCTCCTGGGTCCTTCTATTTCCCCATCTCCTACATTTGGAGATTGGGATAGTTGTGAGGACATCCTACTGAGACTCTAGGAGACTCTAAGAGAAATATAGGCGCATGTCCATTCTAAGTCCCCATTTGTAAATCTTTGGGAAGATTATGAGAGCGACTGCAGGTTGTGCGTAGACCTAAAAGCTCTGTTGAGTCTTTCTACTGCTGCTCCAGTCTGTCACAAATTGAAGCACTTTATAAAATTTTTGGCTCTTCGATAACTTTGAATCACTTTAAAGTGCTCATCCTCCAAATTATAAACCATTGCAAATGTACAAAAGACATAGCACCAAAATGATAGTAATCGACTTCTTCAATTTTAGGTGTGGATTTTTTTTTCTAGTGTTCTCTCCTGGTTTTTGTTGTTTACCAAGTCAAAAACAAAACAAAACAAAAAACAATAAACTGGTCATAAGGATGCCACACGTATAATCTCCATTCTCAGCAATAGTAAGTAATCAAATTACAGAAAGTTCGTACATGAACAAACGTATTTCTTCTGAATATCTTAAAGTAAGTTGTATCTCTCTGTCTCTCTGTGTCTTTCTGCTTCTCTGTCTCACACTTCTCTCTGTGCATGCACACACGTGTGCGCATCTGTCAGAATCCTACATGATCTGAAAGAAGCCATCTAATGGTATAAAGGCTGTTAATGTAAGTCTTTAAGAATATTCTCGAAATAAGAATCCCACTGTCAGGAACAGTGAAGTCAGTGTTAGAGATGGAAGTGGAGCCTGCAGTAGGAGGAGTTTCCTTTCCACGTGGTCACAGCTGCAGCACTCCCCGACTGCACCCCCTGGCCCACCCCCGCCCCCAGCCCCCAACCCCCTCACCTGCTCCCCCCCCCCCATTTTCCTTTGTCTTTAAGCCATCAGTGGATTCTGCTCAGCTTAGATTCCTTTGGTTAACCCATCTTATCTACTCTTGTTCACAATCAAGAATGAAGTACATAAAACCAATGAAAGGATCTTCAGTAAAAGTGTCACAGGCAGCTTGTTTGATATCATCAGGATATTCTAATAAAAGCATTCGGTATCCATTTTGAGCACAATTTAAATATACAATGGAGGGCTGGAGAGATGGCTCAGCAGTTAAGAGCACTAGATGCTCCTGCAGGGAGCCCACGTTCGCTTTCCTGCTCCCATGTGCTGGCTCACACCTGTCCTTAATGCCAGTACCCACCCATGTCTTTTTCTGGTCTCCATGGGCACCAGGCATACATGTGATGCACAGACAAAACACTTATACACATAAATTCTTTTTAAAATTAAATATACTTTAAACATGTATAAAATGTGTCTTTCAATTTTTACAAGAAATTTATTTATTCTGTATACAGTGTTCTGATTGCATATACACCAGAAAAGGGAACCAGATCTCATTATGGATGGTTGTGAGCCACCAGGTAGTCGCTGGGAATTGAACTCAGAACCTTTGGAAGAGCTGGCAGTGCTCTTAACCTCTGAGCCATTTCTCCAGCCCAACTCTTTCAAATTTGAAGCTGTAGGGACACACATCCTCTAGCTCTCAGTGGGTGGCACATCAGTCACGTTGCTCCCCATACTCATGACAAGATGGGAAATGCCGTCAGCATTTTAAAAAATGCAGCAGGGGACACTGAGTGCTGTCCAGGCTTGCTTTATAAAAGAAAATACTGAGTATACAAAGTATGAGATTTTGCTGTGACATTTGTACACATGCAAATGTGCTGTGACCATAATTACCTTGTTGCCCTTTCTTATCTCCCTTCCCCCATTTCTTTTTTAAATTAAGATAGTATTTTTGATTGAGAATCTCATGCCTGTATATGTATTGTATTTTGTTAGTGTTCATTACCCACTACCCTAACTCCTCAGACATCTACTTTCTACTTTTTCCTCTCCCAAACTACATAGTCCCCCTTTGAAAAGTATTTTGTCTTTCCACATTCTTGATAATCCTTTTCAGTCTGCTCTGCCTACCTTAGCTTTGGCAATAGCCTGAGTTGTTTGAGGGTTTCCATAGGGCCCCTTTGGCCAACAAGGCAAATAAAATAGAACTCATTTCCAACATTGGAAGCTTCACGTGGTGGCAAAAGATGTTTAGACAGGGCATTGTCTCTCCCACTATTTTAGTTCAGAATCTTAAAACCAGAATTTGGTTTGCTTAGGCAGAGGCAATCTTAAATTTCTATGAATATACATATAGTAAAAAGTCATTAGAACTCCCATTTCATATTTGGCACTAGCATCTCCACCTAAACATATTCCTTATGGTAGCTTCAGATAATCATGTATCTGCAAGTTTTATGCTTCAGTTCTTTCAAGGAACATTTCAGTAGCAGTGAAACTCCATTAAAAATCAGCACCTGGTTTGGGGCCTCTGAATCCCAAATAAGAACATTAGGAAACATTTACCAGGGCAATGGGGGTGTGACATTTCTTTTTTATTTTTTTAATGTATTTTAAAAATTCATTATAATTTATTCAGATTACATCCTGATTTTTATCCCATTTCATGTATCTTCCCGTTCCCATCCTCCCTTCCTCCCTCTTCTGCCCTATTCCCCTCCCCTAGACCTCTGACAGAAGGGGACCTCCTCCCCCACCATATGACCACAGCCTGTCAGGTCTCATCCACATAGCATAGCCTGCATCCCTTTCCTCTGTGTGCCTCCAGACCTCCCCACCAAGGGGGAAGTAATCAAATCCAGAACATAAGAGTTCATGTCAGAGGCAGTCCCGGCTCCCTGCCCCAAATGTGTAGAATGAGCTGTCCATTAGCTAGGTCTGAACAGGGTGTCTAGGTTTACTGCATGCATTGTCCTTGGTTGACACAACAGTTTATCCAGGGCCCCCACTGGGTCCAGATCTGCAGGTCTTGATGGTCTCCTTGTGGGACTTGTGAACCCTCTGGATCCTTCCATCCCCGCCATTCTTCCAAACCACTCTGAGTGCTCCACCTGGAGTCCAGAAGTGAGTCTCAGCATCTGTCTCAATCCTCCCCCCACTCCTGGGTGGAGTCTCCCAGAGACATCTAGGTTGGGCTAATATCCACTTATAAGTGAGTGTATACCATGTATGTCTTTCTGGGTATGGGTTACCTCACTCAGGATGACTGTTTCTAGTTCCATTCATTTGCCTACAAATTTCAAGACTTCCTTGTTTTTAATAGCTTAGTAATATTCCATTGTAGAAATGTACACACACACACACACACACACACACACACACACACACACACACAAGCATGCATGCATGTATGCAGTGCCAGCTGAGTTCATCAGAGGGCATTGGATCACCTGCTAGACCTGAAATTGCAGGCAGCTTCAAGGCAGACACCCTGCAAAAGCAGTGAATGCTCTTAAGCAGGGAGCCATCTCTTCTGCAAATCTTTAAAATATGCACAGGCTGTGCCTGTCAGTGGGTAGTGGAAGCAGGAGACACTGCCTCAAGCTGACTTCTTTTTAGAGCCCTCTCCTCAGGTAAAGCTAATGGATTTCAGGATAAGTCAGTATTACCCTGCATTGACTTATTTAGTGTTACAACATTTTTTTTTCCAAACAGATTTCTGCACAGGATTAGCAGGAATGGACTCCTGGAAAGGGCAACATGCATTCGAGAGTCACGTTTGTGGGCCTTGCAATGTCCACATGTACTATCTGGGTGGCTTCGGGAGCTACATCTTGTAGCACAGGTAAGGGACAGGCCACTCTTTCCCAAGGCACCTTCAGGATTACACTCTGATAATGTAACAGCATGGGTCAAAAAGTGTGCACACGGGGTTCAGGCACATCCTCTACTGTAAATGGAGTTTATAGTCCTGCTGATGGGGTTCCTATAAAATTCAAGACTACAGCTGGGGAAAAGAGAAAGGTCATGCTTGGCCCTATAAACTCAGGCCTCAAGCATGGCTCACTGTGATTTTACCCTTTAAAAAAAAATCTCTAAAAGGAATATCATCTCTATATGATCAAGTATCTCTAATATAAAAGGAATATTTGCTCTATATAATTAGCCTAAACAGCAAATTTTAATTGTGTAGAATTCTTGACTTTTACATGGTGACTTAACCACATTGCAGGTCTGATCTTCCCATGTACTACTAGTTTTTCAGTTTTTCTCGTCTTCTTATCCTTAGTCATTTTTTTCCCTTGAGCAATGATTCCCCTTATAGACTTCCTCACAAACTATTTTAGTGAGGTCCTGTTGACCACAGACTGCCTTTCCAAAAGCAACTCAAAGCGCTTTCCCTATCTACACGGCACAGGGTTTTACATCAGCAGTTATTTTCCTTCACCACAGTGAAGGCGTCATTCTAAAATGCAGAGCGCAGGCAACGAGCCAGCAAAGTGTCAGGTCCCAAACCCTTTGTCCCCAAACCACAGATACACCAGGTCATCTGTATACAGCCAACCTGCTTTGTGAGAACCAGAGGCCAGTTGCTCTCTGGCAATCCTGGTGAGCAGGGGGACTGCACACTGAAGCCGGGATGGACTTCTGTAACATGCACTCACCAGCCTCTCCATAGCCAGCAGATTGCTTAGGAGGAAACCAGTTCACAGATTCTCCTTGGGGAGACAGAGAACAAAAGGCATACCCCACATGAGACTTTCGGGGTCACAGGCAGCAGTCCCAACCTTGTGTCTTTGCCAAGTACTTGTCTTTTGAGTTATGCTTCACTTATTAAAAAAAATAAAGTGTGAAATCAAAACACCAAATCTTAGCATTGAAACTGGCATGGGGAGAGCCCATATTCATTTAATTTTAAGTCCCTAAATGCACATTGGGTATACTATGATTTTAAGGAACATGTATGAACATGTGTTGTGGTGTGTGTGTGTGTGTGTGTGTGTGTGTGTGTGTGTGTGTGTGCACATTCCATCAGCTTCTATATATAGGGAACCTAGGACTAGTCCATGCCCTTTGGTTGGTGGTTCAGTCTCTATCTCTATGAACCCCATGGGCCCAGGTTATCTGGCTATGTAGGTCCTTCTTGTGGTATCCTTAACCCCTCCAGCTCCTTCAATCCTTCCCCCCACTTTTCCGTAAGACTCTCTGAGCTCCACCCGATGTTTGGATCTTGGCATCCAGTTCCATTATCTGATGGATGAAGCCTCTCAGAAGACAGTTATGCTAAATTTCTGTCTGCAAGAATAGCAAAGTGTCAGGGGTTGGCTCTCTCCCACGGGGTGGGTCTCAAGTTGGGCCAGTCATTGGCTGGCCATTCCCTCAATCTCTGTTCCATCTCTCATCCCTGCACATCTTGTAGCCAAGACAAATTTTGGCTAAAGGGTTTTGAGGGTGGGGTTGTGTCCCTGCCCTTCCACTGGAAAGTCCTGCCTGGCTTCAAGATGTGGTCACTTCCACCTCAGGGTCTCAGCTAGAGTCACCCCTATACCTTCCCAAGAGCCTCCCCCAATCCCAGGTCTGCAGCTGGTCCCAGAGATACCTCAACACCAATTTCCCTTATCTCCCCCAGACCTGTCACCCCCATCCCTGCTCTACCCACACTTGATTCTCCCCTGCCCGGTCCCCTCTCACTCAGTTAGTTCCCTCTCTCCTTCCACTTCCAATATCTATTTTATTTCCCCTTGTTAGTGGGATTCAAGCATCCTTCCCTGAACTCTCCTTGCTATATTACAGAGCTGTTGGTATTCTTGTAAAGAAACATTGAAGTGTGAGTGACAAAGGATGAATTCCGGTGATCAGACATTACTTATTGACTTATGGGGTGCTTCCTACTCTTTTCTGGGTGGTCTTTCACAGAACTGACCAGTAGAGTCCAGTACTCAAAGCCATCTCACCTCTAAAAAGAAACTTGGCCTCTGGGAGACCAAGTGATTACACCAAATACAGTGACCACAGAAAGTGCACCGGAAAAAGAGGCCAAACCCAGCTCCCGAGCCCTCACAGCACATCAGGAACATACACGAGCCACCTCAGACCCTCCTGGCCAGCTGAATACCACAAAGTAACCTCCGTCTGGGGTGTGTGGTGGAGAGGAAGCATTAGACGGCTTCAAACTGACCCACACAGATCAGGAAGAGAAAGTAGCTGTTTGAAGCCACAGGTTTGTTGTCATAGTTTTGGAGAAATAGATAAGTAGACATCAACAGCAACCCTTAAGGTTCTCTTTGGTCCATCAAATGTCTCAGCTCCATCATGAGCTACTGAAGCCCAAACTTTCCCGTTATCTTTACCCAGGCCTTAGAGACCGGATACGACTTTAACTTTCCAATCCAGCTTCCGATAAACCTGCTAAAGTTAGAGCACTGGTACGCACTTAAGCTGACCAAATAATGTAATTTTTAATGTTTTATTTAACTTGATTAATACAATGATCATGAAGTGAGTAGCTCGGACATATCAAATACTTGACTGAGAAAAACATTTGTTGCATTTGCATCCATTCTACTTATGGTTGGCTAGAAATTTAATGTAAAGTTATCTGTTTCTAAGAAAAGCATAAAAGCAAATCTATGCCATAATTTATGAGCATTCTATTAACAGTATCTTATAGCAAAAATGTACAAAATAGCATTGCATTGCATAACACTCGCTGAACAAACTGGGGAGAAATGTTCCCTTGGGACGGAAGCTAAAGTTACTTATTATACATAACCATGACATCACAGGCTCTTCTCAAGGCATGGAAACCCCCATTTCTTACTACTAATCCCAAGGAATTTACATTTATTACATTTTTACTTGAAAAAATAATTAACTTAAGACTCTATATTCTAAAAATGCCATGTGAAATGCTTTTCACTTGATCTTTGAAATGTAGCTGGGAAAACAGGAACAAGGCGTTGTTTGCCAAGGACTGGACTGGCTGAGCACCCCCGGAGGACAAACTGCTGAAAACCTCTTCAGCAACACTGGGCCCCAAACTTGTGCTTTATCAAGTGATTATGAAATACAGCACACCGCCTCCTTCAGATTTACAGATAACATTTGGCTTTTCCCTTGACAATATCCTCCATGAGACTTCAGACTAAATTTTCCTCGTGTGCTTTATATGCTAAAATTCCACAAGGTTATGATGTTCAAATAAGTACCATTTTGAAAACTAGAAATTCAGTAAACAGCACTGCTGGTCCTAGTACACACCCAAACTCTTCTCCCATGGTTCAGAGATCACTGAGGAGGCGGGGAGGGGGGGGGGCGTGAAAAGATTCTAAGAGCCAGAGGTGGTGTGAGACTCCAACGAAACTGTTTCCCAACCACAGCAGAGCAGTTATGAACTAATAGCTATGGGACAGAAAGCACGGGGCCTGCTCACACACAGCAGGGAAGACCGGCATGACGTCCTACCCATAGCCAAGGAGCCACTAATGGCTGAGGGAAGGAAGAGTTGGTGGCTTTTACAGGTTTGGCTCCTGAACGGCCAACTACACTCTAGCAGAAGACCACACATCCAAGGATACACGGGCAGCACTAACTAGACTTTATGGATTTAACAGAAAAGAGGATACAATGTTACATGGGGGCGGGGCTTGAGAAATGAAGGAGAAGGAGGTGGTAAATTTGATCAAAATACATTGTATGAAATTCTCAAAGAACTAACAAGTTAAAAAAAAAGATATTAGAAGATAACTTTTAAGATTATTATCTAAGCCCTGGGTAGTGGCACAGGAGGCAGATCTCTGTATCTTCAAGACCAGCCTGGCCTACAAAGCTAGTCCAGGACAGCCAGGCCTACACAGAAGACACTCTGTCTTGAACAACCCCCCCCCTCCCAAAAGAATATTACCCAGCTTTACACTGGACAGAACTGATACAATTAAGAGGAGTTTGGTCAGTACTAATAAAATGACTTTTAATCATGCAATTCAATCTAAGCCACAAGGCTTACTTAGAGTCTACTCATGTTGTAAGAATTAGTTTAAAAGTTACAAACTCCGAAGTTCCAAGTAAAACCAAAAGCATGTATAGCATAGCTGTCACATTTATTTACTCTGGAAAAGAAGCACAGCCCCTCAGTCAGTTTCTTCGATGAAGAAGAAGCAAGGACTCTGTCCTTGCGGAAAGTCTGAGATGCAGACACTAACTGCATCTGATTCTGTAGAAAGTGTCGACCAGTATGCGGAAGCTCTGTGGAGGTCGTGCCGCCCAGTGTGTGGAGCTCTGTGGAGGTCGCGCCGCCCAGTGGGTGGAGCTCTGTGGAGGTCGCGCCGCTCAGTGTGTGGAGCTCTGTGGAGGTCGTGTTTACTTCCCACAGTCTCTCCTGAGTGCAGCCTCTCTCTCACCCTCCCTCCGTTTCCGCGGAGACAGGCTTTGCGTAGAGGCAGGGCTGGGCTTGAATTCAGTTTGTAGCTGAGGATGACCTTGAACTCCTGATTCCACCTCCCTAGTGCTGGAACCTCAGGAAAGTGCTAGCATGTCAGTTAGAGATCAAGTTTTCAATGGAATTTTAGCTCAGATCTGTCAGACACTGGACTCAATGGGAGTCACTGAATCCTTTTTGTCCATCTGACTTTTTTTCCTACTCAGTTCTGGGACACGTAATTGATGTATGTGTGTATGTAAGTATGTACGTACATATGTATGTATGTACGTATGTGTGCATGTATGTATATGTATTTAGCAGCTAGCAGAATACTCAATTTGGGGATTCAAATAATTTAAGAATATGAATAAAGAAAAAGTTAACTGTTCAATTTCCCTTTTCCCTTTCCTCTGGTAACAATGATACTCTTCATATTTTATGACTGAACTTTTCAAACTAACAATTAAGATTGTAAGATATGCCTCTTTCTGGGTCTGTGTTAACTCACTCTGGATGGCCATTTCCAGTTCCATCCATTTGCCTGCAATTTTCATGATTTCCTTGTTTTTAATAGCTGAGTAGTATTCCATAGTCTAAATGTACCACAGTTTCTTTATCCATTCTTCTACTGAGGGACATCTAGGTGGTTTCCAGGTTCTGGCTATTACAAATAAGGCTGCTATGAACATGGCTGAGCATATGTCCTTGTTGTGTGGTGGAGTATTTTTTTGGGTATATTCCAAGGACTGGAATAGCTGGGTCTTGAGGCAGCCCTATTCACATTTTTCGGAGAAAGCGCCAGATTGATTTCCAAAATGGTTGTACAAGTTTGCACTCCCACCAGCAATGAAGGAGTGCTCCCCTTTCTCCACATCCTCTCCAGCCTATGCTGTGACTTGAGTTTTTGATCTGAGCCAATCTGACAGGTGAAAGATGGAATCTCAGGGTCGTTTTGATTTGCATTTCCCTGATGACCGAGGATGCTGAGCATTTCAACCCAGGCCCGGAAAGAGGCACATGGCATATACTCACTTACGATTGGACATGAGACCAACAGAGATGTCCCACTAAAGTCTTCACTTAGCTGGATGGATAGTGGGACATCCTATTGGGACTCTAGGTGAGAGAGGCAAGAATGAATGGGGAAATAGAAGGATCCAGAGGGTCCTAGAAACCTACAAGAAGACCATTAAGGCTGGCAGATCTGGACCCAGGTGGGTCAGTTCAAACTACTGTACCAACCAAGGACAATGCATGCAGTAAACCTAGATCCACTATCCAGATCTAGCCAATCAGCAGCACACTCTCCACAATTGTGTGGAGAGCAGGGACTGACTCGGACATGAACTCTGGTGCCCCCTATGTGACCACTTCCCCTTGGTGGGGAGGCCTGGTGGCCCTCAGAAGAAGAGTAAGCAGGCTACCAGGAAGAGACCTGATAGGCTGTGATCTTGTAGTGGGGAACAAGGTCCCCTTCTGTCACAGACCTAGGGGAGGAGAATAGGATGAAAGAGGGAGGGAGAGGGAATGGGAAGGCACAAGTGAGGGGATAACAAATAAGATGCAATCTGAATAAATTACTTTAAAAGAGATTGTAGGATAACTCTATTCTTTTTATACCCTAGCCCTCTGTTGTTTAGTCATAATAGAACATCATCTTTAAGTCACTTATTCAAAATAGGTATAAGGACTGTCTTATCATAACAATAGAAATTTGAACATTTGGGAAAAATTTTATCTCCTGCTTGAAGAAATTATTAAAAGTAGGAAGAGTAAGTCCAAAATAGCCATGTAATAGTAATTGTAATAATTTTAGTATCTTTTCACTGCTAATTTGTTGTTTTATATTTTTAATCTTAGAAATGACTTTATTCTACAATTGGAGAATGA
Organism: Acomys minous; assembly: GCF_964271855.1. Taxonomy (NCBI): domain Eukaryota; kingdom Metazoa; phylum Chordata; class Mammalia; order Rodentia; family Muridae; genus Acomys; species Acomys minous. Next base: position 86,002,891 of record NC_140492.1, on the reverse strand, counting down.
AAATTTTATTACAGATAAAAATATGTGCTAAAGCTAATTTTGGTAGAAAGAGTTAAAACCAACAGAACATCTTTTTCTTAAAAAAAAAAATACTGTGTTGGGCCTCCAATTTGCACATGCTTTCAATCAGAGCTATCTACAACCCAAACTTTATAGTACTTAATACAGTCTGTATGCATTATACATTGTTTTGTGTATAAATTAAAATGGTAAGATGTATACATATGTATTTCTTTCGTGGCCTCACAGGAAGCAAAGTCCCAGCAATCAGGTTGTCTGTCCTCTAGTGAATAAGCCACAGGTGGAGAGTGCTGACAGTCTACATTCCTCTATGCACTCCTGCCCTTCACATCCTGTGACCCAATCTCAACGATGCGCTCTGAACTTATAAACTTTATCTCCCACTCCACATTGCCCCATCCATGACTTATCCTCCTGCCCGAAAGTAGCCAGATATTATTCCTATATAACACACCCTATAAGAGACACACATATGTTTAGTTTCTGCATCCCTCACTAAATTCCCTCCGAGACAATTTAGCTGTATTTAATTAGTAAGAATTGAGTGCCCAGTGCATGGGGGGGGGGGGGGGAAGACTAGTAATAGACAGAAATGGAATGAGGTGTTTTTATTATTAGATTAGTATTTCTGCAAAATCATATTAGTTCATTTAGGAAAATAGACTGTCTTGTGCTAAGTAGAAAAGGCATTACATGCAAGAAATGCAAAATGGGAAAAATGGAAAATTAGAGACTATCTGCTATATAAAGAATAGAGAGGGGGATTGAGAGATGGCTCAGTGGTTAAGAGCACTGCCTGCTCTTCCAAAGGACCCGGGTTCAATTCCCAGCACCCACATGGCAGCTCACAACGGTCTGTAACTCCAAGATCTGACACCCCCACACCAACGCACATAAACTAAAATTAAATAAAATATTAAAACAAAAGAATAGAGAAACAGAAGACAGACATAAAGGGCATGCCTTGCCTTGTCTTCTGTAGGAAGAAAATACAAGCAGGCGAGGACATTTACTTCTCTCATGAAGGGAAACATTGGCATCAGCTCTCTAAGCATCCATCGGTATCTATGCTGCTTGTAAGATAAACAGCATAATGCATGGTGGGAAGAGTGGGGCTGAGAGACTATTGTGAGCCACAGGTCAGTAAACCTGATTCTTCAAGCTTCTTAGAGTTCTGTGAAGATGCAGAATGAAGCACAGTTTTTTAAAAAAAATCACTTCATTTTATTTCATTGAATAAAGTCATATACCACAAGAGTATTTTCAATTATGTGATGGCTCAGAAAAAGTGTACGAATTCAGAGAATGTTGAGATCTTATGCTTCACATTACTGAGAATTTAAAGTTTTCATTGAAAAAAAATCTATCTAGTGATATCCCAATTATATATTTTATAATGAATTCAATTCACTGCTTCCTGGACCTAATAGTCCCATCAATACACAATTATGTCCTTTGAGTCATGACTCTAGGAGAAACCACAGCATTTTTACCAATGATATTTATCTAAACAATAAGACAATGGGCCCATGATCACTCTAAGAACGACTGGAATCTGGAGGAAAGATAATACAAAGCATATAAATATTAAAAGAAAATTATATGCTTTCATTTCCAAAATGTGGGAATAGGAAGGAGCACACAGTCATGCATTTTATAGTGCAATGGTTGGAAAAGACCAAAAAAGACCAAATGAAATTCTACAAATCTCTCAAGAGAGTGATGTAAGGGTTCCTCCTTAATGTGTCAAACACAGATTTATAAAAATTATATTGCATTTGAAGCATATTCTAGCGACTAGAGCCGAATACAAAAGGCACAGAGAACTGTATGGTCTAATAGGCAATATGAACACTATTTGGTGGACGGGCATGGTGGTGCACGTCTTTAAATCCAGTACTTGAGAGCTCAACATCACCTCAGTCCACAAAGTGGGTTCCAGGACAGCCAGGGCTACTCTGCAAAACCCTGTGTTGAAAAACAAAATAAACAAAACAAAAACCCAAAAAGGCAAAAGAAAAATGACTTAAAGTACAAAAATGTTTCAATTAAAGCAGATTATTTTTGGCACAACGAGAGAGTTGTTAAACATACTAGTTCAAGTAAGACTAAACTAGATAACTTACTTAAAAAGCAAACAAACAAAAAATAGCAGCAGCAACAACAACAACAACACCCTGTGCCCTTTGCCTAAGTCCACAGAATACTTAGGGAGAGTTCTATAAATAAATGAACCAGCAAAGTACTAAGTACACATCATTCCATACAGGGCCAGAGCCCGTGCCTTCCATCTGACATGCCACCGTGCAATCTATGACACACAAGACAGCGACTTTTACAGCTGCTGTCCTTCAGTAGGGATGATGATAAACATCAGGTGCCATTCTCTCCAAGATTAGCGTGTCAGAACATAAAATCACACTCTGGTGTCATCTTGCTATAGGGTCTATGCTTACTTCAGTGGTGCTGGCACAGCTGAAGATGCACTTCAAGGGTTACTTTTAGAGATACACAAGATGTCTCATTACACTACAGTCAAAATTCATTTCCATCAGTTTTATAGACTTAAGGAAGCACCCATTCGTCTTAAAATAGCAACTACTTCCAAAATGTTTAGATTTATAGTAAAGATAAGAATTTCCTGCCCAGAGATTATTCAAATAAATGTGAGCCATAAGCCATGAAGATAACTCCAAAAAGTACTTCAGATTGGCTTTCAATAGTGTTAACTGTTGAAATTTAAATCATAATGTACAGTCTCCCAAGGCAGCTATACGAACATCTACTCATTAAAAACAACAATAACAAAACAAACAAAACTCAAACCTAGTCATTTCTTATAGTCACTCTCTTTATAAATTTACCCCTTCATTTTGAATTTTACTTGATTTAAAAAAAAAAATCCAGATTACCTCATTTTTGGGCTTATCAAGTAAAATGAATGTTTAAGCTCCAGACACTAGAAATTTGGATGAAGTACTATTTAACAAAGCTTAAACACTACATGTAAACTTGATCAGAAAAAGATTATGACTTGAGAATGAAAGAAAAGTAAGTTCACAAGCCACACCTGCCAGAAAACCAGGCAGGCTGACTGCACATCTTTTCTCCCTGTTCATCCCCAGCTCTGCAGCCTTCCCTGCTCACCCCCATCTCCTGTGCATCCCACAGATCTTCCCCTTCTAACCTCCATCTCCCAACCCCAGCAGGCACCCCTGCTAAGCCAAGAGCCCCTCCAGCTTAGGAAGCTTAGGAAGCTTAGGAAGCTTAGGAAGGCCTCTCTTGTTCCTCCAGATCCAACCCCCCAGTCTCATCCCCAGCTCTGCAGCAGAAAACCTGCTGAGGTTTCACTTGCTTCCCTGACCCCATCCCGAATGGGTCACAAAGATCTTCTCCAATCTTCCATCCCCCAACTCATCCCAGTAGCTCCTCCTCTATAGAAAAACTTCCACCAGAGCACACAGCCACCACACTCTCCTACCAGGTATCACCACACAGACCTAAAGTCGTCCCAATCCCAGATGCCTAGATAACCAGCATAAAACTACAATCAAGAACAGCCGGGACAGTATGTCTCCACTAGAGCCCAACAACCCCACCGCAGCAGGGACTGAATATTGCAACATAGCTGAAGTCCAAGAAAAAGACCTTAAAACAGCCTATATAAAGATGGAGAGGGCCTGGTTAATTAAGCCTAACTAGCTCCACGGCAGCCTTCGTTCATTTTCTCACTGAGCCAGCCTAGGCCTCAGCTTGTTTCTCAGAAATAGAGACTTCAGTTACAGGAAAAAAAAAAAAAAAAGGCAACCAATCCAAACTGGCCAAGACATCTTAAGCTTGCTCAACTGCTGGTTTAAGTGGCCCCTAACTCAAGAATAACTCCTGACTTGGCGCCAGCCAATCCCCAGTGCTCTTGGACCTGTGCTTCTTGCTTACACCAATGGAAATACAGAAGACCTAACTGTATCTGGAATTCCCCTAACTGGCTTTAAAAAGAGCCCGAGAGCTCACCTTGTGGTCACCGTTCTTCCTGAGAGGTGATCCCTGCATGCTGGACTTCTGCAGAAATAAACGTTCTTTGCTGTTTGCATACTATTTGAGTCTGAGGTCTTTCCTTCAGTGGGTTTTAGACTCTAACAAGATTATAGAGACCATTAAAGAGAAAGTGATTAAGTCCCTTAAAGAAATATAGAAAAACAATTGAAGAAAATGAACAAAATAGCTCAAGAGTAGAAAATGAAAATAGATTCAATAAAGAAAAAAAAAACAGAGAATTTTGGAAATGGGAAATTTGGGAATTTAAACAGGAATTATAGAGACAAGTTTCACCAACAGAATAAAAGAGATGGTAGAAAGAACTTCAGGCATTGACTATATGACAGAAAAAAATGGACACATCTAAAAATCTCCCAATACAAAACAACATACCAGAAATCTGGAACAATATGAAAAGACCAAAGCTAAGAATAATAGCAATTTCAACACACACACACACACACACACACACACACACACACACACACATTCTCTGTCTGTGTCTGTCTGTCTGTCTGTCTGTCTGTCTGTCTGTCTGTCTCTCTCTCTCTCTCTCTCTCTCTCTCTCTCTCTCTCTCTCCCCACCCTCTCTCACTCACACATCATTACTACCACCACCACTAAAAGGAATAAAAAACCATTGATCAAGTCTTAACATCTTTGCCCCAAACCTAAGGGTAAAAGAAACACCACAGCTTAAATCACTTACTGACCCCCAGACACTGATAGTGGGAGGCTTCAATACCCCACCAATAATAGACAGGTCCTCTAGACAAAAGCTAAAAAGAGAAATCCTGCAGCTAAATGATGTTAACACCAAATGAACCTAACAGACATGTTAGGTAACAGAAATGTTACAGAACATTTCACCCAAACACAAAGGAATAAATCTAGACCTCGTGAAAATTTTTCAAAAATTGACCACATACTGGGACACAAAGCAAGTCTCAACAGATACAAGAAAGTTGAAATAACCCCCTGCATCCCATCAGACCACCACGGATTAAAGCTGGATTTCAGCAACAACAGCAGCTTACAAACTTATGGGAACTAAAAGACTCTCTACTGAATAAAGACTAGAAAATGAAAACTTTCTAGAATTCGATGAAAATGAATATACAGCATACCTAAACTTACTGGATACAATGAAAGTGGTTCTAAGAGGCAGGTTCAAAGCACTAAGCGCATACATTAAGAAAACAGGAGAGATTTCATACTAGCAACTTAATAGTACACATGAAAGCTCTAGGGGAAAAAAATCACACCCAAAAGTAGATGGCAAGACGTGAACTCAGGGCTAAAATCAATAAATAGAAACAAAGAGAACACTATAAAGAATCAGTGAAACAAAAAGTTTGTTCTTTTAGAAAATTCAATAAGAGCAATAATCCCTTATCCAAATTAAGTAAAAGGTAGAGAATATCCAAATAAAATCAGGAATGAAAAGGGGGACACAGCAACAGACACAAGCCAGAGAGGCATAAGGACATAGTTTAAAAACCTGTACTCCACTAAGTTGGAAAATCTAAAAAGAAATTATTTTCTATAGAAACCACTTACCAAAGTTAAATAAAGACCAAATAAGCCTATAACCCCTAGTGAAATAGAAGCAGTGATCGAAAGTCTCCCAATTCAAAATAAATAAATAAATAAATAAAATAAAATAAAAAATAAATAAAAGCTCCGGGTCAGATGGCATTAGAAAGGACACATATAGTTTTATCTCAGAATTCTACAAGATTTTCAAAGAACTAAAGCCAATATTCCTCAAATTATTCCACAAAATAGATATAAAAACCAAACAAAGAACATTACAGATCAATTTCCCGTATGAACTGATGCAAAAAATACTCAATAAAGTAACCGCAAACAAAATCCAGGAACAGACCAAACAGATCTTTTACCATGATCAAGTAGGCTTTCTCCAAGAGCTGCAGGGATGGTTCAATAAAAATCAGGTATCCATAGGTGTATGGATTTATGTCTGGGTCTTCTGTTCTATTCAGTTGACCAATGTGTCTATTAATTTTACATACAGATTGCAGTTCCACCTTCCCACCCTCTCACCCTCTTCCCCCATTCCCTCCCCTTCTTCCCAGAGAAGGGAGCCCATACCACTTCATGTTGAATCAGCACTAGGCTTGACCTCTTCCACTAAGCCTAGACAAGGCTGCCCAGCTAGAGGAAAGTGATCCAATAGCAGACAACTGTGTCTATGTCAATGACAGCCTCCACTCCAGTTGCCCTTAACAACCCACATGAAGCCCAAGCTGTCCATCAGTTCTGTAAGTGTAGGAGGCCTAGATACAGTCCATGCACTTAGGTTCGTAGTTCAGTGTCTGTGAGTTCCCACGGACCTAGTTTAGTTGACTTTGTTGGTCTTCTTGTAGAGTTCTTAGCCCCTTCAGTTCCCTCTATCCTTCCCCCCACCCCGACTCCCCGACATGATTCCCAGATATCCATCTAATCTATGTCTGTGGGTCTAAGCATTTGTTTCAGTCCACCACTGGAGTGGACCTCTCAGGGGACAGCTAGCTTGGCTCATGTCTGCAAGCTTAGCAGAGGCTGGCTCCCCAATCCAATGTATGGGGTCGGTCTCAAGTTGGGCTAGTCATTGGTTGGCCATTTCCATAAACTATGCTACATGTTTATCCTACCCATCTTGTAGGCATGGTAAATTTTGGGTCAAAAGTTTTGAGCAAGGGTTGGTATGCCCCTCTCTCCATTGGAAGCCCTGCCTGCCATACATTACTATAGGTTTGTAGTATGACTTGAGATCAGGAATGGTGAGACCTCCCACAGTTTTTTGTTCAGTGTTGTTTTAGCTAATCTGGATTAGACTTGGGGTGGTGGTGTTTTCTGTCCTTTCAAGATCTGTTAAGAATTGTATGGAAATTTTGGTGAGGATTGCATTTAATCTGTAAATTGCTTTTGGTACAATGACCATTTTTATTATGTTAAACCTACTGACCCATGAGCATAGGAGTTCTGTCTTCTGGTATTTTCTTCCATCCTATCTTTATAGATTTGAAATTCGTATCAAAGATTTCTTTTACTGGCTTGCTTAGAGTTACCCCAATATATTTTATATTATTTGAGGCCATTGTGAAAGGTATGGTTTCTGTTTTCTTTCACAGCTCCTTTGTTATTTGTGTATAGTTGGGCTACTAGTTTTTGTGAGTTTTGTGTTCAGTTATTTTACTGAAAGTGGTTATCAGCTGTAGGAGTTCCCCAGTGGAATTTATAGGGTCACTTATGTATACTATTTTATCATCTGCAAATAAAGATACATTGACTTCTTGCTTTCCTTCAGCCACCTTATTGTTCTAGCTAAGCTTCAAGTACTATGCTGAATAGGTATAGAGAGGGCGGGCAACCTTGTCTTGTTCCTTATTTTAGTGGAACTGCTTTGAGTTTCTATTTATTTGATGCTGGCTACAGGTTTGCTATAAATCACCTTTATTATGATTAGGTCTGTCCCTTGTATCTCCGATCTCTCCAGAACTTTTATCATGAAAGGTATTGAATTTTGTCAAAGGCTTTTTCTGCATCTAATGAGATGATCATGTGGGCTTTTTTCTTATACTTTTTTCCCCCCAAAATAAGGAATTTTATTTATGGACATTGCAAATGTATATGTAGCGACTCAGTCACATCTTCAGTCATTCCTTACATGATTAATAACTAAAAGATTTTTTATTAATTTATTCTTGTTACATCTCAATGGTTATCCCATCCCTTGTATCCTCCCATTCTTCCCTCCCTCCCATTTCCCCCTATTCCCCTCCCCTATGACTGTTCCTGAGGGGGATCACTTCCCCCTGTATATGCTCATAGGGTATCAAGTCTCTTCTTGGTAACCTGCTGTCCTTCCTCTGAGTGCCACCAGGTCTCCCCCTCCAGGGGACATGGTCAAAGGTGAGGCACCAGAGTATGTGAGAAAGTCATATCCCACTCTGCACTCTACTGTAGAAAATGTTCTGACCATTGGCTAGATCTGGGTAGGGGTTTAAAGTTTTACAGCCTGTATTGTCCTTGGCTGGTGCCTTAGTTTGAGCAGGACCCCTGGGCCCAAATCTGCCTATCATAATGTTCTACTTGTAGGTTTCTAGGACCCTCTGGATCCTTCTACTTTGCCATTCTCCCATGATTCTCTCATCTAGAGTCCCAATAGAATGTCCTCCCCTCTCTCCCAGTTTCCTGGTAAGTGAAGGCTTTCATGGGACATGCCCATTGGGCTAATATGCAGATATAAGTGAGTATATACCATTTGAGTCTTTCTGCTTCTGGGTTAACTCACTCATTATGATCATTTCTAGCTCAATCCATTTATCCACAAATTTCGGGAATTCCTTGTTTTTAATAGCTGAATAGTATTCCATAGTGTATATGTACCACAGTTTCTTTATCCATTCCTCTACTGATGGACACTTAGGCTGTTTCCATGTTCTGGCTATTATGAATAAGGCTGCTATGAACATGGTTGAGCAAATTTTCTTGTGTGTTGGAGCATCTTCTGGGTATATTCCAAGGAGTGGAATAGCTGGGTCTTGAGGATATATGATGGATTACATTGATAGATTTTTGGTAAAGAAGCTAGAAACACACACAGATTAAAAGATAGCATCTTCAACAAATGGTGGTCTAAACTGGGTATATCTATATACAAAAATGCAAGTTGATTCATACTTGTTACCCTCAACACTCAAATGGGACCTCATGAACTGAAAAGCTTCTTTATGGATGGATATATATATATATATATATATATATATATATATATATATATATATATATATATATATATATATATATATATAATCTTTTTACTAACTCCACATTTGACAGTGGGCTAATAAGCAAAATATATAAAGACCTCAAGAAACATGATATCAAGACCCAGCTATACTACTTCTGGGTATATACCCAAAAGATGCTCCACCATACAAGGGCATCTGCTCAACTATGTTCATAGCAGCTTTATTCATAATAGCCTGAATCTGGAAACAACCTAGATGTCCCTCAACTGAAAAATGGATAAAGAAATCATGGTACATTTACACTATGGAATACTACTCAGCTATTAAAAACAAGGAAATACTGAAATTGGCAGGCAAATGGATGGAACGAGAAATGATCGTTCTGAGTGAGTTAACTCAGACCCAGAAAGACACACATGGTATATATTCATTTATAAGCAGATATTAGCTACATAATCCAGGATAACCACACTACAATACACAGACATAAAGAAGCTAAATAACAAGGAGGACCCTAGGAAGAACACTTAATTCTTATTCAGAAGGAGAAATAGAATAGACGCCGGAAGGAGTTGAAGAGAGGGAACAGGACAGGCACTACCATAGAGGTCTTTGAAAGACTGCACCCAGCAGAGGATTGCAGCAGATGCTGAGACTCACAGCCAAATTTTGTAGTGGCACACAGGGAGCTTTATGAAGAGTTGGGGGATAGAAGGTTCTGGAGGGGACAGGAGTTCCACAAGGAGACCAACAGAGCCAACAAACATGAGCCAGGGGAGGGAGAATGGGATTGGAAGCAGATAAGGGAGTGGGCTACATTTTGGATGTAAATTGAACAAATTAAAGTTAAAAAATAAAGAAACATGATATAAAAAAACCCCAAATAACCTAAATTCAAAGATGGGGTCTAAATCTAAACAAAGAATTCTCAATAGAGGAAACTCAAAAGGCTGAGAAACACTTAAGAGGAATGTTCAACATCCTTAGCCAGCAGCATAATGCAAAGAAAACTACTTTGGCTTCAAGGACTGAAAATGAAAATAAAAGCAATAAAACACAAACTGAGTAAATTCTGGACATGGAAAATCTAGGTAAGGGAAGAGGAACTACAGATACAACCATCAGCAACAGAATACAAGAGCTGGAAGAGAGAATCTCAGGTACTGAAGATATGATAGAAATAGATATATCAGTCAAAGAAAATGTTAAATCTAAGAACTCACTGACATAAAACATCCAGGAAATACGGGATACTATAAAAAAAAAGACCAAATCTAAATATAATAGGAATAGAAGAATCCCAGCTCAAAAATATTTTCAACAAAATCATAGAAAGCGTTTTCCTAATCTATTGAGATGCCTATATACAAGAAGCATACAGTACAAAAAACAAAGTTCCCCTGTAATCATCAAAACACTAAGCATAAAGAAGAAAGAAAAAACATTAAAAGCTTCAAGGGAAAAAGAGCAAGTAACATATAAGGGCAGACTGAACTACACCAGATTTCTCAATGGGTACTATAAAAGCTAAAAACACCTGGGCAGATGCAGGCTCTTGCAGACTCTAAGAGGCCACAGATGCCAGCCCAGACTACTATACCTGCAAAACTTTCAATCACCATGGATGGAGAAAACAAGACATTCCATGAAAAGGCCAAATTTAGAAAACTATCTATCTACAAATCCAGCCCTAGGAAGTGCTAGAAAGAAAACCCCACACAAGGAAGTTAACTATACCCATGAAAACACAGGAAATCATCTCACACCAGCAAACACACACACACACACACACACACACACACACACACACACACACACACACACACACACACACCCTTGGAATATACAGCCCTAAATGGAACATCTCCATCAAATCTCTTCACTCAGGAGCTCGGGTAACTCTGCCGAAAAGGAGGCAGAAGGTGTCAGAGAGACAAAGGTAATTGGAAGACAACAGGAAAACAAGGCCCACTGAAACATCTGAACAAAGCTCTTATGAACTCAGAGACTGAAGCTGCAGTCACGCGGCCTACACACGTCTCCGTCTCCACCAGGTCCTCTGAAGATACCATAGCTTTCAGTTTAGCACTTTGATGGGACTCCTGAATATATGAAGGAGTGGATCTCTGATTCTTGTGCCTATTCTCGGCATTCTTATTTTTCTGTTAACTTGGCTGGTCCAACTTTGATATGATGGTTTTGTTTTATCTTAATATATTTTATTTTGTTATGTTTTGTTGTTATTTCTTAGAAGCCTGTTCTTTTCTAATGAGAGACAGAAAGGGAGTAGATCTGGATGTGAGAAGAGGTGTGAAGGAACTGAGAGAAATAGAGAGGGGAAATTGTATTTACATTATGTTGTATGAGAAGAATTTATGTTTAATAAAGGGCAAAAACTAAAAAAAAAAAATAAATTTTGGAGAAATCATCTAATCAGTCATAAAATATTAAATACTATTATCATATATGTACAAGTAAATTGCACTCTATCGAGTTTTTAGAAATGTACTTTAATCTCATTCCAAACAAAATTTCTAAATACAAATACATCTCATTCAAATAATTGTTTAACATAGATTCTGCAACTTAAAATATTATAAGGATTCAATATTTTCATCTTTTATAACCTCAATATATTATATATTTAATATATAATATATACACAATACATACACATAGTCAGCAGGATTACAAAGTAATTCTCAAATTTGATCAGTATAGATAAATATTTTTAGACTAAACATAACTATTTAGGATCAAAGAATAAAACAAAATACAGCAGGCCCAAAAGTAACAGTGAGGCTGCAAATGTTCTTATGGCCAATCATCTGAAAAGAACTGTCAAGCTGGGTGGCATACACTTTAAAATAAGACTCTTGCTACTCTCAAGTAGCAGTCCTTGTAGACATTAGGCCTTTATATCCCCATTCAATTTAAAATGACTATGCAGCTTTTCTTACTGTAATATACAGTAGCTTTCTCTTCCTTTCTGTTGGATTTTTTTTTTTTTTGAAGACCAACAGAAGTGACTTTAATTCCTTTCCCTTCCCTAGAGCATGGCTCAGTTTGAAGATTGTTTTATAGGCAGCAACTACGAGTAATAACAGTACCACAACACCATGAAGAACAATCAGTCACGGGAGTCCTAGGAGAAGTCTAACGACTGTTGGAGGTGTGCACTGTAAACCGAGGCAATCAGAATGATCACCCCTGCGGATAGCCCTCTCACATTAGGTATCACAATGAGTTACAGTTCCAATGCCACAGTGTAACAGTGTAACAACCGATCCTGGGATCTTTAAATATTACAACATTAATTCACCCTGAGAGTACAGAGGAAGCATTCAAAACAAGACACTCCAATATAATATGTTTTTCTCCTTTGTATTTGCATTCTTCTTTTGTCAACCTTTCAAGGGCACAGATACTTGAATTTAAAGTGTGACTTGGATATCCGTTTTTGACTGAAATTCATGCCACTGTCAGATATTGATGATAGAAAAGTCCAAAAAGGCTTGTAGAAAAGAGGCAAGCAGCAATCCACCATGTCAAAAATGACAGAAGTCCTCGAAAGAGGAGAGGCGTGAAAATGTTTTTCAAGCTGCTCAGTGCCACCGTGATCTGCGTAACAGTCACCTTCATCTTCCCATCTGGGGATGGTAGCTCGGGGTAAACAGTGTTGGAAGGGAGATTATTATCCAGTGGCCAGGGAGAGACAGCTTCTGGATAAATCCCCCAGGAGTGATTACCTACAATAGTCAAGACACAAAACTTGGTAAGTAAAGGATTTTAAAGACAAAACAAACAAATAAACAACATAAGCCAGAAGATCATCTTAAATCCCACTCATATTAGAAATTAAAAACTTTAGTGATACAGTAAATCATTTTATGTTGAAATAAAAGTAATAATTTTGCTGTTAAAAGTCTACAATTAATTGAACCATGTGACAGAATGATTTTTAAGTAAAGGTGTATTTAAGAACCAAGTCTGACAGGCTCTTAATTCAGTGCAGTCAAGTCTGGCAATGTGTAAGCTATGAATTGGCTGCCTTCACTGGGAGAGCAGACTCAGTTCCTGGAATCCCTTTCTACCTCTACAGCATCACAGCAAATGTCTTTCCTAGAAACTACTATTAATGACGTCAATTGAGAAACTGGTAATGGCTTTCAGAACTGGTTTCACTATAAGCTTTTCTACCTTGCACAGGATGTGAGTCACATACTGTAACTGAGCTACCTGCCCCTTATGGTACACAGGTTCGAGGCACACAGCACCCCGTATGAGTGAGCCCAGTCAGATCATACTGAAAGTTTCTTGGGACTTCTAAACCTATAGGCTGTGGCAGGCTGTCCAATCTAATAAAACAGGGCAACCATGGACAGTCCTGGACACTACCACACAAGAAGATCTTACAGTCCAGACACCTATCTCCTGAAAATCCTTTACCCTTTCAACCTAAGTCAAACTCTCTACAGAATCCTGCAGTTTAGCCAAGTTTGTAAAGACTTGGTAATTATCTAAGTGTTAGGAACTAGTAAACCTTTAATTCATCTGCTTATACACTCAAGCTTAACATCAGTGCTTACCCACATGACTTGAGAACTCTCGAATTATCCTTAAATGAAAACCCTTATAATCATAAGATAATAAAAACATATCCACCTGGGCTTCTAAAGTCAAGACCAGTCAACTTCTATAGTAGAGACTTTCCCCACTCCCTCCGAAAGCTACAACAGGCAGCAGCAATGTCATGAGGTGCACATCCACACTAGTCACAGAAGGAGATTAACTACAGGGAAAAGGCAGAAGGCGCTTCCCGATGCCATGCCTACCTAGTGTCTTCAAAAGCAGGGTTGTGTGAAGCAGCATCACCAGAGGGGCCACATACTGCAGGGCAATTACACACAGGTAATAAAAGACTCGGGCCACCTGCAACCAACAACAGTCTTACATATCTATTACAGCTGACACCTTATGAGTGAATTAAACTTTCATAAGACCATCTAACTGAAATGCTTATAAGTTTTATGAGGAGAAAGCTAACTATTATTAAGTTTACATTTCACTATACATCTACCCGAACTTCAGAAAGGCTTAACCTAAAGATAAAGATTCTGGAATCTGAAAGTACTACAAAACACAAAAAGCAAACAAACAAGCAAACAAACAAAACCCACACACACATTTCAAAGATAAAACAAAGTAATAACATCTCTATGGAGAGCTATTTAAGCATCAAAGTAAATAACTAAAGCAGGCAGACATGTATGAACACGAACTCCTTATAAAGAAAAAGAGTAAGTCTTCATTCTATATGAATATATTTAAGGCTATGTTTTAAATAACATGAAACTATATGAAACTTTAACAAAAAACAGGGGCCCAACCACATAGTAAACCTAAAAAGGAAGATCAGACCATAGGCCCACAATAATGGCGAAATATTACCTACATTTTTCTTCTCTGAAATTTCCTCTAAGAACTTAAAATTCACACAAAAGCACACAAGGACGTTACAGGGAATGATCCGAGGCACTGAATTTGCCACCCTCCTAGTCATAAGGTCTGGACAACATACTGTGATGCTTTCAGAACGAGCTGGCTCCCCGCTCAGCAACAGGGGCATGCCACAGCTCTGCAGCACCAACAGCACTGACATGTAAAGCACCAAAGGCAGGAGGACAGGCCCAGACCATTCCTCAGACTCTGACAAATAGCAGCCTAAGACCACCCCACTTGTTAACAGAAAAATATTAGGAAATGGCAGGTTTTCAACTACAGGTCCGAGTTATTCTCCTCAAAATGGCTTCGGCCGTAATTTTTCAGTTCTGACTGTTATAAAACTTACCATTTTCTGTAGCTCGACTGTACTTATTCGGCCTGCTTCTTTCTTCATTTGATCAACGCATTTCTGAGCCAAGTTTAAATATGCTTGCAGGTGATTTCTCATCATGGCCAACCGCAATGCACACAGCAGGATTATTAACCAGAGTCGCAGAGTATCAAATGTGGCTTCTGTCATTCTATAGATCAAAAAGTTGATATGATGCTCTCAGGGATCCCAATGCATGAACCTAGTTGTGTCATGCACTGTTCACCATGTAGGACATAGGTAATCTATACTCACCTAGAGCGAACTGGGACACCCAGAACAAAAGAGTCCCACTTTGCCAATAATGTATCTAATGGCTTCAATTGTACAAATAATTAAGCAGACAGTTCAGCCAAATCAATGAACCTCAATGACACTTTGTCCCAGAAACTAATAGATTGTGATCTAGGAGAGACACCTGATGTTTACACTGGCCCTCCATACGCGTGCGCATGAGTACACACACACACACACACACACACACACACACACACACACGTATATACACATATACACAGAGCCTCACTCACTGTGGTGGTTTGAATAGGTATGGCCCCCACAGACTCATGTGTCTGAATGCTTGACCCATAGGGAGTGGCACTACTAAGAGGCGTGGCCTTGTTGGAGGAAGTGTGTCACTGTGGGGGCAGCCTTTGAAGTCTCCTATGCTCAAGCTATACCCAAAGTGGCGTGTAGTCAACTTCTGCTGCCTGTGCATCAGGACAGTACTCTTGGCTCCTCCAGTACCATGTCTGCCTACATGTTCCCTCCATGATGACAATGGAGTGAACCTCTCAAACTGTAAGCTAGCTGCAACTAAATGGTTTTTAAGTAAGAGTTGCCTTGCTAGGGCGGCTTGATATCCATGGGAGGTCTCACCTTCTCTGAGAAGAAGGGGGGTTATAAGGAGAAGGGTGGGTGAAGGGCTAATGCCCCCTCCCATCTGTTTGTGGTTTTTCGCTTTACATGAGACCTTCCCTCTTCAAGGTCGCAGTATCAGCTCCCCAAAAAAGTTGCTTCTGGACTTCTGACTTTGGTGGTCTTGTTCTCATTTGAGTAATCCCAAACCCCAACAGAGGGGAGGGAAGAGGAGGGACAGAGAGGTAAGGAGGGAGAGAGAATTCTGATAGGGTTGTAAAGTAAATTAATTAATTAATAAATGAAAAAAAAGAGAGTTGCCATGATCATGTTGTCTCTTTGCAACAACGACACTCCCTGCCCCCAGCCCCCGCTTCCATTCTCCCATTTATTTCAGGGAGCATCTCCTTAGTTCAAGCTCTTACTTGGGAAATCAGTGTGTGCATTTCAACAGTCATGGGAAGCACCTTGGGGCACATGCTACAGGCCAGGTCAGCACCACGCATCAGCCAGTTACTATGCCAAATTACTCACATGGTAGTCCTTTTCAAGCAGAAATCACAGTTCTCACAAAAACAACAATACATCTGTAAAATCCTTAAAAGTCCACAACAAAGTCTACCTTCAATAATAAAATACTTAAAGCGTTTCCTAGCCGCCCAATTTCTGAAAAGATGCCATAAGATTATGTGTTGTCATGCCTGGCTTTTTAGGCAAGTTCTTAGGACCTGAACTCAGGTGTCTGTGTTTGTACAGCTGCCAATTTTACCAACTGAATGAGCCATCTCCCCAACCTGAAACGATTAAAAAAATTAACAAACAAACAAACAAACCCACCTAAAACTCTTGACAGTAGTTCCTCCCTAAACACGTTCTATTACTACATCGTCCATCTGTTCAACAGCAAGTGCCTGGGAAGTGAGCTGAAGCTCAGCATGCCGCTATGGAAGGGACATCATGCTATCAAACAGGTAAGGCAGAGAAGACATCAGAGTGTGATTTTTAAAAAAGTGTTTTCTGAACTCAAGGTCAGAAATGGGATTGAGACAAAAATTTTGCAATCCGCAGTGTTTTGTTTCCTTTTTCAACATTATGAATGCGCACAGCTATAAAACTCCAACGCAAAGGCGCTGCTGGCTAGAAAACACACGCACACAGTATTTTAACAACACATTTCCACTCCAATAAGAAGAAACAAATGAGCCAGGCACAGGAGACTAAGAGTAGACAGGATGTAAGGGTATCTGCAGCCTTGACGCTTCCTTTTCAGAAACCTGTTTGCTGGAGGGTGCAACAAGGAGTGACTGGTAGCAGCACAACCATTGCACAGCCATCAGGGAGGACAATCAACGTCACCAGGATAGACTAGAAGAGGACTGACTCATTTTCCAAGTTCAAGATTTGGTACAACAGCTACTAAGTATCTTCTAACACACAGCAAGTTAATACAAATATCTGAAAATGTGATCAGATGGAGTCTTAGGAAGGAATCTCAGCTGGGGTAGAACTCTAGGTAAAGAAGAACAGGCAGAAGCCATGGTGCTAGTCCACACCTGACACAGCAGTTTCAGGCAAGGGGAGCTAGTCTAAGACTTGGGACCAAAAAGTGAAAAAGAAGCCCAGGTACAGCGGTGTGTGGAAGCGGAGTCAGGTGATCACTGTGAGGTCAGAGTGAGCTGGGGCTGCACTAAGACCTGCTCTCAATCAATCGACCAATCAATCGGCCAATCAATCAATCAATCAATCAATCAGAAAAAACGGGGATAAGGAATTCTTCCCAGATTAAGGTAATAAGGATCTTTATAATACCTTTTAGTTTTCCTTTCAGGCTATAAACACATAAAGGCTTCATTTAGCCACATTTTACCTTTTCAATATTCTATGAGAATATGTGCATGAGTTCAAGCACATTTCCAAACAGAGCAGCGGCATGTCCACTCTGCTTCTGACCGTCACTCTTCCATATACTAACTGATGTGGCAGAAAAAATCCATCATTTTCTTTTTGAACAACACAGTCATTATTTCATCATCTAGTACACTGATGCTGGGCTTTTTTTCCCCATTCTTTCTTTTTTAGTTTTTTGTTTGTTTGTTTTAAGACAGAGTTTCTCTGTGTATCTTGGCTATCCTGGAACTTGTTCTATAGACTAGGCTAGCCTTGAACTCATGAGATATACTTACCTCTGCCTCTAGAGTACTGGAATTAAAGGCATGTGTCACCACTGTCCAGTATAAATAGAAATCTTAAACTAAATTATTAACTTACACACACAAAAACCAAAACAGATGGAGCATATTTAGGTTATAGTTTTGACTGACTTTATGAAATAGGGCAGAAGCAAAGATGGGACAAAGGTGGAAAAAGTTTCAAGAAAAGCCCAGGCCGTGGTATATAAACAAAGTGAAAACGGACATTTGGTATTGCTACATTTGGGGGAGGCTGGAGCAGGGAGAGATGAGAATCTCACTAGGCAGCCCAGCATCTCCCTAAGCAGCATCTTCCAGCCTATGCACCCACCCATGACTGGGATTATTAAGTGTGTAGTGCCGTGTCTGTGTCCCCCAAAATAGATGAACAACAATTAGCCAAACTAACTGTTGAGTCTGCTATCTCATCTAGTTGGTAAGAACAGTAACTACAGACAATTACTATGCAAAAATAAAAAGCTGAGAATCACTGACACACAGCACAATTGGTTTATGACAATGTTAGTTTCCTTGTTTTCCCCAATCTTACTTGTAATCTGTCATGTTAAAGCTATTACTAAGGTTTAGTTATATGTAGGGTACACAATATGTCTTTAGTGGACACTTCCCTAGTTCAAGAGAATTAAGTAAAAAAAAAAAAATTGTCAGCGCATCACTGGCTCTACTCGGATATGTACAGACAACAGTGAAAAGAGCATTCCTAAGCACTTTGCAAATGACTGCTTTCCAAGTGTTCTTTCACTTGATTCCAGCAAGAGCCCTGTGAGGTAGACACCACTTCATTTCTCAGGTGAGGGAAACAGTTAAATAATCAGCCTCAAGTGACAGGTTCAGTGAGGAGCAAAGTTTGGACCAGCTATCTAACCCTTTCCAGATCTGTGATGTAACTCTACAACCCTACAGCTAGCATTCAAAGCAGTTATTAATGTCTTTCAATAAACTCTGTATTTCCTTGACATCTTATTCTGCTAAAACAGAGTTGTCTAACTGGGGATATATGAACAAATAATAATGATAATGATGACGACGATGACAATAATAATAATAATAATAATAATAATAATAATAATTAATAATAATAATTAATAATAATAATAATTTTAAGACATTTAAAATTTTCCTAAGTATGTTGTGGAAAAAAAAAAGCCTTGTCATTTGATAGAGATAGAAATTACAGTATTAGACAATAATAAAAAATATGGCTCTAATTTATCTGAAAAACAGCTCATCTAAAAAACTATGCACCAATCGAAAGGAAATGTTAAAACTTTCAGGATAAAGAAATAAATACCACTTATATTTTCATTGGCATTACTTTTCCTTCATAAGTTTCACAATAGAACAGTAGTAAAAGTACCATAGAAGGATCTAAATAGGCGAAATGACAAGAAAAATGTCAGATGACAACTGGGCATTAGGAGATAGTTATCAAGGTAGGTACAGGCTAATATCAGTGAACAGTAATAATCATTAGCATTTGTTTCAAAGAAAAATAAAAAATAGGTTACATGATGACCCGCAGCTTCCAATTCAAAACTTATCTCCATCATTTCCACTTATATTAAAGAATAAAATACCCCAGTTTATCATAAAACAAAACAAAACAAAACAAAACAAAAAAACTCCAACAACCCTTTAGATATAAGCCAAGTGTGGTGGTGGCATATCTTTAATTCTAGCATTCAGAGAAAGCAGAGGCAGTTGAATCTTTGTGAGTTCAAGACCAGACTGGTCCACATAGTAAATTCGAAGATAGCCAAGCCTACACAATGAGACCCGATCTCAAAAAAGCAAACAAACCAACCTACCTAAAATTTACACAAGTAACAATTAGAGAAGCAGTGTTGATGTAGGAGACAAAGCTCAGTACCCATACTTACAAAGGGACACTTTCTTTACCCAGTGGTGGGTTCATGATGTAGTCTTTGGTGATTGGTTTCACCCAGAGCAGAACCATAAATAAAGGTGCCAAGAAGTTGATATGAAGTAATGTTCTGAAAG
This sequence comes from Acomys minous, assembly GCF_964271855.1. Lineage (NCBI taxonomy): Eukaryota > Metazoa > Chordata > Mammalia > Rodentia > Muridae > Acomys > Acomys minous. The sequence continues at coordinate 85,983,131 of NC_140492.1, read as the reverse complement.
TATACAAGGAACACACATAAAAACCCAGAAATGGAACATGCTAGCAAAGTGTAGCCTGGATACTACATTTCTAATCGTTTATTGCCAAGCGGAGTCCTGAAGAGGATGGTGTCATCTTAGTGTCTCAGATAAGAACGTACACACTTAGACAATTAAATGGCTCTGTCATGGCCACTTAACACATTAGAGAGCTCTGAGGCTAAAACTGAGACTTGTTCACTTCTACTCTAGATGTATTTGGTAATCTCTTAAATTCATGATTCAATAAAAAGGTTATTTTAATGATTCTCTAATTTCGGTGATTCCAATGGGACATGCACAGGAGTCATCTGATAATTTTCAACACAGCTAAACAAAACACGTGCTCATTATTCAAAATAAATGACAGTGATTAGCAAAGTCATAATACTAGGAGGCATATGGCAAACGAAACACAACTTACAACTGAGGAACCTTGCAATATGTAATGATCATTTATAATGTTAAAATTATATTAGCAACATTACAAATGGCTTAAATTTGTTTCTTCTTGTACTGTTACAAACACAGCTGAAATTAATTTCTTTACCACATGAAAATAAAGACAACTTACTTTTTGTTTCTATTTTTAGTTTTGTGGACCACATCTTGATACGCAGCTTAGCCTGGCCTCCACCATGTTCCTCTCAGCCTCATAAGGGCTGGAGCTACACACCCGAGCCACCACACCCAGTCTTAATTTATTCCTGACAAGGCTAAAATCCTAATGCAACAAAAGGATTTCAGGACTGAGGTACAGCTTCATCCTTAACTAGTATCTAAACTTGTGTCCCACAGACACACATAGCTGCCAAAACTTTTGTTTTAGGGACAAAAGGCAAACTTGCCAGACAGTTTTTATCACAACATACTGCTTTCATAAGCAACCACAGAGGGGGCTTAACTATAGTTTAATGTACACACAAACACAACATTTTAAAAAATTACTACACAGACAAAAGGTAGAGACAGGGATGGAGATATGGAGCTGAGTCGGGGACTGTAAGTACCTGACGAGGAGGGATAGTTACAACCCCACTACTACACACGTCACAGCGCCCTGCCACAGCAGTGGGGACAATGCTGCTCCTTTGCCACTCAAGTTACCCACAACAGAACTAGCTTGCCCACACTGTTACAGTCCGACAGAGTGCTGTACTACAACACAAGGCTGTAATAAACTGGAAATAAAACAAAACCCAAATCCCCACAGGGAAAAACCCTGAAAACGAAGCCCCATTTTACTAAAGATAGATGTGCCAGCACTCTCTCTAACATCACTAAGCGCTTTATGTTTTATGAAGTGACTTTCATTGCACAGGCTTGCTAAACCATCGAGGGCAGGAAGAAAGAGCAGTGTTAGGTATGCAGTGTTGCTAGGGAACACTCCAGTATCAAGGAGCAGCCCACAGCGGTTTCAGTAGCTTGTGAAGGGCTCCCCTCCACCCACCCTTTTCAGCTTATTTAAATCATAACACTGGGGTGAGTGGACTGCAGTGTGTGTGTAGAGAGAGGAGGGGGAACCAGGTTTTGTCTTAAAAGAAGCCTTCAGAGACATGGGTGGTGGGAAAAAGGCAGGACATAGCAAAGAGCATGCTGAGTAAAAGAAAAAAAGGGGGGATGAAGTAGTCTATAATGGATGGTGGGGTTAAGAATAACTAAACACATACTAAGCATGGAGAAATGGAATCAAGGAGAAAAAGTAAAAGCTAAAGAATATAGGTAAGAGATTAGAACGCAAAGATAAAGGAATTAACTTCATTACATACAGTGTTTTAAAGAACAGTAATTTCAGCAAATATGATTGCCTAGAGAAGCTTAATACACACACACACACACACACACACACACACACACACACACACACACACGCATATGTATATATAAAAGGAGTATTCTCAAATAGGGCTGGCACTGCAGCTAAGACAAGAACCTGGATATAAGCAAAAGCATATAAAGGCCACATTTCTGCTAAGATGTCTCTATCTATAAACAGACAAACAAACAAACAAACAAACCCAATGAGTCAAATAAACAAACAAGCCCCCGGAACAATTACAAAGAAAACAGCAATGAGCTTGGAACCATAGGCAGAGGTTTAAGATGTTCTCTACATTTCACCATCAAAATAGAACTTGGTGGTTAAAACTAACTTGGTATAGGATGCTGCACATTATTTACAATCTCAAAATAAAACACTGAATTATTTAAGTTTAATATGCAGATCAACAACTTAAGGAAAACATTTCTTACAAATATAACTCTTAGGTTTAGAAATACTTAATTATCTTAAATAAAAATATTAAAATATTTGAATAAACAAAATTTAGTATCTCATAATAAAAAATTAAAAAGAAAATTTCTAGAGATCAATGCAAGTGCAGAGAATGAAAGATCATAAATCTCTGAACTAAGAAGAATTAACATAAACCTTGGAATTTTCATTTTAACAGGTAGAAACAAGTTTAACAACAAATGTATTTTTAACGTTGGCTTGAAATTTCAAAGAGAAACTACTTATAGCTGAGAGGAAGTGGTGTGACATAAAATATTAATTTTTAATAAAGTAATTTATTTTATCACAATAATATACCTTAATTAGGATGGAAAACATATATTTATCTGCATGTGCTTATGTACATTTTCCGCTTACTGTGTAATTTTTTCTGTTGCCAAATTCAGGGCATCCAGATGCATTTGAGCCAGCCGTAATCCAGGAAATGTCAAAAAAGCCCCAATGAGTGAACAGAAAACAGCCAGGAAAAATTTGAAAGTAAGTTTTGAAACAGGACCCCTAAAAATAAAGTTTTAAAAAAAGCTGATAAATTTTTTGTTAACTTACTAAGAACCATTTCTTTTCCCATTCAGGTAATTTCAAATCACAATTATGTCAGTACACTAAGGTATGTATCTAGAAAAATCCTGGTCTTATTCATAACAGATCTTGGCATCTCTCTTTAATGGCAGCCAGCAATGCATACAGCACATTAATGACATATGGCTTGGGTATAAGCTTTCATCTTTGGAGACTGTGGGATTATAAGAGCAATAGCTAAGAATTTGGTAGAGGGTTCTAACTTCAGACAACTGTACAGAGCATGAATAAGCTGCTCCTACAAGTGATGGCTGCAGGCTGGGCATGAAGCTTAGGGTGAGCCCTTGCTTGCCTGCATGTGCCTCTGGCCTGAATGCCAACACTGCAATGAGAGAAGTGAGAGTCCTGGTATAAGGAGTTATTTTTACTGATTAAAATCAACATTATTTAGAGCCAAAACTTTTATTTAAGAATGGAAAACGTTAAATTTAGATAATGCTTAACTTTTCTAAAACTTACTGAGATTCTAAACCTTGCTTTTCAAGAAACTGCATCGCACTGTCTGAAAAATTTGTAAACCCTGTAGGAGAAAAAGAGAGAACTCCCATCATGGGGTGAAATGCAGACTCCCCTAGAAAACACAGCGTCTTATACTTTAGTGATGAGGTACACTCTTTTGCATGTTAATTAGCATCAATAATGTAATTAATATTCCTGATACTTGTACAGTCCATGAGTACATAAAATTTGAATTCATCTTTTACCATTACAGAAATGGATTTAACTTAAAGAAAAAACTGAGGGTGCAGTATTATGGAGAAAATGTTAATAAAAACTTTGAAAAACAACAATAATAAAGATCTCATTGAAGATTAATAAATGTTAGTTAGCACATAAACCAACTTTAAGTTTAAATATTTATCAGATTAAAATTTACTTAAATACTGAAATAAAAATTTTACAGTTGTACACAGCTTTTACCTGTTTCAAGTCCAAACTCCAGGTAATTCTCTGTTACGATCAAAACTGCCATAGCTTTAACGAAGAAAAAAAATCCAAAGGTGACACAAACTGATCTTTCACCACCATCTTCTACTTTAAAATAGTGTGTAGTTAATGAAAATAGAACTTTGCTGCAGAAGGAAAAGTTCAGGAAAAACCACAAATAACTTGTGGGAGCTACGCACAGCCATCTTTACATGATGCAAATGCCAAAAGAAGTAAACAGTGTTCTACTGGATTGTCTCTCAGATGTTCTTTGGAAGTGAAAACTAATGAAAATCTTAATGGAAATGGAATAGAAACAAGAAGAAAATCTAATATGAGTTTATATTAAATTAAGGAAAAGTATATTAAAATTAAGTTGTAATTACATAATGTATTTCTTATGGATATGAGTCAAATTTAATGAGGGTGGCCACAGAATTCTATGCCAATAGGTTCATGACAATAATAGCATAAAAAGGAGAGGGTAAGATTTTAGCCAGCTACTCTTATTGAGCATATTTACCAAGCATTTATGTTTATAGTACTTATGTTGATAATTAAATACCTAATACAATACCGCAGGGTCATTTATAACTTTAACAATTTAAAAACTGAAAATTACTAGTAGCTGGTAGTAAGCTGTTACAGGAACACTGTTTAAGACGTCATTCATAAGAGGGTTAGACAAAGACAAGTTGCAACTGAGTGTTCCAAACCAGTCCAAGTTTCACCATGTTCACCTTGAACACCAAACTAAAGGACCATGTTTCCTGAACCCCACATAACACATACCCCCTCAACTGAACTGGGATCAAGTCAAATATGAACCAAGACTACAAACCATGCTCCTTGAGTGGACAAGTCAAGCACACATACAGTGCGGCAACAACCAAACAGAGACCCAAGCAGCTCTCATGCGTGTCACGCTAAGCACTGGAACAGTGAGCTGTGTCTTAGTATTAATCTAAAGAAACCTGTGCCAGGGGTTAAGCAAAAACCTGAAAGCTATGCTCTGACATTAGATTTAAACCTAGGCAGTCATGACACAGAGCCTGAGACGTAGCACTCTACTTACCTGCCTCCACAAACTACACAACAGCACTTAATAGTTATGGATGGCAGCGCAGAGGCAAAAGATGGAATCTTCTCAACTAGTTAAGCATTCTTGTTATATTTTTCAAAGGTAGCAAGCTCTATGCTAATGTGGAAGTTAATTTTTGCACTTTACTTTAATGATTCCATCAATTAAAGAATGAAAGGAGTTAGGATCCCAGCCTAGGGCCTGATGCTTTCTAGGCAGGTGCTCAACCACTAAGACATATGCACAGCCTGCTAAATTATTTCTATAGCAAAGAATAAATCTTCAAGTCTTCTCTGGAAAGCTGACAATCTCTTCAAAGTACAGAGGAATGTACAGAGCAGTACTGACGCTTGGATCTTGCAGTGCAGGACTTTGTGGAGCATCCGTGCCTCATTCCTCCTAAAATCCCTACGATGACTATGTAAATCTTACCTGAACCAGCAGTCAATCCTTTCCCTATTTTGACTAACACCTACTCAATCATTTATGAGCAGCTAAGAGTATAGTGTGCACTTCTGAACTTGGCATGATTCTATGCTATCAACCTTAAGCAAATTATCAAATTTATATGATGCTAATTTCAAATCAAATGATTCATAGACATTTGTCAAAAGCATAATTTCCATGTTATTTTAAGCTTTCCATGATTTTTTAGCTTCTTTTCCATGAAACCATTAAATATAACACAATATTATTCTTCTCAACTTTTATACATAAAGGGATTTTGCCTATTATGCTATCATCTATAGTTACAGAAAAAACTCTTCAATACCAATTATTGGATAAAGCCTTGAGGAACTATATTTTATATTTATCTTAAAATTATAACACTAACACACACACACACACACACACACACACACACACACACACACACACACACCTTAAAGTTATACTTCTTGAATTGATTCCCCCAAGAACCAGAGACTAAGAGAAACCTCAATTCCAGGGATGAAAAAGCTGTTCTGAGTTGTTGCACAGGGTTGCCCAAGTGACCCCCAGAACAATATAGGGTATTGCTATTATTCTTGGTTTGTCTTAGAGGTTGAGGGTAAGACACAGTACACATAAGGGGTGTGTCTTGGATGATTTGATCTAACATAAAAAAACTACTCTAGCTTCCATAGTAATACCAGACAGGGAGAGAAGAAATCAACAGCTCTGTCTAGCAGTGATGCTTATGAACCACAACAATGACCAACATGGTAAGATGCAATAGTGGCCCTCATAGTTTGGTAGTAACCAAATAGTAGCATTCACATTTTGGTAGTAACCAACCCTAAAGGTGCAATAGTGGCACTCATAGTTTGGTAGTAACCAAATAGTAGCATTCACATTTTGGTAGTAACCAACCCTAAAGGTGCAACAGCGGCAATCATATTTTGGTAGTAACCAGCGGCGGTCTAATTGGACATACTCATATATATGAACAGTTGTATTCATATTTTGGTAGTAACCAGCAGCGGTCTAATTGGACATATTCATATATGAACAGTGGTATTCCTGTTTTGGTAGTAGCCAACATCAGGGAAATCATACCTGATACTTGGAACCTAGAAACTACCTGGGACTGGTGAAGTCATGGATCTCAGAAGAGAATCTACCATCTTCTACTTTACTAGACGAGCATAATTCCTAACTACATTCTACAACTTTTTTTCTTTTAAATTTTTCAAAACAGAATTTCTCTGTATATAGCCCTGCCTTGGCTTCCTCAATGCTGGGATTAATGGTACGGACCATCATTGTCTAGCTAAAACTTATTCTTATAACTTACAGGTACGGTAATCTCAAAGCTGCAGAGGTAACAGACCCTATGATAGACCTTGATATTATTATTATTATAAAAATGGTCATATTGTCAAATTGCCTCCTAAATACATTTATACCTATAGATTCTCATTATTTCAACCGTGGTCAGAGAAGCTGCTTTTTAGAAGGGGAAGCAGAAACTTGTAATTGGTCAAAGTACTAAGAACAGTTGACTGACTGCTCATCCTCAAATGACACATCAATTTGGATGAATATATTTAACCTTTTTTTACTTTTCTTCCTAACACACAGCTATTTACAAGCTATGAATTTTTTTTTAGATTTGTATTTTAATTCTGCAGTGCTAGGAATTGAGCCCAGAGTCTCTCATATGCTACCCAAACTCTCTTATTACTGAGCTGTAAGGATGCCTTTGCAGAAATGGCAGGGTGGGTACTACCTACAGTGCCACTGGCTAAGCACCCCTCCCTCCCTCCCTCCCTCCCTCCCTCCCTCCCTCCCTCCGGAATTTCATACATGTATACACTGGAATATGATCATATCCTCCCAGCTCCCCCTGAAACTCCTCCTTGCCCGCTCCAACTTGTTCCTCTATATACTTCACTCTCCCTTTTCATCAGCACATAAAATTGCTGCCCATATGTGCACAGGCATGGAGCCATACATGGGAGCATGGATACAAGAGGCTATTTCCTCAAAGTAGAATAATTCTTCCTCCTCCAGAAGCTATGACCTGCCAGTAGCCTCTCAGTAAGGGGTGGGGCTTTAAAAAGGATGCTTCCTAGTGTGTGCTAGAATTCTGCCTGGCTGGATCTGGTGCACTCTGTGTACATCTAACACAGCTACTGGGATTTCATGGTGGTGATAGTGATGTCATATTCAGAAGTTGTTCACAGCACTTCTCCTCATCCTCCCATTCTTTCCTTCCAAGACACAGCTGTGCCATCCTTCAATGCCTCAGGGCACTGACCCCTCGTTAGGGAAACACTGTTTCATGTTATTGAAAATTGAAACCAGAATTTCCACAGAAGCAATTTCCAACTCCTTCACTGACATAGAAACAAACAAACAAACAGTGGCCAGAATGACTTTTCAAAAAACTACATCTACCGCTAAATTATAGAATTAAATACTATCAATCCTAAAAGCAAACAATACTAAAGATAACATGACTCAGACATTAAGTGTGACCTTGCTCTCTTAATAGAATCCCGTAACACAGATGCCTAAAACACAATTATCCTTGACTCGATTTATACTGCATATTAGATAAACTGTAAAACAAAGTATCTATTTACTTATTTATTTATACATACCTGATCAGAATAAAGCCTCCTTATAACTCACTAAAACATAAAACATAAAAAAAAAATCTGCAACGAAGTGTGATGATGTGGCCAATTCATATCTTCAGGCTTTCTTTCAATAAGCCCCAAAGGCCCTCTTGAATTAGACCAGTAAAACTACCATCATCTGGTTGTAATCCACACTATGACATCATCTATAATGTGCACAGTCCTCTTCCCTCCCATCTACCTAATCAAAGACTGCAGTGAAAGGTCAACATCCTTCAGATGCCTTCTCCAATCAAGACTATTCTCTTCTTCTGGATTTACGCCAGCACTTAGTTCTACAACGCACACACTGTGCACCCATATGCTGCAAGGACTGCTGTGTGACAAAGCTGTAAAGAGCATTCCACTGCTCTACAGCGTCTAGCTGAATCTTGGTTCTACTCTTACTACGTGAGTTTTCACATCAACTTCTTTTTTTGTCTCTTTACCTGTGAAAGGCAGAGGGAAGAATGGGAGGATACAAGGGATGGGATAACCATTGAGATGTAACAAGAATAAATTAATAAAGGAGGAAAAAAAAAAACAAAACCATAGAGGTCTAGTTTGAAAATCAGAGTCTAGTCTCAGCAATACATCAATGTTTTCTAGATAACTGAATTCAGTTAATTAACTGAACTCTGATAACAGGAAGGAAAAGGGAATGCACACATAGACTGACATCACAATGCTACAACCTTTTAACCTTTTCCATGAAATTTTAGGAGGTAAGATTCTATACGGTATAGCAGTCATGCTGTGAGCTTAAAATAGAGGTTAGCTGACCTCTATATGGAGAGCGGTTCAGACTCCACTGCTATTCCCTTCTGTGCAAGCAGGGAACCAACCCCATTTTGACTCTAATACAAAAATTGCCTCTGAAGAAAATAACCTGGAGGCAAACAGAGTTTAAATTAAGTCATTAAACAGAATGATTAAATAATATTGGAAGACAGCAATGATGCTCAACTTCAGTGAGAGGTACACACTGACGAACCCATGATAAGCTGAGACAGTCGAACTAACAAATGCACAGACTAACCCTAACCTACTGAACACTGCAGCTAAGAAACACTGCTGTGAAGAACTGATTAGCTGTTCTTGTGGGCACACAAAGCCTAGCAGCTCCAACTGCTCGGCACCCTGAGGGTATTGTATCACATGTTACTAAGCCCAGCAAAGACCAAACTTCCAAGTGTGATTTACATAAACTGTTATTTTCTCACTGCCTTGAAAAGAAAGGAAAGGAACGGGAGACTTGGGGGACTTACTGAAGTTCCTCTGGAAACAGCTTGTAGACATGCAGGTAGGAGAAGGAGAAGTACACAAACCAAATTACTCCAAAAGACCAAAAGCCAATGACATTATGGCTTTTTTACAAGATGAGCTTCAACACTACCAAATTATTCTTCAGTACAACGAGCAAATACTGCTTACATACAGAACTTCCATTTTCCCCTTCAAGTTTAGTAAGTAAGAAAGATCTTAATCAATATATAAAGTGACTAGCTTAGAGCAATGATGTAACCAGATAGTCATTGTTTCCTGAGAAGTGGGAGAGAGCAAAATAAACCATATGTATATAACAACGAGAATGTTGTTCTTAATAGCATCTTTGAAAGGTATGGACAGTGGAATTATGTCTTCAGCACTAAAAAGATAGTGAAAATCTAGAATTCTATACCCAATCTGATGACAGTATAAAAATAAGGCCCCTTCAAAATCACAAAGTCCAAAACCAGTTATTGTACGTACTATGGCTGAAAGTTATATCAACCCATTTGAACAAGCCAAGGAAAACAATGACTCCTGAAAAACAGGACTACTGGGGGGGGGGGGGAGTACAAGGAACTCTTACAAGGACCACAGAAGTAAGTCCCAAGATAACAGTCACACAGCCAGACTGAAAGGCAAAACAGTCCTAATAAAGCCAAGGCAAAAGAAATTTTTGTAATTACTTTATAATACAGTTGTAAGTATTGGTAGGCCAGTACTGAACGGAATTACTAAGAAACACAAAAAAATTGTAAGGTTTTACAAAAAGTAGTGATTTATTTTAAAAAATCACAAATGAACCCACAGGGCCTTCCAATGCTCACACATGAATACTTAGGCACCAGCTACGCTAGGTGTATAAAAAAGGAGAAGGAACAGTATAGTCTGAGAATGAGAAACTCTCTCTAGTATTAACAGCACACGCCTGAGGCTGACACACACAAAAATTTGAGTTATAAGACAGCTTGGGGCAGATCTGTCTTAAAAGAGCAACAAACCAAAATACAAAACTACACTCATTGGTTTGGAGAAGAAAAGAAAGCCTTCATCTGCCACAATAGATAACTTATTTAGAAATATGAAGTTTTATTTATGATTGCATATATGATGCGTATGGGGAGGGGTGGTAGGCAACTTCATGGAGCAGGTTCCCTCCCTCCATCTTTGCATGGGTTTTAAGGGTTGAATACAGGATGTCAGCCTTGAACAGCAAGTACTTTTACCTGCTAAGCCACCTTACTGGCTTCTAAAATATGGAAAAGTTTAAAAGTCAGAAGAAACAGCAAAGATGGAAAATAAAATAGAAAACAGAAGAGTCACATTGAAAGTATACATGGAAGTGTGTCGAGTTACAGGAGAATTGTCATCTGGAATCCAAGCACCCTGAGGGTACTGTTAGGACTGAGCTCAGTTGACTGTCTTCAAGATCCTATTCTCTGAGCTGAAGAGATGGCTCAGTGGTTAAAGAGTGCTTGCTGCTCTCGCAGAGGAGCTGAGTTCAGTTGCCAGCAACCAGATCAAGTAGTTCACAATCATTTAGAACTCCAGCTCCAAGGCCACCTACTTCTGAACCTACACCTTCATGGCATACAGAAACAACTACACATTTTAAAAAGTCTCATATTAAGAAAACTTGGCTTCTGTTATAATGTACTGAAATAAACCAAATATTATCTTATAACTATTCTTTTTAGAATGGCAGAAGCAGCATACTATGACTGTGATTATCAAATAATTCTTCTGGCACATGTAGCAATACCTAATTCATTAAAAAATCGCAAAGGAGACTATACTTAGACCATATTAGTCAATATCTAAACATAAAATATTGTCTATTACTTTTCACAAATTTGTGGTTATTTTAAAAAACATGATCATGTTTCTACTTAAGGGATTTTCATATGAAGTAAAATTTTTTTAACTATGGGAATAGAGATTATATAATTATTTTTGTGACTATTACAAAAATGCTGATATTTCTCCCCTATTCAAATGATTAAGCTATCCACATCTATTTTTATTGGTAGAAAAGCAACTAAAACACATTATTACACTTTTCATTCTACACTACAAAACAAAGAGACAAACAAAACCCTAAAAACAGCACCAAAACTCTACTTATACCCTATCTACTAAAATCCTTTTCAAGATAATCATTCCAACTCAATGGCACAAAGAGTTTGTAACATTACCTGAAAATTTATTCATAGTTTCTTAGATGTGCAGGCTTAATTACTACTTAGAGGAAAAAAAGTTCTTCCAGAAGTTAGGAAAAATATCTTGCATGTTGTAAACTACATCACAAAATAAGCTTACAAAGAACCAGGCTCAATCTGACCAGATTATAGAGAAAAATACCTACCAGAGATATTTGAAAGCATACATATGAGCTTTATTTTAAAAACAAAAATGACCATGGTTATAGATTAAAACAAAACAACGAAGGCTACCCTCGAAATTTTAGTTTCAGGAAAAAAAAATTCACTTCCTAGGTAAAAGGAGCAAGTCAAACTGATTATAAATTAGTAGACAGAAAGTAGACACTATTATTCAGCTTCCTTCTTTCATTCCAGGGTTCTGACCAGAAATCTTAGTACTCTGAAAAAACTGACGTCACAAAAGGCCCGTACAAGTTTAAAAAACAAGCCTGGGGCTAGCAAACTGGCTCGTCTCTTAAGGCCTTTGTTGCCAAGCTTGACAACCTTAAACTTGATCCCCAAGAACCGATGTGGATCGTGGACCTCATGTTATGCCTTGACCTTCACACGTGTGAGTGTGCACACAGAAGACAAGCTTAGACATGTTTGTTATATGGAGCTCTCAAGTTCAAGGTAGTACCTTGGCTAAGAGTCTGCTCCTTTCTCACTGGACTTGACATCTAAAGCAATCTCCTTCAGAGTTCCAACTTTGATATTAATTTAAACAGAACAGTTGCACAAAGGAAGAGTATAGTAACTTGCAGCCTTTAAGGGGTTACAAGTAGTGACTGAGCTGCACTACTTTGCTATAGCTATCTATTTCCCACAACAAATAACTTACATAACTTTGCATGTCTACAGATAAAACTGTCTCAACTAGAAAACCTTAGGACTTCTTTTCATTTAAACTATTTACACTTCTGGTTTTATAAAAATTTTCATATCTACATTCATGGCAAATTAAAAACTTAACTAGGTATAAAACCATGCACAATGCCTTTTGAACTTTACACCTTTGACCCCCACTGTAGAAATGTGACTAATGACTTAGCTCTTTAGCTGAGCCCAGTAGGTCTAACTGAGAAGCCACAGAATGCTTGGCAGCGTAGCTTTCTTCTTGAAAGTCATGTAACTGGCACATCACTCTGTGCTTCGGTCTAGTCTCAAAGAAAGTTTATTTAAAAGCCAACCTGTATGTCGTGATCTACTTTAACATTTAAATGTTTTAGTTCTATCACACATTACTGGCTTTTGCTACGATGATTCTAACTTTTTCCTTTTCATTTGTTCATAAATGAGAATGCTGCATGATCCCAAGATCAATAGACTTTTTCCTGTAACTCTAAGATATCAACACAAAGCAAAGAGGACCACTACAGCTGCTTCCTTGTCCTGCAAGGTCTTGTCATCTTCCTTATACCACACCGCATGACATAAATGGGACTGAAACATAAGGACTGGGTCACCGATGGTGCACGGAGCTACAAGCCAAAAAGGAAGGGAGCTAAGATGAGCGTGGGTGTGAGAGTGCCCTGATGACAGGAGGCGGCACACTTCCAGGGTCCAACATTTAACTTTGGTATCATACATTCAAAATGTCCTTCTCCTTCTCTTAGGACTCTTGAGACTATAGAAATCATTTCTGCTGTCTGATTAAGTACATCAATATAAATGAAGAAAGAAATAAAAATACAACCAACATGATTATGGAAATAAAACAATTGATTTATGACTATTCATTGACCTGATTGAGTTATATGTATCTAATTTGAGAACTACTTTAACCACGGGCATTTCATTATCAAAATCTGCGGAGAATTTGTGAATCAATTAATGTATATGTGCTTGGAATTCCGCAAAGCTACTGTCCCATGTAGTCAATGGAGACCCGTGTTTGAGTCATAAGCAGGGAAATATGGTAATGAAATGAAGAAATCCCAGACAGAAGTCACTTCTAGGAAGGAGGATGTAGTTCGTAGAGTTAAAGATAACAGTTACAGCCAGGACAAGCGTGGGCTGTGAGTACACTCTTCTTTGGTGTCAATAGAGGTATCTGGCATTTAGTTTTGGTCTCTTGAATGTGCATACCTGCAGTAGCTCATACACACAGGCTCAGTGTGCAACTCTACTTCCTTTCTGTCCCCTCACCTCTTCAGGACAAGTCAAAGCTTAAAGAAAATGACCTGCACTGCAAACCCACCCCTCTCCATACAACTAGGAGCACACAGCGAACCCAGTATTCCTGTGCGGAGATGCTGCTGTTTCAAAACTTTCCTGAGAACAGCACTTAAATGGAGCAGAGCTAGTTGGATGCTGCCATCACATGACACAATGTGAAATAAAATAAAAAATGACAGAAAATATGAGAGTAGCTATTACAGGTGTGTTTCTGGTAGTAACATACTAGTAGCTACACCACAAAAAATAATCTGCATAGGAAGCATATATATCCCCATATATGTATAAATAGTAACTAAAGTGGAGAAAGAAGCATTCCATAAGGAATATTTATCATTAGTATCTTAAACACAAAATAATGTAATCACAAAACAAGCAGGTTCATACAAGGGATAAAAAAATGAACAGCTCATGAACATTTTAAATGGAAGTAGTCCAAACAATAAACACAGTCGTGAGTCGCAAAGAAAATCTTCTAGAAAACTTACACTTATATTAACCACATATATGAAACACAACTACAATTCCAGATGCTACTGTAAGAGACTCTACTTCTTCAGCAGTAAGTATCCCAAAAATGTCACAACGATGAGAAACTCACCAGAGAGATAACTACAAAAAGTTCTTTAGTTCATCTAAAGGGTAAACAAACAGGACTTCACAGTAAAATTTCAGAATACCAAAAAAGTTCCAAGAGACTCGTACTTAGGTAGGGAGGAGATACAACATGGGTGTCAACAGAGCACCCAGTTCTTCAGCAATTCAGAATTATGAAGAAAAATTGGTTTTGAATTTTCAACTGAGCCAAATTATCAATCAATAAAGAGAGCTTGAGGCACACAAAACTTCCAAACCACTTTTCTAAAGACATTGCAGGAGAGTTCTTACTTTCAAATAGAGTGAGCCAAGAAAGAGATCAAGACACTAAAAAAGGGACACAGGGAATTCTTCTTAGAGAGCAAAGAAAAATATTCCAGGACAAGAACTGTGTCAAAGCTTATGAAGACCAAACAGGAGATGGCCGAGCAGGTGAGCATACCAGACGGTAAGCTTGAGGACCTGAGTTCAGCTTGAGACCTAGATGGAGGAGAAAACTGACTCCTCAAACTGTCCTGCTCGCTCCCCAAAGTAACACATTAAACATAATTGCATTAGGTTTATAAATAAACGAGGGCTCCATAGTTATTCTATGGAAAACAAAATGGAGTACTAATCTGCTGATAAACCATAGCATTGGGAAAACTTAGTTTCCATGAAATAAAAATAAATTATTCAATGAAGGCAATAAAATCTGTTTTACTACAAACAGTATTTTCACAGGTTGCACAGTAAACTTAATAAAATGCTATCTCTGTTGGGTGGAATGGGGTGAGGAAAAGGAAAAATTACAACATATACATTCTAGGGTCTAAAAATATTTAGTAATTAGGCACCTGGAAGCAAATTCCTTTATTCTCATCATACCCAAAAGGTTCCTTAAAGAGGCAAAATGTCCATTAGCCCTTCAACAAGCTGCGTGGGTAAAAACGGAATGAGGTGGCATCTTTCTGTATGTTTTACTTTTTTGTGTTGTTGTTGCTTTGGGTTTTTGTTTTGTTTTGTTTTTGAGACAGGGTTTCTCTGTGTAGCCTTGGCTGTCCTGGACTTGCTTTGTAGACCAGGCTGGCTTCGAACTCACAGAGATCCACCTGTCTCTGCCACGCCGAGTCCTGGGACTACAGTCGTGAGCCACCACACCCAGCTCTACCTTTTACTTTTTAAACTACCATACTATTTTGAAATTTTAAGAAGGTACATAAAGAATTTTGATTGAATATGACCAAGTTGTACTGTATACATAAGAAACTGTCAAATAATAAATTTAACATATCCTAAAACTCTGTAAAGAATTCAACAAAGGAAACTTCTCTAACAATCAATGAATGTTTTAAAAATTAAACATGTCTAATAGTATTAAGTTAAAAACCAATTAAGTTTGCACTGTTAATGATGGTTTGAAGGATACATTGCGAAAGACAGAACCAGGAGGCACCAGACTAGGCTGATGTTCATTTCCTGCGTAGGCTTCATGAAACTGTAATAGACTTCAGTTACTAAATACACGATGGTAGCAGCCACCGTGAAATCCACCAGCCATTGGTATTCAGGAAAGTAATGCAATGCTGAAAAATAAAAGTCCAAGAAAAGTTCAGGTTAAAATTTAAGTGTATGAGGATATATCCATATAATTTTAAGTGTGTCAGACTTTAGTGTATTTGCAGACTTGAACTGTAAAATTTACAAATATTAAAAATGCAGCAGTCAAATTTTTGGCATTTAAAGCTAAATTCTGATAGTTCATAAATTAAGTAATGAAAATAATCCGGAACTGATTACTACAAGTTATTTAAATTGCTGTTAAAGCATGAATGCAAATATATTGTTTTCTTAACAGCTTATTTTTACGAAAATTACACGAATAATTTTCCTTTGGTGTACCTAGCTATGTTTACATTAACATCACTGAATACAACTTGCTTTAAAATTCAAAAGTTTTACACTGATTTCAGAGTTAAACTTTGCTCTTAACCACTGATACAGGACTAGTCTGTAAGTTACTGCACATACAGTAAGTCAACAAACACGCTTCTTACTCTCTTTAAAAAAAAAAAGATACAATAATGGATTTATGTAAAACCACTGCCCTTCAACAATGATTCCATAATTCCACGCCTACATTAAAAAAAGTCTCTGACAGGACATGTAGTTCCACTGCTCTATGTATTTCATCTAAACTTTTTATAAAGCACAGTATGGCTTATTTCCTCCTGAGTGTGAAGGTTACCAACTATGTACACAGCCAACCAAAGTAAAGCAGATATTCTTGGCCATATATTAACCCATACACCACCTTTTTATGTCTATTTAATAATATAACAGCATACGTCTCTTCAGTAGGCCACTGGGGGTAAAAAGGAGTTCCCAGAGGGCAGAAAGCTCAGTCGTAAAGAGCTTGCTTGTATGAGGCACTTGGCTCAATAAGGAGCGCCACATAACGGGAGACGTTCAGAGAAACCCTCTGCATAGCTGTGCACACATGGCACGCATTCACAACAGCACAGAAACATCAAGGCCCACTTCACTGCAACTCTGGTTAACAGGAGTGTTCCTGATATTAAATAACAAGTTTTGGAACTAGGACCATTTGCAAGTAGTTCTCAAAGAGTTTACATGGAATCATATGTTTAAGAAACTACATGCTACGGAACGGACCTAGGAGGTCATCTGCACACATGCAATAGCTGTGGGAGTCCTGAGGCAGGGGCGGGGCTGCCTCTGCTCACAGCCCCTGCCTGTGGGTCCCTCCTCTACCTGAGCTGCCTTGCCTGGCCTCAGTACAAAAAGATCCAACTAGGCTCACTGCAACGTGATATGCCAAGGTGGGCTGAAACCCATGGAAGGTCTCCCTTCTTCTTAGGAGAAGAGGAGGGGTGGTGAGAAGGAGGGACCGGAAAGATGGGGGGGGGGGAAGCTGTGATCAGGCTGTAAACAAATAATAGATGATGATAATAAAAATAACTACATGCTAAGCCATATTACCAAAGTGCATCGTTTCAGTTAAAATAGCCAAGTTCTCGTTGGTTTGTTTTGTAATACCCAAAATAAAACTGTGCCAAATTATTTTTTTTATAAATTAGAAAAAAAAATCTATAAAACGATTCCTAGTGATTTTCTGCTACGATTGGTGCCTAGTCCAATCGCCATCAGAGAGGCATCAACCCAGCAACTGATGAGAACAGATGCAGAGGCCCACAGCCAAACATTAGGCAGAGCTCAGGGAACCCCACAGAAGAGGGGGAAGATGGATTGTAAGAACCAAAGGGTCAAGGACAGCAGGAGAATCAACAAAGCATGGCTCACAGGAGATCAGAGACTGAAGCAGCAACCAGAGATCCCACACAGGGTCTGTGCAGGCCCTCCACATACATGCTGTGGCTAAAGCTTTGGGATTTTGTTGGACAGCCTACAGTGGGAGTGGGGGTGTTTCTGACCCTATTGCCTGCTAGCAGTACCTTTTCCCTCTTACTAGGTTGCCTTGTCCAGCCTTGATATGGGGGTTTATGCCTGGTCTTATTGTAACCTGTTATGCTGTACTCAGTTATTAACACAGGGAGGCTTGCTCTTTTCTGAAGGGAAACACGAGCAATGGATCTGGGTGGGGGCGGGATTGGAGGAGGAGAGACTGTGCTTGAGATGTATAAGAGAAGAAGAAAGAAAAAGAAAAAGAAAAAAAAAAGGAGATTGGTAATTGATACCTACAACAAGACCTCTGAGTATAACATGATTGGCAAAGTAGCTGGTAATTTTTTCAATAAATATTCGCTGTTAATAAAAATAGCAACAATATACAGAAACTAGTGAGCACTTTTGCACATATGCAGAACTAAGAAAAACAAATGTGATAACTAGTAATCAAAATAACAAGGTGTTTGTAAGAGTGCATGAAAAAGTAAAAAGAAAAAGAGGATGGCCATCAATCTTAGCTAATGAGACTGATTTATGAAACTTGTGACTGGCATCTGTGGGCTTTAGGTTGCTGCTCTAGATAGTTAAAAATTTTTATATAACTAATAATGCCCACTGATAAAGATTCTGATGCTAATCTATATCATAAAATTATTTTATATAAGATGGTAAATAAATATTATGGTTTTGTTGAAGTTGGTATGACATAGTACTAGGAAAGATCAAATTACAAAACAATACTTTATGCATTATTTGAAGTATTGTTTAAGCTGATGTAGCATCATTACAATATAAGACAAAATAGACCTAAAATCCAAAGTAATCAGAATAGATAAAAAAAAAATGAGACTACAAAATCATCAATGGCAAATCTACCAAAAGGACGTTGAAAATTTTAAGATCTAAGTTCATAAAAGAAAAACTACTACAACTAAAATTATAATCTGACCCTCAAACAGCAATAGTGAGTGACTTCAACACCACACTCTCTCAAATCGGCAGGTCATCCAGACAAAAGCTAAACAGAGAAATGCTGGAGCTATCAGATGTTATAAACCAATGGACCTAGTGGATACTTACAGAACATTTTACCCAAACACAAAAGTATACACCTTCTTCTCTGCATCTCACAGAACCTTTTCAAACTCTGACCACATTCTCAGACACAAAGCAGGTCTCAACAGATACAAAGAAATTGACATAACTTTCTGCATCCTATCAGATCACCATAGATTAAATCTGGATTTCAACAACAGAAACAACAGAAAGCTTACAAACTCATGGAAACTGAACAACTCTCTACTGAAGGAAAAATGGGTCAAGACAGAAATAAAGAAAATAAGTTTAGAATTCAATGAAAGTGAACACACAGCATACCCAAACTTACTGGATACATTGAAAGTGGCTCTAAAAGGCAAGCACATAACACTAGTGCCTACACTGAAAAAATAAAACAAACAACAACAAAAAGCCAAAAAAAGAGAGCAGCTTAATAGCACACCTGAGAATTACAGAATGAGAGAGAACTGGGGGGAGGGGGGGCAGATATCAAACTCAGGGATGAAATCAACAAAATAGAAAAAAGCCACAGAGAATGAATGAAATGAAGAGGTGGTTCTTTGAGGAAATCAATACAATTGATAAACCCTTAGCCAAATTAACTAACAGATGAAAAGATCCAAATTAATAAATTTAGAGACGAAAAACTGGAACATCACAATGGAAACCTAGGAAATCCAGAAAATCTTAAGCACTTCACCGAACTAGAAAATGTAAAAGAAATGGCTAACAATCTAACAGTTAAATCAAGATCAGATAAACAATTTAAATAACCATAAACTCTCAGTGAAATAGAAGCAGTAATTAAAAGTCTACCAACCAATAAAAGCCCAAGGTAAGATTAATTCAACACAGAATTCTAATAAGCCTTCAAAAAAGAATTAATACCAACGCTCCTCAAATTATTCTGAATGAACATTGTTTAATTCTTTTTAAGAGGCCACAATTACCCTAATACGTAAACCTCACAAAGACCCATCAAAAAAGAGCATTAACAAACCAATATCCTGGATAAATATAGATGTAAGAATTTTCAATAAAATATTTGCAAAATGAATCCAAGAACAAAGTAGACTTCATCCCAGAGATAGATAAATGTAGTCCACCAAATAAACATATTTAAATAAAAAAAAATCGCATGATTATCTTATTAGATGCCTTTGACAAAATAAAGCACTCTTTCATGATGAAAGCCCTAGAGAGACTAGGGCTACAAAGGACATATCTAAATATAATAAATGCAATTTGCAGCAAATCCACAGCGAACATTGACATAGAGAAACTCAAGAATTTCCAGTAAAACCAAGAAAAAGACAAAGGTGCCCATTCTCTTCTTACCTGTTCAATATGGTACTTGAAGTAAGACCTAGAGTAATACAACAACTAAAGAAGATCAGTGATATACACAGAAAAAAGGAAGTCAAAGCATCTTTACTGGCAGATGATATGATTTTACACATAAATGACCCTTAAAAAATTCCACCAGAAACTGGTAAAAACTTTCAGCCAAGTAGCTGGATACAAGCAAACATCTATATACAAATGATAAACTGATTGAGGAATCAGGGTAACAATACCTGTCACAAACATCTGGGATACCTCTAATAAAATAAGTGAAATATTTATAGAATAAAAATTTTAAGACATTGAAGAATGAAACGGATGGTATCTAAAAAGGAAAGATGTCCCATGCTCATCATTTGGCAGGACTAATACACAATGATAACTGGCCATCCCACCAAAAGTAACCTACAGATTCAATGCAACCCCCATTGAACGTCCAGCACAATCTTCACAGAAATTCAAAATACAATCACTGTGTAGCTTCATATGAAAAAACAAAAAAAGCCAGGATAGCGTACACATTTTGAATTGTAAAGGAACTGCTAGAGGTATCACTATACCCTAGGTCAAGGTGTACTACAGATGTATATGAATAAAAACAGTACGGTTATAGCTTATTATAAACGGCCATATTGATGGGTAGACTCAAACTGAAGGCCCACACATAAGTCCACACACTTACGGACTCCTGATTTTTGAAAAAGAAGATAGAACTATACAATGGAAAAAATGACATCATCTTCTTCAAATGATGCTGGTCAAACTGGATGGCTGGGAACATGATTCCACCAGCACAAAACACTACTTTAAATGGATCATAAGGCCAGATACACTGAATCTGGCAAAAGAGAAAGTGGGGAATAGTTTTGAACTCCTCGGCAAAGGGCATGATTGTCTGAACAGAACACTGTTAACAGACACAAAGAACAACTATCAATGGAACTTCGTGAAACTGAAAAGCTTCTGTATGGCATGGGGTACCATCATTCGGGCAAAGTCACAGCTTACAGAATGAGACCGATTTTTACTAACTACATATCCAATACAGGGCTAATATTCAAAATATATAAAGAAAAACACTGGACATCAAGAAATGAATAGCCAAGGAGTAGTGGTGGTGCAGTGCCTTTAATCCTAGCACTTGAGCTATAAGTTTGAGGCCAGCCTGGTCTAAAAGAGTGAGTCCTAGGACAGGTAAGGCTACACAGAGAAACACTCATCCATAGCTAATGAAGAGTGCAAACTTGTACAATTACTATTGAAATCAGTGTGGAAGGTCCTCAGGAAGCTGAGAATCGATTTACCTCAAGCTCCTGCCTGTGTGATATGCTGCTGTAATACTCGCACAAATATACCCAAAGGATTCTATATCCTACTACAGATACACTTGCTCAACCATGGCTCACTGATACTCTATTTGTAATAGTAAAAACTAAGAAACAACCTAGATGCCCATCAACTGATGAATGAATAATGAAAATGTGGTATACTTCACAATGAAATATTACTCAGCTGTTAAATGTAAGATAACCCAGAAAGACAAATATGGTATGTATTTGCTTATATGTGGATATTAGCTTTTAAGCCCTCAATTGGCATACTATAATCTATATAAGCATAAGGATTAGGTATAAAATAATGGAGTAGTGGGGTGAGGATGATCTCCCAAGGAAGCTAAAATGAAATATGTAAGTATGGGGAGGCACAGGGGAGACTGAGGCTGGAGGATTAAATAAACAGGACGGTGGCTAAGGAGGGGCATGTCAGCAGGAGCAGCTAACACTAAGGGTCAGTTGAGGGGTCACATTAAAGCCTACTCTAGAAGCTTCCTAACATGTATACATAATATGCACAAAATATAACTGGAGTCCCCAATAACAATGCCCCATCTAGACACCTGTCATCACCAAGTGCAAACTTCAGTGCTAGGAATGGGTTACATCTAATTGCAATCCTGGCCAAAGGGGTCCCATGGAAACCCCCAACAACGCAGGCTATTGGTTGCTTTCTATAAATTCATGGTAAGGCCCTATTGCTGAAGACAACACATACAATTTCACTGACCACAAAGAAGTCGAGCTGGTGCCTAACTAGAGCCTTCCCCCCTATTGACTGGAAGGAACTCTGCATGCTACCAGACGAGAAAGATAACCACTAACTCAACTACAAACCCTGTGATCTACAATGATGGCCTGCCTGCATGATATGCTGTTGCAATGTTTGCATAAATGCTGTGGGAGCAACCAACCACTCTTTGGATTTAAGTCACACTGCAGCCATGGAACCTATGCCTGACACGGCTCAGGTGGCCAAGAAACTGACACTGGATAGGCCACGAGGCTAGGGGAAAATCAACTACTACTGTTCTGCTATAGGAGCATAATAATAAGTGATTCTTAATAACATTTTGCTATAGGTCGCTCACCGTCTTTCCTGCTTGGCCATCATCAGACTTCCTCTTGCAGTAATGGGAACCAACAACTGAACAATGTGCAGAGAGTGAGGCACCTTGGAAGAGTCAGTCCTACATGGGATATCTTGATCAAACCCCTCCCTACACACTTCAGGAAGCAATGTGGTAGAGGAGGAAGAAAGACTGTAAGAGGCAGAGGTGATGGATGACTCCAAGGAAATAGTGTCTTCCAGATACAACAGGCTGATGTACACAGGAACTCAGAGACAGTGGCGGCATGCACAGGACGTGCAAAAGTTTAAGCCAGGTGGGGTCCCAGTGCTGAGAAAGAGTAGGTGGACATGGGGATCCATCCCTAACAAAGCAGCCATCTCCAACTGACACTGGCTTGCAAAGGAAAAATTAGTTTTCTCCAAAAGAGTCTTACTGGGTACCCTGACTACACTTAAGGGTAGGCCCCATGCCAAGTAATCGATGACCAGCACAAAACAAATTCACTGCTATTTTTTGTAAACTTTCTGCCTCATAATGTTTCGGCCTTTTTTTGTCTTACTGATCTTTTGCTTGGTTATTATGGTTTCTGATTGTGTGTGTGTGTGTTTAATGGGTTTTGGTGATAGTGGTGGTGGTGGTGGTGGTGGTGTGTGACTTTTCTTGTTTTAATTCTGGTTTGCTTGGGGGTTTTGTTATACTGTATTGTTTTCTAAAGAAGAAGGGGGCACTGAGTTGGGAAGGTGGAGTACTGGAGAGAATCCAGGAGTCAGGAGAGAGAACACCCTGGTTACAATATAAAGTATGAAATTTTTTCTTAAAAAAGAGTATTGATTAATGTGTTAGTTCCTCATTTTTCATGTAACCCAGAGGTTCCCACATTTGATTAAAAATCAATACCAGCTGTTGCAGTTTTGGAGTTAAATTCCCAGATCCTATTCTAAAAGTCAATGAATTTTTAAAGATTAGAATAAAGAATCTTTATTTTTAAAGATCTCTTCACGTAGTCTGAATGTATTTAGGTCTGAAAGCTACTGTTAGAAACAGCATCACTTCAGCCATTCCCCACCCCCTCTAAAATTCAGTTAGCTTCATATAAAATTCATTAAAACTTAAAATAATTAAGGTTATATTATTACAGAAACTGAGTGGGGAAAGTAAATTTTTATTTTGATATATTTACTGGATAAAAATGAATTGTGAACAAAATTTTTTCAACTTCTTAATACTTAACACTATTGCAATAGTCGAACTACTAAAATTTAGATAATTTAACATGCAAATGTAGTTTAAAGTGCATTATGAAAGGAAGTAAGAATTTTGGAAATTACATAAGCAGATGGTGTAACAAGGCTGGGTAAGTGTGCTGCTTTACAGAACTGGGAAAATAATGCCATATGAACAGAGAAGGAATGTTTCGTTTGAATAAAGACTTTGGAGCTTTTAAGGTCATTTGAGAAAGATAGTTGTTAGATTCCATGCTCTGTGTAATGAACTCATTATTAGAAAATATACAAAATGTGCCCCATAGGCAGACAAATCCATGGCCACAACAAATAAGAGTATTTTCATTGTCACAGACTGCTCCCTGCAGAACACTTCACAAGATCCACCTTACCTAGAGTATCCACTTCTGTAACGGACTTGGTTTCTAGATGAAGGTCAATGTCTTTTGGAATGGTGAGTGGCTTATTTTCAATGTGACCATTGTATTTTCTGCAAAAATTAGACAAGTGACAAACACACACACAAACTAAATTAGTTACCCACGCACTTATGTCATAGTAAATACAAAAGAGGTTTTAAAGTTTCATTCTAATGTCACCCTAGAGGAGGTCAGTTATGCAAAACAGTTTTCCAAAGGAGATTACAAAAATGCTGAGGTAAATTATGTGACAGTGCAGATACCCAGAGGAAGACCTGCCTAAACTAGCAAGAGCAACAAAATTTTGCTTGCTAATATAGTGTTTCCCACCCATTTTTCCTACTATCTTTTGAAAATTTAAAAGCCACCTTTTGTAGGTACAAAATTTAAAAAAAAAGAAAAATAATTCTCTTTAAATGTGTATACACACACACACACACACACACACACACACACACACCTGTAGTGCAGGGCAGAGGTGAATGGATATATTAAAAGTAGTGTTTGTAGGCGCCTCAGAAACATGAAAGGCAGCCATGGAGGAGCCTACAAAGGCTAACAGGTGGGGAAAACCAGCAAAGTTCTTTCACAGTACTTGTGCCACTCCCAAACAATTAAATGGATATACAAAGTAACGAGCCCAGTTTTAGTAACATTATTTTCACCATTGTATTTACTCTTAATAAATAAAAATGGGGGCACTCTGGTGCCAGTATTTCATGTGGGGGAAGCAAGCCTGCACTGTTGCTGTGAGTAAGCAGAGCGCAGCAGCACCAGTGCATGTCTCTGTAATCATGACTCAGGAGAAATTCCTGTAAGGGCAACCTGGGCATGCGGCTCCACTGGAGACGGCCTGCCTGGCTTGCCTGTGATCCTGGGCTTGCTCTACGGTGGTGACACATGGCTGCTAACGGGAACTGGAGGCAGGAGGGTCAGAAGTTACCCGTTACCAGCTTGGGCTGCAGGAGAACATGGTTTAAAAAAAAACAAAAAAGACAAAATGATAGATTATCAGGCATGCAAAATAGAATCCAGGTAGTTTCAAAATGAATAATATACGTATAACTGAATCTCACAACTGTTTAACGTGGTAAGAATGACCATCAGCAGAGTTAGTGGTTGAAAACAAAAAAGCAACTAAAAACAAACCTGGATTGAAATACTGGTCCTTCAGTATATAAAATTCGGAAATTTGACATTTAAAAAAATTTTTTTTTATGATTTTGTATGTATGGGTGTTTCTGGCAGAATCTGTGTGCCACATGCATCCGGTGTTCGCAGAGACCAGAAGAGGGCATCATAGCCAACAGAACTGGAGCTACACAGCTTGTGAGCTGCAGAGTGGGTGCCAGGGATTGAACCCTGGACCTCTGGAGCAACAGCCACTGCTCTCAGCCACTGTGCCATCACTCCAGCCACTCATTCACTTTTCATCAACAGCTTTTTGGTGAAATGTAAATTAAATTATTTAGGGAGGCTGCCTATACTAAGTTGCAGCTGTACATAAAATATTTTGGAAACTGTAACACTGGTTAAGAATACTGTATAAAAAAACTACTGAAAATTAAAAGCGGAAGGGCTCCTGACTAATAAGCCGATAAACGTCAAGGTATACTGTACCAAGTGTACTAAGGATAGCCTCAGCTGACTTCCAGCTGAGGGAGCAGAAGGTAACATGGAGGGACATCAACACGGACTTGCCCTGAGAAGTAAGAGCAGGTAGAAGAGCCCTACGTGACGATGCCCTGTCTTTCCAGTTCATAGACGTGACTGACTCGGTGAGGCTTGTTAGCAGAGTTCAAGCATTAAACACATAAAATCTAAAGAGCTGGGGCAAGGGCTAAAGCTCAGTAGCACGTGAGGAAAAGCAATACACTGACTGAATGAAACCTATGTCTAGTAAAACGTAGCTCCACACCCCCAGAGTCCAAAAAGACATCTCAGAAAGACCTGTAGATATCACTGTAGCTCTTCTCTTAACCCACGCAAACACCTATAAAATGGTTTTCCTAACTTAAATCAGAATAAAGCTTTCTGAGTAAAACAGCAATTGTCTTGAGCTTACACACTGTTTTCACTGAGACTTACATGGATCCTAATGACAAATATATTAACTACTCAAGAATAAAGTTAATCTTTGAATAAAGCAATTATTATTTTGTGCTTATATTCTAATTTCTATTTTACTGGAATTTGCATGGGTTCTGATCTGCAATTTATCAACTACTTACAACATAATTAATAAGCATTCAAAGCCTAAAATATATCTGCATAAATTATGTTAACTATATTGTAAGTTAGAAGCTCATCGACATAACTCACCTGTCTCTTTTACTTTTTCCTTTCTGCTGCTTCCCTGCAAGGATTCTTAATTCTTCTTCTGAAGGATGTTGATACCACCTCAAACTAAGGGAGGGAAAAAAAAAAGCCCTTATAAATAAATCACTTAAAATGACCTAGTTATTCATTTATTCTACAGATACTGGTACTGGGTTTCCAATTTGTGAAGACACTGCAGGGAAATAATCAGGTGACAACTGTAATGCAAAAGGCTTAGGTTCATACCCAGCCAGCATTTGGTAAGCACGGCCCTGCTGTGCTGTACCTATTTCTAGCATCCTACAGTTTCCTAAGCAAAAATGACACCAACTCTGCAGGCCATTGGGCACATTAATTCTCCACCTATCCGTCATTTGAACAAAGTGATAGTTATCTTTAAAAGAATGCTCACGGGATTCTCTCTCACACTTACACATCATCGTTTCATCTCTCCTTTCTACCACATAAAATATCCACGTCATTTATTCTTCCCAAACACCAACCATTTCACTGTGAATTTTCTCTTCTGCTGAGGTCTCACTATTCACCAGGCACCCCTTAGTGTATGCATGTTACCATCACGTCTGTGCTTTAAACTGTCCCCACTCTACTGCAAACACTTTCTTCAGACTTGTGCTCTACTTTCTTCTCTGTAGCCATGACCTTTCTGCCTCCCTTCCCTTGGACATCCTTCTCATCCACTCACGCTGAGCCCACTCTCAGTTCTTTTTCCATATAGAGATCTTGTCTTAGTACAGTAGCCCATTTAAACCCTTCCCTAGGCTACGCACGGCAGTGCACTGAGCAGGCTATGCAAGGACTCCCATCAAGAGCCTTACCACTGTACTCTGACAAAGGATGCATACACACCTTGTATTGCTATACTATTTTTTTTTAAGCCACAAACCTCTAGACTATGAAATGTCTAAACTTAAAGAAATAATTACAACTAGCTTGCTGTTTTAAAAAAATGCTACAGAATTGACAATCTGAGTAACACAAAGTTGACAAAAAACTTTGAGATGACATTGGGTGTGTGTTCATTTTTAAGTTTACATAATTTAGAAAGATACTGAAACATTTATGGCTAAGTAATACAATGTTGGGGTGAGGGTAGATGAAGCCAAAAAGAGATACAACAGTCTGGGCACTAGCTACTGCCATGGCTACACAGAAATTTATGGTATTAGACTGTACCTGAACATTTCCAGTAAGACAGGTTACAAGGCCTGTCTAGTAGCCTTGCTTGATGAGCCCAGAGCTCAATTCTCCTGACTCCTTTTCTATCATTTTCTCCTTCAAAAGGATACTCTACCTTGACTAAATGACATTTGATTTGTCACAAATTCTTTTATCTTTTGTTGCTTTTGCATATATTCTTCTCTCATAGGCTATGAACACCTATGCTGCAGCTTATTTCTTGTTTCACAAGGCAGTATTCCAGACATATAATATAAAATGCATCATCTGTTCTTTGCTCATTCTGGATGATGCTTCAACAGCCCAATCTGACAGGTGGCTGGTTATGTTAATGAGGCAACACTAGTAGACTCTGGTCACCTTTGGAAACCCATGATTAAAGGGTTGGAACTTTCCATCACTTAACCTCCAGTTATGGGAGGGAGATTAGAGTTTAAGTTCAACTGTTTAAATCAATGATATAAAATTTATTACATAAACCTCGACTTTTGGATGGACCTCCCTAAAAACTCTGGATGTCAAAGCTTGCTGTAATCTGGTTGGTTAACAAATGGATGGGCCCAGAAGGGAAAACTTTCAAAGTGTCCTTGTGTTGGCAGCAGAGGGCTGGCCACAAAGGTCAATGTATGTTTACACAGCATGGCATTGCTATGGATAATATGGATATCCAGCATGGCTAATGCTAGATATCCAGGGGCCTCACGGGAATCCTCAAGTGAACAGTGGTATCATCTGTGTATGACTATTGTTGGCAAAACACAGTTTTCACATTGGTTTTGTGTAAATGTAGTCTTGAGGACAGGCTTTTGGCAATGTGTCTGTCCACAGGTGTCTGTACCAGTCTGCATGTGTGACTATTCCCTCTTGTGTGTGGCTTGTGAGTACCTTGTGGCTTTTGCCTGCAGTGAATAAACTGTCTTGTCTGCCTGTGACTATTCACATCTTCTTAAGCTTCCAGGCGTCCTATGACCCGCCTTCTTTCCCGGCATGAGACTCACAGCTCAGCTCTGCCCAAGAACACCAGGCGGGAGTTTTATTTTCCTGTCTGTCTCCTGCAAACCAGTCTTGCTCCACACAAAGGCAGGAAACTAAAACTACATTGGTCCCTCTGGTGAGCAGCGCTGGGACTAGACGTCTACATTTTGAGCATAGTGTATGTTACATATTTCCTTGCATTTCAACCCATCTCCTAAATGACTGCAGGTTACTGCTTTGGACGAGAGTATTAAGGTGGCAGGAAAGGTCCTTTACCTTCCAGCCACAGAAGTGAAATCTATGTCAGGCAGAGACAAACTGTTAAGAAGAGGGCAAGTATACTGACTCTTTTAAGGTAACACTCGTAGAGGAGGCTTATAAGTTCTGGTTCTTAATTAGCAAGTAATTTCAGGCTCCAAGCCAGTACAAAATCATGCAAAGCCAATCCCTATGAGTTAGCTATATAAAAACTGGATACCTGACCTATAGCAAGAACAGCAGACAGTCAGGCCAACTCTCAGTACTAAGGACAATGAAAGGGACTTCCATCAAACCTCAAGAGAGCTCTACGTTCAGAATAATAACCTTTCAAAACTGAATACCCCAGAAAGTGATTTCCTCCAAATAAAAGTGTTTTAAGACTTAAAAAAAAAAAGAACACCGACTCTTTTAATGAGATAATAGATCTTTCCTTCTCAGAATTCCCACCCTCTGTACAGCTGTTCACAGAGCACCTGACCTCTTTTCTCAAATGCTCAGAAAATTGTAATTTTCCCTTTTCTTTTTTCTTTCTCTTTTAAAAACATGACGTACCTGATGCATTGGGTTTCCTTGTTCATCTACCCGCCCCCTCGCCCTTGGGAGTGGCTTTCTGCTCTGACTCTCAATGCCTGACTTTAAGAGGCACTTTCTTTTCTCCATCTTGCTTTTCCAGGCAACTGCCAACATTTACAGGTTGCCTACCCTTAAGTTTTTCTTTTTAAGACTCAATAAAATTTCCCTAAAGATTTCTCCTTAGTCTGTTCTTAAACTCCTTTATTAATGTAACAAAGAACCCAAGAGGGGCCTGCATGTAAGGATTTTTTTCTAGTGGTCCTCAAAATTTCCTCAAACTATTCCAACTCCACATGCAAAGGACACAGAAACTGTGTGCCTTTCCCCAGATCTTATCATATATGCATCTTTTATAAAATTATAAGTACAGAAGTTTCTTGAAGTATATGAATCACTCTATGTGAATTACTGAGTTGCAGGATAGCCAGCTGCCAGTCAGATGAAAACAGTGTAAACCTCTAATTCTCCTAAAGTTGACCATTTACAATTTTTTTTTTATATATACTGCAAAGCTAGTATAGCTACTGGCATATAGTGAGTGTGCCAAAAAGATCTCTGAACCAAAATAATTCAGCTTTCTTCCTAGTATACTGGATATACATACATACATACATACATTCATGCATACATATTTATATGTGCATCTACATACACACACATACACACACACACACACACACACACACACACACACACACACACACACACACCACAAAGTCTCTAGTTACAATTACGAAGTGAGGAGGAACTTCCTGCCATTTCTATTCAAGGCCAGAACTTTAACTTACAGTTGACTCGTTATTTGCGGTAGTTATGTTCTATGAGTCGCCGCGAAACACTGAACCATTGTGCCTAGGGGAAATACAGGGTCAGGTTCCTGAGAGTCTCTGGTTGGTCACAACATCCTTCATTAAATGATCAAGACATAATACCCATGTTATATGTGTTTCTGTTTTTAAATGCTTTATATAAGATTGCTGATTTGTTAACATTGAATTCACAGCAAGTCACACTACCTCATGACTGAATATAGCCTTTTTAATTTCTACAATCATATGTATGGCATTTCCCCATGTTCTGTGAATCATTCCAATATAATTTGCAAGAGATAAATCCCTGCTTTTGTTTGCTTACAAATATTAGATAATGACTTCACCTTATGTTTAGAGGCCGTTTATTTTATATCTAATTTTATTTGGTCTTTTGCGATAGGATCTCTCTATCCATTCTGGCTGTCCTAGAACTTAATATGTGGATTAGGCTGGTCTCAGACTCATAGAGATAAACCTGTCTCTGCTTCCTGAATGCTGGGATTAAAGGCATGCATCACTGTGCCTGGTCTGGAGGTCATTTTAAAATGCAAAACTAACAATAAAAAGTCAAAGTGAAATAAAAATAGCCTTAACTAGACAAAAAGGATGTCTACCTGTGAAAGCTAAAACAATCAAGCAGAATTTCCTTGTCAGGCCCCAACTGGGAACATATGAGTCGGTCCATCCACGCAAACATTTTACTATTTGCAGAAGTCCATGGCTGTCTAGTAAAGCTCTACTCACGTATTGACTCTGGTGTTACAAATATTTTATAAGTAGAAAAATCTCAAATGTAGAATCCACAAATAATGTTGAATACATGGCATTCAGAAAAACACCTAAGCAATAATGCATTTAAAGGACTACATTGAGTTGTTTGCCTCTAAGAAATAATACAAAATGAGCAAAAATTACAGTACTGATGAAATATCTTCAAAGAACTGTTTCAAGATGGCCACAGCTTCTTCATGTGGGGTGTGGGTGTACACGTGTGTATATCCTCTCACACACACATGGACTAGAGGAGAACGGTGCGTCAGCTGTCTCCTCTATCACTCTTCTGCCTTCCTCCTTTGAGGCCAGAGTCTCTCCTGGAACGTAGATGGAGCTCCCAAATTGTGTGGTTATTTCTTTGTTTGTTTGTTTTCTGCCAGGCAGATCCTCCTATCTCTGTTGAGTACAGTGCTCGGGTGACAGGCACATAGAGAATCCACATTAGGTTTGTTCCATGAGGGCTTAGGATGCAAATTCAGGTCCTCGTTGCATTGGCTGCACGGCAGTGTTTCAGTCATGAGCCATCTCTCTAGCCCCTAACTTATTTTTGTAAGTTATTTTTATTTTTTATTAAATATTTTATGTATACATTTATATTATTACATATATATAAAATAAACTACCTACAGCAAGAAGAAACCACAAAATCAGGAATTATATAAATGTTATATCCATAGTTTTGGCTATTTGTATTTGACAGCCTTGAAGAAAACATCTTTCCTATCTTGGTGCCCCTAAAATTCTGAATGTAAATCAATATCTATCATATCTCATCATTATCAACTTAAAACATCTATCTACATCTAAAACATTTTAACTCCTACAACAAAGCATAATTGTAAAACTAAACTATTTGGTCTTCAACCCCTTAAGAGATTTGAGAAGGAATAAAATTAGTTACCTGAGTATATAGGGAGTGCAGGTCAGCAGCTTCCCAAATGAGAAGATGACAGAGACAGTTTACTGCCTGAACAGTCACCCAAAATTCTCTAAAACATTGGAGCATCATCTTCAGCTGTCTGGCCTAATATATCTGACAGACATACTTGTGAGGCAGGAACTATTGAGGACTTGCTTACCCTGTCTTGGCAGTTTGGCCGTCGACTCTGCCTGCATCCAAGCTTGCCCATTTTTAGGCAGTATTCTGTCTGTGGCAGAAATGAGGACATTTTGCCTGGTGGCTGGATTGCCACATTTGAAGCCATCTCCATAAGGAGGTTCTTTGATGCTCATCATCCTCTTTCAGGTAGGCTGAGTGTTGCCAGGAGTTAACCTGTCTCATTGTAAAGCTATCTTTGAAATAATAAAAACATCTTTAAATGCCATATTCTATATGTCTCTGAGGTTTTCGAAGACCTTATCTAATTATTTTACCTCATCTTTCTATAGAATCATATCTATCTATTATACCTAGGATGTATATTATTGTGATAAAAATAGGCTAGCAATTAATATAACCGTGTTCGATCAACTAACGATTAACTTATATAACCTACTTATCCTAAACATCCTGCAATAGCACGTTCAAAGTACTGGACGTAAACCTTGTATTATAATTGAGTTGTGTGGGTACATTCTGCATATTAGAGTAGAAATATATATAATGTATATGAAGAATAACCTTAAATTTGAATTCTATATCAATGTATTTAAAAATCAAACTTATTTTACATCTACATACAAACTTTTATTTTTCACATACAAACTTCTAATATCAGTAAATTAAAAATAACCTTGTGAGTAACAATTAAGGCATTAAGTTGGGGAGTAGATTCACTAATCTACTTTTTGTTTATCATCCCTATATATTTCTATATTCCCCCTTCTTTCTTTTCAACCCAGATCTCCAAACCTAAGAATGAAGGATAAAGGAATGGAGAGACACATCCCTGGGTAAGTTGTTTTATAACAACTTCCTTGTGAGGCCACAACTGGGAATATATGCGGGGATCCACACAGACATTTTACTTTTGTACTACTCCATGGCTGACCAGTAAAGCTCTACCCACGTTTTAACAAATGAATGGTGAAAATTATGTGTTTTCACTTATTAGATATGTGAAAACCACAAAAAAACAAAAAAAAACTCCCCTGGAACAATCTTTAAGCAGCATCTTGATGGGTAAGAAATGGAGAGGACGACACTTTCTACGAGAAACAGCATGGCCAAAAGCACAAAAGCCTGAAGAAACACATAACACGGAAGTAACTAAAGCGCCACTGTGCGGACTTGAACAAAGAACACAAGTGGCAAAGTCAAGAGTAAGAAAGGGCCTGAGCACGCCAAGCCGTACAGGTGATAGAATGGAGAATAAGCTGTGTGCTAAAATAACAGTCTCAATTTACATTTTAAGATGTATTTTGCTGCTCTGTAAATCAGTGGGAGGCCAAAACAAAACAAAACACAGGAAGATATATTCTGGACAGCAAATCAACAGGGTAACTTCGGATGGATGCTCACCTGATTTCCTTTAATAACAGTTAGTACTTTGCACCATTTGATCTGATATCACGTGGATCCCACTTTCTTTACTTTTTCTCAGGAAAATGACTGTATGTGCAGGGTGTCCTTTCCTAACATGGCTATAGGAAATGCACTTTGAGGAAAACTGCTCACTATGTTAAACAAAAAGCATAGTATAAGTCTGTACATATATGATGATATACTCAACAGAGGAAATTAAGTCGAAAAGATTAGGAGGAAGTACGGCAAAGCTTACATTATGATTAGGTCATGGGCATTCCATTCATCTACTACCTTTTTATATATTTCTATCAACTTGTCACCTGTATGTTTCACATTGTAGGTATAAGCTACTTTTGAAGTGGGGAAAAAAAGGGTTTTCATTAACAGCAAACCTCTTACATTTAAATGTATTATTTTCAATGTATTTGCTAGCAGGTAATTTGGTTGGCTACTCTGTGCTTTTTTCACTTACGTTGAGTTTACATTAGTAGCAATATTTCAGATGAAAAAGTTACCCTGCTGTCGTACTTCACTAAATTACTGCATCAAGCTTATAGTGATCATTCTCATATAGGCCACTTGCATAAAAATATCTGACCACTAGAACAAGTCAACAACACTGAAAAACAAGTAGAAGAAACTAAAGAATTATCCGTCTGAACTTTATCATAAAAAATTTAACTGGCAGTGTCATTTACATCAAATCTCCAGAAATTGTAAACGGAAATCTGAAGATGAACAAGCATACAAAAGCTATAAAGGCTTCACCATAGAACTGTGTAAAATTTTATTTCAGGGTGTCTGTCTCTCATGGGCCACTGCTCTAAACAGAATGTTCCCCAACTCTTCTGCTCCAGGAAACTAATGTGACAGAGCCTGGACACGGGACTTGCAGGCATTAATTAGTTCATGAGCATGAAGCCTTAATAAATGGAATCTGTGCTCCTTTAAAACAGAACGTTGACTTACTCTTTCTGCCGTGTGATACAAAGAGAAGGTAGCAGTGTGCAAACTGGTGAAGACTCTGCAAAAGCAGGCCATGTTAGCATCCTGGTCTCATGAAGCCCAGGCTGCAGAATATGAGGCAGGCTCTGGATTTTCACAAGCCACTCTGTCCACGGTCCTTTGTTAGAGCAGCCCCAACACACAAAGGCAGTAACTAATCACAATTTTGGTTTTTATTCTAAATGCCCAGAATCCTTACAGCAGGGGAGAAATAAGTCTCTGCTATCTGCTGAAAACTGTCAAGGAGTATCATGAACATCGTGGACCTGGAAGTTAGTTAAGGCAAAGACTCAAGCACTCCATAAAGGCAGCAACAGGATTTAAATCTTCCCCTTAGGTATTACATCCCTGAGTCTTGCTGACTTGGGAAACACACAACCAGCAACAGTCAAAAAGAATGCAAACAACTGAATATTAAGTAAGGTGTTATAACACCTTGACTACTCAATGAGAAGAGCACGCATGAGGCTTAAGCTGAGCAATAAAGAAAGTGAAAAGCAAGGTGGCAAAGCAGCCATCCTGAGAGCCAGCATCACCCTGTGTTCATGCAAACCCACTCCTCAAAGGTACAGAGACTGTCATCTATCACTTACTTCTGTAAAAAAAGGGGCCAAGCAAACTTCAAAACACAAGTAACTTTAATTCAATAGAAAGTAGAGGTTTTTGGTTTATTAGTTTGTTTGTCTCAAATTAGTGGCTAGAGAAAGCTGTCTGCTCTCTCTATAGAAAGACAGCAGCTTCTCAGGATGTCTTTCTTGTTGAGGTAGGAGATTGAAAGTCTAAAGGCAGCAGGCTCTTCAAAGTTATTTTGAAAGGTCAGCAGTAGATTTCATGGGCTTCTGGCCTAAGAAATGCTACTTACTACACAGCTTCTTGTTAAAGTAGAAATCCCTTCAACAAAGTCTGGTGATCTTAAAAATGCAAAGCCAACACTTCATATCACAGATGGAGGCCGTGTAACCCATAATCAAATGCTTAGGGCCAGATGGGCTTCAGGGTTTAGGTTCTGGAATATTTGTATACACATGGTATCTTGGGGTTGAGATTCAGATCTAATTATGACACTTGTTTGTTTTAATATACACACAGCCCGGGACACTTTTAAACAGTGTTTTCAATGTAGATACACTTTCACTATTACCTGGGAGACAAGGTTCCCAACTGCCTACTTGCAGATATTACATCAAAAAGTTATACACTTTAGGTCATTTTAGATGGAAATTTTAAATTCTGAATGACATGTATTTTCTTATTAATGATTATAAAAATGAAATAGAAAACACAGTAAGTTTAATTCCAACTGATACAGTAAGGAATAGAGTGGGCAATAAGATAGTAGTTAAGCTCTACTTTATAGTTAGTATGCTTCTGTAATCAAAGTCAGTGTTAATGAGCTTTCTGATTTAGAATAAAAGATGGCTAGGCACTAAGAACACAGTAAGTGAAGAGAAATTATACACTAGCACCTATGTGTGCACATGTATGTGAGTATATACTACACATACACAATCTTCTAGAAGCCAAAGCACTGCAAGCAAAAAGGAGAGAGAAGACACTCCTAAATTCCTCAACTGCCAACAGAAAGCACAGTCCCACTTCTGGGTGGAGAGCACAATTACCGCCCTGTTCACATATGACAGTTCCAGGACAAGAAGTCGAGTATCTGAGAAGCCATCAATCAAGCAAATAGAGGAGTTTGCCTTATTCAGTGGCATGTACCAAAGACCCTTAGTGGGTATTTGAAACTGCAGACAATATCAAACTTTATACATGCTGGTTTTTCTTATGCATATATACTTATTGATGCAGCTTAATTTATAAATTAGGTACAGTAGGAAGGAAAGGAGTAACAAATAGAAAAATTATAGCAAGATACTGTAATAAAAGCTGTGACTACTGTCTCTCTTAAGTTCACTGTACTATACTGACCTTCTCGTGGTGCAGCAAGGCCATGCAGTGCCAGCGTGATCAGGTGATGTGAGGGTAAGTGATGTATGTCACCTGATCTGTGAGGTAAAGACTACTTGAATACCACAACGTAATCGTCAGCCCTTGACTACCAGGCAGAGTGCACGCAGTGTGGTCAGGAACAGGAGCCTGCTTGTGCTGTGTAAACAGCACATTGGTGTGTGTACAAGCATGGCCCTGCACACAGGATCTGAAACAGAATCCATGAAGCTGGTGCTAAGGGACAGTGCTGTCAGGAACAGAGAGCAGCCTAACTGTGCTGCTCAGAATGCTGCACCACTTAAAAGATAATCTGCTCACTTCTGAAGTGTCTCCATTTCATGTTTCAGACTGTGATGGAATGTAGAGGAAAGTAAAACCTCAGGTTCAGGGGTCTGCACAGCCTACCACCCGGCCTTAGGTCTCCAGCTTGCCACAGACGTGCCCCCACCCTTCTCCTCTAGGCCCTCTGTCCTCCTGGCTCCATGAGCCCCAGGTCTGATCTCCACCTTCATTTCTCTCAGCGCTCCCTCTCCTACCTTGTCCCCTGCCTTCAAACACTTCCCCTTTCTATTCTGTTTCCCCTCCTGAGTGAGAATTAAGCATCCTCCCTTGGGTTCTCCTTGTTGCTAATATTTTTTGGGTCTGTGAAACCAGACACACTAAATCTGTTAGAAGAGAAAGTGAAGAAGAGCCTTGAACTCATTGGCCCAGGAGACAACTTCCTGAACTAACAGCACAGGCTCTAAGATCAACAATTAATAAATTGGACCTCTTGAAACTGAGAAGCTTCTCTGAGGAAAAGGACAACATCAACAGAACGAAATGGCAGTCTATAGACTGGGGAAAGATCTTCACCAACACTATATCTGACAAACAGCTAATACCCAAAATATATAAAAAGCTCAAGAAATTAAACACCAATACACCAAATAAACCAAATTGAAAACGGGGTACAGAGCTAAACAGAGAATTTGCAACAGAGGACTTAAGCACTTAAAGAAATACTCAATGTCCTTTAGTCATCAGAGAAAGGCAAATCAAAATGACTCTGAGATTCCACCTTACACTCATCAGAATGGCTAAGATCCAAAACTCAAGCGACAGCAGTTGCTGGCGAGGATGTGGAGAAAGGGGAACACTCCTTCACTGCTGGTAGGAGTGCAAACTTGTACAATCACTTTGGAAATCAGCCTGGCATTTTCTCCAAAATTTGGGAATAGCTATGAGCCAGCTATGCCACTCCTGGGCATATACCAGAAAGATGCTCCACCATACAAAAAAGACATTTGCTCAACTATGTTCATAGCAGTTTTATTTATAATAGCCCAAATCTGGAAATAACCTATATGTCCTTCAACCAAAGAATGGATGAAGAAACTGTGGTAGATTTACACAATGGAGTACTACCCAGCAATTAAAAACAAGGAAATCATGCAATTTGCAGGCAAAAGGATGGAATTAGAAAAGATCATCCTGAGTGAGATAACTCAGACTCAGAAAGACACACATGCTATGTACTCACTTATACGTGGATTTTAGCCATATATGCAGTACAGGACAAACAAGGCTTAGGCTTCTGGAGAAAGGTCTAGAGCTCTTCCTTTCTCATTGTACGCGCCTGAGTAAATTACTTGCAATGTGTTTCCTATGTATAAGAATAGAATTAATATACCTATTCCAAAGAAGAAATAGGTATTTAGCAATCTTGTTCGGATTTCCAAGGTACAATGGAAACATTTCAGTTTCCCCCTGACCTTCAGCTAGCACTAGTCAAAAGGTCCCAGCTTAGAAAACGAATGAGTCTAAGTCTATTTCTAAGGTTGATGCCTCAGACTGCCTTGATCCACAGTCCACTCTCTTTTCATTTTTCCAAATAGCACAGCATTTAAAGGTAGACGCTAATGTCACAGGGAGAAAAATCCAAGACAACTAGACTCCCTATCTTTCACTACTTAAAACATAACTAAATCCCTTAATTGCCATTCTGTGAAGAGTCTACCTGAGGAACTGCCCGATCCTGCTGATTTCCCATTTGAGCCCACTGCTGAATGGCAGAAGTGAAGCCTACATTAATCTATGTACTTGGGATTTTGGAGGTTACATGTCTCAGTGTATCTCTTTGCCTGCTTTACTTAGAATACACAAATGATGTACTAAATTTTTAAAAAATGTGTCAGTATGCCCTATATAAATACATAGAGAGCAACAGTGGAATTAAACCAGATTAAAGATTCCACAGGTGTTTTTTCTTTTTTGAAACAAACGAAAAACTACTGTTTAAAAATTACAGCAATGTTAGTGAGAACAAGAAAAATAATAAGCTTTCTATATTATAAGGCTTGTTAATTTTTAAAAACTTCTTATTTTATTAGGTATAGTTGCTTCACCCTTGGAGGTACTGACTTCCTTGGCTTTGGTATGATGTCAATAGACTGAATCAGGTGTCATTCTAACCTTTGCACTGCAGACACAGTGGTCAGAGAGGTATAAGGACATTCGTTTACCTGAACCCAAGCCCAAACTTTAAAAAAAATATGATTTATTTATATTATCATGGAATAAAAGTAAGATGATATACACAGAAATTAAAGAAATAAAATAAAAAACTCCACCCAAATTCTTTAGCAAACTGTTGATTAATAGTGTGAAATTTACAAATGTATTTGATCATATGGATGGTCTTACTAAACAGTTCTATTAAACAATCATTCTCAAGTCATCCTAAAACAGCTTCAATTGTTCAAAGGGCTTTAAATGAAAATTACTATTTATGATCAATAGTACAAAAGCCAATGAGAAGGTATCAATTTTAACTCAAGTATGGTTTTATATCACTGAAGATTGAAAAAAAAAGTAACTATCATTAAGTGCTGTAAGTCAATATGCTTACTCTACTGAGCTAGTTAACACTGCAGAAGAGTTGGTATTTGTGACTTCAAAATGTCAGCAGTAAACATTACAAAGGTAGATAACATTAAAACACAAGACAAAACAGTGAGGACATGAAACAACTTCCTGTTTCATTTTAAAGACAGCTTTGTTCAAAATCTTTACACAGTCTTAGGGAGTATCCGTGTAGAAGACCAAACTTTGAATGACAGGATGCAGCTCAGTGAGAGCCCTCAGTTAGCACGCCCAGTACCCAGGGTTCAATTCGCAGAACAACAACAAAAAAGCTTACAGCATATTATTCCAGTACTAACAAGTTTATTTTATATATTTTAAGGTTTTAATGTTTAATTCTAAGTCACTGACTTAGAACTAATGATAATTTTCCCAGTGATATTTTATTCTTTCCTAAGTTATATGATGAAAAATAAGTAAACTAGATTATGGGGGACATATATTAACTGACACAACAAAAAATCCTAGTCACCAATGATACATTTGTACACAGGTTTCTCAAATATACATATCACTCTTTAGTCATTTAACATACATTTTAAAAGTTTATTTCAGTACAAAATCAGCATGCACAGATAAGCAGCATTAAAATTTTTAAGTTCGAATATTTCTCTATATTTGACTATCACAAAGAAAAAAGTAAAAAACATAGCAGACGTGAATAAAATGGAAAACAAATTAGATAACGGAAACTTCATACTGTAAAGGGATAGCCTTCTAAATTAAAGGCTTATTTGTCTTGCTGTATAAGAAATCACACGAGAGCTACCCACTGTGTTCAAAAGGCCCAAACAGAAGAAAATGGTCAGCATCTGATCAGCTGCTGAAGTAGTTATGGTACCAGATTAACCACTGACCTTCTGTAACTGCACAGCAAATGCATACAGCTTGTATTTCTGTGTTCAGATTTTTCTATAGAATTATTACCTAAGTTCTTTTCTTTTGATTTTATTACATTATACAAATTCTATCATGTCAATCTAGGTCTTTTTTGGAAGCAGTGGAGATAAACAGTATTATGTTTACAGTACAACAGATTAAATAATACAATATAACTCCACTCCTTCCTTACTGAATTGGGAAGATTAAAGTTTATCTGCAATAGCTGGGCACAGTGGTGCACGCCTTTAAACCTAGAGCTCAGAGAGGCAGAGGCAGGTGGATTGCTGTGAGTTTGAGGCCAGCCCGGTCTATAAAGCGAGTCTAGGTCAGCCAAGGCTACACAGAGAAACCCTGTCTCGAGAAAAGAAAAGAAAAAAAAAAGAGTCTGCAATAAAACAAAGAACATCTAGTTTTTATACTAACTTTTGAATTACATCACCAAAATCAGGAAAGCTTTTCTAATTCTAACACTTAAGCACTTGGATTTCTGCCTTTTCACCCTCGTGTTGACCAGCTTCTAAAGGTAAGCAGAAGGTACTTCCTGTTCTCAGTGGCCTGAGTGTAGATGGAAGAAGGAAAAGGAAGAACAGACCTGGGAACTGAATTCTCGTCCCTTGCCCCATTGCCTTTGCACTGAATGCATAAACTACCATGTTGAGAGAAAGCGAGATTTCCTCACATTCACTGCTGTGATTTTAGTTTAGAAAGATTTGAACTAGGACTTGGAGAAAGTTCCTCAGCCTTGTAGTGGAGGCTGCAGATGGTACTGGATACTGGGATTGGAGGCATGTGCCACCACACCTCACAACTAGGAGTCCTTTTAATGATATGCTCTTTTAATAGCACAGTAGTATTTGGTTTTCCCAGATATCCAGTATCTAAGGGAGGAGGTGGATGCTTATAACCCTAGTACTTGAGAGGCAAAAAGGTAAAAATAGGAGCTGCAGGTACCTTAAATGCATAGTGAATTCTAGACCAGCCTTGGCTACACAAAACCTTGTTTCAAAACAAACAAAACAGGTGCCCATTATAATCAGCCTATCCCTTCCTTACCTGCCATTACAGAGTAGCCATCGAGCAAGAGAATAGTGAGGTATAATCTTCTGCATGATACTGGCCATCACCATGGTAACAACCAGCTGTATACCTATCACACCCTGTGTGAAAAAAGAAACAAATTAACAATAAGTTATTAATGTTTGGGGACCCTGGTGGAAAACTATCCATGTTGATGACTCTATTTTTTAAGAAAACTGGCTTTAACATTAAAGTGTGTTGTTCTTGTAGCAGTTAGGTATTCAAGAACATCTCCCTGAATACATACTGTACATACAGCTGCCACTTCCACAAATCTCTTCAAATTACCGAAGTATCACATGCATGTGAACACAAGTAAAACAGACTAAACACTCAACATTTATTCCCAAGACATACTCTATAGAAATTAAGGGTATCTGGTCAATTTTGGTGAAAGTTCTATGAAGTTTTGAGAAAATGGTATGTTGGGGGATGGTCTGATGTATTTTGATGCTAATTAATAAA
The DNA here is from genome assembly GCF_964271855.1 of Acomys minous. Taxonomy (NCBI): domain Eukaryota; kingdom Metazoa; phylum Chordata; class Mammalia; order Rodentia; family Muridae; genus Acomys; species Acomys minous. The sequence goes on along the minus strand of NC_140492.1, from coordinate 85,941,354 downwards.
AAGCCATCACACCTGCACAGGGCAAATGAGATAGACATGGCTAAGGTTCCCCAGGGCTTGGGGAGAGAAAGAGAACCTTGGGAAGAAGACAGATCTGAGGAAAAGAGAGGAGAAGGTTGCGCCATCTTGGATTAGGTGGAATAGAAGCTCATGGCCGACGTGGATATAGATTGGGCCCAGATGAAAAACATTAGCAAGTATATGGGATTATGGATGGGAGGTGGCTTGATAGAAATTATTAGAAGCAGATGGCATGGGATTGGGGCAGGTATGTGATACCTGCCCCACTATGGGAAGTAGTTTACACGCTTGATATTTGCCCCAGGTTAACTAAGGCTATTTTATTTTTATTTTTTATTTTTTTTAACTAAGGCTATTTTAAAATATAACAGGTGTCTGGTTATACTGATGTAACAATAATTATAGGCCTGGTCATAAACTATTATTAGGCTATACTGGTAAATCAACAACAAGTGGTGCCCAGTGTGGTAGGCCTAATAATAATGGTAATTTAACTGCAACAATGGTATATTCTTTTTTTTTTTTTTCACTGTGTAAATGTTTTATTCAATGCGGCCAGGGCTCTGTCCTGGCCTGCCTCACAGGTTCTCGATGGGCTGGTGGGGCCAGTATGAGTACTTCTTCTTGTCTAGCTTGGTTTCTGGGAACACTTCATTCAAGTCATCAATGGACATCTGGTCAAAGGGAATTATGTTCTTCATTTTCTCCAGCTGCTTCTCATATTCCTGGATCCTGACCTGGGATCCAGACACGAACCCAGCACAGTTCTTCACATCCTCCTTTTCCTCATTGTTTACCAGGGATGTGTACTTATCCTCAGGCACCGGGATCTTCAGGGCGTTATACTTCTTTTCAAAATCATCTACCAAGCCCGCCTTGGCCACATTGGCCTTGTAGTAAGCCCAGTTGATCGCTGGGGGTATCTCAGACAGATTAGCCAACCTGGTATGGCGGGTCTCACTCCAGGACTTTAGGGAGTTTGCAATTGCCTTTTGGTTTCGGGGTATGATCTCCCCAAAAGCTACCCAGTCAATGGTTTTTAGAGCAAGCTTACGCCCAGCCATCTTGGGATCCTTCACCGACCCCAGCAGAGCGGTGTCTCCGGCGGCAAGAAACGGAAGTGTGTTCGGTATATTCTTTTGTTAGGGTAAAATGTTCTCTAAGTATCTGCTAGGTTCGTCTGGTTTTTAACGTCAGTTAACTCCAGCATTTCTGTTTAGTGCTTGTCTGGATACCGGCTTTATTGGTGAGAGTGGAGTAGTGAAATCTCCCACTATCAGTGAGTGAGAGTCAATACACTAACTTGAGCATCCTTGCATTTGGTCATAGGTGCTAAGAACTTAAATGCTATCTTGGTGGGTTTTGAGTATGTAGTGTCCTTCTCTATATCTTCTGATTGGTTTCAGTTTGAAGTCCATTTATTTTGTCAGATATTAAAAAGGCTACAGCAGCTTCCACTTGCTTCGAAGATCTTTTCTATCCTTCTGTCCCAAGAGAGTGTCTATCCTTGATGTAAGGTGTGGTTCTTGAATGAGGTAGAAGGATCTGTTTTGCATTCATTCTGTCAGTCTGTGTCTTTTCACTGGGGAACTGAAACCACTAATGTTGAGAGATAAGTGAATGGTGATTGTTGATTCCTTCCCCCTCCTGTGTGTGTGTGGGGGGGGGGGGTCTGGGATTATTATTTCTTGTGTTTTGTTGGGTGGGCATAACCTCTTTAGGTTGGAAATTTCCTTCTAGTGCCTTCTGTTAGGCTAGATGTACACACTGCTTAAACTTGTTTCTATTGTGGAATGCCTTATCTTCTCCATCTATTGGGATTGAAAACAAGCCAGGCTGCTGTCAAGACAACTGATGACAAGGCCCTATCACTAAACATGGAGAAATCAAAGTGCTGCCTACGGAGAGCCTTCTACATGTTAGCATGTTTGGAAACAGAAAGCACTCTGTATGCTACCAAAGAAGAAACTAAAGCACCAAGCCAGCTACACACCCTTTGCTCTGCAATGCTGTTCTGCCTACAAGGTATGCTAGTATAGTGGGAACACAAAGCTTCTGGGAGCAACCCACCAACACTTGATTCGATTTAAGGCCCATTCTATGAGATGTCACTGCTTGGGTGACCAAGTATCTGAGACTAGATAGCCCAGAGACCTACGGGAAAACCAAATACTACTGTTGTATTAAAAGAACATAGCATTAAAATAACTCCTAATAGCCGGGTGTGGTGGCACACACCTGGAATCCTAGCACTCTGGGAGGCAAAGGCAGGTGGATCTCTGTGAGTTCGAGGCCAGCCTGGTGTACAAAGGGAGTCCAGGACAGCCAGGGGTACACAGAGAAACCCTGTCTCAGAAAAACACCAAACCAACCAACCAAACAAACAAAAAAAAGACTCCTAATGACATTATGTTATACTCTTCAATCAGTGCCTTGCTCAGCAATCTCTAGAAAGCTTCCTCCTGCAGCAGATGGAAACAAATGCAGAGACCCACAGCCAAACATTACACAGAGAGTGAGAGACCTTGGAACATTATGGGAGATCTCCATAAAATCCCTCCCCTCAGGGTTCAGAAAACCTTGCAGAAAAGGAAATAGAAAGAATGTAAGAGCTGGAAGGGATGGAGGACACCAAGGAAACAGGGCCCTTACATCACCGGATTGACGCTCACATAAACTCACAGAGACTGAAGGAGCATGCACAGGTCTGCACAGGTCTGCACTAGATGGGGTTCTAGAGCTGAAAGAAGTGGTCACATGTCCCATGCTTAACCCAGAAGCACTTTCTAAGAGATAATTTGCAAATGAATATTTAGTTTTCTCTAAGGAACTCTCACTGGGGAAACAAACTACTCTGAAGGGTCGGCTGTATGCACAGCAGTAGATGGCCAATGCGAAATGAACTCAGGGGCAACTCTGGAGGCTCCCTGTCCCATAATGTTGTGTCAGGGCTCCTTTCCTAACTTGTACCTTATTATACAATTATACACATGTGTATATATGTACATCTGCTTTGTATCTTTACCTACATGTCCTTTGTGTATATATTTATTATCACTACAGTTTATTATTATTACTTTTAATGTGATCGCTAAGTAACAAGCTGGTCTCCATGTCGGCATCTGTTTCCTGTGACTTTCCCTGGGCTCTTTTCCTTCTCTCTGTCTCCTCCCATTCCGATGTGTGAGGTTTTGTTTTATCTTATTATACTTTAATATTACCCCTTAGAGGCTTGTTTGTTTTCCAATTAGAGACAGAAAGCGAGCGGATCTGGACAGGAGGGGAAGTGGACGAAGAACTGGGGGAAGTGGAGGGAAGGGACAGAATATATTAATGGGAGAAAAAAGGCTATTTTCAATAAAAAGGAAAAACAATAAATTAAAGGTATGAAATATGGTGAAAGTATTGACTTCAGCCTCTCTAATTCACTTAACAATGAAAACACTGAACTTTAAGACCAGCGGGCTAGGCATGGTGGCACACACCTTTACTCCCAGAACTCAGGAGGCGGAGGCAAAAGGCTACATACTGAGTGCCTGTCTCAAAAGATGTAAAAAGAGTAGCAAATGCAAAGCCAGGGATGGTGGTGAGTGATGAAGGAAGCTGAAGGAGGAAGACTGAGTCAGAAGCCAAGCTGAACTACCCCCTCCCCCATCTCTTAAAAAAAAAAGAGAAGAAGAAGAAGAGGAGGAGGAGGAGAAAAGCAAAGCAAAGCAAAACAAACCAGCTCTCTAGCTCATGGCTGACTGATCAAAGTGAAAGTACAGCAGAGCATTAACTGAAGGGAGTGAGAAGCAGGCTTTGATTTTCTCATCAACTCCTGGTCTCCTAGCTGTGTGACTTCAGCACACCACTTACACACTCTGTCCCCTTGTTTCCTCACCCATAAAACCAGAATTGACTCAACCTCACCGCACTTGCTTCAGAGTAAGAGGTAAGTTATTACCACCATTGGAAGACAGTTTCTCAAAGGAGTTGAGAGGTGGTTCTTAAACGGGTCTATTTTAAAAGGTCCATCAAGCCTGTTTCAGCTCTGCTTTCTTCAGATGTTTCAATGCCTTAAACTCCAGCAACTGGCTTACAGGAAGGGCAGCTGCCCCTTCACTTCACATCCAAGGTTACACTATCGCACTTCACATGGTCCGCTCTTTGTCCTACAGGTTGTAAGTCTCTATACCCTGAATATAATCACCACAAAACTCTGCAACAGTATGCCTGGCCGATTTATTTGCAATTATAGATGTAAAAGGCAAAGAAGTTTTGAGCTAGTAAAGTGCTTTAGACAAAGCAAGGCCACTCAACCTGGCCTTGAAAACATCGATAGCAGCCCTGAGTCGTCAAGGTCAGCTGCACAGCCACTCACAGACACGCTAACAATTCAACACTACAATCATTCTTGTCCTCAATAGCAAAACTGGATTTAGTCACACTTTATAAAAGCAATGTTATAAAATGCTATTGCAGGAGGTGTATATGATAGACGGCGATAAAGTAGAGAAAGGTGTCGCTCCTCTTCCTTCCAATCACAAACTGTCGTGAGATACTGCTAACAGCATTACTGTTAAAGAAGCAAACCATGTTGGGTACAAATAATCCAACAAAAATCAGAGAGACAGACTTAAGGACCCAGATTCCAAAATATTGATGCTGTACCTTTGGTACCTAGAGAAGAAAAGCATTCTAGAGACGATGTTGAAAAATTCAGAAACTGTCTAATATGGAGGCAAAGAGAGAATTAAGGAGACTCACCTTGAGAATGGCAAATGCTAGAGGAAACCTGGTAGGTATACTCTGAGCACTTGAACTGTACAAAATGTTCAATGCAAAAAACATTACTCTCACCTGTTCAATTTACTATGTCCCTTTCCTCTTCAGAAATGAGTTGTATATGATAGACTGTGATAGAAATCCTCATCTCCATGCTGAGATGTGCTAAACACATTATTCCATATAAGGAATCTTTCAGCTTTCTAAGGGAAACCAGTAAGACTTTCCTAGAATGTGTCTCTGTTAGATGACTACATACGGGATACTAAAAGATCAAGTTACTTTTAAAGCAGGAATCTACATACAGAGGCCATTTTTAAATTAGGTGAAAAAATATTTGACCATAGTTACTTTTCACACACATACAGAAAGAAGTGTACTGCCAAAATTGTAATTTCTGGAGAACTGCATCATTAACTTACTATTTTACTAATACTTTAGACAAGTTTTAAGGCATGAGCAATTATAGTATTACCAATTTTTAGTCTCTTACATATACTGAATATTTTCATTATTTTTTTAGAGACTATTTAAATAAGTTTAACTATGGAGTTAGACAAATTTTGCAACATGAAACTGATGCAGTGAAGCTAACAAAGACCATCACAGGTGAATCTCAGGCTTGCCACCATGGAATGTATCCTTAATGGTGTTATTAACTCCTCAAAACAGTGACGTAGCCAAACAGCTTCTATTTGCATTCACTGCCTCTAGGCTCAGGTTCTCTTGACAATTGGAACTGGGAAAATTAGCTTATGAGGTAGTTTAGGGACCCAGGAGGGGTGAAGCCTAGATAACTTGGGGTGACCTTTTCCAAGTCAACATGGGGCTTGGAAAGCAAGGAAACGTTATGTCTTTAGTATCTAGAAGAATTTAGTATCTAGAAGAATGATCATTTCAAGTTTTGTCAGTAATAGTTTCTGAGTAGGTTAAAAAAAATCTTCACAACAAAAATTACATAGTTCTCCAAGAAATAAAATATACCATATATCAATAGTTTCTTTTGCTTGTCAATAGTAGAAACAAAACTTCAATAGTGACATACAAACATGCTGAAATTCTTAATTTCAAACCTGGAAAATTATGTCACCCTGAGTGGAGCTGACTTGTTATGTTTCATTAAAGTAGCTCTCCTGCTGACAAACAAATTGAAAGGAAACATACACTGTTTACTATTAGAAGGCATATTTGCATGTAAACTTGGGACTCACATCACCCCCAAATGGTTTCAATTATCATCTCCTGAGTAAGTTAGGCAACAGAAAGGAAAAACGCTATTACCCATCAACCTTCCCCCCTCTTTTTTTCTCAACTGTTTAAAATGTTTTAGTGACTGATAGCAAGACATACTTAGGCAGATTTCTTAAAACTTGAGAAAATTGTTTTTTAACTCCAAAAGAACAGGAAACTTGTCAACCTAGATTAATACAAAACTTAAGAAACCACACTTTAAGCATTTGAACAAATCTCTAGACAATTAGCAAAGGGGAGCAGAATGTAAATGTCCAAAATCATGTAACTGCCTGGTTGTAGACTTAACTAGAACCCAGGTCCCTAATTTCAAATTTAATGCTTGTTCTAATCAAGTCTATTGAGTTCCCGTGACTACCATGGGTTTAGGAACACGCCATTGCGTGGTGCTTTAGCACACTAGCCTCAGGGATGTCTGTGCTCTTCAACTTCATGAGCACTTAGCACATACCTTAGATGGAGATTGATACTGTACTCAAAAGTGATAAGAAGATAGGAAGTCTATAAGACACAAAAGGGGAGAGAAGTTGAGAACAAAACTATCATAGGTCACTTTGGAAGGTCAAGTATTATTCAAGAGGCAATAGCTTGGTCAATAAAAAATAACTGCTTTATGGGAAAGATGGGAGGCCAAAACCAGATATTGAAAGGTAAGACTATCAAATTTAAAATTTAACCTTAAGGCTATAATACCCATGAAAAATGGTATGCTGAGCAGTTAAGGAACGTTTCTCTGGATACTGAGAAGAGATGAGGTGCCCAGAAGCAGAGATACAACTGGCTCAAATGTGAGCAGCCTAAAGTTCAGGAGGAAGCAGGGCAGCAGCATCTATTACTTTAGGAAAGAGGGCTATGTCTGTGTCTATGTATCTATACTGCCACACAGGTAATTTAGTTATTTCAAACAATAACAAAGCACTATAAACCAAAATATATGACCATGGAACTAAGCATAAATCTAGAAAGGAAAAATATACTGTCTTGCTGGTTATAGTGACACAAGCAAGTGTGAGGCTTGGCATGGCTACAGAAAGTTGTATTTTCCCTGGGCTACACAGAGAAACCTGTTTTAACAGAAAACTCCAAAAACAAAAAAACAAACCTCTCTAATATATAGGTGATATCTTGCTGGCTGTGAACAGAGTCTTAGCACAAAAATCTGTGTTTTTCCTGGTAGTTACACCCCACCACTCAGAGCAGTATGATTTAAGATAGATCACATAATAAGTACAGCATGTAATAGATAAATGGATGGATCACTGTAAAGAATCAGTGTTATTAAAGTTTACAATCCAAAACCGACATATACGAGAGCAACAAATAAGATAACATTTGGGCACAAGACTTTTACAGTATGAGGAAGTGCTCTAGAAATTAAAAAAAAAAACTAGATATGAAAGTTTAATAGAAATGGGGAAATCTTGATAGGTGGTAGTGGTGATGGGAGGCAGAGTCAGGTGGACTTCAGTGAGTTTGAGGCCAGCTGGTCTGCAAAGCAAGTTCCAGGATAGCCAAAGCTACACAGAGAAACCTTGACTCAAACAAATAAACAAACAAAAGAGAAATGGGGAAACCTAAAATGTAAACTAAAATCTCACAGACAAATAAAAGGAAGGAAATGCCAGGCTAAATGACAAGCGTGTGTGTGTGTGTGTATGTGTGTGTGTGTGTGTATGTGTGTGTGTGTGTTGCTGTGTGTGTGTGTGTGTGTGTGTGTGTTGCTGTGTGTCTATGAGATCGCCAAGACCTTTAAAACATGGCAGTTCTAAGTTGAACATAAAATGTTCCCTCAAAAGGATTCATCTCCAGGTAGAGGTTGATCAACTCATTGAGCAATAACTGGATAATAAAGGCTCAAACTTGTTCAGTGGACAATCCTCTGATGAAGGCTTTACTGCAAGGTGGTAGGAAGTTAGAGGTGGGTGGGCACTGGTAAGAGGAAGTCCCTCCAGGCTATCTTTAAAAGGTATTTATTCCTAGCCCTTCCTATGTGTCTTTCTGTCTTCTTTCTCCAGTGAAATGTGCTCTCCTGCCTCACTACACTGTCAGAAACAAGGGAGCAGCTGGCATGGCCTTACACCTCAAACACTGGAAACCAAAATAAATCTTCCTTCCTTTAAAATGTTTTTGTATTTAGTCATGTCAGGTACTTTGTAATGGCAACAAAACTTCTAACATGGGAAATATTTAACTTGCATTTCCTGGTGGATAAAAATATCACTTTGAAAGTCTAAGTAGTCAGGAATAAGGCAATGAACATTATCCATACTGCTTAATGAAAGAAAAGAAAATCTGAGACAAAGGCAGTCAAAACTAGGAGGTATGCACAGAGAGAAACCATTCCAAGAGAAATTCAAACTGAGTGTGACTGAGTGTAAAGGACAACGCCAGAGAATACGCCTGAGGAGGGCTCATGGCATGTCAAGATGTTCCCCTTTTGGTGGCTGGTAGAATACAAGAAAGTGGTAAGCTGAGAGAAGCAGCTGGCAGGCCTCAGAGAGGCTTCCCAAGAACACTTGGCGGCAGCCCCAGCTTTTCAGAAAATACATACATAATGGTGCCGTAAGGATAGTCGATCTGCTTGAGACAGACGGACAAAACTCAGGTTTGTAAGAGTGTTATGCCTTAATTTACAGGCAAATGGAAGCTAGCAAGCAGATAAGACACTACATTTTCTAAGGACCCTTTCAATTACTGTCTTAACGTATGAGTTGCGTGAGTAGCCAAAAGAACACTTGCTTCAATATAGCAAAGAAAACAGCAAGTGCCAGAGAAGAACAATTCATTCAGGCAATGCTTAAGACAAGAAAAACGCATACACAGTAGACCTTTGTAGTGTGAAATACATTCAACCCCAAACAGTTCTGAATAAATACGTTTTACTTGACTATTAAACTGTTTTTTCTTTAGACTTCCAACTGATAACACAAATCTGCTATTTAGATATGGCTACACTCAGGCCAAAGAAACAAACCATATCTAAGTTCATGTAAAAGGACTAATATTTCTTTCATTGTATGCTGATTTCATGTAGCTTTGGAAAGGCTAGCCACCCCTCACCACCACCCACAAATAAAAGGCAGTAAATAAACAGAAAGATAAGCATCACTGCCCAGTGTTGCAACAACCTTCTACGTTTAGGAAATAACTAAGTCTACAAAGATGGGCTGGGAAAGCATGGTTCAAGGAGTGACATGTGACCCACTCAAGGTGCTTCGTTCCGGGCAACAAGCAGGCTGACAGCAGATCGCGCCGCTCTTTCTTCTCCCCCGAGCTCCAATCCCCTGTCTCATGCCCAGCTCTGTAGCAGAAAACCTGCTGAGGTTTCACTTTACTCTCTGACCTCATCCCCAATGGGTCCCAAAGATCTTCTCCAACCTTCCTTCCCCCATCTCATGCCAGTATCCCTGCCTCCAACACCAGCTGGTAACACACTGATAACACAAGAGCCGAGTATGGCCAGGTAAAAAGGTAAGGCTACTGAAGCTGTTCATCACTTCCTCTTCCCCTCTAAATCCATTCCCATGCCCAGCTCTGCAGCAGAACATCAGCAGCAACCGTTCCTGTCCCATGCTCCCACTGCTCACACATCGCCCCTGCTAACCTCCCTGGCCTCACTCATCACGGTATCCCAGCCCCCAACGACTGCAGGTAGCCCTTGCTAACCCACAGGCCACACAAAACCAGAAAGCAGGTCCTCTCTTCTCCCTTTGTTTCAAAGAGCCACTATACTAGCCTCATCCCCAGCTCTGCAGTAGAACACCTACAACAGCCTTCTTTCCCCCTCTGCCTGTATCTGCTGTGGACCCCAGACCTTCACTTCTGACTTCCCTCTCTTCACTTGTTGCTTTATGCCAGCCCCAAACTCTAAGCAGGCATCTTCCCTTGGATCCTCTAGATCCAATCCACTCACCCAACCCCCCCCCCCACGGTCTCATGCCCAGCAATATAGCCCATCTAGGGTGACCGCTCCTCACTTCCTGCCCTGCCCTTATTCCAAGGAGACAGAATAAGCATATCCCTGTTGAACATTCTGCTCTCTCCTCTCTCCTGTGGATCCTCTCAGACCCCCTAGCCTATCCCCATTCCCACAAGTCAGCCCTCAATACCCAGAAACACATTCTACTTGGAACTCCAGTGGTCACAACTATCACAACCACAGAAAATTTCCCACCAGGCAACACAGAGGCATCATTCACACTTACAAAGGCAAATCCAGAAATCAGCACCTAGACCTATAATCAACCTTATTCCAGAAGCCCAGACGCCAGCATGAAAACACAATCAATAACAACCAGGACAGTATGTCTCCACTAGAGCCCAGCTATTCTGCCACAGCACAATCTGAATATTCCAACAGCTGAAGCACAAGAAAAAGAACTTAAACCAACTGCATGAAGACGACATAGGTACAAAACCAAAAACAGTCTGAGGCTCTGAATAAAACTGTTCAAGACCTGAAAATGGAAATAGAATAAAAAAAGAAAACACAAACTGAAGGAATTCTGGACATAAAAAAAATATAGGAATTCAAACAGCAACAACAAAGACAGACTTCAAAAAAAGAATACAAGAGATGGAAGAGACAGGATCCGGCGCCTTCAGAGTAGTGTGGTCATAGACCTCTCTTTTGGCCTGCTGGCTCACAGGCAGAAAGAATGCTGTATAAATAATAAATTGAGAGAGAGAGAGAGAGAGAGAGAGAGAGAGAGAGAGAGAGAGAGAGAGAGAGAGGGGAGAGAGAATATATTTCAGGTATTGAAGATATGACAGAAGAAATGGATATGTCTGATAAAGAAAATGTTAAATCCAAAAAATTCCTGACCCCCCCCAAAAAAACCCAAACCAAACCAAACAAACAACAACAACAACAACAAAAAGGAAACCTGGGACACTATGAAAAGACCAAACAATCATAGGAGAAAATTTTTCTAAGCTAAAGGAAAAGCCTATAAAGGTACAAGAAGCATAGAACGCCAAATAGATTGAACCAGAAAAATCACCTTGGCACATAATAATAAAATCATCAAATATACAAAACACACAAAGAATATTTAAATTGCAAGGAAACAAGACCAAGTAACATATAATGGTAGACCAGTCAGAAAAAGAAACTCTAAGAACCAGAAGGTCTGGGACATATGTTGCTGATTCTAAGGGACCACAGATGACAGCCCAGACTACTACATCCAGAAAATTTTTCAATCACTAAAGATTGAGAAAATAAGATACCCCATGATAAAGCCAAATTTAAACAATATCTACCTATAAATCCAGCCCTACAAAGTGCTAGAAGGAAAACTCCAGCCTAAGGTTAACTACACCCATGAAAACACAGGGAATAAGTAATCTCACACCAGCAAAAGCAAAAGAAGGGAAACACACACACAGACACCCACCACCACCACCACCACCACCACCACCAAGAAAATAATAGGAATCAAGAACCAAAGGTCATTGATATCTTTCAGCATCAATGACCTCAATTCCCCAATAGAAAGACACATACTAAAAAGAAGGGAAGTGAAAACAGGATCCATCTTCGTGCTGCATCCAAGAAACACACCTCAACGTCAAAGATAGATACGGCCTCAGGGTAAAGGGCTAGAAGGGTTAGAAAAAATATTCTAGCAAATGGACCTAAGAAGCAAGCTGGAGTGTTCATTTTAATATCTAATAAAAGAGATTTCAAACCAAAATCAACCAGAAGATATAGGAAAGAACACTACATACTCACTAAAGGAAAAATCGACCAAGATGACATCTAAACTCTTAACATCTATGCCCCAAACACAAGGGTACCCAAGTTTGTAAAAGAAACAATACTACAAGTCAAATCACATATTAATGCTCACATACTGATAGTAGGAAGCTTTAATACCCCGTTCTCACCATTAAATAGGTCATCTAGACAACTAAACAGAAATAATGGAGCTAATAAACACTATGAATAAAATTGACCTAACAGATATCTGCAGAACATTTCACCTAAACACAGAAGAATAAACCTTCTTAGAACCTTGGGAACATTGTCCAAAATTGACCACATTCTCAGACAGAAAGCAAGTCTCAACAGATACAAGAAAACTGACATGACTCTCTGCATTCTATCAGACCACCATAGATTCAAGTTGGGTTTCAACAGCATCAGAAACAACATTAAGTTTATAGACTCGAGGAAACTGAACAACTCTCTAATAAATGAAAAATGGATCAAGACAGAACTTTAAAAATTTCTAGAATTCAATGAAAATGAGTACACAGCATATCTAAACTTATTGGAGACAATGAAAGACATTCTAAGAGGTAAGTACATATAGCACTAAGCACCCACATAAAAAAAAACTGGAGAAATTTCATACTAGCATCTTAATAGCACGCCTGAAAGCTCTAGAATAAAAAAAAATCACATCAAAAAGAGTAGATGGCAAGAAATAATCTGAAGGCTGAAATCATTAAAATAAAAACAAAGAAAACACTACAAAGATTCAGCAAAACAAAAAGTTAATTATTTGAGAAAAATCAATATGATCCATTATCCAAATTAACTAAAAATCAGAGTAAATATCCATATTAACAAAATTGGAAATGAAAAGGGGGACTAAAAAGGGGAACAGACACCAAGGAAATCCAGAGAATCATAAGGATATACTTTAAAAACCTGTACTCCAAACTAACTGGAGAATCAAAAAGAAATAGACAATTTTCTAGATAGATGCCATCTACCAAACTTAAATCAAGATAAGACAAAGAATTTGAACAGACCCATAATCCTTAGTGAAATAAAAGCAGTCATTAAACATCTCCCAAGCCCAGGGCCAGATGGTTTAAACATAGAATTCTACCAGACTTTCAAAGAAGAGTTAATGCCAATACTCAAATTATTACATAAAACAGAAATAGAAGAAGCATTGTCCATTCACTTTATGAAGCCAGTCACCCTGATACGTAAACCACATAAAGACAGAGATTTACAGAGCAATTTCCCGTATGAACATCGATGCAGAAATACTCAAGAAAATACTTGAAAACTGAATCCAAGACACATCAAAATGATCATCCCCCATGAAGTAGATTTCATCCCAGTGATGCAGAGATGTTTTAATATGTGAAAATCAATAAATGGAATCTGCCACATAAACAAACTGAAAAGAAAAAAATTCACATGACCATCTGACTAGATGCAGAAAAAAAAATCCTTAACAACATTCCTTCATTACAAATATCTTGAGATTAGGGATATAAAGAACATACCTAAACATAATAAAGGCAGTATACAGCAAGCCCATAGCCAACATCAAATTAAATGGAGAGAAATTCAAAGCAATTATACTAAAATAAGGAACAAGACAAGGCTGCCCACAGTCACCAGATCTAATCAATATAGTATTTGAAGCCTTAGCTAGAGCAATAATAAGACAACTGAAGGGGATATAAGTTGGAAAGGAAGAAGTCAAAAGTATCTTTAATTGAGGGTAATATGACAGTACACATAAATGACTCTAAAAACTCCACTGGGAACTCTTCCAGTTGATAAACACCTTCAGCAAAGTAACAGAATACAAGATTAACTCAAATCAGTAACCCTCCTATATGCAAATGACAAAGGAATCAGGGAAAAAAAAAAGTTCAGGATAGCCAGACAATATAAACCCTAATTAAGCAAATAGAAGGTTTGCATGGCAAAACTTCAAGTCTTTGAAGAAATTATTGAAGAATATATCAGAAGACTGAAAGATCTCCCATGCTGATGAATCAGTAGGATTAACAGTAAAAATGGTCATCTCATCCAAAGCAATCTACAGATTCAATCAAATCCCCACAGAATTCCAATACAATTCTTCACAGAACTAAAAGGACAAATCTCACTTTCATATAGGAACACACACACCCCCACCACCAACAACAACAACAATCTAGGATAGGCTTTAAAAAAAATAACATAAAATAAAGGAACAATAAAAGGATTACTGGAAGTCTCAGCATTCCTGATTCCATGTTGTACTACATAGCTACAGTATTAAAACCCACATGATATTGGCATAAAACAGACACATTTTTTGATAGAATCAAATTGAAGACCCAGACACAAATTCACACACCCAAAGACACCCAGTTTTTGATAAAGAAGCCAGAAATACACAATGGAAAAAAGAAAGCATCTTCAATAAATGGTGCAGGTCAAACTGGATATCTCCAAGTAAAAGAATACAGATAGATCCATACTTACCACTCTGCACAAAACAACTGCAGATGGATCAAAGACCTTAGCATATTATCAGATACATTGAACCTAATAGAAGAAATAGTGGGGAACAGCCTTGAACACATTGGCATGGAAGACTTTCTAAATAGAACGCCAATAGGACAGGCACTAAGATCTACAATTAATACATGAAATCTCATGAAACTGAAAACCATTTGTAAGACAAAGGGCACAGTCAATCAGACAAAGTGGCTTCCTACAGAGTAAGAAAATGTTTTTACCAACTACAAATTTGATAGAGGGATAATATCCAAAATAAATGAAGAACTAAAGAAACTAGATATCAAAAACCAAACAAAACAAAAGAAATAACAATTTAAAAAATAGGGTATGAATCTAAACAGAATTCTCAAGAGGAAAACCAAATGGCTGAGGAAAAAAAAGAATGTTCAAAATCCTTTAGCCAGCAGGGAAATGCAAATCAAAATTACTTTGAGACTCCATCTTAAACCTGTCAGAATGCCTAAGATCAAAAACACAAGTGACAGCTCAGGCTGGAGAGGATGTGGTACAAGGGGAACACTCCTCCATTGATGATGGGAGTGCAAACTTGTGCAGTCACTATGGAAATCAATATGGCATTTTCTCAGAAAGTTGGGAATCGATCTACCTCAAGACCCAGCTACAGTATTGGGCATACACTCAAAGGATGCTTCATCCTACCACAAGGACATTTGCTAAACCATGTTCATTGCTACACTACTCATATTAGCCAGAAATTGGAATCAACATAGTTATCCCTCAACTGAAGAATGGATAAAGAAAATGTGGTAGACACATTTACATAATGGAATGCTACTCACCTATTAAAAAGGACATCATGAAACTTGCAGGCAAATAGATGGAACCAGAAAAAAGTCATTCTGAGTGAGGCAACCCAGACTCAGAAAAATAAAGTGTGTATTCACTTCTCATTAGCCATTACATAAATGATAACGACAGTTTATAGACTCAGAGAGGTTAAGCATAAAGGAAAGCACTAGGGTGGACACATGGATCTCCCTGGGAGGGGAAAATAGATTTTATGGGCAAGAAGACAAGGCAGGATGCAAATGGCAGGATAAGGTGAGGAGAGGGAAGGGAATTAAGGATTCCCTTAGAGTTAAGGATGGGAATGCAGAGAGAGGCAGCTACAATTGAGAGGTATTTGAGGTATGGTATGGAAACCTAGTGCAGGGAAAATTCATTATATGACAGCAGTCCTAATGAGGTCTCCTAATAATTGGGATTATGGAGTGCCAACTGGCCACCTCTTGTCACCAAACTTGCATTCAAATGAGTTGTCAGCCAAGGGAGTCTCATAGAAATCCTCAAATAATCCAGCCTGTTGGTAACATAATGGCTTCCTCTCTGCAAGCTGACTGCAAAAGGTGGGGTATGCTGAAGATAACCCCCACATAACTCAATAAATATGGAGAAGTCAAGCTGGAGCCTAATGGCTCTTTCATCCCCATGTTCTAGTGTCTTTGATTTGGGAAGGTACTCTGCAAATTCCCGAAAAAGAAATGTAAACACCAACCCAGCCACTGTAAAATATGGTAGGACAATGGTAGCACAGGAGTAGCCAACCAATCTGATCTGACTTAAGGTCACCTTTATAAGAAGGGACCCAAACTCAAAACTGTTTGGATGACCAAGTATCAGAGACTAGAGATCTCAGGTAAACCAAATCCTTCTGGTCTAAAGAAAAAAAAAAAGTAACAATAAAATTACTCTTAATGATATCCCTCTATGCTCATGGAATGGTGCCTTACCCAAGCATCGTCAGAGAGGCTTTCTTCTGCGGCAGACAAACAAATACAGAGATCAACAGCCAGACAACACACACAGGGACTTGGAACACACAGCTGTAAATAGGATGTCTGCATCAAATCCTTCCTCTCAGGGCTCTCCAGAGAAGAGGAGGTGGAAAAAGTTGAAGAGCCATGGGGGATGGAAAAGGCCTTCTGAATCAACTGAGCAAGGTTTACATGAAAGCACAGAGACTAAAACAGCAAGAATACAGCCTACACCAGGTCCTCTGTGTGCATACTAAAGCTTTCAGTTTAGTATTTTTATGGGACTCCTAAGTGTGTGAAGGAGTTTATCTCCGATTCTGTGCCTGCTCTGGGGGCTCTATGTGTTTTGTCCTGTTTGGTTGTTATCTCCTAGAAGCCTGTCCTTTTCTAGTAAGAGAAAGGAAAGGAGCGGGTCTGAGGGACGGGCAAGTAGAAAAGGACTGTAAGGAATAGAAGGTGAGGAAACTAATCAAGATATAGTGTATAAGAAAATAGTCTATTTTCAATAAATAAAAAATTTTTAAATGGTTCAAATAGACAAAAAATACCTATACATACATAAATCCACATATATGTATGTGTGTATGATATATATACACACATATATTATATATATATATAGCAGAGAGAAACATATACATATATGTATATGTAATACACATACACATGTACGTATGTGTGTGTGTGTGTGTGTGTGTGTGTGTGTGTGTGTGTGTGTATTTTGTGTATGGATGCACAGCGAAAGAGACAAATTCAATGTCACCACTTATGGGTCAGATTAAACCTAACGCATAAGAGCAAAATGTAGCTTTAGGTCTTTATCCTACTGAATGGAAACATAAATAAGTATAGACTTATTAAATAAGAAAACTGGCCTGTGGCCATCACAGGTAATATGAACTTGCTCAGGAGAAATTAAGTAAATGGTGTGAAGATCCTGAATACTTGATGGTACCATGTAGTTATGTTAGAAAACTTCTCAGATTTGCTTAGGTACAATATCAGAAAAGTTAATAATCAGAATTTAGAACCTTTAAGTGTTATGAGAATATTTTTTAAAGAGCCAAGATGAAATAGCTTATCAATTGCCAAATAAAGCACCAGACGGCACTGAAGATGTCCTTGAAGAACAGTCACAGCAGGCTCTCTGCAGGGGAAGAGAAGTCATAAAATAAAAACCAGGGTTATCATCAAAATCAATGTCATTACAGGAGCGTTAGAAACCTAAACGGAAAACTGATAAAAATCACACAGGTGAATGACTGATAACCCTAAGCAGAAGCTTTGAAGATGGTGGCTTTAAGAAGTCAATGCCTTATAATAGTTGTTTTAATAGGTCAAGGGATTAAGAACAGTTTAGACATAATCCAAGAGGGAAATCCTCTATTTAATCCAACACTGGTAAAAGCAACAAAGACAACCATAAACAGCAAGACGCTTTCTTACTGCCATCTCCAGCACCACAGAATGGTTATATGAGCTAGTGCTGCCTTGAGTCAGGCATTAGTAGCATAGGAAACGGGACTGAAAGTTTGAAACTGAAAGTTACAAAACAAGGTCTTTATAGTAAATGAAAATAACAGAAGAATTGTGCAGAAAAGAAGCAAAAGATGGCTGGCAACATGGCTCCATGGATAATCCCTGTCAATCCCTGAAACTCACATGGGGAAGGACAGATCACTCACCAACTGTCCTCTGTCCTTAGCAGCACAGGTGTTTCCCCCAAATAAATGCTTTAATGATAAAAAGAAAAGCAGCTAAAGAGTAAGTCACCAATTGATATTTATAATTAATTTATCAATTTATATAAGACAGTAGGTATTTACCCATTTTCAGCTCTAAAATAACCATGCCATACTGTTCAATTTATTCTTACAAATAGAAGCACATATATCAACTATAAATTTAGCTCAAAAGATAAATTTTTAAAATGAATTGTTTATAGAATTCTGTAGTTTGCTAGTATCAATGTTTCATTCATAAAAATTAATGTTCTTTAGTTTCTTTAAAATCAAAAGTACATATATAATTTGCTGCTTTTTTCTAACTAAAAAGACATCAGCATATTTTAAACTGAAGTGCTGGGCTGGAGAGATGGCCCAATAACTAAGAGCACTTATTAGGGGTCCATGCCTTTAATCCCACCTCCCAGGAGGCAGAGGCAGATGTATCTTTGAGCTCAAGGCCAGCCTGCTCTACATAGTAAGTTCCAGAACAGCCAAGGCTACATAACAAAACAGAATGAAACAAAAAATCAGAGTGCGTACTACTCTTGTGGACAAGCTCTGTTCTGTTCCAGGACCCTTTCCAAGGAGCCCACAACCAGCCTGTAACTCTAAAGGTGTCCAGCACTTTGGGTCTTTTTAGGAGGCTGAACTCATACACACACAAACACACACACACATTAACGTACTTTTAAAATAGTAACAAAATACTTCCTAAATTATTGAAACTGATGTTTAAAAGTATAAATTCTCAAGAAAATGCTTAAATATAAGGTAAATTCCTTATGAATTAAACCTACAATGCCATAGAACACATGCAATTGACAACTTGTATTCAAACTAGCAGCGTCATAGTTTTTGGTAAAGATAATAATAAAGACATCTATGAGAATTGATTAAATTAAGAAAAAACGGAAGACATTTTCTTCAATTTAAGTAGAAAAAGCAAACAAGAGACTAAGAAAATAGAGTAAAGATAAAGATACAGTTTACAATGGCGAGCATGTTAATTAAATGCATCTCATAAACCATTCTAACACACTTGTGTTAAAATTAATAGTTTTTTATTTTAAAAGATAATTTTCCAGTTATAGTGGTTGAATAAATTATGCAACACCTCGTATAAAGCAATACTATAGTCATTAAAACACTAACGATGAATCAAGTATCTCAGAAGACACTACTTAGTCACTTCATCTCTAGCTAAGATATGAATAAATGTTTCACCATGTACTGAAAAGTAACATCAAAAATGCTCAGTCTAAGAAGGCATTTCAATGCCCCCACTTTTCTTGACTGTAACAATGTTTTTTGACATTGCAGAAAATAGGTCTATATTCAGTGAAGTTATTTGCTGAACTCAGGAGACATTTATTTTTACAAATTATCTTGGTCAAAATAATCCCGGCCCAGTCTTTAACATTCACTTCCTCCCTGAAACCTTGTACAACTTTCCCTTTTCTACCTAAGACTAGGAAGTACACCACTGCTGTGCTCATCTCTGACCCCTGGCTGAAGGCTCTCCCCCACGAAGGCTGTCCTCATCTCTTCCACTTCACTCCAAGCCCCGCTTCCAGAAGTTATCATGGCAGTTTGATACCACAAAAAAAATAAAATAAACATTTCCTTCTTGATGAAATAAAAGGATGAAAGATAAATTTTAAATTTGCTCTGTTGTTTTGCTATATTCAGTGCATGAAGCACTGAACTTTAGCAAGAGTATTCCTCTTACTAGCAAAAAACCCACCGCATCATGCTTTCTATGTCTAAGACAAGATGTGTGAGAAGCTTCTCCATTTAATGTAATGGGTATTTGTGTCACAAATACTTTCACCCACCAAACTACGTATTACAACCATGTTAAGTGAACTAGTAACGGTTCATAAAGCAAATATGAAATAAAAATTCGGTTATACGTTTAAGGTTATAAAAACAAAATCCAAGGAACTTTAAACTTATGTTCCTAAAGTTAGCTATTGGTTAAATGCATTCATGGTGAATATTTTGACGCATTAAATAATTAAACACACTGCACTACAGTGTACTTTCATCACTAGCTACACAACAATTAGAAAAGCTCTCTCCCAGACTCATTTCTTATCTCTAACTGGCAATAATCTCTCAAATTCCAAGCAGATCTGTTTATGAATGCCACATTTTAACCAAATATACATCTAGCATTTGAAAATTTAACATTTTTATAAAACCAACAAAGTCTCTGACATGAAGTTTTCAGCTGGTGATAATAATGATCCCTTATTTAAAAGGACTGAATGAGCTATAATCTGTAAGAAGCTTGAAGGAAAACTAAGAGTTGCAAATTAATGAAGAGTAGTAGCTTAGCCCACTATTCAACAGTCTCACCTCAACTAGTGCTTTAAGATGAATTAATTTTTTTTTAAAAGAGATTTCCAGGGTCACTGACATGCTTGGAGAATTAAGGCCTTTACTGCCAAGTCTGAGGACTAAGTTGGATCCCCTGAACCCACATGGTAGAAAAATGACTCCAAGCATACACAGGCAAGTGCACCTGTTGAGACACACACACACACACACACACACACACACACACACACACACACACACACACAGATATTCATTGTTAAAAAAAATCCTAATGCTCTCCAGAGACTTATGACTTATTGAAGCCTACAGACTTGTTTTGTTTTTTAACTCTACTGCAGAAACTTAGTAAATTTTCCCTTCAAATGACTTGAGGCTTTTACTTTGTTTTTTTAAATGATACAATATTTTTCCTAATCATGGGTACTAAGAGAAAGGAGTTGGGGATACCACTTAGCACTGGGAAACTTATGGAACAAAGCTGCTTGAAGGTATTATTCCTATATCAGTAATCTCTGCACTTGGGACATTTTATCAGGAAAGTGGGGTGACAGCCAGCCTGACCCACACAGTTTTAAGTTCCAGGGTGACCTAAGGTCCACAGTGGAGGAAAAGGGAAAAGGGACAAAAGAATTATGATGCCCGCAAACACTTCCAGTAAAACTGACTGACGGAGAAGCTAAAAAAGAAAGAAAGAAAGAAAAAAGAAAAAATGCAAGCAGGCAATAAACAACAGTTGAAATTATAATTTAAATCTTTAAAAAAACCAAGTGTTTCAAGGTCATAATATACAATATAATGAATGTTTTAGGGTTTTTTCTGTTTCTAATAATCAGAAAAATATGTTGACAACTATTTCTAAAATCCAGTTCCCAAGTCTTCTACTTTTCTTGTCTTAAAGAGTATAAGACAATTTTTAAGCACAATAAATACAAAACTCAGCTGGGCACGGTTGCAAACAACTATAATCCAAGCTCCTGGGCACTGTGGCAGAGGGAGCAAGAGTCTAAGGTAGCAAAAAAAGGACAGAGTGAGTTCCATGCTAGCAAGAAACTGGCAAAAGCCAAAAGGCAACACTTAGGGGATAAGAAATCATTGTCTCACTTCTGAACAAGGCTGAATACAAAGGAATGGTTCAGTGACAGAATAAATACAATTACAGACATCCCCACAGCCTCAAGACTATGAACCATTTTAATCACTTATAATCACTATAAATATGGTTGAAGTCTTCTGGAATGATAAAAATATTTAAAGATGACAAGCTAATGGAGTTTTGTCTTTGGTGGAAAAATATCTTCCAGCATGACTTTCCTTCAGTAGAAGGTGACACTGCTTTCCCAAAGTAGATCATGGCTGTAGGGCAAACAGTAGCAATCGGCAAATAAAGATAACAAACACTAGCTGAACTCGGCATGGTGTGAAGGACAAACAGATAATTTGGATAACTGAGATTATTATTTTTAAAGGTTCCTATTTATCTCGGAGATAAAAATTGTAATGTTTACCTTAAAAAGTAAACACAGGTTGTAACTCAGTCAAAGACTTCCCTCAACACTGCAAACTAAAGTGGAACTAAAACCTTATTGTACTAAGTATTCATGGCAGCCAGAGGCTGTTGGCAACGTACTGCAGGCTAACTATGAATGTGACCCAACAGAAAATTGTAAATTTATTTCAAATATGATATTTTTATATGTCATTTCTTTTGTAACTCAACTGTATGGTTGTTGAGCATGAACTTGAGATGACCAGACCTTATCAAAAGTACTATTTTTCCTCTTTAAAAAAACATTCAGTACTAATTAACTGTTAGAAGTAAGGTCTGCTGGCCATATGGAAGGGAAGGCAGCTTCTCTAAGAGATTATAGTTTTTATAACTCCTCTGGAAGCAAAGTTTCAGTAGTTAGTAATAGTCATTACAAGTACAAGGGGCGGGAGAGAGCCCATGGCTAGAGCCCTGGGGAAAGGAGATGCAGCTCAGGTACCATACAGAAGGCTTACAGGGATTACGGAGCTCCAATTCACAGCCTCTCATCTCCACCTCCTGCCAATCCCCAGCATCACCTGCAGTCCGCGCCTAGCCTTACATGATTACAGCTCTGCTGGGAGGAATGGCTGCACTGGGTACGGCTCAGGAGAAGTCTACACTGTGACCCTGGACCAGTGAAGGAAGCTCGGCACTTGACTTAGAAACGCCAACCATGTCATGTGTAACAGTAATGCCATTATTTGTTACATTCAGTATCAACTAGGCTTGAGATGATTTTGTAATTATATAACAGTATAATGATTACTATTGGGTGTTTATTGTTTTTTTGTTTTTTTGGTTTTTTTTTTTAGTGATTCTTAGGACTGAATTCAGGATCTTATACATGCTGTGCTAGGCAAGTGCTCTAACACTGAGTTAGATATTAACAGCCACATTTTGCTGATGTGGAGACAGGGTCTGAGAACATTGTCCATGCTGGCCTTAAACTTGAAAGCTCAGGTTAGCATGAACCCAGGATCCGCTTGCCTCTCAGCCTTTAGAGTAGCTAAGCATAGCTAGTGTGAACCACCAAAACTAACAAAAATAATCTAATTATTTCTTATTATATTTCTCTACAAGAAAGTGGTGCTTAATTTTTAACAATGGATTAAACTTTTGAAATCAAATTCTTTTATAAGGTGAAAGTGATCAAATTAAACAATAATCAGCCTGGCGAAGCAGCACAGTGGCCCAGGAAGATAAGCTTAGAAGTCACGTTTTATCACTACTGTATTTCCCTGGACACATTACTCCACTTTTGTTGTGCCTCAACCTGTAAAACTACACTTCAAACAAAACTCCAGAACGTCTCCACTTCATAAGGATTGAAATGAAGTTCACTTTTAGAACATCTGATAAATTATAACTGCTAAAAAAATACACTTAGCTATTAGTTACTGATGTAAAGTAAAATTCAATTTTTATCCATCTGCAGTTGCTTGAAGGGTCTCTAACTTCAAAGACTCTTACTTTTATTCTTGCTGCTGTGATAATCCTGACAAAAGCAACTGAGGACAGTCAGCTGATGTGGCTTGCGGTTCTAGGGGCAGGAACTTGGAGCAGTCAGTCCCACCACAGTCAAGATAAGCAGTGAGCAGTGAACAAATACATTAACGCTAATGATCAGCTTGCTTTCTCTCCTCACACAGCACAGTACCTCCTTCCAATGGAACACTTTACCTATAGAGAGGGTGGGCCCTCCTACCACAATGAAAATTCATTTTCTTCTGAAGCCTTAAAATAGTTCCTTTTTTCCCTAAACCTTACACTTTATGACAAACATACAAACGATAGTCCATCTACTTTAATAATAGAATTACTCTTTGTGTGTTATTTACGTGTTATGAAAGTACAACTGGGATTGTGTGTGCGTGTGGCTTACGTGCATTTTCTCAGAACTCTGATGAGGCAGTGCACTAACGCGGCACACGGTGGACACAAAAGTGATTATAGCAAGGTTGCCCAATACAACCTAATACACAAAACTCAATGACTTCATACCATCATAGAGCCAGACCTGCCTTTCATCCTGGGCTTATTCTATAATATCAACCAAAATAACAATAGCATGTTTATATCAGCATCCAAAACACAGTGCAATATTTAAATAGGAGTGTAAGAAGATATAACCAGGCATGGTGCCTATGCCAATGCCAGCATTTGAGAGAAAGTGGGAAAAGGATCACCACACACTGGGCATCAACTAGTCTCCATAAGAAGTGCCAAGCCAGCCAGGAGACTACAGTGTAAAATTGTCCCTGTCTTAAAAACTGAGAGAGGAAATATGAGCAAGATCTGGTAATAGAAAACTAGAAGATTCTGATGACTGAAAGTAGAGACAAAAATAAACAGGAGACAATCCATGTTCATGAATAGGCAAGACTCAATACTGTCACGACATGGATCCTTTTCAGGATGATTTATACTAATTTAATACCCATCAAAATCATGGGAAGAAAGGCTGGCTTGCTGGCTCTGTGGTTAAGAGTATGTATTGTGCTTGTAGAAGACCAAAGTCTGGTTCCCAACATCCACTTCAGGCAGACCGTAAGCCTGTAACGTTAGCTATGAGGGGATCTAACACCTCTAATTCAAGTGCACATACTCACAGAGACACATAATTGAAAACAATAAATCTCCAAAAGTCATAGAAAATTACTCTATAGATTTAAAAAAATTATCCCAAAATTTAAAGACAGGTAAAAGAGCTTGGACAGAGAAGAAAATATTGAAGGAAAACGAAGCTACAAGACTGACATGAATAGATTTCAAGATTTATTAAAAATCTATAGTAATCTAAGCAGTGCAGTACTGATGATAGGACAGACATAATTAATACAAGGAAAGAGAGGCTGGATATAGAGCCACAAAAATACAGTTAGTTAAACCTTGACAGACAATAATATCAAGAAAAAAAAAGGAAAAAAAGTCAGTCTTTTTTAAAAAAAAAAGTTGGAATAACTGAATAGTCACAATAAAAGGATGAACTTAGACACATGCTTAGACTTACAAAACTTTACTTATATCATAGGCTTAAATGTAAACACAAAACTTATAAGAATCCCTAAAGATAACATAAGAGACAACTTGATGAGCGTGGGTATGGCACTGACTTTATAAACTTATCAATAAGACAGTCAACTCATTAAAAAAAATTAGCTGAGGAAGCTGAAAAGATGGCTCAGTAGTAAAGAGCACTGGCTGCTCCTCCAGCTGACCAAGGTTTCATTCCCAGCACCCACCCACAGCAGTTCACAACTGTGTGTAACTCCAGTCCTAGGAAGCTAAGGCCCTCTTCTGACCTTCATGGGCACCAGGCCTACACGTGGTGTACACACGTGTGTACACACACACACACACAAAATTTAATTAAGTCTATCTGAGCATGGTGGTCTATCCTACTGGGTAATATAGTTTCCTTAGAGATTGAAAGAGTCCATCTAAAGAGGAAAGCTTTTTTGTTTGTTTTCAAGAGGGTTTCTCTATGTTATTTTGGCCGTCCTGGTAGACCAGGCTGGCTTGAACTCGCAGAGATCCACCTGCCTCTGCCTCCCGAGTGCTGGGATTAAAGGCCTGTGCCACCACGCCCAGTTGAGGAAGGGTTTTTAAACAGCAAAGTAAACAAGTCAAAATACCTTCCCTGAAACTAAGCAGGTTCACTAGGCCCTTCCCTCCAGAGGAAGCAACAAAAGCTGAATGGTCCCCTCACACAGAAGGCAGCCAAGTGGGAAGAAGGCTCAGTCAGGCCAAGCTGCAAAGAAGACTTGAGACTACCAAAGCTGCCTGGAAGAAGCAGAAACCAGCCAAGCTGCCTGGGAGCGGTTTAGACCAACTCAGGTAGGTGGGAAGGGCACTCTCCAACTGCTGAGCTGCCTGAACGCTGTGCAGTGCACTCCAGGTTCCCAGCTCTGTGAGTTGTCACCTATGCTAGGTGGGTGTGTTGGGGGAGAGGGGCTTTGTGATGTAGGTGTCTGAGTCATTTCCACTACTGTAAGATCCCTCACCCATATATTTCTGTAAGTTATCCTACAGAACTCACGTTGGACTTAGGGCTCTCATGGGTTCCTATCTGGGATGAGTAGACATGTATGCTGCGTCTTGCCAGGAAAAGTTTTGTCTCACAACGCTCCCTACAATCCAAGTACCATGACAGCAGAGTGTTTAACTGGCAAGTCCAGGTCCTAGATCTGTCTTAGAATAAAGGAAGGTGGGGAAGGTAGTAGGAAAGGAAAAGAAAACTATAAAACATGGGGGAGCTGTATATATTACAAAGTAAAAAAAGCCAATATGCAAGGGCTATAACACTGCATGGTTCCAATCATACAACATTCCAGAAAGCCTTGATTATAGTGAAAAAAGATCAGTGATTGCCGGAGGAAGGGAAAAGGGAAGTATGAATTCAGGAGAGTGAAAATATTCTTATACCATAATGATGGGTACATAGAATAATCTATTCATCCAACCCACAAAAAGTATGGTCAAAACACATTGTATGAATGAGAATGTTATTTAAAAAAAAATGAGACATCACTCTGGGGAAGTGTACAGATAATGGAGAGGACATGTAGAACAACAGAAACCTGTGCACACACACCTAAAGCTCCTCTTTAAAAAATACCTTTAGGGGCTGGAGAGATGGCTCAGCAGTTATGAGCAGCGCATGTTTTTCCAGAGGACCCTGGTTCATTTCCCAGCATCTATATCACTGCTAACAAACCAGTCCCAGGAAGTCTGAACCTTTCCTGTAGCCTCTTCAGGCCCTGTACACATACATGAAGGCAAACCACCAAGACACAATTAAAAAGTGGGTTAAGGGAAAAAAAATTCAAGGAGCTGGAAAGATGGCTCAGCAGTTAGAAGCACTTGCTGCTCTTGCAGGGGATGGGGGTTCAACTCTCAGCACCTACATGGTGGCTCATAACTGTTACAACAGACCCGGGAATCAATATCATCTTCTGGCCTCTGTACCAGACATACAAATGATACTTGTACACACACACAAACACACACACACACACACACACACACACACACACACACACAGACACACACACACGGCAAGCACTCATACACACAAAAAAATCTAAATCTTTAAACAATAAAAGCCTTTTTTTTTTCAGTAAGTGATGTTAAACGGCAGTCTATGAAATAAACACCATTATCTACATGCTTAAAAATAACTATCTATAATCATCCTGTTCACTGAAAACCTGTAAAACCTGTAATAATTCGACTGGCTGTCTTACACAGCTAAAACAAGCTAGGTTTTGTGCCTTTTTTAAAAGATGTATTACAACTGTTTAAAATGCAGTTGGCAAATTTGTACCCATATGTATCAGTCAAATTAGTTACATTTCCTCCTTTCTACAGTACAGCCACCAGCATCATTTTCTACCCCTGTCTGCTTTCTTTGTTTCATTTGCCACAGCCAACAGACTGACTGCTTCACTATAGGAGCAGCCATCAGCCTCTCCTAATAGAAACAAGCTCCCAAAAGGCAGAGATATCTGTTTTATTAACAGTTACATCCTTGGCCTATCAGTGTTGAAAAAAGCAAAGGAGTGACCGGACAAGTATCCTTTGAAATAAGAATAGGACTTTCTTAACAGTTGTCTGGTAAAACAAAGGGTATATTCATTTTGGCTAAACCAAGAGAATATTCACTTTACAAGGACTTGAAGTTGGTGTTTGTTTGTTTTACATAATTACAGAGCAGAGATAAAGGATGGTTTGTCCTCTCCAAGTATTAAGAGGGTGAAAACTTGGCCTAACTCAGGTTTCAGGGTACTGCCATTGGGATGTGATTAGAATTAGGCAAGGCCATCACAGCAGAGTTCCTGTAATTAAAGCAAGAAAAGAAATGACAGGACGCACACATTAAACACACACACATCCCAACTCTTGCCATATGACTTCCTGAAACACTTGACTACTGCCAGCAAAGCCATCACTAGATAAGGTCCCTCTACCTTGGACCAGACTGAACCACAAAATCATTTCTCACAATTTACAGTCTGTGGCACTATGATATTAGCAACGGGAAACAGAATCATGCATGTGGTACATACGGAGTAAAAAGATAGTTTACACTTGTTTTTTTTTCTACAAAGGTGGTCAGGAATGACTAGCTGAATAACCAAACACTAACTGGAGAAGTCTCTAACACAGCATTGGCCAGGCCTCTTGATGGAAAAAGGAGCAAAGAAGAATCTCAGGGAAGGAAATCAGAGAACTTCAGAAGACACTCAAACTTCTGCCCTCCATGCTCAGTGCAGAACCTAGGTAGAGCGCGTCCTTCAAACTGCATGCCTGACTCTAATTCCAATGCAAAGGAACTTTTAATAAATACACCCACTTTTCTTAGCCTCCCAACTTTCTAAGGATGGTTTGAAGACTGCTCGTTTCAGACTTAACTACAGAATTTATTACAAATAAAATTCAGAGTTGAGAGTGATGGCTCATGCATTAATCCCAGCACTTCGGAGGCTGAAGCAAGGCGGCAGGGAGCTCAAGGCCAGCTCGACCTAATGAGTAAGAACCTGCTTCAAAACAAAAAGACTAGGAAATTGCACCACTGAATAATGCAGTCCAACTCTACATTTTTATCAAGAATCATATGTAACCTTTTTTTTTTTGAGGCTGAGTCTCCCTATGTAGACCTGAACAGTATGAAATTCACTGTATATTAGGCTGGCCTCAAACTCACAGACCCTACGCTGGGACTAAAGGTATGCACTACCAAGCCCAAGCATTCTTAAGTAAGCTCAAGTACACCAACACTCTTTCCAGGTTAATTAGATGTCACCTATTCCTTGACTCTCCAAGCACATTGCATGTACTTCTCTCATAGCACATACCACATTCTCTCTTTCCAGCTCTACTCCTTGCCAACTCTGACTATGGCAATGCTGTCCATCTCCCCACAGCTATGAAGTGCTCCATTGACTAAACAAGACACTAGGCACCAGCTCTAATGGGTTACTGCTTTCCCACAAAGTAATATGAATGCAAGATTTCCATCACAACAGAAAGCAAAACAAATCAGTATACCTTTAGTAAATTGTTTATCGAATACTTTCACAAACTGAAAGAAAAAAATGTAGTCTATAGACAAGCCTACTGTCATTTGTTCATAATACAAGAAACTGACATACACAGCACATCTTTCAAGGTTGGGACTACATACCATATCAGAGGATGAGAGGGCAGAATAAATGTATAACCAATTAAAAAACAATAAAACCATAATGTCCACTGTAGGGTAACATTTATAAGACAGTAGTGAAATACTTGGCCTAACATAAGGACAAAGATTCTAAGATGACACATGATGTGTGTGTGTGTGTGTGTGTGTGTGTGTGTGTGTGTGTATAATTTATTTTTTAAAAAGGAAATAAAGGGGCAAGGAAACTGGATTAAATCTTAATCAGAAACATGTATATATCATGAAACAAAGTTCTAAGTTACTGAGAGTGAAAAATTGGAAGATGACTAACAGCCAATTCTATATCTTTTGTCAGGAATCTAGAATTCCTTAAAGAGTTGAGTAACCTCACTAAATTCATGTGACTAATGGGCAGAATCTAGGCCTAAAGAGCTCATGTGTAGTGCTCTTCCCATATGTGGTTGCAAATGAAAAGAAGCTGTAGCCTAAAGTCAGCCCATCCTCACTTTATTCAACTCTTAAGACTTTTTTCTAAAATAAGGATTGCAAACACTGACTGCAATTATGTACACAAACATGATCATCTTCATAGCTGCGAACAACTTCAAGTAACCAAAAACAAGACAGATCAATGTCACAATGGAGACAGCTAACTACCAGGCCTCCCATAGTAAAAAATCACCATGAGATTAGCTGAAAACATGCCTACTTCTTTGGTGCTTCCAGAATGGTCTGTGGAACTCGGAGTACAGAGAACAGTTCTAACTCAGCTTCTCTTTGACTACCCTGAACTTAAGAATTCTATGTGGATACTATCATCAACCTCCCAGACTAAGTAAAAAAATGTCCACTTAAGAAACTGAGATCAAGTTCATCAGATATTTCAAGTGTATCATTGCCTATGTCTGAATGCCACCTTCTTCCTTGTGTAAAATTTGAAGGGATGGGGAGACTGACTAGATCTTGATTCCTTCCAGTGCTAATGTTCCCTCTCTAATTTCTTTATGCCAAATGAAAACAGAGCTCTCTTAAGGAATGTAAGACATATTATTCTGAGACTTAAAACATTTAAAAAAAAAAAAAAAGCACTGCTGAAAGAAACGTAAGCCACCTGGTAGAGTGCAACTGGAAACAGAGGACTTTTAATCATCACACACAACAGCTAAAACTGGCAATATGTGATCCTGAAAAAAAAAAAAAAGGCAAGACCAAACAGAGTAGTGGCAAGTATCTTTGATCCCAGCACTTCGGAAGCAGAGGCAGACAGATCTCTGGATGGGAGGACAGGCTGGTGTATACAAAACGAAAGCATCATGGTCAACTGAAGCTAGAATCCAAGGCAGAAGCCCCTACAGATGAGGGTTTGGCCAATGGCCTGTTCAACTTTACCGGAACCCTGTGATCTTAGAAACAGCAAGTCTTGTTTTTCAAATCCTTTTACGTCCCAGAAAAAGCTACCACACCTACAGAACCACGTACCCTCCTCCCATTTTCCTACAATAAAGCCAAACCTAGACTTTTCAAAATCAGTGTTCATTTCATAAGTTAACTGCTGAATGGTATGATCAATCAACACCCACCAATAAAAAGTCAGCTTCTTATCCAAAGTTGATAAGATTTTTTTTTCTACAAGTCGCTGAACTTTGTCCTTCAGCCTAAAACAGCACAAGGGCTCTCAGAATAACTGACCTCACAGTAAAATACCCTTTTGTTACTCCTTTCTGTCCTACCTTCCTGTACCAAATTATTTTCACCTAATCTATAAGGCACTACTTAGAAATATTATGACTGAGGCTATTCTCCCTAGGGCAACAGATATTCACAATAGAAAACTTCAAATTTTCCTTTCGAGTTAAATCTGTTGGTACTTAACTTGGACTTTTTTTTTTTTTTTAGAGTGGCATTATTACCAGCTCTGAAATAGCTGAGTTTTAAAGAGAAGCCAATTTAAGTGCCTGGTGTTGCTTGCCTCCAAGGAGACAGGTAGTGTTCAAAAGGTAACTTTCTATGTCCTTAAATTCTTGGCCACAAGCCTGCAGCAGGAAAAGGTGGTTGGGACAAGGTGATGAGTTGAGCAAGGTCATCCGTGGGCTACCTGGTGCCACAGGCCATACAGGAAGGCAAGCTACTCAATGTGTGTCCTCCGGCAGACCCGCCCCTCCCGCGACCCCTCAGGTCCCTTAGGCAGCCTAGTACCCCTGCGACGGCCGCGAGCACGTTGGGCAGGTGAGGGGTCCTGTCAGCAGTTGATCCCAACGCTCCAGTAGGTTCCATTCTGAGCAGGGAGCATCCACCGGCTCCCTTCCACAGACTGACCTCCCCGCCCTTTCCTCCTGAAGGTTGCCCCCTCTGGTCCTCACAGGACTCACCATAACGCCCAGAACAGGTCGTGGGATAGACACTCTAGAGTCGCCGGGACAGTCCGGAATCTCCCCTCCTGGTTCTGCAAAACGGACCTCTGGAAACCGCGAGGGAAAAGGTCTTCCGGCTCTGCCGGAAGTCCTGCCCGCGCGGGACAGGAAGTTCCTCCTTCTCCTGACCGCCGGCGACCCCACGCCACGCAGAGGAGGAGGAGACGCAAGGCGTCCTCTAAAGCTACTTCCGCGGGTGCCGGGCTCGGGCGGGGGAGGGCGGGGCTGACCTTGAGAGCGAAGGGGCGCAGGCGCACAGGTAGGTGGGCGTGGCGCTGTGCCTAGCCCTTGGGATGCCTAGGTAGCTTTGGTACTTTCCACAGGGGCCGGTGGTCCTGTCTGTGTTGGAACTGGCATCTGCTGGGCGGGTGTAGACCTCCTACCTGTCGGTTTAGCGAAGATAAAGAGCATCCTAGGCTGTATTCGTGCTGAGATAGTTCAGAAATTGTCTAGCTCAGCCAGCGCCCTTTCTGTCTTTCAGTTTCCCTTATGCAGTACCTTGGAGTCTCGGTAAAACCCCACGTCCTGCCTAAGCACCATCCTCTCTTAGGTCAGTGGACTGTGACCTTTAGAAGTTCTTCGCTCTCCACGGATGCCAGCTGAAACCAGAAGATATCTATCAAGAACAGAAGACCTAAGAAGAAAATTCAGTATGGCCAATTACTACTTACTTAATCCCAATATGAACAGAAAAAAGCATCACATGAAGTGAAATTCTCATATATGTAAGCATATATGTGCTTTGCGACCCTCCCCCACCCTCCAAATATGTCCCGGTGAACTCTGCCTTTTTTTTTTTTTTTAATTGCTATGGGATTTAACCCTGGAGACGTTTGAAATAACTACACAGAGCGTCTTTGACCCAGAAACATACCCCACAGTTTGAGAAGCCATACAGAAACTTTCCTTAACTCCCCCTTCTCCGTGAGATAGCTTTTTATCATCATGTGGTTTTGTTATGGGTTCGGAACTGGGGAGGGAGGAAATTCATCCTCAGCAGGCAAGGTTGGGCAGAGGAGTACCCGGAAGTAATGCCGTTCAACCTCTAAATGGCCCAAAGACCCTGGGAGTCCTTTCAAGCCACCCAAAGAAGTTTAAATGGGGCTGTTTGAAAAGGGTATGGAGACAAAATTTATGCCTTATGTTTGTTAGTTTTTAATTGGGGGCGGAGTAAATAGGGTGACGGGTGATAAAGAAGTTATAAGAAATGACAGAAGCTGCTGCAAGCCCAATGGCCTCGAGGAATGGTTTTTGAAACAGAGTCTGCAGCTGATCAATCCAGAACGTCCCCAAGGGTTCGGCTCCTGCTTTACAGAAACAAGGCTGTAAAAAGCCAGGCCCCAGGGCATCTGCAGTGAGTTGAGTTTGGTAAAGAGGGATTTGGGGTTGCCTGCTGCTGTATCTAGGGGAAGCGGTTGCTATTCTTGAGGAAGAAAAAGGCAGAGAAGGAGAGTGGCTACCAGCCTGTCAGTGACATCACTGTGAAGTCTTAGTCTTTCATTCATGACACAGTAGGTCTTCTATGTGTCCTAAACCTGGCAGCCCTGCTGAAGATCACAGAACATCTCATCCTATATGACAGTAAGATCGGAATTACTAGCAGGGTAGAATCCGTTCCTGCCAGCAGAAAAAAAAGGAAAAAAAATGTTTTTGCTATCTTTTCACTTTTAATAGACTGTCAGTATCTACATTGTTTATTTTGTGTATGGCACATTGATTAACAATCCTTGGTTTAAAAAATTCTTTAATTTCACACCATTATCTCTCATAGACCATTAAAAAACCCATTATACAAGTAGTATTTTTAATTATTAGAATGTGTATGTTTACATTTGCAGCTGTGTCAAGTCTTTATCCTATAAAAAGCCCTGAATGTTTTCTATTGATTACCTGTTTATATTTGTTTTTTAATTTACCCCTATTTTTTAAATGGATTGAAGTCTTTGATAAAGGTTCAAAAAAAAAAAAAAGAAAAAAGAAAGAGAGCAAATTATGAAAGGGAGAAAGGTGAGATGTGATGATAGTGATTAAAGATTCTTGGCAAATTAGATATGAGCGCAATCTTTGAGAAAAGTCTTGGCTGCTTTTTTGGCTTTCCTGCTCAGATGGGTGTCTTGGGACTCTGGAGCCCAGGAACCACACAGCCCTAAGAGGAGAAGGTATCCCAATGGAAGAGCATCCTGAGACACACAGCCCTGAGAGGAAGCCTCCTCAGCACAGCAGTTGCAGCTCCCAGGAGACGCTCGCCCCCTCTGAGCACAGGAGCCTCAGCCCTGCTCTACTTCTTTGATTCTTTTCATCTGTTCATTGCCTCTTGGCTTCTTCCAATGAGAGTCATACCAGGTAGCAAATCTCATAAAAGAGATTTATTGGGAGGGTCCAGGGTGTGGAGGGATGAATTTAGGAGTGGCTGCCCCTGCTTCCAGGAGAGGACAGCAGGGAACTGAGCAGACATAGCCTTTATATAGGGTTTCTTAGTAGGTGGAGCTTTCTAGGGCAGATATTTCCAGGGTGAGGACTGGTGGGATTTCAAGTCCTGAGCTTGGGAGAGCTCAGGGATTTGTGGGGTTTCCTGCTCAGAGTTTGATAGTTTTTTTGCTCAGACTTTTTGCCTAAAATTAGCATAATCTGGGAAGGGTCCTGTTGAAGGCCTGGAGATGACCTTTGTGACAGTTACAGAGGGTGGAAAAGCTGTTATGGCAGTTAGAGGTGGTTTAGGGGAGGGTCCTGGCTGTTGGAGCTCTTGAGTCAGGGGCCTGGCCACTTTGCTGCCTTGATGGTTTACAAAGTATACAAAGTTATTAAGGGAGTCAGAGTCAGCATGAACAGCCAACATGTTCACCATTTGGGATTTGTGATAACTTAGAATGTTCTCTCTGAGAACTGATCTCAAATATGAATAAATCTCAAGAGAAAGCTACATTATATGAGCACCTACTCCAATTATTAAAATCCTTTACTTTTTAAAGTCTGATCCCTGTCTTCTACAAAATGTGTTGATTAGTTCTGCCTCTAAAAAAGTTTCATTGCTAACTATGATTGTATGTTTTATTCTGTGATTTTTATTGTTTTCCTATTAGTCTGTAGCTATGAGGAAAATTGGGTTGTTTTTGTTGGGTTTTGTTTCCTTTGATAAATTGTGCTTAAAATTCTTTATTGGCAATAGTAAAAACAGTCATGTTCCAATAACAATAATTTATTGGTCATATTCTGCCACAAAGCCACTAGTTGCTATAGTGGAAAATAGTTGCCTTTTAAGTTAGTCCAGGTCTCTTATTGACCTGGAATTTGCTAGGTGCATTAGGCCACCTGGTCAACAACAATAACAGCTTTGCCTTGTGGTGCATGTGAGTGAGTGTGTGTGTGTGTGTGTGTGTGTGTGTGTGTGTGTGTGTGTGTTGTTGTTGTTGTTGTTGTTGTTGTTGTTGTTTTAGGCATAGGTTCTAAGTTTTAAACTGCCTGCACACTTGCAGCAAGCATTGGACTGCCTGAGATATCTTCCCATAATGGGATTTGGAGGCCATTTGAAGTTTTTTCATCCCCTCCCTAGGTCCTCCCTGATCCTCCCTATCTCCCTCCCCACCCATCCTAATGTTCTTTCTCTCTTCCTTTAAACAAAAACCAAGAAAACAAAGCAAAAACTAAAAAGACAAACAAACCAGGGCATGGTGTTGCATGCCTTTAATCCCAGCACTCCGGAGGCAAAGGCAGGAGGAGCTCTGTGAGTTCGAGGCCAGCCTGGTCTACAAAAGTGAGTCCAGGAGAGCCAAGGCTACACAGAGAAACCCTATCTCAAAAAGCAAAAAACAACAACAACAACAACAAAAAACAAAGCAACAATAACAAGTCACCAGACCATAACAATAGGGGAAAAAGCCCAACTAACTAAAGCAACAGGACCTCATAAAACTAAAAAGCTTCTGTGTAGCAAAGGACACTATCAAAGTGGCAGCCTATAGAATGAAAAAATAATTACCAGTTATACATTTGACAGAGCCATAATATGTAGGATAATAATTTTTAAAAACTAAAATAACATCAGGAACACAACCCAATCAAAACCTAAGTTCTAGAACTAAAAGAGTTCTCAAATGACGGAACACAAATGGCTGGAAAACACTTTAAAAACACTCAAGTATTTTCTTATATATCCCAGATCTATGGGTCCAGAAATAGCACGGCCTACAGTGGGCTGGCCCCCACCTCACATCAACTATCCTTTAAGAAAATGTCCCAAATACTAGTCTGGTGACTTACCTGAAATTCATGTGACAACTGAAGCAAACTATGACACCAATTGAGTCATTTCTTACTCCTACAAATGTCATCTTCAAACACTACCTATACTGAGGCCCAGGAAAGCACAGATAACACAACGCAGCACAATGTACCTGCTTTACCCAAAACCATCTGGAAGGGGCTCTTTAACATCTAAACTGGCTTTATTCTATCATTAAACATTTATTGTCATTTTTGTGACAGCTATTGTTATATGCTGAAGAAAGTGGGAGGGAGGCGGGCTGTGTTTCCTATTATCAGAAGTTACCATTTTAGTAGAAATGGCACACACTGAGTGAATAAACAAAGGAAATATGAGGAATAATACTAAAGGTGTGGGGTGTAAGCCACTTCAGTGAACAGAGAAGCCAGCTTTGCAAAAATTTGGGAAACTTTTATTAGCAGAATGAGCAACAGTACAAAACCTACAACTATAACCTAGCTTGAAATGTTTGACATAATTCTCTTTACAACACTACAACCAAGCATTGATAGATAGAAAACTCAAATTTCAGACCTTCCACATAAGTAACAAGGGTAAACTGGTAGTATCCATGGGACATTTATGCATTTCTAATGGGAGCTGATGCTGATAGCAATTCAGGAACCAAACTTGACATGTCTAATAAAAGCTATTGGAGTTGAGCAATATCTCTGGTCTAGGAAAAATGTACCTCAAGCTGAACAAAAAATATTTACAACAACACATAGACCAGCTCAAATCGGGCCTAGTCCATTGTAGTTCAATAGGGAAGTAGGTGATAGCTGAGAATACACATACACATAGCATTAGGAAAAAGCTAATTACAAGTATATAGACATGGACTGGCCCCATTAGTAAAGTTATTTTTAAAAAATTCACAAAAAAGTATTAAAGTATTATAGACTCCTACATACAATTTAACAGAAAAGTAAAAAAAAAAAAAAAGGATAACAGACTGTATGGATTTTTTTCTTCATGTGTGTGTTGTATGCACATATGTGGATGTAGTCATAACCATGCGTCAGAGGGCCAGAGCAGGACACTGGCTATCTTTCTCAATGACTCTCTAGCTTTGAGACAAGTTCTCTCACTGAACCCAATGCTCTCTATCAGATGGACTAGGCTAGCTGGACATTGAACTGCCTGGATTTGCCTGTCTTCTCTTCCATCATCAACCCCCCAGTGATGAGGTTACGTGCACAAGCTGCCAAGCTTGGCTACTCATGTGGGTACTTGTTCTCTTGTTTTCACAGCCTGCACTCTTAGCCACTGAGCCGTCTCCCCTATCCCTAGTTATCTTAAAGTAACATTTTCTCTCCTAAAGTTAGACTGTATATAGCTGTTCATTGAATGATTCTTCTGAGTATCTAACTAACATATAACTCATTTGAAACTAGCCAATGAAGTAATTCTAGATCATAGCCAGTGTTAATACAGTCTTGAAATATCTGTGTGTATAATAAATGTAAACAAAACTTTCACCATCTATGTAGATGTCATAAATAACATGTGTGTGGCATTGTGTTAACACTTTTTATAGAAACTGCATTATCTTTATGGAAATATCTTTAAGTAGTTGGTATATACATCTTACAGGTGAGGAATCTGAGTCCTAAGAATATCCATAACTTTGGCAAAATTATAATATATGTACCAAAGCAGAGTTTAAATTCAAGCAATGTGATATCAGACTATATGTTCTCAACCATAGGAACAAAAACTATAGTATACACTCTTAGCCTTTTGTGCGTGCCATCTATATCACTGATATGATAAAGTCTATAGAGCCCCCCCCTTTAGAATGATGCGCTAAGTACATAAAATATAATACATCATATGTGATTCAGCAATAAAAATGTAAGTATGTTTATGTGCATTTAAATCACTGCATTAATTATGGCCAGTCTAATTGTAAAATTTTGGAATAATAACTACCAGTTGTATCTTGAGACACATAGTTATGATTATGTGATGGGAAGATATTTGTCAATGTCATAGGCAAAAAGTCACCAATACACTAGTAACATTGCTCTATTGCCTGTCTTCACTAGAAATTAGATTCTACTTCCAAGTCAGCCGACATAGGACTGCGAGTATGGGTCATTGAAAGAGCATTTGGTTAGCATTTATGAGGTCCTGTGTGTGATTCTCAACATAAGTGAAACAGTTATCAGACATGAGACTGCAGCTGTAGGTCAGCCAAAGAGCTGTTGGTCAGCATGTTTGAGACCCGGTGTTTGGTCCCCAGCATAAACAGCAGACATGGCACTAAAGGTATGGGTCAGTGTGACAGCACGTGGTTAGTGTGTAGCAGACCCTGTGTTTAAACCCTGGTATAAATAAAGAAGCAGATGTAAAGCAAATGAATGAATGAATAAATAAACTTAAAGAATGTATTTAACCAAAAATAAAAGTGAAAAAGGTAAAACAGCAGAAGGTAATATTTTTCTCAGTGTAATTAAAGCCTGCTTCATGATCTCAATTTGTAGACTTTCTGACCTATATTTTGCTTAAAAGGATCATCCTCACAAAACCTATTACTTTCTGGCTGGAGATTATAATCAAAAGTGGTATGCAAATACATATTGTTTATTAGGAAAAATAGTTTCCCGTGGCTTGAGAAATGGGTGTTAGAATAACCAAGGTGCACATGCAGACAAAAGGAAGCTTGGGGCTTGTACAGGAGATTTTATGCATAAGACTCAAAATTGGTTCCAGACATTTACTGCTGCATGCTGTTCTTCATAAAATAATTTATTGTTGATTCAGTACCACACAGCACATGCAAAATTGTAATACTTGAACCCACGCCATACTCAAAGAAGAAAATTCAAATAACTGGACCTTTAAAAGTTTCCTTGGGCTAAAATTTTAAGAAGGAAGTGAAGTTTTGTACTTGCTATTCTTATGATTTAGCATACTGGCACAGCACCCGGGGAACCTGACTCTGACCAACAAGGAGGAATTGCTTGGCTAATTGGAAGTGACAGAAACCTTGGGAGAAAGCAATAGCACACCAAGGATAATTATAAAAAGTAACATGAGCACTAAAGAACAGTGTTAAGAACCTAAAGCTCCCAAATGAGGTTAGACTTATAAAAAAAAAATCCAAGAGAGGACAAATAATGGACCTTTTAAAATTCTGCTCAGAACCAGGAGATAATCAGGGGAAAGCCCTGCGCAGCTTCTCACACAGGCTTCGCCCTAACAGAGAAAGCACAGCTCCCTGTCTTCCTCCATTTGAAACAAAGGAAGCAAGTGCTGACATAGTGAAAGCCTGTGTTTGTGGTGGCAACACCTGGGTTTAATTTCTGTTCACACTATTAAAATGTAGTGAGGCCATTGTTTTGAACTGAGCTTCCCAACAAACCAGACAAATATAGAGGCCTCTTGCTAAATCTGGATGACACCAAACTGAAGGCATCCAAATCCCCAAGTGAGCTAGTTTTAGCTCACATGATAAGGAATACGCTGTTATAAGCCTGTTAGGAAAGTTACTTTGAAGTGTCCAGTTAGCTCTGTATTCTTTGTTTGTGTTTTAGACTTGTTTCTGCCTATCAAGCCCACCTTCTCATCCGAGCTCATTGGATCACCTATATTACAAAATGAGTCACTACTCAATTTTAGATTCAGCTATAAAAGCCAGCCAAGTTTTAAAAGATAAATGTGTTGTGATTTTGACATTGGGCAACACATAATTTTATTATTCTGGATAGGTGTATCTTCTATCTACAAGATGGACATAATATCTCATAGGAATTACACACACACACACACACACACACACACACACACACACACACACCTCAGTGTTAAATATTGTGGAGCTGGACTTAAAGGCAGTTATGAGCTGCCTAATGATGGTGCTTGGAATCAAACTCAGTTTCTCTGCTAGAACAATATGTCCTTTAACTACCAAACCATCTTTCTACCCCAAGAAATTGAAATCTTAAACTCTGAATTATAATCATGTGCCACAGAATAACTATATTTTGGCAGTCGACAGGTCAAACGTATGATTGTGGTCACATCTGCAGGCAAAAGCTTATTGTGTAATTCAAATGTTGGTTTCTGTACCCCTGCCCCCCATATCTGGTTGCAATCCCTGTTCTGAAAATTTCCCATCTCAATGCTGTGTAAACACTGTTCCCCATATGTCCCTTGAGATGCAGCTTACAGCCTGTCACTAAGCAAAGGAGTGAATAGGGCTGGACTTCCTGCCAGCCAGGGGAGGAGGAGTTAGAGAAGGGAGTAGAAGATTGAGCCACTGGAGTGTTCCATCAGGTATCAGGAATAAGCTGGAACAGGAAAGGCTACAAAGTCCAAGTATTTCTGGTATGTACTCTGAGAGGAAGCCAAATTAGTTTAGAGGGTTAAGAATAGAGTAATAACTGCTCAGTTCTTGTGTTGTGTAGCTTATTATTAAACAAATATAAAAGAGCCTCTGTTATTTGATAGCAGGATTAAGAGAGAACTTGAGAAACAAAAACAGTTTTATAAAAATGGCCTTAACACCCATCAGAGTATTACATGGAGAAAAATTTCGTATGCCCTTGTGTTGCCAGCCATCATAAAATTGTAGCTCAACACATTACATGTTTGTGGCAGTTTGGGGTTATAAAATGTACTGTCCTGTTGGTTGTACAAAAATATAGTCCACACTTGATAACAACTATATTACTGATTTGTGTTTTTACTTTGTGTTTTAGTTACTTTCAAAAAAAAAAACTGACAAATGCTACTGAGGTAACAATTGATTTCAGCTTATAATTCTGTGGATTTGAGTTTGCCATGGAAGGGAAGTTCTGGGAACAGGAACAAGAGGCAGGTGGTCACATTGCCTCCATGGCCAGGAAGGAGAGAGTGATGAATGTTCTATTTGCTTTCTCCTTTTTATTCAGTCCAGGACCCTAGACATGGGAATGGTGTAGCCCAAGATGAAGATGGGTCTTCCCACTTCTGTGAACCAAAATGGGATGATTTCTCACAGATAAGCCCAGAGGCTTGACTCATGGCTGATTCTAGGGCCTGTCAAGTTGGTAATGCCAACTATTACAATGTGCTTTTATTGTTTTTGAGTGTAGTTCTACTTACTGAAAAAACTTACTGGACCAACAACATTGCTCAGTGGGTAATGGTACTTGCTGTAAACCTGATGATCCGAGTTCAGACTCTACAACCCACAGGATGGGAGAAAGTACCAACTTCCATAAGTAGTCCTATGACCCCACACATGCTGTGGCAATCATCATATACCCCACATATAAATATAAATAAACGTAACATAATTTTCAAAAATGTACTGTAAAACAATGTACCTTATTGAGCCAGAAGTACTCCTGCCTTGTGTTTTTCACATCTCTTGACTGCTTCAAGAAGACAAGGTGAGTGACTGGCCTCTCTCTTTGCGTCAGTACAGTCTGTGATGAATGTTTGCACAGGGACATCAGAACGCATCCCCATGTTCTTTAGGTGACGTAGGCTTATTTTGCCTTTTCTAGTGAGCTCCATACTCAGTGGTATCATGTTCATTTACCTGAGGGAAACAGATTTCCAAATAAAGCAGCAGAAACAAAAGAAAAAATGCTGCTGAATAAATGCTTAAGTGGCAAGGTAAGGCTTAGAAACTAAAGTCATGTGGAAAGAAAAGGTTTCTTGAATTTCATTAAAGCATTAAGAGGCAGTTATAAAAGGTGAAAAAGCATGTGTCCTCACATAGGAAGTAGTGGTTGATTGTGATCCCTCTAAAGATAAAGCCACATCCTAATCTTATGATCTGTGATCATTACTTTATTGGAAAGAGATGTGACTAGGAATCTAGATGAGATTATCTTGGATTTTTGGTGAACTGTAAATCCAGTAACATATTTTTATATGACAAGCAGAGGCAGTGTAAACATAGAAACAGATGGTGGGGTAATGTGGCCACAGATCAAAGAATGCTGATGCTTGCTAAAAACTGGAGAAAACCAAGAACACGTTATCCCCTGATCCCTCAAGAGAAAATCCAAGCCTGCTAAGACCAAAATTTTGAACTCTTGCCTTAGGACTCTAGAAAAGACAATCTTTCTGGTTTTAGATGGGGAGAGATGGAGGGAAGGAAAAACAAATCAAAAGATGAAGGAAAGAAAGTAAAGGGAAGAAACAAAATTCAATAAACAAAAATACCTAAAACTTGTCATAACCTGATAAATTAAAGATATTTATAATGAAAGCAACAAAACAGTGAAGAAATGAATTTTTAAAGGTGTGTGTGTGTGCACGCGTGTGCATGCATGCATGTGTAATTCCTTTTTATTTAATTTATTCAGATTACAACATTTTGTTTGTTTACTTGGAACATTTTGGTTTTGTAGCTTTTTGAAATGGGATTGTTTTAATCTTTTCTCAGGAAATCTTATTTCCACTGTATGGAATCATACTATACTTTATACGTTGATGTTTATATCATGAAACGGTACCAAATTAATCTATCAAATTAAATATATATTTATGATATGTCATAAAAAAGAAAGTAAAGGGAAGGAGGGGGAAAATGAATTAAAATGTAAACATTACCTGAATCTCTGAGCAAACAAAACCAGTTAGGCTTCATAAAGCAATCATGTTTGATTCACAAACATGTAAAATAATGGGGTAATTCTTTTTTTTTTCCATTGAGAATTTATTTTATGTGTATGAGTGCTATATTTGCATGTACATTGGCATGCCAGAAGAGGGCATCACATCACATTATAGGTGGTTGTCAGCCACTATGTGGTTGCTAGGAATTGAACTCAGGACCCCTGTAGGAGCAGACAGCACTCTTAACTTCTAAGCCATCTCTCCAGCCCAAAAGGCTAATTCTTATAAATGCATATTATTACACACACACACACACACACACACACACACACGCGCGCACACACACACACACACACACACACATTTATATACATTATATGTGTGTGTGCCTTAGCTTATGTTTTTAAGATGGGTAACAGGAAAGTATAATGATTGCCTCATATGGTTATGGTCCAAGATCTCTTGTCATCAGGCTGAAGAACCAATAAAGCAAGTGATAGGATTCAGCTGATCATTGAAGGCCTGAAAAGTCAATGATGCCATTCCCATTCCAATGTATGAGAATGAGGTTATAAGTGCTGGCCTAAGCCCATTTGTCCAGAACCAGCCATGATGTCTACCAGACTAAAGACCATTGATGTTTTAAAAGGAAATGTTCTTTACAAATCTCTTTGGGGAGTTCTGTGATGGCTACTGCCACTGGTGAGGGCAAATCTTAGTTCAATAATGCAAAGAGTAATTTTTTACATACATACAAACACTCAAATATTTTACCAGCTATCTTTGGAGGCAAAGACAAGCAGATCTCTGAGTTCTAGGCCAGCTGGTCTAATGACTGAGCTCCAGAACAGCCAGGGCTACACAGAGGAAAACTTGTCTCAAAAACAAAACAAAAACAAAAGAGAGTAAAGTAACTAATCTGATCCTGAGAAACAAGCTGGTATGTTGTTTTTAAATACCAGTTCTGCCTAATAATTGTTTATTATCTGTATTATCAGTATTTCAGTATGCCTGGCTAGCAATTAAGACACAGACACTTGTTATATTTTAAAATAGCCTTAGTTAACCTGGGGCAGGGCAGATATCAATCCTCTAAACTACCTCCCACAGTAGGGCAGGGATGGGATCCCTGCCCCAATCCCATGCCATTTGGCTCTAATAATTTCTATCAAGATACCTCCCATCCATAATCACAAATACTTGCTAAGGTTCTTCATCTGGGCCCGTTTCTCCA
Organism: Acomys minous; assembly: GCF_964271855.1. Classification (NCBI taxonomy): domain Eukaryota; kingdom Metazoa; phylum Chordata; class Mammalia; order Rodentia; family Muridae; genus Acomys; species Acomys minous. Next base: position 85,898,038 of record NC_140492.1, on the reverse strand, counting down.
TCCACGCCGGCCATGTGCTTCTCCTCCATCTAACCCATGGCAGCCTTCCTCTTTTCTCCTCAGAGTCTCCCTCTGGTTTTCTTCCCCAGATTGTTTTCTTCTCCCTCCCTCCCTCCCTCCCTCCCTCCCTCCCTCTCTCTCTCTCTCTTCCCCCGCCCCCCAGGAACCTTAGCCACACCTATCTCCTCTGCCCTGCCCAGGTGGGATGGCTTTTTACTAATTAGCATCAAAATACATTAGACCCCCCCACCCCCAACACTGGTAAGTATCATTTCTCCAGGATCTCTGCTTCAGCTCCTGCTTCTGGCTCCTGCTTTAAGTTTTTATACTGGCTGTCCTCAATGATAGACTGTGGTCAGAATGTGTAAGCCAAGTAAACAGTCCCCTCCCCAACTTGCCTTTGACCATGGCATTTTATCACAGCAATAGAAAGCAAGATAGAATAGAAATAGAATAATTTCACAATTAAAATTATCTTAGAAAACTCCGTGCTTCATCAATAATGTAAGATTGTATTTGTGGCTACCATTACAAATGTTCCTGTATTTTTATTCCTTCTTCTCTTTAGTACATGCAGAAGCTACATTGTTTTCTAGATCTCCTGATCAAATACCACCAAGTGACTAGTTCTACCAATGTCCAGCGATCTAAAGTGGCACCTATTGCTTCCAGGCATTTAATAGTCACTGCGCAATTCACACACTGTCTTTCCTTGTACAAAATGCAATGTTGAGATGAAGTCACCAGTAAACAAAAGAAGCCTCAGTCACCACAAGAAAAGGCCTGTAAAATCCCCTGGATTCTCAGCAGATTTGCCTAAGATCCTGTCATGTGATAGTGCCCAAGCCATGCTATGATTTTTTGGCTGTATGTATCTGTATGTGTGTATGTATGTTTCTTAATGTATTTGATAAACAGAATTTGCATACTAACCTGAGTTAAAAGCTTTCGTGGGTTTTTGTGCTCCCATAGGTCAGATGAACATGCTTCAGTTATATGGAAATCATCCCTTTTCAAAAATATTTAATATGCAAAACAGTTCAATCAATAATTTGTGTCATTAGTCATTAGCATTACATTTTCTAATCAAAATTAACAATGCCTTAGATATTTTTATTTATATGTACTTTTTCAAACTTAAACCTTGGTATAATGATTACCAATAGATAAAAAGACCCATTGGTTTAAACAGTTTTCTAATTTCCTAATAACAATGACATCTTAGCCTATTTCCTGGGAAACAGAGTATGAGGTTGAAATGCGCACACAGGAAGACTTTTGAGATCATGTTCTTGGTGCCAACTGTCTTGGTGACCTTGAACACATTGAATCGAAAGGCTCAGGGGCCTGTACTCTCCCGCGGTGACAATGTCGCTGATCCTTACATCCCTGAAACAGGGGGAGAGGTGCACAGACCTGTTCTTTGTTGCGCTTCTCAGAGCGATTGTACTTCCAGATGTAATGGAGATAGTTCCAGCGGATGATGATGGTCCTCTGCATCTTCATCTTTGTCATGACACCTGCCATGATCCGACCTCCGAGGAAGATTTTACCAGTGAAGGGGCGTTTCTTGTCTACGTAGGTGTCCTCCATGGCCTCCTTGGACTTCTTGAAGCCTAGACTGATATTTTTGTAGTACTGAAGGAGTTTTTCCTTGCAGGTTTCTCCTCTCCTAGCAAAACATGCTTCTTGTTAAAAGATTGTATGTAGGCTGCTTTTGGTAAGTACGCTCCGTCTGATTGTCCGCCATCTTCCCGGCAGGCTGAGAAAAAGAAAGTAGAAATAATATTCTTAGGCATGATTAACTGATAAGTAGTGAAAAAGACACCACGCTGGCCAGTTTTTTGTCAACTTTCATGGTCCTCTCCCTCATGCTAAATGAAATGTTGGTGGCAGAATCATGTGAAGGTCTTCTTGCAGATGGCTACAGCTGCACCGAGGTCATGAGTACAACAGCTCTTTTATGTCCTAAAGAGACCTTTTTTTTTCCCTGAGCATCTCCTATCTTCTGCCTCTTACATTCTTTCCTCCCAGATGAGAGAGAATTGGAGGGTGAGGCATATAAATGTTTGAAACTGTCGATCAACAATCACTAAACCTAATAAATGACAAGAAAAAATATAGAGGCCCAAATCTGAGCTTTCTTTCCAACTGTTGATTCAAATGTATGCTGCGTCCCTAAATCCTCCACTCAAAGTACTGCAGCTGCAGCATTAAAATGACCGTGCCTATGTGTGAAGGCCAGCCTTCAGATTGGCCCTGGTGACTGTCTTGTATTGCTTCCGGTTACTGTAATAGAATACCAGATACCAGATATGGTATTAACAGAACATATAGGTTTAATTCACTTATGATTCTGCATGGTAGAAAATCCAAAGAGATGGCCCCAGCTTCTGATGAGGGCCTTCTTGCTGCATTGTGAGAAGGCATTAAGCATCACATGGCAAGAAGCCTTATAGACAGAGATCAGTGTTGGTTTTTTTTTTAATCAAAACTACTCTCATAATAATTTAACTGAGTTCTCCCTTAATTCTTAACCATTAATATATTTGTAACCCAAATTGAGTCTTCATAACCCAATTACTTCCTAAAAGATTCATGTTTCCATACAGGGGCCTTTAAGGGACATTCTTTGTGTCCTAATACTGGTAAGCCTTAATGTGCGTGCCTCTGCACAGAACTTCCTCAGATCAATTAGAGCAGACCTATGAATCAATAAGATATTGGCATAAAGTTTTGTTACTTGAGTCTAAGTCTTAAAAGACACCATAGATGTCATATTATGTAGATCATCTGTCCTGGAAGGAAACAGCCACATGTTGTGAAGCTACTGAAGTTGTGAACAAAACAACATGGGTAGGAGATAAAGATAAAACCAAGGTCAAAGCCACCTTGGCTAAGCAGGGGAATGAGCCAAGACGAAAGCAGCTTCCCATACCATCTGGTAAATCATGAGGGATGCCTAAAGCAAATCTAAGAAGCCAATCTTTTTTTCAAATTCCTGAAATACAGAAACCGTAATGAACTAGACTTAATATTGTTTCACATCAGTAAGTTTTAGGGTAATTTGCAACAGGGAAATAGATAAGTATTACATTACCACACATAAAAGAACAGAGTACTGGGATTTAAATTAGCTTATAGAAGAGATTATATGAACTATTATATGCTTCGTTGTTAATAAGTATTATATGTAAAATGGCTTGCATAGCTCAGTGTAATAGTGTATGCCTATAACTCTAATACTCAAGAGGCTGAGACAGGAGGATCAAGGGTTCAAGATTATCCTGGACCACATGGTAAAACCCTGTCAGAAGCAAAACAAACTAAGATGAAGACAGGGCACATTTTGTCCACAGGATTTGGAAAACTCAACCTAGTACTGACATGAAAGTCTCCTCCCTGAAGGCCAGCTCTCATAATGTATGAAGGTGCAACACAAGCTCTTGAGGGAGAAATGTTATCAGTAGTCTCACCCAGCTGCAAATCCTGTGAACTATAGTGATGACCAAACCAACAAGACATCTCATTAGTAGACTAGTGTCACTAATATCTTGGAGGTAACCAACTCTTATCTGATTGGACTCAGGCTCTACTCAGTAGGAGAAAACCCATACCTGGTACTGTGAACCTAGCCAAGGGCCTAGACACAGAGCTATTATAGAAGCTATAGTTTCCAACTGCCATCTATATATTTACCCTTGTATCCAGATATAAGTGCATCTTTTGCCCCTTGTCAAGCAGTTTCTTTTTACACCTGACAGAGGCTATTATAGAGAACAAGTGAGTGGTCAGCCGCAAATGGGACATCTACGACACAACCACTACACCTAAGGCTCAGGGAACATTGTGGAAGAGGAGGAGGAAGAGTGTAAGGGCCAGAGGACTGTGGTGAGGTATCATCATCTGGATACTGTAGGGCTGTCTCACTCATGAGTTCTCAAGTGTATTGTTGCCTGCATATGACCACGGCAGTTGACTTGCCAACATGGGTAGGAGAAGGTTCACAAAGTCCACCCCTAGTCAGAGAATTCTAGGCAGTGTATGGCTGCTAAGGGAAGGAGAATCAGCTTTCTTCAGGAACAAGCCTCCTGGTATGTTCTCAAGTTTAAGACGTTAGTCCCAAGTCATATCTATAAGCAACACTAACCAGGCATATGTAGATATTATGGGAGAAGAGGTCATAAGTTTGAAAGTGAACATGGGAGAATTTGGAGATGGGAAAGGGAAAGGGAAAGATGATGGTAATACAGTGTACTCATGTATGGAAGTCTCAAACTATAAAAATAAAACATTACCAATGTCATTCTATAATGAGTTTATTTTCCCTGTAACATAACAGATATCACCTATCTGGAAACTATTGTCTTGTATCTGAAAAAGCGAAATACTTGCATCTGACCAAATTGTTTTCCTATCGTTTTGAGGTTCATATTGATTTTTTTTGCTTATAATAGTTTTAGTCCATGCACTTGTCTTTATTACTATCATCACTCTAATATGCTCATCTCTCACATGGACTATTACAATAAACTCTAATTAATTTATATCTATTGGCTTTTTTCCATCTCATAATAACCATTAAAGTTATAATGATCCTTTAAAAACACATACCTATATAATACCATGACCGGTCTTCTCCCACTTAAAATCTTTAAATGCTTGGAAGAGTTCATTAAGTCAAAGTTATAAAGACAAAGCATGTCCTATATAACCTCTGCTGAGTCTGCGCCTAGCAGTCTTTCTAGCCTTGCCTTCCACTCTTCCTCATCCTGCTCTGTGGTTCTTCCCCATAGTAACCTTCCTCTGGTGATTAGCCCTCATCTTCTCTGACCACCAAGGATGCTTTGTTTCTGAGACATGGTCTTTCCATGTTTCCCTGGCTGGTATAACGCTCTTCCTACCTCAGCCTCTGGAGTAGTTGGAACTACATCCACACACCACTATATCCAGCCAACCAATGATGACTGTGTACGATATTTCCTCTGTTTTTGAAATGCCTTCCTTTTCCTCTTTGTCTACTCTAGGCCCTGCACCCTTCATATTTAATGGGTATGTCATATTATTACCAATATTTTGGCTGATATTTCTTTTTGATTTCCATAGCATCATATATTTGTCCTTTGTACAACAGTTAAATTGAAAATTTACATTTGTTTGTGACATTATTTGATCAATAGCAAGGTTCCCATATCTGCTATCAGAGAAGGCACCATATCTACTAGCATTCACTTATATATTCCTTAGAGCTTGCCACAGTGCTTGGATAATAATGCATGTTTCATTAAAAAATTGAATATCTGATTGCCTGATTTAATGAGCTCATGTGAAGATGAATGCTTCCTTATAACCAGACTACTGAGGTTCAAATTCTGTCACTTCCTAACTCTGTAATATTAAAGGTGATTTTAATGGATTGTTCCATAAAGTTGATCTCTGTGAATTGAAAATAATTACCTTGTTGAGTTTTAAAATTCCTAAATGAGTTAATATACATTGAAGTCTTAAAATAATTCCTAATAAAGTAGATACTGTCTTTGGTTGCTGCAATCATTAGCATTAATAACACACCTAGTCAATCTAACATGCAGATTCCTTAGGTCATAATCATCAGTTCTTTGAAACAATTTCATTCTAAATATATAATTCTAAATATAGTTTCTATAGCTATAGAATTTTAAGTGTCTATATAAACAAGAAACTTTGTCAAAAGCAAATAGCTAAAGCAGTGGCTGATAAATGTTTTCTGAGCTGTTCAGTTTAGATTCAGGTATAAGGATACTCCTGTTAACCCCATGTCATCAGTATTTGTTTAGTATTTTGCTATTTATGTAAAGCATTCAGGGTAGCAGGGGGTCAGGAACTTGAGAACATCTTGACTTTGTAGATTTATTTTAGGGGTCCTTCACTGAGGACATCTCAAAAAGTTCCATACTTTAAAAAAATAATAATAATCGCCAGCAATAGTTGAGTCCACTTTCTCTGCATTTTTTTTTCTGGTTGGCTACTTAATTCTGAGGCTCCCTCATTAATCTTGATTTAAGCCTCAATAATGGTAACCTATTAAAATCATATAAAATGCTATTGGTCTCTTCGGATTATATTTCCACACTCAGACACTGACATGAAACAATTCAAGCAGCAGTTTCCTTCTTATTGAACAATGGAAACGTTTTAGTCCATTGATAGAAACCAATCCTTGTTGCACAGTTGTAAGCGCTGGCATTTGGTCATATTCTGGTCTCTCTTGTAGATGTGTCCATCATGGACTGCTGTTGACCTAAGAAGCAGCTACTAGAGTGTGGGGCATTGGATCCGCTACCACTGCTACAATCTCCTCCTCATCTGTCCTCTCTCTTAACCAAGAAAAATAACCTCATACTTTCCAGAGACACTGAGATTATCCTGCCCTTGAAACCTACGTCTTTCCACTGTAGGTAAAGGAGAAGAAAGCTTTTTAAACTTTCTGCCAGATCTTGGCTTTCTGAGGGAGAGACCTCTCTGGGAGAAAATAGATGAAAGTTACCTGGGACTAAGGACAGATCAGACAGCTGTGCTTTGTAGTCACTGAAAACAGAACTATCTTCACTGGAAAAGATTCATGGGATACAACTCTAAGGGGAAGAGCAAAGGTTACAAGGGAAGAAAACTAACCTAAAAAAATCCAAGGACCATCCTACCAGTTTGTCCAACATTAAAATTCTATTAGAAATTCATCTAAAAATGAAATTCGAGAGATTTTTAACAGATAATTCCTATTTTAAAATCAGGCCCTGTATCAAATCAACTTCTTGAAAGTGAATTTTGGAAACTTTGGAAACTTTCACTTCTGAAAGTTCTGACCTGAGGCTAGATGTGTCGTGCAAGGACAGGTTGGAGGAACTGACTATGTGTGATGAGTGAGTGGGTCTCTGGCTGTGGAGGCAAGTTTGCTATGTGTGATGACTATGAGGAGAAAAGGGGAAACTGGATTTAAAATTTTCTTACTTGATATTTTTAAAATTTTATTTTTAACTTAAATATTTACTTTAAATAATCTCCATTGTAACTTCCTCCTCCTTCTCCTCAGAAAAGGGAAGCCACGCCCCACCCCACCCCAGCACATCAAGTTGCTTCAGGACTGAACTCATTCTCATCCACTGAAGCCAGGCCAGGCAGCCCTGCCAATCCACCTACCAAACCATCCATCCAAAATGTACCTTGCCTATAAGATGTGCAGGGATAAAGATAGAGCAGAGACTGAGGGAGTGTCCAACCAATGCCTAACTTGAGATCCACCCAAGGAAGAGAGCCAACCCTTGACACCACTATGTTTACAGGCAAGGAGCCTAGCATAACCATCCTCTGAGAAGCCCCACCCAGCAGCTGACCAAATCAGATACTGAGACTCACAGCTATTAAGCCAAGCTTAGGGAATCCTGTAGAAGAGTGATGGTATAGTGGTGAGGAGGGAGGATAGAAGGACCCAGAGGAGACAAGAACACCACAAGAAAGTCAACAGAGTCAATTGACCTAGGCCCATGGGCATCAAGCAAAGTGCATGGCCTGGATCTAGGTCCCCTACACATATGTAACCAATAGGCAGCTTGATCTTGATGTGGGTCCCCTAGTAAGACAAGTGAGTGCTGTCTGTGACATGGACTTTGTTGCCTACTTACTTGATATTTATAATAGAAAATATAATGCAATAACAGGATAAGAGGGAAACCATGTTTCTTTCAGAAGCACATATACAAAGAGGGACACTCAGATAAAATTGCACCATCATTTCTTTGTCAAGACTATGCTGTTAGAGAAACTTCACTTTCCTAAATATCTGAGAGGTCAGCTTCTTTTCTGATGATGTTATAATCAGTCAAATGCCTGGGAGTCTTCACAGTACTCAGATCAGGCAAGGAGGAGTTTATTAAAATGTTTTGTTAACTCTGAGTGCCAAAGGCTTGTGAACTGGGCTGATACACTCAGTGGGGTTATATCTCTAAGTCTGGAAAACTTGAGGCTTATGGCTGTAAGCTCAGGTTTAGATGCTTACTGCTGTGGGCATTTAGCATCAGTGCCCCGGCACTCAGCAGCTGAAGTTATCCCTGATTTTCAGCAACTAGCATTACAGAAGTTGTCGCCAGCTAGTGGTACAGCCCTTGGCTGTTGGTTGTTGGGCCCTCATAACAGCAACCAGTGTCACAGATGCATCCATCCCAGCTGTGTAACACCTCCAATATGTGGGGACTTCAGCTCTTTCCATGGCTATTCACACAGCTCTTTAGCTTGGTATCAGCACCCTTAACCCTCATGACTTCTGAAGTCCCTGGAATTGTTCTACAGACCAGGACCCGTAGATCCTGATCATCAGCTCTTTATAGCTTTCCACCTTCTGTTTCTCAGTTCTCTGTCTTCTTCTTTCATTTCTTCTCTTCTTCCTCCATCTTTTGTCATCTCTACTGCCTCTGTATCTCACTGTCTATAGACCCAGATGTTCTCTGGAACTCTTCATCTGCCCTCTTGCAACTGCTGCCTCTGCCGCTGCCACCACTTGTTGCTAGTGCTATGGCCACTGCCAGTACAGCACCTGCTATCTCTTTGTCATCAGGATGCCTCTACTGCCACTACTGACACTTCTGTCACCATATCTGCTTTAGTTTACTAGCTCAACTGACTCTACCCATGATTAAGGTAACAATTTGACAAGAGAAGACTATTTTTTAAAAAAAAGATTTACACTTATTTATTATGTATACAGCATTTTGACTACATGTGTGCTTGCAAGCCAGAAGAGGCTAGATCTCATTATAGATACTTATGAGCTACCATGTGGTTTCTGGAATCGAACTCAGGGCCTTTGGAAGAATAGACGTGTTCTATTTCTCCAGCCCGAGAAGACTACTTTTGAGAAGCTTTAATAGTACCACATTATGGGACCTTCCAGAGAGTGTCTCCCAACTAGCTTGAAAAGTGAAACAAATAGTCTAGTGTGCTGGCTAGTTTTATGCCGACGGACACAAGGGAGTCATCTGAAAGGAGGCACCACCAACTGAGAAAATACCTCCATATGATCTGGCTCTAGGGCATTTTATTAATTAGTGATTGATGGAGGAAGGCTCAGCCCATTTTGTATGGTGCTATTCCTGGGATGGTGGACCTGGGTTCTATAAGAAAGCAGGCTGAGCAAGCCATAAGAGCAAGTCAGTAATCAGCATCCATCCATGGCCTCTGTATCAGCTCCTGTCTCCAGGTTCCTGTCCTGCTTGAGTTCCTGTCCAGACTTCCTCAAATGATCAACAGTGATTTGGAAACATAAGACAAATAAAGCTTTTCCTCCCCAAGGTGCTTTGATTATGATGACTCATGAGAGCAGTAGAAACCCTAAGTAGGACACCTAATTACGTGACCAGAGTAGTAAGTGATATGTCATAGTGCATATGTGTAACATGCAGAATTATTTTGTAATTTTCATCAATTATAGAGCATTTTCTACTTCCTCCAATTAGCCACCATACCAAGCAACCAATCATTGGCCCTCTAACTCTGAGCCACCAATGAAGTGGTCCTCACCTTGTGCATAAGAAAGACAGCTGCAGAATAAGCAGTGGTCATGTAGAGTTGACTTAAGCTCACCTTGGAGTGTTGTCTTCTAAGGCCAACACAGATTTGCCTATAGATGTCTATAGGAATGTGAACAGAGAAAGGCCTTTGGGTTGGGAGAGGTAGGTTCAGCTGGAGAAAAGTTTCTATGGAGTATTAGTGAAAGGTTTAAAATGGTGGAACTATACCATGCTTTCTATTCAGACCATAGAAATCTTTTGCCTTTTGAAATAGCTGGACTATCTGGGAGGCAGAACCATTGTCTGCTAAAGGGATGCTTAGCTAGCAGCTCTGTCCCTTGAGGCAGCAAGCAGGATATGAGAATGAATCTGACAGGTACTCAAGCCATTGATTGCCTTGGGACAGACAAGTCAAATAATTTGAAAAGTGAAAAACATCAAGCAATATAACCATATTATATATAATAATTTTATAATGGAACATAAACATATACAGATTTATATATTTATAAATGTATGCTTATATGTGTGTGTATTTCGCACACACATAATAATGCATATATACATTATTATGAAATTAATATTAACACAGTCCTGGGGCAAAGACCCTAAAAACCATTCACTTGACAATATCAGAGTCTGAATTTAAGAGAGTTTATTAAGTGGGTAGAGATTGACTGGAGAGAAACAGTTCTTACAAAGGAGCCCAGACTTCTTTCTGCAGGGAGATTTTGAAGGCAAAACCTATATATAGCCTAATGGCAATTGTAGGGTAAGTAAAGCAAGCAAGCGGTTTAACAGAAGCAAGAAGGCTTCAAGTCCCTAGGTCAGGCTTGTGTAATTTTCATGGAAGGGGATGTAAGCAGGAGGTCAACTCTTAGTCAGACAAAAGAGGGAGGAACCTTGGGCCCCATCACAACACTATTTAACAGAGTTTTGTTCTTATAAAGAACTCTGTTAACCAAGCCTAACTCTTGCCAAGTGACTAGGAATGATCAGGTGCTTGTTTCCATGATCACATTAATTTGATTTCATGTTTATATAATGATATACAAAGCCCCAAAGAGTAGCAAATGTTTTGTTTTCTGTCTTTTGACTAAATCTTTACATGTGCTCTCTTTTAGTAACTCACTCACCAATACAATATTTGAGACTCTTTCCATGGATGGTTGAGAATACACTGTCTTACAATGAAGAGCCAAATAAAGACAAGACGAATAAACAAAGAAAGAGGTTGGGTGTAGATTTAGGTTTTCACTTGACACTATATACTTGATATTTGTCAGTTGCATTAGAAAGGGATATATATATATATATATATATATATATATATATATATATATATATATATATATATATATATATATATATATATATGAGAGAGAGAGAGAGTGAGAGAGAGAGAGAGAGAGAGAGAGAGAGAGAGAGAGAGAGAGAGAGAGAGCGCTGGTAAGGTGGCTCAGTGGGTAGAGGCATTTGCCACTAAGACTAATGACCTGAAGTCAATATCCAGGCTCCACATAGTGGAAGAGTAGAAATGACTGCTAAAAGCTGCTCCTTTACCTATATGCATGTCCTGTGGCATGTGCACAAGTACACAAAGATACATACACAGATACACACAGACATACACACATATACACATGCATGCACACTAATAAACAAATGCAAGTTGAAAATTGAAAAACATGATTAAAAATAAAAGCTATTACCTGCAAAGAGGTTTTGTGGCAGGCTTAGAATAATGCTAGTGTATGAAGGGAAGATGAACGTGGTAGGGACAGAGGCTGTGTCAATTAACACACTACTACCAATTGTCTTTTGTTTTGTTTGGCTTGGTTCATTACAGGTGTGAGCCTCGTGCAAAGCGTAAATTTGTGCATTTTTTGTTGTTGTTGTTGTTGTTTTGGAGACAAAATATCACATTGTAATGAAGGCAGGCAGAGAACCCATCATACAAACCATAGTTTATATTTAAGAGATCCTTGTTTATTTTAGGTCATGAAAATATTCTTCTGTTTTCTTCTAGAAGATTCCTTGTTTGGTCGTCACATTTAAAAATTTGACATATTTTCAACTAATTTTATATATAATGAAAGGAATGAGGCATAGTTTGTTTGTTTCCATATTAATAGTTAATACAAAACCATTTGTTCAAAAGCTCACCCACCCTTTTACCACTGAATTGTATATTGGTTACAAATCTTTTTAAAAATATTTTATTAATTTATTCATATTACATCTCAGTTGTTAGCCCATCCCTTGTATCCTCCCATTCCTCCCTCCCTCTGCTTCCACCCTACTCCCTTCCCCTATGACTGTGACTGAGGGGGACCTCCTCCCCCTGTATATGCTCATAGGGTATCAAGTCTCTTCTTGGTAGCCTACTATCCTTTCTCTGAGTGCAACTAGGCCTCCCCATCAAGGGGACATGGCCAAAGCTGGGACACCAGAGTTCTCGTGAAAATCAGACCCCACTCTCCACTCAATGGTGGAGAATGTCCTGTCCATTAGCTAGATGTAGGTAGGGGTTCAAATTTTACTGCCTATATTGTCCTTGGGTGGTGCCATAGTTTGAACAGGACCCCTGGACCCAGATCTGCATGTCATAATGTTCGTCTTGTAGGTTTCTAGGACCCTCTGGATCCTTCTATTTCCCCATTCTCCCATTCTTCTCTCACCTAAAGTCTCAATAGGATGTCCTCCTCTCTGACCCACTTTCCTGGTATGTGAAGACTTTCATGGGACATGCCCCTTGGGCTAGTGTCTCGATATAAGTGAGTATATACCATTTGAGTCTTTCTGCTTCTGGGATAACTCACTCATTATGATAATTTTTAGTTCAATCCATTTGTCCACAAATTTTGGGAATTCCTTGTTTTTAATAGCTGAGTAGTATTCCATAGTGTAAATGTACTACAGTTTCTTTATCCGTTCTTCGACTGAGGGACACTTAGACTGTTTCCATGTTCTGGCTATTGTGAATAAGGCAGCTATGAACATGGTTAAGCATACGTCCCTGCTGTGTGGTGGAGCATTTTATGGGTATATTCCAAGGAGTGGAATAGCTGGATCTTGAGGAAGCCTTATTCTCATTTTTCTGAGAAAGCACCAGATAGATTTCCAAAGTGGTTATACTAGTTTGCATTCCCACCAGCAATGAAGGAGTGTTCCTCTTTCTCCACATCCTCGCCAGCATGTGGTGTCACTTGAATTTTTGATCTTAGCTATTCTGATGGGTGTAAGATTGAATCTCAGTGTTGTTTTGATTTGCATTTCTCTGATGACTAAGGAGCTTAAGCATTTCTTTAAGTGCTTCTCAGCCATTTGATAGTCCTCTGTTGAGAATTCTGTTTAGTTCTGAGCCCCATCTCTCCATTGGGTTATTTGGTTTGGTGGTGTTTAATTTTTTCAGTTCTTTATATATTTTGGATATTAGACCTTTGTCAGATGAAGGGTTGGTGAAGATCTTTTCCCAATCTGTAGGCTGTCTCTTTGTTCTGTTGACAGTGTCTCCTGCCTTACAGAAGCTTCTCAGCCTCATGAGGTCCCATTTATTGATTTTTGACTTTAAGGTCTGGGCTGTTGGTGTTCTGTTCAGGAAGTTGTCTCCAGTACCAATGTGTTCCAGGTTCTTCCCCACTTTTTCCCCTAACCAATTTAATGTCTCTGATTTTATGTTGAGGTCTTTAATCCACTTGGACTTGAGTTTTGTCCATGGTGACGAAGATGGGTCTAATTGCATTTTTCTACATGTAGACATCCAGTTAGACCAGCACCATTTGTTGAAGATGCTATCCTTTTTCCATTGAATAGATTTGGCTTCTTTGTCAAAAATTAAGTGACCAAATGTGTGTGGTTTCATCTCTGTGTCTTTAATTCGATTCCATTGATCCACCAGGCAATTGCTGTGCCAGTACCATGCTGTTTTAATTACTGTTGCTCTATAGTACAGCTTGAAATCAGTTATGGAGATTCCTCTGGAGGATTTTTTATTGTATAGGATTGTTTTTACTATTCTGGGCTTTTTGTTTCTCCATATGAAGTTGAGAATTGAGCTTTCAATATCTTCAAAATATTTTGTAGGTATTTTGATAGGGATTGAGTTGAATCTGTAAATTGCTTTTGGTAAGATGGCCATTTTTACTATGTTAATTCTCTCAATCCACAAACAAGGTAGATCCCTCCACCTTCTGATGTCATCTTCAATCTCTTTGTTCAGAGATTTAAAGTTTTTTTCAAATAAGTCCTCCACTTGCTTGGTTAGAGTTACTCCTAGATATTTTATATTGCTTATGGCTATCGTGAAGGGTCTACTTTTCCTAATTTCTTTCTCTGAATGTTTGTCATTTGTATATAGGAAAGCTACTGACTTTTTTGAGTTAATTTTGTATCCAGCCAATTTGCTGAAGGCTTTTATCAGCTGTAGCAGTTCTTTGGTGGAATTTTGGGGGTCACTTATATACACTATCATATCATCTGCAAATAGGGATAATTTGACTTCTTCCATTCCCATTTGGATGCCCTTGAACTCCTTTTGATGTCTTATTGCTTTGGCTAGAACGTCAAGAACTATATTGAAGAGATATGGAGAAAGTGGACAGCCTTGTCTGGTCCCCAATTTTAGAGGGATTTCCTTGAGTATCTCTCCATTTAATTTAATGTTGGCTATTGGCTTGCTGTATATAGGCTTTATTATGTTTAGGTATGTGCCTTGTATTCTCGATCTCTCCAAAACTTTAAACATGAACGGGTGTTTGATTTTGTCAAATGCTTTTTCTGCATCTAAGGAGATGATCATGTGGTTTTTCTCTTTCAGTTTGTTTATATGGTGAATTACATTGATAGATTTCCATATGTTAAACCATTCCTGCATGCCTGGAATGAATCCTATCTGGTCATGGTGAATTATGTCTTTGATATGTTCTTATATTCATTTTGTAAGTATTTTATTGAGTATTTTTGCATCAATGTTCACAAATTCTGAAATTCTTTTTTTTGTTGAATCTTTGTGAGGTTTAGGTATCATCATGACTGTGGCCTCATATAAAGAATTTGGGAATGTTCCATCCATCTCTATCTTTTGGAGTAGCTTGAAGAGTATCAGTATTAGCTCCTCTTTGAAGGTCTGGTAGAATTCTGTGCTGAAGCCATCTGGCTCTGGGCTTCTTCTGGTTGGGATACTATCAATGATTGCTTCTATTTCTACAGGTGAAATAGGGCTATTTAATTTGTTTATATGATCTTGATTCAATTTTGGCAAATGGAATCAGTCAAAATATTGTCCATTTCCCTTAGATTTTCAAATTTTGTGGCATAAATGCCTTTAAAGTAGGTTCTTATGATTCTTTGTATTTCTTTGGTGTCTGTTGTTATGTCTACCTTTTCATTTCTGATTTTGTTGATTTGGATAGTGTTTCTCTGTCTTTTAGTTAGTTTGGCTAACGGTGTGTCTATTGGCTACAAATCTTAATTATTTAAATGTGATCACCTCCTCCAAATGCTCTCTGGAACATACTAGTGACTTGAGTGAAAGACCTATTCAGTTGACCATTCAGAAACACCTGAGTTAATAAACTAAGTACAGTGGGCACAAACTCATGTTGTAAAGAGTCCAAGTCAATTAGACTCTGCTCTACTCTGTAGCTTTTGTCTCTTTGTAGCTCGGTTTAATTTTAAACACCAGGAAAAGAAAACTGTTTATCCCACAGCCTATATTCCTTGATTTTAACAAAATGTCCTTTAAGCTAACTTTGCTGATGAATTTCTTGTGGTTCTGATACTATGTTCCAGTATAAGTTTAAAAGTCTATTTCTCCCCCCCCCTCCTTTTCAAAAAGCATATGGCAGGTTTTTTGTTTGCTTGAGACAGAGTCTCAATATATAGTGTAGGCTAATCTGGAACTGTCTATGTAGCCCAGGCTGGCCTCTGGTACTCCTTCTATAGCCCAGGTTAGCCTCTGGCCTCACAGAGCCTCTGTAGTGCCCAGCCTAGCTATGTGTGTATATTATTGTTTTTGAGATGTTCTCAAACTGTAGTGAAGGTTGGCATAGAACATATGATGTAAACCATGCTGACCTAGAACTCAGGGCAGTCCTCCTGCCTCAGCTTCCTCGGTGCTGGGATTAGAGCTACCATGCTGTTTAAAGACAAAGGCTTCATTTTATTAGCAGAGTTTAATTTACTTATATGGATTGTGACGTGATTTCTTCTTGATACTTTATCCTGTTACTCATTAATTTCTGCGTCCTTGATTAAATCAATCAAGTTGCTTTCTTCTTTTATTATTTCTTTCTTTAATTTATTAGGTTGATATTTTATATCTTGTTTTATTCTGCACATAGACATTTGTTTTATCACCCATTTTACATATGTTCTCTTTCAAAGCCTAGCATTAGTAGCTCCCATAGCTCACCCTTGCCAAAGTTACCTCCTCTGTGCCTGTTCCCTTGCAGCATTCCTGCTCATAAGCCCAAATTTCATCTTCTAATTGTCAGTTTTAGTTCATGCCTGTTTCCTCTCATTATAAACAAAATGAATGAAAAATGTGTTGTTCTAAAGGTGAAGGCCAAACAAGGAAAACTCTCAAAAAATTCATAATAATATTTTCATGATTTCTTAAATCATTTATTTTAAATTCAAGTAATTATTAGTTACCTTGATATATTAACATTTTTTGGGGGGGAGGCTTAGTGGTTTTTGTTTTGTTTTTCTGCACAGGCCCCACAGCCACTTCTCTCTGGGAATATGCCTGTCACTCCAACTTCCTACTTTCATCTGTTGCCTGTCCTTCCTCGTCCATATTCTCTATTTGCCACATAAAAGCAGGAGTAATCCTTTTAAAACAGTAGATCAAGTCATACCAAAGCACCCCTGTGTCATCGCATCCCATTTATGGCAAAACTCAAGTCCTTCCCGCAGCCCTCCTGAGAGACTTTAACCAACCTGCCCTCTGCCTGCACCTCAGCTGCCGCAACCGTATGTTGCTGATGTTATTGTAGCCACTGTTTCTCAGTGTCCTCACGTCACCATGCACATGATGTCTCAGGGGCTTTACTCTCTGTTTACAATGATCTCAAATGTTTTCCCCAAGGTGGCATAACAGCATACTTTCTTTGGTGTCTCTTTAAATGTTACCTCATCAAAGAGCCTTTCTGTGACCGTTACATGGAACATACTGCAGTCCCACCCCCCACACCACCCCACCCCACCCTCCACCACACACACACACACACACACACACACACACACACACACACACACAATCTCATAATAAAAATATGGAAAACAAGATATATTCTATGTAGGCATATTGAGGATAGAGACCAAGAGACGCAGTCCATCCTCCCCTCAAGTTCATCTTCAAGTTCTTAATATCAGAGCAGGTTTAAAGACAAAGCAAGAGCTATGTGTAACTAAGCAGTCCTGAGGGAACACGGAGACTAGCCAATCTCCTGAGAGGCAAGCCACTGGAGAACCCCAGGCAGATGAATTTGTTTTTTTTTTTTCTCCAACTTACAAAAAGCTGTCAGGCTTCTGCGTTCTTCTCCTCACAGAAGATTTTGAGCCTTCCTCTTCTCCCTACCTCAGTCCCTATGGCAGCCAAAACCACCCAGCCTGGCAGGAGGAGAAGCCTAGGCCCCACAGAAAGGAATGCACTCTGGCTCCTAATCTCCTCTCAGGAGAATGTGCTGTTTGTTATCTGTGTGTGTACTTTTGCTTTCCATAAAAACTCAGCTGTGTGCTGTGACAATAACATTTTTTTTTGCTTTTTAATTCTTTAGTAATGAAAACCCACCCTGTCTATGACCCCCTACAAGGTGTGGTCCCCTACTCACCTGTTGTCTCAGCTCCCAGTCTCTCCTGCAAGGATGTCACTGACTAGTATATCTTTCTCTAGGGCCAGGTTCCTCCTCTGGCTGACCCAGGACTTGAGCCATTCCTTCTTGCAGCAGGAGATTCTTGAGGAGGCACTGATTTCTTGGCGTCTATTCTTTCAATGGTCTTTCAGTCAGGGAGAGCATAAGTATCTCTCAAGAATACTCATTCTGCCAGGCTGACTGGTGACATTCCCTTACTTTATTTAACAGTCCAATCTTGAAGCGAATTATGCCTGGGTCTGAGCCAAATATCATAAGCAGCAAAAAGTAGGGGGCAAAGCTGGTATGCAATCAGCTCGCATCAGGTTCCCATGCACAGGAAGTGTTTCTGAATAATCCCTTGGCTTTTAGTTACTTTTGGAAAGACTGGCGCAAGCAACTCCATCTTGATGATCTGAGACAGAAACACCTTCTGGGTCAAAACAATAGAATCTGTGTTTGTCCTTGAGCTGCTTAAAGATGTAATACCCCAAATTTCCCAGAGATCATAATATTAGATACCACTGTCTCCTCTCTCAATGCAGTTATCCACAGATCTTTATTGCTAGACTTGCCTGCCTTTTCTGAACCCTAACTTAAAAACAAACAAACAACAAAATCCATTTAAAAAAATCTAATAGAAATGAAGAATACAAAGAAACATCTTGGTGTTGCACAAAAGGAGCACAAAAAAGGGGAAGTCAGCTCACCAAGGCAATTACTTTTTGCAAATAGATTGTGTCCGAACCCAGACTCTGCTAGGAAGCACTCTGGGCAGGACGTTCCTGTGCAGAATTTTATTCTAACACAGTGGTGAGGGTGTCTTTTCCTCATTGCCTGGAGTCTGGCCTCACAGTCTTTCTTGGCTGGCCAGTTTCAAAAGAATTGGTGCAAAGAAATTGAGGGAAAGAGGCCTATCACTCCAGGATAGTGAGTCCTGAAATGCAAGAGGGCCTTTGTGCAAACAAAAGATTTACCAGGTGGGAGAGATTCATGAAGTACTGGCACTAGACAGGTTAACTTACAGGTCGATCCTAAAATTAATCTTTTAATTATATACCTCAGGTTTGTGTAGCAAAGGCAAGTGTAACAATTTCTGATCATCCTTGGTGGCATGAATAATAAGAATGACCTTCATAAGCTCATATATTTGAATGCTTAGTCATCAGGGAGTGGCACTACTTGAGAAGGATTAGGAGCCAAGAAGCCTTGCTGGAGGAAGTGCGTCATTGTGGGGGCGGGCTTTGAAGTCTCAAAAACCCAATCCAGGCTCAGTGGCTCTCTCTGTGGATCCAGATGTGGAACTCTTAGCTACTGCTCCAGCACCATGCTCACCTGTGTGACACAGCGGCCCCTGCCGTTTACTCCATGAAACTGTAAGCGAGCCCCAATTAAATGCTTTCTTTACAACTGTGGTTGTGCTCCTAAAGTCTCGTCCCAGAAACGGAACAGTATCTGTGACAACATTTAATAAAATATTTAAGCTGTATTTAGGTTATCTCTCCTAAAATCTGTAATCAAAATTTCCCTCAGCCGCGGTTCCTAAAACTTACCGTTGAAAGCACCATATTCAAGCCATTAAGAAGTAAGCTTAAAAATCAACATTTTTGGCCGGCATGGTGGCTCACACCTTTAATCCCAGGACTCTGGAAGCAGAGGCAAGTGGATCTTTGTGAGTTCAAGATCAACAAAAAACCAAACAAACAAAAAAGGCAAGACAAGGTGGGGAGTGGTGTAGCCTTGGCTCTCCTGGACTCACTTTGTAGTTCGAACCAGGCTGGCTTTGAACTCACAGGGATCCACCTGCCTCTGCCTCTCTACCACGTGCACCACCACGCCCAGCCATGGTTACACAAGTCTCAGTGGAAATCCCCTCCTTACACCTGTCTCTCTACCTTAAGGGTTCAGCAGAGCCTTAAGCCTTCCCAGCCAAATGGTAGGTGGCTTGACTATTTGAGCAGACTTTCAAATTTGCTCCGGAGAGCTTCCAAGTTGAAAAAAGGCATAACTGGTAGCTTTGAGTATGGGCCTATCCCTTTAAGACACTAGTCGATCTAGAAAGCCATCTCCACCCAGAGTTTGTAAGGATTAAAGTGGAAAGAGGTAGACATAGGACAAAGGAGACACAGCTTTCCTCCATTGAAGTTTCCACGGTAGGAATAGCAAGGCAGCATCTCTTTCCGCAGCCCCTGACTTTTAGTTGTGGTCAGGTTTCAAATGCCTTTGAGAATTCTCTCTTTTTGTCTCATCTGCTTCCATGGCCACTGTGCTTTTTCACTCAATGATAATAGTCCAAAGAGTTCAACAGAAGGCACCAGCCAAGGACAATACAGGGGGTAAACTTTAAACCCCTACCCAGATCTAGCCAATGGTCAGAACATTCTCCACAGTTGAGTGGAGAGTGGGATATGACTTTCTCATGTACTCTGGTGCCCCACATTTGACCATGGAAAAGTCAAAAAGATACTTCATCAAATGGCTGAGAAACACTTAAAGAAATGCTCAACCTCCTTAGTCATCAGAGAAATGCAAATCAAAACAACACTGAGATTCTATCTTACACCCATCAAAAGGGCTAAGATCAAAAATTCAAGTGACACCACATGCTGGAAAGAATGTGGAGAGAGAGGAACACACCTTCATTGATGGTGGGAATGCAAACTAGTACAGCCACTTTGGAAATCTATGTGGTACTATCTCAAAAAACTGGGAATAAGGCTTCCTCAAGACCCAGCTATTCCACTCCTTGGAATATACACAGAAGATGCTCTAGCACACAACAAGAAACTTTGCCCAACCATGTTCATAGCAGCCTTATTCATAATAGCCAGAACATGGAAACAGCCTAAGTGTCCCTCAGTAGAAGAATGGATAAAGAAACTGTGGTACATATACACTATGGAATACTACTCAGCTATTAAAAACAAGGAATTCCCGAAATTTGTGGACAAATGGATTGAACTAGAAATGATCATAATGAGTGAGTTAACCCAGAAGCAGAAAGACTCAAATGGTATATACTCACTTATATCTGCATATTAGCCCAAGGGGCATGTCCCATGAAAGTCTTCACTTACCAGGAAACTGGGACAGAGGGGAGGACATCCTATTGGGACTCTAGATGAGAGAAGCATGGAAGAATAGCAAAGTTGAAAAATCCAGAGGGTCCTAGAAGCCTACAAATAGAACATTATGATAGGTAGATTTGGGCCGGGGAGTTCCACTCAAACTAAGGCACCAGCCAAGGACAATACAGGCCGTAAACTTCAAACCCCTACCCATATCTAGCCAATGGACAGGACATTCTCCACAGTTGAGTGGAGAGTGGGGTATGACTTTCTTACGTACTCTGGTGCCTCACATTTGACCATGTCCCCTGGAGGGGAAGACCTGGTGGCACTCAGAGGAAGGATAGCAAGCTACCAAGAAGAGACTTGATACCCTATGAGCATATACAGGGGGAAGAAGTCCCCCTCAGGAACAGTCATAGGGGAGGGGAGTAAGGGGAAAATGGGAGGGAGGGAGGAATGAGAGGATACAAGGGATGGGATAACCATTGAGATGTAACAAGAATAAATTAATTAAAAAATTGTAAAAAACAAACAAACAAAAAAGATACTTCAGGCTTTTTCTCCCAGAAGAGTTTGTATCAGAAAAACAAGTTTTGTGAAATCACTTCATCATCTTGACCTCATCTTGCTGGTACACTCAAATCATTAGTCAGAAGCAGTTTTTTTTTTTTTTAACATGCTAAACTTGGAGTCACAGATATTTTCTACTTCAACTTCTTCATGATGTTACAGGTTTTATTTTTTTTAAATAAAACTATAAGACACCATTTATTTTTACCCGATCACTCCTACAGAAGGCATCTGTAAATTATATATATTTGCAACAGCGAAGTGATATCCAGCCTTGTTTGTAAGGCATACCGGAAACTCAATAGTTGTCAGGAAGAAAGCTTGGAAATGGAAGACTGATACTGGAACGTCATCTTTTCTATGAGGATTAGTCCTAAAGAGGATAGCGACAAGTTTTGAATATTACTTTTAAATTAGCATACAAAATGGTGACATTCATTATAATATCTTCATGCATGTATGTCATGTACATGGCTCATATTTACCCTCCATTCTTCCTTTTTGTCTCTCTGCAAAATAGCCCGCATATAGAGAGATAAAAATAGATATGTGTAGATACATCTCTATGATTATGTTTTAAAATCTGTTATGACTTGTGTTTTTCTGAATCTGGGTTATTTTGTTTACACGACTATCTTCACTTTCAACTATCTTCCTGAAAATTTTCATTGTTCTTTATGCGTGAATAAAACTCTGTTATGGGGCCTGGGAAGATGGCTTAGTGGATGAGAGTTTGCCTCTCAGGCATAAAGAAATGAGTTCAGGTCTCTTCCACTTATGTAAAAGCTGAATATGACTACACGCCTCTATAACGCCAGTGTTGAGGGATGGAAACAGGAGGAACCTGGGAGCTCACTGGCCATCAAGCCTAACAGATGCAGTGGCTCTAAGTTCAGAGAGACCCTGTCTCAAAGCAATAAGGCGAATGAGAGAGTATGACACCCAGTTTTCTCTTCCAGCGTCCTCATATATTTGCCTGTTTGCATGAACCCATAAAGACATGCGTGCCATACACTATCCCCTCCCCAAGAAAATAAAAAAGTTTTATTGCATATGTGTGTGTGTGTGTGTGTGTGTGTGTGTGTATACTACATTCTTCTTTACTCTTTTATCTGTTGATGGACATGCAGGTTTGTTATATAATCTGGCTGTTATGAATATAGCCAAAGCAAATATGATCTAGTCATGCAAGTCTGAGTGTAATCAGTTTTTGGTCAGGCCCGAGACAGAATTTTCTGGGGACAAAAGAGGGCTGGAGAGTATATATTAACACGTCATAAAGAATTGATAATCTGACCCAAGTGCCTGCCCTAGGCCCTGCTGCCCTGAGAGGCTGGAAGAGAGAGACATTCAAGCACCAGCCCCAGGCCCTGCGGTGGGTTCCACTATGATGAGCAAGTATGTGATGGAGGGATGGGAGAGCAAGTGAAGTCAAGCAGTTAGTACACTGTGGAGATTGGTGGAACCACAGACGGCGGGGAGGAGTAGGCAGATATGAGGAGCCTGTGCCGTCATCTGAGGTCGTGGTGATATCTGGGTCCTGGTTGCTGCCAAGGGTCGTGTCCGAATCAGTGGTCCTACCGCGTCTGTGCTAGTGTCTGTGGTCCGTGTTGTCACCGAAGGCCATCCGGATGTCAGTGGTCTGGGCTGCCCGCTGGGACCATGTTGGTGTCTGTGGGGTGGGGGTGCCGACACTACTGCTCTGAGTGGCCTGATATGGCACCTGAGACCCGGCCCAGGCGACATGAGAGAGGGAGACCTGGTCTTGTTTCTTGCCTTGGCAAAAGCAGGAGAGCTGGTGTGGAAGAGCTAGCAGGCTGAGGAACTTAGCTTCCACTGGGACCCTGATTCAGGGTTCTAAATTTGCTCACCCCAACATCCACCACATATACGAACTATTGGGACATGTGGAGTGGCTGGTCCTGCAAATCTAAAGCGGAGGGATCTCCTAACACAAGGCTAACAATAAGATATGGAGTCGCAGTGAAGATCCAATGTTTATAGTGTAGCAGAAGCCAGAACTCTCCAACCAGACCAATGACTCCTTGCAATGAACACTTGCAAGTAAGGCTGTTTGGGCAAAAGGAAATGCCGTGTGACACAGCACAGCACACCACAGCATCCACAGTGAGATGTTTTTTTGTTTTTCTGTTTATTTATTTTTTTGTACCTTTATTTTAATTATTTTGTTTGTTTATTTTCTTTTCAAGGGGAAGGTTGCAAGAGACAGGGAAATAAGTGGGATTGGGGTGCAGGATGTGACGTGCACATAGAATCAATAAAAAGTTTAAAAAGAAAAGGAACTAGTAATCTCAGACACAGGTTTAGGCTCTGGCATCAGGTGTGACAAGTGTTACACAATAAACACAAAGGGCAGGCTGAGTCTTGGGGTGCGTGCCTGCAATTCCAACATCTGGGGCAATGGAAGGAGAAGATTTGTCAAGAGTTTTAGGCCAGTGTAGGCTACATAGCAATACCCAAGCACAAAAAAACAAGTTTATGTGTTCTTAGTGGTTCCTCATTACTTTGTAAAACTTCTCTGGAGAGAAGATGACAGAAGAGGATGTGTTTTTCCAACCACAGAGCTGTCAAAGGTATGCTGCCTTCCACTTTGAAATCTTGTAAAGCATCTTCAAAATTCAGAGAACATTGCATTCCACACCTCCATACATTTGCTTGCTTAAATATAAAAATAATGCTACATTAAATTGCCTGCTTCTGAGTATAACAGAGTCTCCAAAAAGGATACATAGTGTTTATCCTATAGCTCCATTATCTCTACAGTTTGAGAAGTATGAAATTGAGACTACAAATTAGTGTTCAATTTCCTTGTCACGACACTCAAAACACCCGAATGCCAATTCCACATTACTTCTCCAAACCTGTTTCATGTATCTGGACCTCTGTGCCTGCTATTCTGAATTACATGCATCGGTCCATCACTTTATCTGTATCACCTTGTATTTCACACTTCTGGCCCTTGGTTATGGTTTTATTTCTTCCTATAATTCATTTTTTCAATACCCCATTTGACTTATTCTTTCATCACACTTTAAGACTTGGTTCAGACATTTCCTATAGAGAGATTTCTCTGCCTTTTTCTTTCTTTCTTTCTACTCTCTGCTTAGATTAGAAGAAATCTCTTTCCCTTTTAACCTATTGCTCTTCATTCTGTTAGATAAGAGGACTAGCCGTGTCTTATTAAAATTGTCATTTATACTCCGTTCTAGTTATCTGTTTTTTTCTCTTGCTCTAAATGTAGCTTGAAAACAAGTCATTACTAATTTTCATGGTCTTGTAAATTGGTCTCCCTTGAAGGCTCTCATATACTTACAATTAAACGCCAGCTGGCCAACCAAGAATCGTTCACTGGCAAGCCTAGGGCCTCTAAAGGAACATCAAGGTACTTGTAAGGACTGTCACTCTCTTTGGGGCTTCTTATATGGGTAGCTTGAGCTTTTAAACATCATTTGGGACACGCCAAAGTTGGAAAAATTTTAAAGAACATCTTTTTAGTATTCCAAGATAAAACACACACACACACACACACACACACACACACACACACACACACACACACAATGCACAGTCTTGAATGAGAAGAATAGAAAGGTGTTAACTCATGTGACGATTACTCTCTGCTACCAACTTGCTGAGATCTGGAGTGACGGACGGGCCTCTGAACATGCCTGATGAAGACCGGCTTGATTATGTTAACCGAGGTGTGGAGAACAACCTACTGTGCGTGCCACTTTTCTCTGTGCTAGATTCCGGACCGTATAAGGAGGAGAAAGTGTGCTGAGAACAAGCATTCATGGCTCTACCCTTCACTGTGGACACAATGTTACCGCCTGCCTCAAGTTCATCCTGCTGTGATTTACTTTCAGTGACCTTCTTTTACCTCCAACTGTGAGTAAAAAAGAAAACCTTTCTCCCTTAAGTTGCTTTGCCAGAATGTTTATCACAGCAACAGGAAAAATAAGTATGAAAACATATACTAAGAACCTGCCATGAGCTGGAAAGAAAACCAGGCATTATTATTTTAAACGTATATATATTCTTTACTGAAGAAAAACTGTTTTTAAATGAATTACTAGTATACGTCTTAAGGAAAATTTTATTTCCATCTTAATAAATACTCATTAAAAACCTTACTCAAGTAAGCATTTTATTTTTCTTTAATTTTAATTTTTAGTTTTTGAGTATTTCATACACAAGTACTGTATTTTGGGTGTTCGTTTGTTTGTCTGCTTTTTGGCTTTGTTTTTTAATAGACAAGGTTCCTTCATGCAGCCCTGGCTTTCCTGGAACGTGCTCTGCAGACAAGACTGGCCTCGAGCACACAGAGATCCACCTGCCTCAACCTCCCCAGCGCTGGGATTAAAAACATGCGCCAGTCACCACATCCTTTGCCTCCTCCTCCAGATCTTCCTTTGGCTCTCTACTTCCCCTCAAACCTATGACTTCTTCTGTAATTGTTGTGATTACATATGCACACACAGAGACAGACAGGCACGTAGCCTATTGAGCCCACTTAGTGTTGCTGTTGTAAACATGTTTAGAGCCGATTACTTGGGATTGGATGACTTAACAGGGGCGCATCCATGGAGAAGACTGATTTTTCTCTCACAGTAAGACTTTTCTTATTATATCAAAAAAAAAAAAAGATGTAGTAATAAGTAACACATCTCAATGTCCATTCAATGTCTCTGAGACATACATTTGCCCCTCCGAGCTTCTCGTAAATGCTTACTTTTTATACTCTCTTTCTGACTTTGTTGAGGTACTTAAAGATCTGATTCCTCCTTTGAAGGCTCAAGGTAACAAGATTTCCTTTGATTCTGGAGCACTGATAGCATTCATTTAGCCCCATTCAATTTTCTAGCTCAATCTTTTTCCTCTCTGCTCTTCCAGGATCCTTAAGTAAGAAGAGTACATTTCAAAATTAATTGTGTTCAGTGGATAGTAAAACAAGGCAAAGAATAGCCATCTCGTTGCACAGAATCAAAAGGCCAAGCAAATCCTTAGTTCTTATGTGCTGGGTACCAAAGGCAGCGCCATGTTCTTGCCCTAGGGCTTACCTTCAGTGCCTTCTGGGTAAAAAACCGACTGTTCCCTCTCCTAATCAGGGAAAAAGAGATTGGATTGAGCCGTGTTTCACCTGAAGTATTTTGGCCCTTATCTGAACCAGTCAGTACATCTTGAGGCAGTTGTAGCTGGGACTGCTATAACGATCTGACAAAAGACCTATTCCTCCAACATTACTAGTCATTAACTCTGTGACGAGATGTGACAAGCCACAGCCCAGACAGTTCATCCTGAAGGAGTCTCTTCTTGACAAATACAATCCCTCCTCACCTTTGTTCATGACAATTTTATTTCTTCTACAGTGTCAAACTACCATTTTTTCCAAGTCAGCATTCCCTAGTTGGACCAAGGGTCTTTTTTTTTCCCACTTCAGAAGGAAGTGCTACTATATTTTCATGGATTATGTCTGACTTTAATCATAGAATAATAGTTCTTTAAAGCAGATATACATATTTACAGTGGAAAATGCTGATACTAATAAATGCTCTCTATTCTATTACTTTTCCTCAAGTTTCAGGGTTTAAAATACAAAAACCTATTAATCATGTCACAACTCAAGTTCACTATGCACAAATAAAAATGTATTCCACTAATATGATGAAAACTAGCAATCAGGATATTTTCATAAATCCAGTAATAGGGTGGTCTAGTTTTTAACTCAATTTTAAATAAATTTGCCTACACAGGAAATAATTTTTAAAATCTCTTTTGTATAAATGAGACCTTTAGTTCAAAATATATTCCTTTTCCTCTAGTGCTCGAACTTATATAAAACTGAACTCACACCAAAACAGAGAAGAAACAGTTCTCTGTGAAGACTATTTTTAATCTCATGGTCTGTGATATAGTTGCAAATAAATGCCAGAGACTCTCAGGTTCTGAACAGAATAAAACAGAGAGTGCTTTTGTTTTGACTTAAAATGGAGCTGAGAAAACAATTCAGGAGGGCCCAGGAAGCGGATGGACTTAGGGAAAGACAGACAGAGGCAGAGGGTATGATAGCATCCTAGGAGCTCAGATTGCAACCTGAAAACTGGTCAAGGCAAGGCATTCAAGTGAACTCTAGAAAGTGACTGGGTGGCATCCAGGAAACGTCAGCACTTGCTAGCTGATGTCAGAAAGTGTAAGCTCTATGGCTCTACTGCTGTGCCAGATTCACTCCAGATAATCTTCTCTGGAGTATAGAATCACAAAGATCAATGGGGAAATCTATCAATGGTCACTGTACGATGAAAAGCAAAGGTAATGTAGAAAAAAAAAAGAAGAAGAAATGAAAAAGGAGTGAAAGGCTTAAAGAGCTTGCTTTAAAAAGAGAGAAAATCTTGGAGAACTTAATATAGATTCTAACACCATCTGTCTAGTAATAGGAGGTGAATGGATTACTGAGAATTGAAAGAGACCAAGTGCCTACGCTTAACTGATGGCTAATATGTAGAAAAGTGATGTCCAAAGAAAAGAGCTCCCTCACTAGAGAAGCAAATCTAGAAGCAAGGGAACTGGCAGGCAAATAAAATAACAACATATAGAGTTACTCACTGACCTCTGAAGAATTCTCAGTTTTAGTGGATGCTTGCGCTGTGAAGTTATAAGCATTTTCTTCTCCTAAAAATAGTTGCTCAGTGTGCCCCACCTCCCCAATACATACACATTTTACAAAAACAGTCCTATAGGAACCAAAATAGCTATTTATTACCATGTAACTCTCATAAAATGGGATGTAATTCTTTATTATTTTGAAGAGTTCTCTAACTTTTCCTTTGTTTCTTTTTTGCTTAGTGTTTCTTTAATTAGCTTTTTACTACGTCCAGGCTAGATAGGTGTGTAATACTTGGAGGTGTAAACTCTGAAGGTTGGTAAAACAGAACCCAGTTCCTACCCTTTCTCATTTTGGGGCCCTGAGCAAACGGCTCTCTTCTGCAAGCTTCTGTTTTTTTCAATGTGGACAATACCTTCTTTATAGTGTTACTGAGGAGTAAGTTGTGTAAACTGAATGAATGACGTAACGTAAGTTATAGTTCTGCCTTCCAATTAACGGCGGAGGATTCAAGTTTGTTTCTGTTGAACAAAGATGCATTTGTTGTGTTTTCTTCTATCATAGAGTCTCTGTTGGGGAAAGCTGATATGAGCCACATTCCATTTGTCCATTATCTCATCGTGTAAAGAGCTCAGAACTAACTTCAATTATATTTGAGGTTATTTTTTTTTTACCATGGTCTTATTGAGAACAAAGATTCTAAAATGCAGTGAATTTTCAGTGTGACTAGAAAGAAGGCATTGATGCATGTCCATGTGTACTCTAGAAGAGGCATGCCAGAGGCAACAAAACACTGAAAAACAAAACAGACAAACAACAGGCAAAAAACAAAAAAACAAAACAACAACAACAACAACAAAAAAAACCATGGACAAGCAACAGATTTTTAAAAGACAAGGGTTACAGGCAGCAATTAGCTGCTTCCCAGTAGTAGCCAACTCTTTCACACACTCTAGCGAAAGGAGCCGCAACCATTTCTTTTTATGACACTGCCTAATTATGAAGTCATGATGTGGGAAGGAAAAGTTACCATGTTAGCACATGAAAACATTTACATGATCTCAAATAATTGTAAATATAAAGCCAAGGAGACATGGTTGGATTACAGCTAATCCTGTTACCAGCGCCAGCCGTTGGGCTTCTTTACCATCCCTTTGTTTTCAGAACTTCTCCATCTCCTTCATCACCTTGTTTCCAGCCCTAGTTAAAGTGGCTATTGATCAGTGTAGCTGGACAAGAAAAAGACATCTAAGAGAAACAGTCTAACGGAAGATATAACACGCACTCAATCTATTGCAGCATTTCTATAATAGAATGCATATGTATTCTATAGATTTTTACATTTTGGAGGGTTTTTTTTTTTCACTTTTTGATTGATATAGGGTCTCATCATGTTCCAGCTGGCCTGGAACTCAGAGATCTGCCTGTCTCTGCCTTCTAAGTGTTGGTATTAAAGGCATGTGCCCCCATGTCAGTGTATTTTTGGTATTCTGCGACAGTCTCCAGTAGCTCAGGCTGGCCTTGAGCTAACTATGTAGCAGAGGATGAGCTGGAGGCCATGCCTCTTTTTTCTTTACTTTTCAAGTGGTAGGATTACAAGCATGTACCACCAAACTCTGCAAATATATTCACATATATATACTTGTAATATGCATAAATGCAGTCATAGGAAATCACTAGGAAGTGTAAGGTAGTTATATGGGACCTTATAAAATGTGTCATATATCATATTTCTGTTTAGTGTACCGAATGCTTTAACAGTTGCTGAGTGAGTGCAAGCTATAAGCTGTACATTATCTCTAGAAAATTGGGCATAAGGGTATATTAGAAATATTCCAGGAATGGGAGTAAGCCAAAAGCAACTAAGCCCAATTAATAATTATCAAGGTTAATATTAAATTATAATTAATCATATGGAATTTAGGCTTAATATTTAAAGTATTAAACAGAATTCCTTCATTTTAAATGCAGAGTCTCTCTTCTAAACTAAACCAAAACAATTAAACAAATAACCGAAAGAGCTCAGCATGTAATTTCTATATTTATTTGACTGGGGATGAATAAAATATTTCATTCCTACCTCTGTTATGAATTTTTAAAAAAGAAGTAGTTTTATTTTTATATTCTTTGTGCTTTTGGAGAGTAATTTGATAGTTGTATTAACCAAATATTAATCCTGTGGTCATAACAGACATTTAATGTTAAGTGTATTGCTGCTCTGTCTTTTTGTTTTGTTTTGTTTTGTTTTTTGTTTTTGTTTTTGTTTTTTGAGATACAGTCTCTCTATGTAGCCTTGGCTGTCCTGGACTCACTTTGTAGACAAGGCTGGCCTCGAACTCCCAGGGATCCGCCTGCCTCTGCCCCCTGAGTGCTAGGATTAAAGGCATGTGCCGCCACCACTGCCCTGCTTGCTCTGTCTTAAATATTTGAAAACTGCACTGTAAACAGGAAAGAAATGGGCTACTTTTTGAAATAGAGAAGATATGTAAAACTAAGAAATGCTCATTTTTTCTTTGTACAAATTTAAGGAGAACATTTTTTAAAAACTTGATAATTTTCCTCCCTCAATCAAAGATTTTAAAAAGCATAAAGGGAAACACAACAGAGATTTGATTGTTTGATGTTGTTTCAGGGTTTCACACATCTAAGACACGTGGTGTGGGATGTGCAATGGTAGAGACATCTGCTGCCATGTGATCAGGAACTTCAAAAGCCAGGAGACAGAGATTAGCCATAGTTTAGTAAGTACCAAAATATAATTGATGACTGAAGAGAAAAGAGGATAGTAATGGAAAATGACTTCTATGGAAGAAGACTTAATAATTTACTTGGTACGAAGATACAGTACCTAATTTGAAATAAATACTTCAAAAGACAGTGTTTAGCTTAGGCCCAGGATAATCATGCTTAACTGGCCTTCACAAATGGGATTCCAACCGATATGCCAGCGACTCCTCAGATGTAAGTGCAATCTTACAGAGATGATCAGGGGCATAGGGGACCTCGTGATGCTTTTCAGACATTTTTCTTTAGTGGTAAACATTTACATTTAAGGAATAATAAAGAATGAACCACATATAGTATTTCAGTAAGAGCAGTGAACACATAGCTGTGAGAAAGTGTGGACCCAGATGGTGTCACTGAGACACCAAAGCTTAGGACCCTGCAGTTTTAGTGCGTGTCCCACCCCAATTAGTGAGTATAGCTAGATGACTTCTTCTTCTGCTCCTCCTCCTCCTTGTCCTCGTCCTCCTCATCGTCCTCCTCCTCCTGTTTCTTTTTTTCTCCTTTATTAATTTATTCTTGTTACATCTCAATGGTTATCCCATCCCTTGTATCCTCCCATTCTTCCCTCCCTCCTCTTTTCCCCTTATTCCCCTCCCCTATGACTGTTCCTGAGGGGGATTACCTCCCCCTGTATATGATCATAGGGTATCAAGTCTCTTCTTGGTAACCTGCTGTCCTTCCTCTGAGTGCCACCAGGTCTCCCCCTCCAGGGGACATGGTCAAAGGTGAGGCACCAGAGTATGTGAAAAAGTAATATCCCACTCTCCACTCTACTGTGGGGAGTGTTCTGTCCATTGGCTAGATCTGGGTAGGGGTTTAAGGTTTACCGCCTGTATTGTCCTTGGTTGGTGCCTTAGTTTGAGCGGGACCCCTGTGCCCAAATCTGCCTATCATAATGTTCTACTTGTAGGATTCTAGGACCCTCTGGATCCTTCTACTTTGCCATTCTCCCATGATTCTCTCATCTAGAGTCCCACTAGAATGTCCTCCCCTCTGTCTCAGTTTCCTGGTAAGTGAAGGCTTTCGTGGGACATGCCCCTTGGGCTAATATGCAGATATAAGTGAGTATATACCATTTGAGTCTTTCTGCTTCTGGGTTAACTCACTCATTATGATCATTTCTAGCTCAACCAATTTATCCACAAATTTTGGGAATTCCTTGTTTTTAATAGCTGAATAGTATTCCATAGTGTATATGTACCACAGTTTCTTTATCCATTCTTCTATTGAGGGACACTTAGGCTGTTTCCATGTTCTGGCTATTATGAATAAGGCTGCTATGAACATGGTTGGGCAAATTTTCTTGCTGTGTGCTGGAGCATCTTCTGGGTATATTCCAAGGAGTGGAATAGCTGGGTCTTGAGGAAGCCCTATTCCCATTTTTCTGAGATAGCACCAGATAGATTTTCAAAGTGGTTGTACTAGTTTGCATTCCCACCAGCAATGAAGGAGTGTTCCTCTCTCCCCACATCCTCGCCAGCATGTGGTGTCGCTTGAATTTTTGATCTTAGCCATTCTGATGGGTGTAAGATGGAATCTCTTTTTGGTTTTTCAAGCATGGTTTATCTGTTTAACCTTGGGTGTCCTGGACTCATTTTTGTAGACCAGGCTGGCCTCAAACTCAGAAAGACACTCCTGTCTCTGCCTCCCTAAGTCCTGGGATTAAATGTGTGCACCACCACGCAAGGCTTCTCCAGGTCATCTTAATTCCTTTGCCAGGGACAAACCATTCAGGCCTTTACGAGATGTGTTCTTAGGTCTCTGCAAATCTCCAGATGAGTCAATACCACTAACAATTTTCACTATAATATAACATGTTCTGCTTTTAGGAATAATTGCCCATATCAAAACACATCCTACCTTAACTTGCTCCTTATAAAACATTTTCCCCTCACATTAACCTCACATAAAGTAATTGCTCATATTATTTAAAAAATCTTCCTAAGGTATACAGGTCAAATACAAATTGTACTTAAGAAACAGCAATGATGTTTTGATGAATATATTTATTATGAAATAATTGCTATGGTGAAGTTAATTAATATATTACTTTATATAACCCTCTTATATGGTGAAGATACTGACGAGTTATTCTCAGCAAATTTGAGGTGTAAAATAAATTATTGTTAACTTTAAACCCCTACCCAGATCTAGCCAATGGACAGAACATTCTCCACATTTGAGTGGAGAGTGGGGTATGACTTTCACACGTACTCTGGTGCCTCATATTTGACCATATCCCTTGGAGGGGGAGACCTGGTGGCGCTCAGAGGAAGGATAGCAGGCTACCAAGAAAAGACTTGATACCCTATGAGCATATACAGGGGGAGGAAATTCCCCTCAGGAACAGTCATAGGGGAGGGGAATAGGGGGAAAATGGGAGGGAGGGAAGAATGGGAGGATACAAGGGATGGGATAACCATTGAGATGTAACAAGAATAAATTAATAAAAAATTTTAAAAAAGACCTACTCTGGGCAAATCTTGAAATATTAAACATTTTATGAGATGCCAAAATAAAGGCACTTCTGTCAGATTAGCATCTATAAAAATAAATAAATAAATAAATAAATGAATAAATTATTGTTAACAGTAGTCACTGTGCTGTAGATCAGGTCTCGGTCCTTTATTCATTTGCTAACTGAAAGTACCAACCCTTTCATAATTTGCTTTGCATTACTATCCCTGCCGTTGTGGACACATGCATACTCTTTCTTCTAGTGAGTTTGACTGTTTAGATTCCACAGATAAGAGAGATCACGTAGTGTTTCCTTTTCTGTCCCCGATTTATTGCATGGAGCATAACATCCTCCAAGTTTCTCCATCTTTTCTCAAATGAAGATTCCTTCCTTTTTAAAATAGAATAATGTTCCACATTGTATATGCTTCTTTTTTTCCTTTATTTATTAATTTATTCTTGTTACATCTCAATGGTTATCCCATCCCTTGTATCCTCCCATTCTTCCCTCCCTCCCATTTTCCCCTTACTCCCCTCCCCTATGACTGTGACTGAGGGGGACTTCCTCCCCCTGTATATGCTCATAGGGTATTAAGTCTCTTCTTGGTAACCTGCTGTCTTTCCTCTGAGTGCCACCAGGTCTCCCCCTCCAGGGGACGTGGTCAAAGGTGAGGCACCAGAGTACGTGAGAAAGTCATATCCCACTCTCCACTCCACTGTATATGCTTCTGATAGTATATGTACTACTTTGTTTTTAATCTAGTCATCAGTCAACAGACGAGTACATTGATTCTATACCTTGATTCCTATAAATGCTTCAAGGGAAATGAGAGTGTAAATATCTCTTCAACACGGTGGCTTCATTCCTGTGCCAGGTTTCTGTCACTAAAACAAAACATGTGATCTCAAGTACTTGAGAGGAGGAAGGCTTTGTTCCACCTCATGACTTCAGTGGTTGCAGCCTGTAATCAGTTGGCTCCTCAGCTTCTGGCAACCATGTGAGGCAGTGAATTGTAGACAAAAAACATGCAGAGGAAAAAGGGTCCAACCTATCATAGTAGCTGGGAGACAAAAAGAAAGAGGGCGCATGTGTCCCACTATCCCTTCCAAGGGCCACACAATGACCTACCATTGTTTTCCTAGACTCCCACCTCTTAAAGGCTCCAGCTTCTTCTCATAGTGCTGCATATGGACCCTCCCCCACAAGGGGGAGAGTCAAGGTCTAAATGACAGGAAATTATTTTTTTCCCTTCCCTTCCCTTCCTTTTCCTCGTCTTCCTTCTTTTTGGGCAGAAATAAAATGGATGTGTCATGTAATAATAAAATAAATAATAATAAGTCTATGTTTATTTTCTGAGGAATTTCCACATCACTTTAGGGTGTCTGTACTAATTACACTCCTACCAACACTGTGTAGTGGTTCATCTCTCTCCCATCCTTGCAGGCATGTGTTACCTTTCTTAATAATAAGTGTCATAATTAGACTATGATGATCCTTGCTTAAAGTTCTGATTTGCATGCTTAGTGACATTGACCTTGTTTGTTATTTCTGTGTCTTATTTTGGCAAACATTTAGAAAGATCTTCCATCTACTTTTTATGCATTTATATTACTTGTACAAAGCAATGGGCTTCATAATTTAATTATGACATTTTCACAGATATGTGTGATAAACTTTGATCACATAGTACCCATTGCCCCTGCTTATATCCTTATAACCAACCTACTGGTTCCCTTCTTATTCCTTATCAATTCCATCTCACTTTCATTTCTTTAAAATTATTTCTAATATATATATATATATATGTGTGTGTGTGTGTGTGTGTGCTCGTGCATGCGTTTGCACCATGTGTGCCCATTCAGAGGCTTTTGGGGGCATCAGAGCTACTAGAACCGAAGTTATAGATGGCTGTAAGCTGCCATGTGGGTGTTGGGAATCCATCTCAACATCTTCTGTGAGAGCAGCCAGTGCTCTTATCCTCTGAGACATCTATCCAACCCTTTATCCACTTAAAAATATTTTTGACTTTTATTTTTGACTATGTGTGTATATGTGTGTGGGTTCCGAAGTTGATATCAGATCTCCTGGAAATGGAGTTACAGGATGCTGTCAGCTATGTGACATGGATGTTGGGAACTGAACTCAAGTTGGTATGCACTTTTAATTGTTGAGCCTATCTATCACCCTGTGTCTTTTTAAAAATTATATTCAACATATGAAAGAAAACATATAATTGTTATTTTTCGATGTTTGGTTTATTTTACTTTGCGTTATCTACTCAAGTTTCATCATGTTCCTATAACTGACATAACTTCATCTTTCTTTATACTTAAATAATACTATTTAAATTAAACAACACTATTTAAAACACATTTTGTATATATACCACACTTCACAATTATCCACCAACGGACTTCTAGGCTGATTCCATGGCTTGGCTATTGTAAATAGTGTTTTGATTAATATGAATGTACATGTGTCTACTGTATACTAACTTTGATTCATGATCCCCAGTGGTGCTGTGGTTGCAATTTATGATTCTACGTTGATTACCATAGTGGTCATACTGTATTTTATACCAGTAGGGGATAGAGTTCCTTTTGCCCTGTATCTTTACTACATTTGCTGTTTTTTTTTTCTTGCGAGTATACAGTCTGATGAGCATGAGATGGAACTTCCATGTTATTTCCACTTGCATATCTGTGACTGGACATTTTTCGTGCAGTTATTGGCCATTTTCATTTCTCATTTGAAAAGTCACCATTTAGTTAACTTGTCCATTTATTAATTAGATTACTTGTCCTTTGAAAGCTTGACTTTCTCAACTTCTTACTCATTCTGGCCATTTGTTCTCATCAGATGAGGAACGGGTTATTTCTTTCCACTATACAGGAAATGATTTTAAAAAATTCAAAAGTAAGGCTGGTGTAGTGTTTCATGACTCTACTAATAGCTACCAGGGAGGCTGAGGCACTGGAATAAAATATTTGTAGCCATCTGGGCAACACAGGAGGCCCTAAATCTTAAAATTACATTTCAAAGATGGGTATAGGGTTCCTGAATTAGTTCTCATGAGCCATGGGCATACAGCATAGCATGCATGGAAATCTGGCTTCCCATGACTTAAGAAAAAAAAGCAACAAATACGGCCCAAAGAAACATATTTATAAACTATATTCTAATGAAGACATTAATTTCTAGAAAAAAAACAATAGAAAACAAATAAATATAATAACAACAAAACAACTCCCCAACAACCAATCAACCAACAACCAAACAACAATAACAAAAAAACCTCCAAACCAACCAACCAACAAACCAACCAACCTATAACAACAACTAACTAAACCTCCACCACAAACACCACCACTACCACCACTACCACCACCAACACCACCACCACTACCACCACCACCACCACCACCACCACCAACAACAACAACAACAAAATCAAAATGGACAAATGGACAAAAGAAAATCTTTAGTCCAGGGTCATTTTAATTTGGTGTAATCTCTCATGTGAATTTTAACTTTTATTGCTTATGCTCTTGTGGTTATAGCCAAGAAATTGTTGATAAGCTTTTCTCCTATGTTTTCTTCTAGTAGTTTTACAATTTCAAGTCTTGTATTTACATTGTTAACACTTTTTAATTGACTTTTGGGTATGGCATAACATAGGGATTCAGTTCCTTCCTGTTCCTCTCTTCTATGTAGACAATCAGTTTTCCCAGTGCTATTTATTGAAGAGGTTATCATGTCCCCATTCTTTACTCTTTGAGCATTTGCCAAAGATGAGTTGGCTGCATATCTGATGGCGTCTCGGCATAGTCCTTTTTATAGTCCTATTTTTTGCTTTATTGTTGGATTTAGTATTTCATGCCAAAGTGTGCATAAGCATAATGGAGACTGCATACAATCTTCCATTTCATTTTTAGCCTAGGAAATCATCACAGAACATGGCAAATGCTTCTGTGAAGTTGATGTTTTCAATTCTACATGTCCACTTAAGGTATGATGAGCTTCTTGAATTGGTGAAATAATACATTTGAAGAACTTAAGGCTTTCCATGATAAAAGGACACATTTCAGATATGCAAACACAACCACAAGACTTTCTATCTGGAATTTAAATGCGTTGCAGATGAGTCTTCTATCATTAATGTTAATGAAGGACAGGTTATCTTCATTTTCGTGATGGCTTTAATTTTCTATCCTACCAAATATTTTATTGACACACATTTCCCCCCACCCTGATAAATAATTTAACTGTCACGTCCTTTTTCTTCATTTGTATCACTCTTTAAAATGGGACTTAATGAATAAAAATAACACAGAATTAGACAGCCTATCTAGAGAGGGCAAAAAAGAAATTGTAGATGGTCATAACCTGTATAATAAGTGGTTGACTACCCTGTTTAATCTCATAATTCTCTTGTGGACTAGAATAGGAATATGCAATTTGCTAATGAAGAAACAGGCAAAGAGAATATATTCATTATGTTAATTCCACATGATTTATTCAATGTCACCCTGAGTTACGGCTCAGCATAGAATTGAGTGATTATTGAGATAATCCAAATAGGGTATTGGATTACTATAGAAACACATGGATCTTCTCAGAAAATTTACAAATAAGATTGGTACTCATGTCTGCTTTGTGCAGAAATGATTTTGTCAAAAGATATCATTAACTCTGGAAAAAATATAATAGCATTTTGGTGTGTCGGTTACAATTCAAAGATATGTTGTTTTTGCCCATTACACCATGGCATTGTGAAGGAGGGATGCTTATGAGCAGGGATACGCACAGATCTTACCTTCAAGAAACTTTAAATCTACAAAACCTACACATATCTATACTATACTTAGTATTTCAATTCTAGGTATGCTGGCACATGCCTGTAATCCCAGCACTAAAGAGATAGAGGCAGGAAGATCAGGATTCCAACAAAAGCCTTGGATACATAATGATTTGAGGTAAACCCAGATTACTTTAGAACTCATCTCCCCAGACAAAGAATACTCCTGTCAATGATGATACTGCAAGACAGATGCAAAGACAAGGTAATAAAAACAGAATATCTATATTCAATTCCAAACAGGATGGGAAAGGAAAATAGCAGATTGTGCAGGGAAGCTAGGGCAGGAATTTAGAATGGAGCAGGGGCAGAAACAATGCATGAAAGGTACTTACTGGTTTGTTCTTTCCGTCTTGATTAGCTAACTTTTTAAAATGGTGGTTCAGGCCTAACCCTTCCTCTTC
Source organism: Acomys minous (assembly GCF_964271855.1). Lineage (NCBI taxonomy): Eukaryota > Metazoa > Chordata > Mammalia > Rodentia > Muridae > Acomys > Acomys minous. Next base: position 85,859,870 of record NC_140492.1, on the reverse strand, counting down.
CCCATAGATAGCATACCCACAGTGAGCTGAGCCTTCATACATAAATTAGCATAGAGAAATGACCTAACTATGTTCCCGCAGGCCAATCCAATGGAGGCAATTATTCAACTGAGGCTCTCTCTTCCTACGTTTGTCAAGTTAGCCATCACAAGTCCATCCTTTATCAACGATGCATAAGCACAATACTGTGAAGACAGATACTATTTTGTCCCTAAGGTCACAATATAAAGTATAGCCCACTTTAAAAGTCTCGTAGTCCCCCAAAAGCTCCACTCCTTAAAAGTTCAAATCTTTTTTAAAAACAATCCAAAGTCTCTTAGCTGCTGGGTCCTATTTTTAAAAAGTTACATGCTTTGTTATTTCAAGAGGGAAGATCTGGGGCGCCATTACAACCAAATCAAAGCAAAATCAACATCTAATGGAACAAAAGGCTCATTCATGGTCCCTTGGTATCCAATTGTTTGCTTAGTCCCACCCTTCCAGGTATGCTACACACACACACACACACACACACACACACACACACACACACACACACACCTCACACACAATTTTTTCAACTAGGTTTAAACTGGATCCACTTCCTACCCACTACCTCTTTGTTGGTCACCCCATGGTTCTGGTATCTTCAATATTCTAAAGTTTCCAATGCAACAGAGGCTATACACCTTCACCACTGTGCCCCCAACAGTGCAAAAACGTTGACTTCTCTCATTGATCCCTTTAGTTCTGGTGTTTCTACTACAAATGAAGCTGCACTTTCAGACAGGGTCTTCTCTTGGCCTCAGTGCTAAACCTCAGCTACTCTCCATGATTCCTATATGCCCTCAAAAACCACTACCACATGGGAGATTCTAACCATATCCAGCTTCAGATACAGCCTTAGCCTCCTCTGGACCTTGGATTCTGTGTGCTGACCATGGGGAGAGTCTTCCAGAAAATTTAACCTCAGTGATGCTGGTCTGTTATTAATGAGAGCTGATTCTTCAGCCCTAGGTAACCAGCATTAGTTGTCCCAGTAAAGCAAAGGTATCACTTCCACAGACTCTTAAGTCAAATACATCACACCAACAGCTTAGATAGAGTTCTTGAGGGACTCTTGATCTGTCTGTAACTTAACAAACCAGACAGCCATCTGCATTTCTTTCAGCGTCTTATCTTCCTAACTCCTCAGGACAATTCACTAAGCTCCAATATTTCATGACTTTTCCAGCTCAAAGTTCCAAACACTTCCATAATTCTTGAAAAACAACACACAGAAACACATGGTCAGTATCACCACAGAACTCATCCATGCTCTGACAGCAACTTGTGTATTAGTTTGTTTTCCATTGCTGTGATAAAACACCCATCAAAACCCACCTATGGAGCAAAGGGTTTATTTCATCTTACATTTTACATTCTCTTATATGAAGGGAAGGCGAGTCAGGAGCCCTAGGGGCTGGCACCGAAGCAGAGACTGGCAAAACACTGCCTACTGGCTTGCTTCCCACGACTTGTTCATCCACCTTTCTTTATATAGGCCACGCCCCTCTGCCTAGAATTGGTACCAGTCGTAGTGGGATAAACCTTGCAACATAAATTAAAAACCTGTACAACTGCCCAGGTAACAGTTTACTGAAGAAATGCTGCAGCTGAGCTTCCCTCTTCTAAGGTGTGTCAAGTTGACTATGAAGCCTTATCAATACAGAAAGTTTTTAAAGATTGCTAAGTTCAGAAACTGATGTATTAGCCAAAATTCAGCCATATGACTGTACCAATACAAGGCACAGCTGACTGATGTCAGCTTCATTTAATGCTTAACATATAGTTTTTATGGAACTCATATGTTTTATAGTGTACAGTTTTGTGAGCAGCAATAAAGTGCAGTGGTTAAAAGCAGGAGACCCACAGTTAAAATCTATTGGACGTGCTTTCTGGCTTTATCATTTACTAACACAGATGTCAGATAGCTAAAACTTCCTTTTGTACCTTACCCAGTAAGCTGGTGATAAATTTAATAAAATCAAATCCACAGAATTATTAAGAAGTCAATAAATGCTAATTTATTAAGTTAACAAATATTAATATACATAAATGACACATGTTAAGGAGTTAATCAATGCACAATTTGTACGGTGTTTAAGAAGTGCCAGAGCAGGTTGGCACCCATGGGGGACTTCCCTCTTCTCTGAGGAGAAAGAGAGGAGAGAATGGGGGGAGAGGTGTGTGTCGGGGGAGGGACCGAGAAGAGAGGAGGGAGGCTGAAATCCGGATGTAAGTGAATGAATGAATGGATGAATGAATGAATGAATATCTGTTGTTGGTCTGGCTAGTCATGAGTAGTTAGTAAGGATTATACATACCTAAGAACAGGTTTTTAAGTGAACTTATGTCTATATTGTTGTATATAATAAATAACCAAGAGCATAACTTGGGAGCTAGAAAATATTTACATATTTAGTTTTTAAAGAAACTTTTTCTTCAGAGTAGGTGAGCCATTTTATGTTTTCACCAACAATGTTTGAATGACCTGAACTACAGCCCCCGTTTCTGTTTCTCTCTGTTTCTGTCTCTGCCTTTCTCTCTCTCTCTCTCTCTCTCTCTCTCTCTCTCTCTCCCTCCCTCCTTTCCTCTCTACACCACACTTTCTCTCTTCCTCCACTTTCCCTCTTCTTTTCTTTCTTTCCATTTATCCTTCCATCCTCTTTTTTCTTATTTTATTCCTCAACTCATTTGATTAAACCAGGGGTTTGCACATCCCAAACAAATGCTGTAACTCTGAGCATTGTATCCACAGGTTCACTATGCTCTTTTAATATATTCTGGGTTTTTTTTTTTTTTTTTGCATTTCTCAAGTGGCCAATGGTGTTGACCAACATTTCATGTTTCTATCTGTTGTCTATATTCCTTAGTTAAATGTCTCTGTATTTTTTTCCAGTTTTCTGTTCTAATTGGACTCTTTGCTTTTCTTTTTTCAGTGTGTGAGTTTTGAGAGTTCTTTATGTATTCTGGACATATCTTTTATTAAATGTGTAGTTTTAAATATTTTGCTGTGTAGCATTAACTCTGGAAACTGCTTTCAATAGGATGATCATTTCTTAACAGTATTTATCCTACCAATCAATAAGTATGGAAAGTTTTTCCATTTTCCAGTGTCCTTATCTTTTTCTTCAGAGGTTTAAAGTTTTCATTGTAGGGATCCTGTGGAACCATATTTACATTTCGTAGATGAAGAAACCTTGCTCATATTGTGTAATCTTTTGATATGTAGTATTTGTATTCAGTTTGCAAGTATTTTATCGAACATTTTGCATCTGCGTTCATCAAGGATAGTGGCTGGTTTTGTTATGTCTTTACCTGGTTAGTGTATAAGAGTAATATTGGCTTCATAGTAAGAATTTTCAAGAAAACAACTGACTAAACATGCCAGGAAGATCATGGGAAAAGGGAAAATTCATTCACTGATTATGGGCTTGCAAACTGGTACAGCCATTATGAGAATTAGTGTGGATAATTCTCTAAAATCTAAAAGTACATCTAATATATGGTCCTGATATGCCATCCCTTGGCATATGCCCAAAGGACTATACATCTTAATTGCATAGACACTTGCTCTGCCATATTCACTGATGCTCTTTTTTACAACAGTTAGGAAATAGAAACAACCTAAATGCCCTTCAACTGACGAGTCCGTAATGGAAATGCAGTACATATACACAATGGAATTCTATGTAACTACAGTTGAAGAGAAATGGATTTATGAACTTTGCGTGTAAACAGATGGAACTAGAAGATACACTTGGTGAGTTAAACCAGACCAAGAAGGAAAAATGCAGCAAGTTCTCTTTTATTTGTGACTTCATCTCTAAATCTTTCATTGCGGGTGTAGAACCTGGAGCACCCACAGAAATCAGGAAACTGAAGAGGGATCATGCGCTTGGGTAGGAGAGAGAAGGAGCTCTAGAGAGGGGGATGATGGGACAGGGTGCTATGAAGGAGAAAACAGAGGTTATTTTATCTATGGAGGGAGGAGGTGGGGTAATACATATGGAGAGAAAGGAGGGAAGGAGGGATGAATAAAAGTGATCAGCGTCTGAAAAAGCCACAGAGAAATACAATCTTTTATTTTTCCTTAAAAATACATTGTGTGTGTGTGTGTGTGTGTGTGTGTGTGTGTGTATGTGTGTATATGTGTGTGTGTGGTGTGTGTGTGTGCGCGCACATGCATGCTCGCGCACGCACACGTATATTGATTAGGGGAATCTAAGAAACTTGCAAAAATTATATAGGCTATTAACAATTGCTCTTGGTTGCCTTCTAGAACTTGAAAGTTGTAAGGCGCGGCCACACCCGATACCGGCAGCGACCGTTACCACTTGGTGGCAACTGTTACAGTTGCTACAGTTCCCGCACATGCGCAGACATAAGCCCTCTCAATGCACCCCTCCCGACAGGGGTATGCAAATGAAGTACTCCAACACAGCCTCTCATCTGCGGGCATGCTAATGCGGGCTTGCTAATGGGACATGTTAATGAGGCATGCTAATGAGGCATCCGAATGTAACCAATGAGACATTGACACGCCACATCCAGACAGTATTTAAACGGCGTGCTCGCAGGCAGTTGGGGTCTTTCGCTTCAGCTTCAAAAAATGCTCCCAATAAAGCACGATTGAGAAGAATCCTGGTGTCTGCGTCGTTCCTGCCGGCAGGAGGACGCGACAGAAAGTAAGAAACCATTTTGATTACACCAAATATTTTGGGCTTAGGACTTAAAGGAATTGAGTTGGGACTGAGCTGGAAGCCTCTTTCCAAAGGACCAGATCTCTTGGTCCTGGAAGGTATTCTGCTAACTGCCAAGGGAGAAAAGTAATCAATAGTGCTACCCAGATGGGAAGCCAGCACACCACAAAAGTGACCATCTAAGGAAAATATCCTCAGTGGTGCAATAGTAGCATGTTTCCTGTGGGGATAGCATACAGCTGTCTAATAGTGTTTAAATCCCACTCAACAGAGAACAATTCACGCCAGACACTGTAAACCTAGCCAACTACTTACCATGGCTGGAACTGTCACAGACCCTACAGGAGAATCTTACTGTTGCCATTTTCCTAAACCAATATAATGTCTAACTGTCTTCAAAATGTATATTCTTATATCCAGAGATAAGTGTAGCCCTTACCCACCACCAAAAACTCTTCTTCTACTTCCTCTTCTTCCGTCTCCTTTTTTCCCTTCTTCCTTCTTCTCTTTATTCTCTTCCTCCTATTTCATCTTCAGAAAATGAGGGATATAAGGATCTGCAACTGGTCAAAATGCAAAAATGAAGTGGCCACGAGGGTTGAGGGTTCCCAGCCTTACAGTTGAATTCTATACATAGGGTGCAGAGAACATCGCGGAAGTGGGTATGGATATATTCAAAGAGCCAGAAGAGCAGAAGGTCTGTGTGAGATATTGTCTTCTAGACTTGATAGGAAGGCAGCATCCATAAAACCTCAGCAGTGTGGTTGCCGAGACAAGACTTGCACAGTGACAAAATTAAAAATGAAAATATGACAATGTGGATGTGGGACGGGGAAAGCTCACAAAACCCTATGCCTAGATGAAAAGCTACTGGGAATTAGTGACTGCTGAGAGAGGGAGACTCTCTTTTCTTCAGGGATTAGCCCTCGCATAGGTTATCCAATCCCTAGTGGTCAGTCTTAAGTGTGTGTGCGCTTACACACACATATACACTCACAAACATGAACAACAGTAAATAAACTCAAAACATTGTGTGTGTGTGTGTGTGTGTGTGTGTGTGTGTGTGTGTTATAATCATGAAGAGATCATGAATTTGAGAGGAAGGGAAATGGAAGAAGTCGAAGAGGAGGGGATAAAATAGTGTAAATACAATACTCATGTATGAAATTATCAAAATATTTATATAAATTGAATATTTTCACTGTTTTAGCTACTGTCTTAGTTACTGTTTGATTTCTGTGAAAAGACACCATGATCAAGGCAACTTATAAGAGAAAGTATTTAATTGGGAGCTTGCTTAGAGTTGCAGGGGGTAAGTCCAACCATGGAGGACTGATTAATTGTGGATGAATTGTGATACTATGTGATACTATATATGTTCTTTTAGGAATCATATTTATGTGTGGAGAGCTGTTTATAACGTTGTTTATTGTCTGTTTGTGACTGCAGAGTCCATCTGTAGTGATATGTTTATTCCCGTACATCAGTAACTTGTAGCTTCTCTTCTTTCTTTTGTCAGTCTTAATAAAGATTTGTTAACTTGACTAAAACTTTCTCAGAGCTTAAATTTTGTTTCATTGATTTTCTCTATTGATATCTCTTTGATTTTTATCAATCTCTGCTCTTATGTTTATTTTATTCTTGTTTCTGAATCCTCTGAGATTAGTTTGCTCTTGTTTCCTAGGCTCTTGAAGTGGGAGCTTTGTTGATCGAGCTAACACTTTTCTCTTTCTCCTGGGGTATGTGTTTCTGCTATGACCCACCCCCTGCCAGTGCTTTGATGACACGTGCAAGTCAGATCTGCTGGGTTAATTGAAAACCCTCATAAGTTCTTTTAATTTATACTTGGTAATGGTCACAAAAGAAGATGCTTTGACTTTAAAACTCACTAAAGCTTATCAGGCAATTTAACTTCAGCAGCAGTAATTCATACAAACCAAAGAAAAAGCACACTTATAGCATCCTACACTCTATTAGTGGTGAGCAGTCTCTCTTCAGTGGAGAGATCTGCAAAGCTGAAGTCAGGTGCAGCTTTGTTTGGATACTTGTACAGTGTCTGTGTCAGTCAGCTCCCCTGACTTCCATCTCTGGATAAAAGATACAGTATCTCACACTGTACAGCATCCAAGTTGTCACTATTTTCTATGTATGGACTAATCCTTAATAAAAGTAATTGCATGTGTTTTATAATCATTGAAATTCATGTTTCTAGTACCATCTTTCTCAAAGGTATTCCTACAGATTTTCCCTGATCTTTTTAATCCATTTAAAATACAAACAAGGATATGTGTTTGTCCGTATTATAGGGATCTTAATTATGATACTTCAGCTATAAGAAGGAAGGTTCCTTCCCTAGAATTTTCAAAGGTGTAGAATGTAGTAGTTCAGAGTCTCAGACTCCAGTAATAATAGATGGGAGAATCCTTCCTTCCTTCCTTCCTTCCTTCCTTCCTTCCTTCCTTCCTTCCTTCCATCACTTTATGGCCTGATCCCAGTCTGCTCCCTCCTCACCTCCTATTTCCATCTTCACACCTCTCCCTTATTCTCTTTTCCTTCTTCTCAGAGAAGGGGAGTCAACCCACCCTGGCACCTCAAGTCACAGTGGAGTTAATTACCTCCTCTCCCACTGTGGCCAGAGGAGGCAGCCCAGCTAGGGGAAAGGGATCCAAAGGCAGGCAACAGAGTCAGAGACAGCTCCTACTCCCATTTTAGTGGACCCACATGGTGGCCAAGCTGCATATCTGCTACATACGGGTAGTGGGGGCGGGGGTCTAGATCCATTCAGTGCATGCTCTTTGATTTGTGGTTCAATTTCTGTGAGCCGTCATGGGCTCAGGTTACTTGGCTCTGTAGGTATTCTTGAGTGGTTCTTGTCCCCTCCAATTCCCTCTAGTGCGGTTTATTGTTTAACTGTGGGTCTGTACATCTTTTTCCATCAGCTCCTGGATGAAGCCACTCAGAAGACAGTTATGCTAGACTCCTGATTGCAAGCACAGCAGAGTATCACTAATAGTGAAAGAAGTTGGCTCTTTTCCATGGTGTGAGTCTCAACTTAGAGGTGAGTATTTCCATCCCTCCACATACAGTGTGTTCTCCTCCTTCCAAGGCAAGGTCCCTACATTAGCTATAGTGAAGGAAACTCCTTACACATAGAACAAGAGGTACTCTGCAAGCAGTGACTCTGCAAGTTCCTCAACAACAGCTCTGCCCACAGCTGTCTTTATACTTTTATTTCTTTCTTTTCCTAGAGAGACCTATGATAGAACTTACAGGCTTAGATACTTAAAGTGTTTGTGGGTTTAGATCTGGGTATGTAGAAAGCATAAATGAGCAAATAATAGAACCATTAAAATAAACATGGTAGATCAGTGGAATAGAACAGAGAGCACAGGAACACTGCTCTCAAGAAACAGCAGGGAAAGGAATAGTTCATTTGATAAATAGTTCTAAAACAAGCAAGCAAACAAACAAACAGACCCTGAATGTGAACATCTTTCAAAGTATAAAAATCACCAACTGAGCCTGAAAAGGTATTCAACATTAATCATTAAGGATATGTGAATAAAACTCTGAGCAGCCAGCTTTAGTGACACATGCCTGCACCTCCATCTTTCAGGAAGCTGAACAGGAATATCATTGCAAATTCAAAATCAGCTTGTGCTACATCTCGAGACCAAGTATACCCTAGAGTTTAACAAGGAGACCCTTTTTCAAAGACCAAAACCACAAAGATAAAAGCAACCTATAATGAGCTATCATGCCATCTCCATTAGGATTGCTTCCATCAAGAGGATATAACAAATGTGAGTGGTCCCGAGGAAAAGGGTTCTCATACAACAGTGGAGGGAAATGTGGAAAAAGAGCTTGGTGTTTCTAAAGAACATAAAAATGGAAATACCAGCTTGGTAGTGGTGGCACACACCTTTAATCCCACCACTTGGGAGGCCAAGGCATGAGGATCTCTGAGTTTGAGGTCAGCCTAGTCTACAGAGTGAGTTCTGGGACAGCCAAGGCTACACAGAAAAATCCTGTTTTGGATAACAAAGCAAAATTAAAAATGAAAGAATAGTTATTCCGTATGATTCAACAATCTCTCCAAAGACAACAATATTCACAATCACCAATATAGAGAAATAACCTGAACGTCCAGCAATAAATGAATATACAAAGAAACTGGAGCTCATATTGGTGGCTTACCAGAACTGGGTAGGTTTCATTTACTCAAGATAACCCTAACTTATGTCATTGAATACTGACCAGCATTTTAATACTGGAAGGAACGCTGCAATCTACTTGTAGATAAAGGTTACCATCAGTATCACCCAGCTACAAATCCTATGACCTACAGCAACAACCTGTCTGTAAAATATACTGGTACAATTATGGCACAAAGGTTATACAAGCACTCAACACTTAAAAAATGGATTTATGGCTCACTCTATGAAATGTTACAAATTCCTGACACTGCTAAAGCAGCCAAGAACCTGAGACTAGACAGGTCGTGGCCTTAGGGTAAAACCTATGACTAGTATTCTGTTAAAGTCATAAAATGACCCCTACCGACATATTGCTATACTCATAGATCGGCACCTTGCTCAACCCTGAACTGAGAAGCTTCCTGTCGCAGTAAACCAGAGATCCACACTGAGCAATGTGCAGAGAGTGAGACTTTGGGATGTCTTCAACAAACTCTTCCTGTAAAAGCTCAGGGATCTATGCAGAAGGAGTGTGGGGAGAATTGTAAAATCCAGAGGTGTTCGATTACTCCAAGGAAACTGCTTGGACAGAACAGAACCGATGCACATATGACTTTGTAGAGATTGTTGCAGCACACATAGGAGTGCACAGATTCAAGACAGATGGAGTCTGTATTAAGAGAGGCTCTCTAGGGTAACAAAACTTATAGAATGAATCTCTCTCTCTCTGTCCCTCTCTCTCTCTCTCTTTCTCTCTCTCTCTCTCTCTCTCTCTCTCTCTCTCTCTCTCTCTCTCTAATATATATTTATATACAATAACATGGGCTATTAGAACAATGACTTACAGGCTCTGGTCCACCTAATTCAACAATGGCTGCCTATGAATGGAAGATCCAAGAATCCAGTTCAGTCTATGAGGCTGGATCTCTCAACTGGTTTGCAGTATATACCAGAGTCCTAAAGAAATAGGCTCTAATGGTAGTGAAGGAATGGACTTGCTGGCAAGGTGAGAGCAAGCAGGCAAAGATAAAAATCTTCATTGTTTCATGTCCTTTATACAGAACATGTATAGCCCAGATAAGAGATGTGATTTCTCAGCTCAAACGACCTGGATTAAAGATGTGTCTTTGTACCTCAAAGATCCAGATTAGAGGTGGATCTTCCCACTTCAAAAAGAAAAAAAAAATCCTCACAGATGTGTCAAACATTTTTTGGGTTTCAGTTAATTCCAAATGTAGTCAAGTTGACAACCAAGAATAGCCATCACAGGCTTCCAGCACTGAGAGGAGGAAATGGAAAGGGAACCTCATCCTGAACCAAGAAACCATTACCAACAGATACCTTCTGGCAAAGGGGAATGTAGCTTTCTCCAGTGGAGTGTCAATGACTTACTAACCACAGTCTAAACAAGGCAGGCGCCATGCCCAAGAGTCGTTGGCCAATACAAATCAAACTCTATGGTTGTGTGTGTGTGTCTGTGTGTGTGTGTGTCTGTGTGTGTCTGGGGGGCTGGTGTTAAACTTTGGTTTTGCTTTGTTTGGCAATTCCTCTCCTTTTTTGTTGTGATTTTCATTGTTGTCAGTTTGTGTTTCTGTTTGCTTTGTTTTGTTTTGTTGGAGAGTGAGATAACATGAATTTGGATGGCAAAGATGTAGGAAGGATCTGGGAGAAGTTGGCAGATGGGAGACATGATCAGAATATGCCATATGTAAAACATATTCTTATTTAAAAAATAAAAAAGGAAATGATCTCATTAACAACAGACTATTATTCTTTTGAAACATTATTCCATAAAGTCAATGAGAATTTTCCATTTGATACTAAATGAGTGAGTCTGGAGGGTATTAAGGGATCCAGACAGTATGACTAAAAATACCACAATATGGCTTACGTGTAAAGTATAAAATATGCAGGTATGCACAGCGAGATCAAAACAGTGGCTATCGGGTTGAGCTGGAGAAGTGTAGAGGAGAGAGCAGAAAGCAGCAGATGACTAGGATGAATACATGAACATGCATTCAAGAACAACTGGGCAGACAACGAGAAGAATGAGCTTAAATAAAAAACTCTATATTCATAAATGAGTAGAAAGCAACTCATGCCATACTGAGTCAGTCAATTCACCAGAAAAACAGGAGAGAATATCATCAAATTGGGGCCAGAGGTATTAGTTAGTCCAAATACAAATGCCTGAAAACAGGGTACCCGAAAGTGTGTAACTTTCAGTTTTAGTTCAAAACATGAAAAGCAGGTTAGGTGTGGCAGGGTGGGTGTGGCAGTGGATTTCTGGCAGTCTGAGAACTGGGAAGTCTAGTGCCCAGGGACAGGACATAGTTCTACCATTACTGATGAGAGAGAATTCAGAGTTCCTGCATTTGTGTTGTTTCAGTCTGGCCCTTAAACACTGAGATATTGTCTTCCCACATTGGTGACTTTGAATGTTTTTTTCTTATTTGCTCCACCCCCATTATAATATGATACTAGATACCTGGGGGTCTCTTTGCCTAATTAAGCTAATACATAAAATAAAGCATTATAGAAATCTGTGAAAATATTCTCCAATGTCATATTAAAAATCATAGCTATGCCATAAATGAATAGGATAATCTCAAAGAGCATTGATTATAAAAAATGTTACCTTCTGTCTGTATTTCCAAAATTACAAGAAAGGTTGGAATCTGTGAATCAGAAACTAAACTGTGAGGCAATAGGGTGAGAAGAAGGTTCTCTAGGAATCAGGTGACTTGAGTTAAATTTTTTAGAAATCAGAAAAAAAACATTAAAATGGATCTGTGGAATTGAAACTAGGATCAGGATTCCAAACACAAAAAATGTTTGAGAAGCACAATTCACTAGGGTAAGTAAAAAAAAATTATGGAATAGAAGAACAAGAAAGAACATGGAGAGTAAACACTTGAGAAGTAAAAGTGAAACTTTGTATTTAGTAGTAGAAAACTTCTCCTCTTAAAACAACTCAACTCCAAATAGATCAAAGACATCAACATAACCCAGATACACTGAATATGATAGAACAGAAAGCAGGGAGAGGCCTTGAACACATTGGCACAGGAGAAGACTTTCTGACTAGGACACCAAAAGCACAGCCATTAAGACCAGCAATAAATAATAAAATCTCTTAAATCTGAGAAGCATCTTTGGAAGTTTCTAGTCTCATAATGTTGTGTCAGGGCTTTTCCTTTATTTTTTAAAATATTTATTGTATTGTCATCTAATTTTATTTTCATTTTATTTTATTTATTTTTACCCTACAGACCATTTTTGTATTTTTTAATGGCTTCCAGTTTAGTGTTTTTATGGGATTCCTGAGTGTGCAAAGGAGTGCGTCTCTGCTTCACGTGCCTTTTCTTAAGTTCTTTTCCATCTGTTTGCTTGTTTTACCCAATTCTATTGTGTTAGTTTTTATTGTATATTAAATTTTGTTATAATATTATCCATTAGAAACGTTTGCTTTCTAAGGAGAGTCAGAAAAGGGGTGGATCTACATGGGAGAGGAGGTAGGGAGGCATTTGGAAGAAAAGAGGGAGGGATACTATAATCATGGTATATATGTAAAGAAATAAATCTATTTTCAATAAAAAGAAAGATCCCATTGTACCTATACATCAAACAGACTTTCCTCATATGTAGAAAAATGAATGAAAAGACTTTGCTACAAAACTAATAAATTTTTAAATGTGTTCACATGACTTCAAGGAATTCTAAACTTGAAGATTCGTATAGAGATCAGGAAGAAAAAATTAGATTTTCTATTCTAGGAAAAGTATTAGTCTGGCTGTAGATAATTACAAAAACATTCTCACAATGAACTAACTGAAAATAGAGAGATGTCAGCAACTCTGAGAGGTTAAAGGGTAAGATTCAAGTCCTGTATGCAGAAGTAAAGTTTACATTTATGTGTGAACATAGCTGAGGCTGTGTGAATGATAAATATCTCCCATAATCTTTTACTCTTGAATATTGGTTATGTTTAAGGACATGTAGGTGTGGCCTTGCTGGAGAGGAAATATGCCACTGGGGGCAGGTTCTGAGGTTTCAAGAGACTGGCCATTTCAAGACAAGCCATTTCAACTTCCTGCTTGAGGTTAAAGATAGAACTCCCAGCTGTCCCTGCTGCCATTCCTGCATCTGTGGTGGTGATGGGCTCATCCTTCTGGAGGCATAAACACAAGACTAAGCCCTGACTTCTTTAATTTGCCTTAGTCATGGTACTTAATCACCGCGGTAGAAAAGTAACTAAAACAATAACAGCAATAATTCTCATTCAGGAGGCTCCAATCCAATGGCATCAACGATCTTAAACAAGCTTTAGGAAAAATAACCACAGCACAAGAAGTCAGCAGATAGAAGTGTTGTCTTGCATGCCTGACCCTTAATTGCAGTGTCTGGAACCTGTGGTGGAAAGAGAAAGTTGATACTACGAAGTTGTTCTTAGGCCTCTACATGATTGCCAGTGTTTAGACACACACACACACACACACACACACACACACACACACACACACGCATGCACGCATGCACGCACACACGCACACATGTACGCACACACGTACACACACATGCACACACAAACACATACACACTCAGACATACTAAATAATAATAGACAAACTTTAAAATTAAACCATAAAAATTTAAAAATAGATCAGAAAAAGTTATAATAATGGAAATATTAATTCAATAATGGCATTAGAACAATGAAAAGTAGAATGAAATTAATATAAATATTTTAATGTAATTTCAAAATAAGAAAGCCAAGATCATCCTTAAGAAAATAAAAGTAGAGCAAAAATGATTAGCAGTAATCCTCACATAGGAATGTCGATTTCATAGATAAAATATCATGCATCTTTTTATTCAGTATTCATCATTAGTGAAACCTATATCCATTTATTTAATGTGATGTTAACTATTAATAGAATAATAAAGTGCATATTATGAGAATTACAAGGATAGGTATATAATTTTAGCATTTGTAGACATGTGTCTGTACATCACACCAACCCCACACATGCTGCAATAATTTATTTTTCATAAGACAAAACTGCATATAAATAAAATTTTAGGAGCATTAGAAACATAAGAATGAGATATTAATGTGTTCAATAACAACTATAAGTGTGTTGAATCTTCAATCTATAATGAATATTCTTAGAGTGAGTGAAAAATCAATTAATTATACGCTCTTAACAAAGACTTATTTTCATACAAAAATTTAAGTACATTAAAGTAAAAAGCTAAAATGTTTCAGACTGGCTGAGGTGGGGACAGTGCTGGAGGATCATAGTGATTATTATATTAACGTCAGTAGAAAAAAGGTGAGGGAGGGCACAAAACAGGACACAGCTGATGCTTTTTATTCATAAAGAACTTGTCCATATACCATTTTACTAAATGAAAAATAAAAATAAGTATAAACCAATACAAATTTTATTAGTATTATTATACTTATTTGGTTAACCATTAACAACTTTCATGATAACCAAGTAGTATACTTTAACTTTTTTGAGTATGTATAAATACATGGAATTAATATTTGTTCCTCATTAACAGAGAATGAAATTTCTTTTCAGACTCCACAAACATATCGATCATAAATGAGACAAAAAAACCCCACACCTTGATAGTTTTAAAAAGAAAAAAAAAAGATGTCATTCCTTTACCATGAAAGAGTGAAAGTGTAAATTGATAGCAGAAAATTCATTTAAAAAACTTAGATATGTAACATTTTACTAAAACATATGGAATTGCTCTTTTGGGTCCTAGCTCCAAGGTGACCAAAAAAGAAATAATGAATAATCTGAGAAAAAAAGGCCACTGGCATATGCAGGTATTTGCTGTAAGAACCCTGTCCATGTGAGTCCAAGGACAAGGCCACTAGGATGTTCATTCAGAAAACAGTAGAGGAACCATTTCTGAAGCAAGTGTCTTTGCCATTTATGTGTATCCCGCAGTCTGCGTGAATCTGAATTCCTGTGTGAGCAGGGCCAGTCAAGTCAAGGTGGTCAGGAGTAGATTATCCTTTGTAGCCTCATTGCAATTTACACCTGTTGGTGCTGCCCCAAGACCTCCAGCAAAGCTTGAGCAAAGAGCTCCTTCCATAAGGGTATTCTTCATAAGAGTGGAAGAAGAGACTTCTAGAAAAATTAAATACAATTTATTTATTTTATTTTTTAAGTTGCAAAACTAAAAGGGCACTGGACCAATATGATATTATATATTATATTAATACATAATATATTATATTCTTAGAAAATATGGTTAGAGAGGAGTGTCTGTGGAGGCTACCAGAGAGGAGCTGGAGGGAGCCGTGAAGGGTGGATAGGATAAAAATACATTGTATCCATCTATGGCATTCTCAAAGAATAAAAACACACAAAAAATTATGAAGGCATTTGAATGTGATAAAAAGCACATTGCAAACATTTCTCGGAAAACTATGAGTAGCCACTGTTTGAGTTTTTCTCCAGGTTTAGAGGATTTTATAATAAGGGGCTTTGGAAACCACAATGTGTGGCTACAGTGAGAGTCCTCTCGTTATGTCAACACTTGGAAAGGGAAGGTGTTTCGTAGTCAACTTTGTCACCTCTCGTGAGAACAGCTTCCATGGTGAATATTAACTGGGACAATTCAATTGTATGCTTCAAAATGCTTTGAAACACCATCCTTGGCAGCTCCTCGGAGATTTACTTTTTAACTCACTTGTAGCCACAAAGACAGAGCTTCAAGAGCACGTGGCCGTTCAGGCCATCTGTACACTTTAACACAACCCCGTAACAGGAGTTACTCCTGTGATTATGGCCTGGTGCGGTAATCCTCTCACATGACAGTGTACTTTTCTGAGCCAGAAGTAAACACTAAAAAGCTTCTTAGAGATCATTTGAGATCTGTCCAAGTTTTCACTCAGTCTTTCTTTTTAACTAAAGTTTGCATAGCATGATCAGGGGTCTATGGGAAGAAAAATGTCATAGTGACACTTTTAGAGTAAACTAAGATCCAAATCTGTAGGACTGTTCTTCTTAGAAGGCTGTTCCCGTCAGTGGAAACTCATAACTACTTGACTCCTCCTCCTCCTCCTTCTTTTTTAGGTATGATACTAGATGGTAAATCTACAGGTAAATAGTAGCATCTTCATAGTTTTAAATAGTAACTTGTTCTAGGCCATCCTTAGCTTCAGCAATGACAACCTGAGACCCGTCTTAAAACAAAACAAAACCCAAATTAAATGAACAAGCAAAACAGTACCCTGTTACCGTTTAGTTATTCAATAAACAAATAATTTCCCTGTTGAACTTCCAGTCTTGTATCTTTTCTCTTGATATAGTCAGTGTTAAAATGTGATTGTCTTAGCTGGCTATGCTGGTACATGTTAGTGATCTAATAATCCCAGGAGAGCCTGAGGCCAGAGAGTCACAAGTTCAAAACCACCCTGGGCTAAATAGGTGGATTCTGTCTCCAAATCTTTAACAGTTTCTGTCTCCTGTTCCTCACAGCCAGTGCCAATCCACTTACTTTTTTCACCTTAGCCTTCTTTCCTATTTCCCTACTTGGAGCCCCTAGCTTCTTTACACAATTAAAAAAAAAACTTTTGAATGGTTAAATATGGAAAAGCCCAACATGTTTTTTTTTTTTTTAGAATCTGGAAATATCATCAAGTTACATCTATGCATTTTCAAAACTACAAATCTGCTTTGGGAACCTCATCACTAGCACATGCTCATAAAAAACATGTGTCAATCAGGGATTTCATTATAACATCAGGATAATGAAAACAGATCATGGACACATTAAATTTTTCACTGGTAAATTTTGTTTTGTTGTGCCGTTGTCATTTACCCAGCTTTGCGATAGCTGTTGAAATCCAGCGTTTCTGACCTAGACCAGATGAACCACATGTTTTGCAACAGTTCACTCTGGTTTGGACCAATACATGGTTAAAGTACTCTTGTCTCTAGGAATGAAAACTTTTGCCCTAGTAGTTAAACTAATTTGGTAACATAATAGTTATATATTGATGTGTCTACCAGCTTCATCCACGAAAATAACATAAGAAAGAATAGAACTTCTTTTTTTTTTTTTAGATGAGGCAGGAGGGGTATGAGAGAGAGAAAGAGAAAGAGAGAGAGAGAGAGAGGGAGGGAGGGAGGGAGGGAGGGAGGGGGAGAGGGAGAGGGAGAAGGAGGATAGAAGGGTGAGAGAGGGGGCAAGAAGAGAGAGAGAAAGGGAATAAGAGAGAGAGGTGAGGAAGGTCTGTCCTTTTTTATACTGGGCAGGGCAACACCCCTATGGCGGGTAGGCAATGACATCACAGGTTGGCAGACTGAAGCAGAATCCTAACATTTCTACATTTTCCTATAATTAAACACTGAGGAACGTTGGATTGTTTTTCATATAAGGTAAGTTAAAGTATATAAATGTAGGTAAAGGGGGAAAAGAGAAAGAGAGAAAAACAATAGCAAGAAAATGTCCAGATGATGTGGTGAAGGGGAAGGAAAAGCTCTGTCCTGAAAGTTCAGGGTAAAAGCGCAGGGTATATCAGCCATGAGGACCGAAGAGTATTGGGTGAACATGGAGCTCTTTGACCCGGGTCTGGAGCACACCATTTCAACCTTTTGTAAATGGATAAAGGATAAAGAAATCAATGAGTTTGACTGCTTCCTGCTGAGAGTAGGGTGGTGACAGGGGATTAAAAGGCTGAAATGTTGGACAAGTTTCCAGAAGAACAGGCTGTCGCATTTGCTGTCCAGGGCTGGAGAACATGTGCGGCTAGGACTGGCAACGCAGGTCCAGACGACACGGTCTGTCTGTGTACCTGTCTTTTGAGTCACAATCCATTTCTGGGGACGCCCTAACGGATTACTGGCTTCACCTCCCGTGAGAAACAGTCCATTCGCCGTCTTTCCAGGCTCCTCTGGGATGCCTTCTGGAGAATTTCAAATCCCTATGCCCACACTAAGGGTTGCTCTGCAAACAAACTCCGACAGATCCAAAACTAAACCTTTTTAATTACTGCCAGCAATCGGGTAAAGTGGAAGGAAGTTCTTCATATTCAAACCTTTTCTTGGCTCCTCCGAAATTTTCAAGCGTTGTCAACATTGTCTCTTTCCTTCTTTTCAAGCTTTTTCTCTTTGCTCTCTCAAGAGTTTCAAGGAATTTTCTCCCTAGCCTACTAACTTTGTCTTCTGTCCACATTATGTTCCAGTGTCCTGCCAGATTTCCTACATCTGAGACATTGTCAAAGCAGCTACCCAAAAGTGATCCAGTTCAACCTCACAGAATAGAACTTCTTAAGTGCCCTTTATTAATGTACATATTTTGGAAAAGGAGAAATATATACCTTGTAAAAGAACATTATATTTTTTCGTTGTGGGAAGTAAAAAGAGGTAAGACACTGTAAATAAAACTAACATGAAAACGTTTGCCACATTCTCTAGAAAAGTGATTTTTTTCTATAATATCCTTTTTGTTTTTATAATATAACCTTTAAAAACGCTGCTGCATATATTAGTGAGAATACATGTTAAGATGAATGTATGTTAAGATGCTTTGATTTCACTTCTAGGGAAAGAAAAATAGAAACAGATTGAAGAGCAAAATTTTGACAACAACGTATTTCCTTATTTTTCCAATCCAATTTTAATAAAAATTTACAAAAAGATCAATATATGTCATAAAATATATGTTATACATGTAAAAAGCTGTGTGTATGAGTGTTTGGCTTGCATGTCTATTTGTGCACCATGTTCATTCAGTACCC
The DNA here is from genome assembly GCF_964271855.1 of Acomys minous. Classification (NCBI taxonomy): domain Eukaryota; kingdom Metazoa; phylum Chordata; class Mammalia; order Rodentia; family Muridae; genus Acomys; species Acomys minous. The sequence continues at coordinate 85,841,175 of NC_140492.1, read as the reverse complement.
TTGAAGGCCAGAAATGGACATCAGATCCCCTGGAACTGTAGTTAGAGACAGTTGTCAGCCACTTCATATGTATTGGGAATTGAACTCAGATCCTCTGAAGAGCAGCAAGTACTCTTAATCATTAAGTCATCCTTCCAGTCCAGTCATGGTTTTATTTCTACTGTATTTTGTCCACATTTTCACACTAGCTGGTTTTGTGACTAATACACATTTAATTCTCATCTCTTCGTGCCTTGGCTGGTCATGTCTTCATAGATGTGGATAATTAATTTCCTGCTGTCTGCATGGACCACAGTTTAGCCATTCACTTACTGAAGCAAATGTTCTTTAATTCCAAATTTTGGCAATTATTAACATTCATGCTATAAACATTCGCGCAGAAGTTTTGTATTGACTTAGGTTTCATTCCCTTTGAGTAAGTACCAAATGATATAGCAGCTGTGTTGTAAAAGTAGTTTTAGATTGTGTGACACTGCCAAACCGTTTTCCAGTGTTCATCACTTGATCTTGCCACTGTAAGGGATGAATAAGATGCTCTGCTGATGCACATTCTAACTAACCTTTGCTGACATTTAAGCATCCTCCCTTGGGTCCTCTTTGTTACTTGTCTTCTTTGGGTCCATGAACTGAAGCATGTTTATCCTGGACTATATGGCTAAAATCCAATTATAGGTAAGTATGTATTTCTGGGTCTGGATTACCTCACTCAGGATGATCATATCTAGTTCCATTCATTTGCCTGCAATCTTCAGAATTTCTTTGTTTTTAATAGCTGAGTAGTATTCTATTGTGTAAATGTTCCTTCAGTTACTATCTTGTGGAGTAATTTGAGGAGTATTGGCATTAACTATTCTTTGAAAGTCTGGTAAAATTCTGTGCTGAAACCATTTGGCCCTGGGATTTTTTTTTTTTTTAAGATGGGAGCCTTTTAATGACTACTCCTGTTTGCTTAAGGGCTTTAGGGCTACTTAATTTGCTTACCTGATCTTGATTTGACTTTTGTAAACTAAATCAAGAAGATTGTCCACTTCATTTAGAGTTTGCAATTTTGTGGCAAATAGGCTTTTGAAGTAACAGCTAATGATTCTTTGGATTTCCTCAGCATCTATTGTTATGTTCCCCTTTGCATTTCTGATTTTGTGATTTGGATACTGTCCTTCTGCCATTTAGTTAGTTTGACTAAGGATTTGTCTATGTTGTTGCTTTTCTCAAAGAAACAGCTCTTGATTTTGTTAATTCCTTGTACTGTTCTCTTTGTTTCTAAGTTATTGATTTAAACCCTGAGTTTGATTATATCCCGCCCTCTACTCCTCTTGGATGTGTTTGCTTCTTCTTTTTTTTCTAAAGCTTTCAAGAGAGTTGTTAAGTTGCTTGTATGAGATCTCTCCAATTACTTTTATCAGTCCTTATCGCTATGAACTTTCCTCTTAGCACTGCTTTCATTGTGCCCCATAAGTGTGGGTATGTTGTGCCTTCATTTTCATTGAATATTAGGAAGTCTATACTTTTTTCCCTTATTTCTTCCCTGATCCAGTTGTCATTGAATAAGGAGTTGTTCAGTTTCCATGAGTGTGTTGGCTTTTTTTTTCCTGTGGTTGTTGAAGTCTAGCTTTCAACCATGGTGGTCTGATATAGTATGATGAGGCAATTCAATTATCTTGTATCAGTGGAGGTTTGCTTTGTGACTGAGTATATGGTCTGTTTTGCAAGAGGTTCTATGCAATGCTGAGAAGAAGGTATTTTCTTTTGTGTTTGGATGGAAAGTTCTGAAGATATCTATTAGGTTCTTTTGATTCATAACATGTTAATTTCATTAATTCTGTTTTGTTGATCTGCCCATTGGAGTGGAGTGGAGTGGAGTGTTGATCTCTCCTACTATTAATGTGTGGGGATCAATATGTGATTTAAGCTTTAATAATGTTTCTTGTACAAATGTTGCTTCTCTTGTAGGATTTGGGGCATAGATGTTCAGGATTGAGATGTCCTCTTGGTGGATTTTTTAATGAGAATAAAGTGTCCTTCTCCATCTCCTTTGATTAATTTTGGTTGAAAGTCTCTTTTATTAGATATTAGGAAGGCTACTCTAGCTTGATTCTTGGGTCCACTGCTTAGAAACCTTTTTCCAGCCCTTTTCTCTGTGGTAATGTCTATGCTGTTGCTGAGGTCTGTTTCTTGTATGTAGTAGAATTTTGCATCCTACTTATGCATTCATTTTGTTAGCCTGTGTCTTTTTATTGGGGGAGTTGAGTCCATTGATGTTGAGAGATATTAATGACCAATGATTGTTAGTTCCTTTCGTTATGATTTTGTTGGTGGTAGTGTGTTTGTGTGCTTGTCTTCTTTTGGTTTTCCTGTTGTGATGTTATTTATATCCTGTGTTTTCTTGGATGTAGTTAACCTGCTTGGGTTGGAGTTTTCCTTCTAATATTTTCTGTAAGGCTGGGTTTGTGCATAGATATTGTTTAAATTTGATTTTGTCATGGAATTTCTTATTTTCTACATCTATGGTGACTGAAAGTTTTGCTGGGTATCATAATGTGGCTTGACACCTGTGGTCTCTTAGGGTCTGCATGACTTACTTCAAGGCAGTTCTGGCTTTTATAGACTTTGTTGAGAAGTCAGGTATGATTCTGATAGGTATTATCTTTGTATGTTACTTGCCTTTCTCCCTTGCAGCTTTTAATATTTTTCCTTTGTACAATTAGTGTTTTGATTATTAGGTGGCAGGAGGATTTTCTTTTCTGGCATAATCTATTTGGTGTTCTATAAGTATCTTGTATATTTAAAGGCATCTCTTTCTTTAGGTTGGGGAAAATTCTTTTACAATTTTGTTGAAAATATTTTTGCTCCTTTCAGCGAGGAATCTTCTCTTTCTATTATTGTTAGGTTTTATCTTTTATGGTGTCATTGATTTCTTGGATGTTTTATGTAAGAAATATTTTGATTTAATATTTTCTTTGACAGATATATTGATTTCTTCAATTGTATGTTCTATGTCTGAGATCCTCTCCTCTATCTCTTATACTCTATTGATGATGCTTACCTCTGGAGATCTTGTTCTCTTCCCTCATTTTTCCATTTCCCGAATGTCCTAAGTTTGTGCTTTCTTTATTGATTTTATTTCAATTTTTAGGTCTTGAACTGTTTTATTTATTTCCTTCACCTGTTTGTGTTTTCCTGTATTTCCATAAGTGAGTTTTTCATCTAAAGACCTCTGCTTGATTGTATTTTCCTGTATTTCTTTGAGGGAATCTATTCATTTCATCTCTAAAGGCCTCTACCATTTTCATAAGCATAAATTTATGGACGTTTCCTGTGTTTCAGTTGTGTTAGGATATCCAGAGCTTGCTGGCATAATGCCTTGCTTTTGTTGATTGTGTTCTTATGCTGGCCTTTAGCCATCTGGGTGTCCCTTGAATTGGCTTGTTGTTCTTTGAGCCTACTGGTATTTAACAGCATGGCAGGGGTCGAGGATGGGGTGGTTGTGTCCCAGCTGGACCTACAAGCAGGTCATAAGTGTATTGGTTTCTAACTTGTGTGGTCCTGAGGTCCTGCAGGTCTCCTCAAGAAGGTTAGTAGAGCTGTAAACCATAGGCTGGATTTGCATGTCTCTGGGAGGCAGAGTCATCCTCAGGATGCCGGGAGCAGCCTGGAAGTTTAGGGGTGGTATTGTGCATATCTGGAAGCCAGGATCCTCTCCTCTTTTCAGGAAACATGAATGAACACTAGCACTTTGGAATCCACAGCACAGCACATTGCTGGCCCTGCAGATGCTGCACTCTGGGTACTCAGACTCTGATGGGCTCCCCTATCTTGGAACGAGGCAGTATATGCTCTCACTGTTCAGATGGTCTCCACCGGGGCATGGGTAGAACCATGCACAGGAGGCTGGGACTCTGTCCTTGGTGCCTAAGAGCTGTCCTCGGGGACGTGGGAGGAGTTTGGGAAATGGATGCTAGAGCCATGTGTTTCTGGCACTTTGGAGTCCTGTTCCAGTAGCCAGAATCAGGTGCCCAGAATCATGTGTATCTCTTCAACCTAGGAGCCATCCACGAGGGGCCTGGAACTGAGTGTCCCTAACTCCTGGGATATCTCCTCTTGTCCTTACAACACAAATGTTGGAATTTTGAATATATCACTCACTGGGTCTGTAGACTCTGATCTTCTGATACTAGGTACTGTAGCTAGATGCCAGCATCTTTGCTGTTTGTTTGTTTGTTTTCTGTGTCATTGTATATTTTTTAATTGAAAAATGAAAACATTCATATTACATCTCATTTGCTATCCCATCCCATGCATCTTCCTATTCCTCCCTCCCTCCCGCTTTCACTCATTCCCCTTCCCTATGACTGTGACTGAGGAGGACCTCCTCCCCCTGAATATGATGCTAGGGTATCAAGTCTCTTCTTGGTAGTCTGCTGTCCTTCCTCAGAGTGCCACTAGGCCACCCCATTAAGGGGACACGGCCAAATATAGGGCACCAGAGTTCATGTGAAAGTCACAGTCCCTAGTCTCCACTTAACTGTGGAGAGTGTTCTGTCCTTGGCTAGATCTGTGTATGGGTTTGATGATGCCTGCACGTATTGTCCTTGGTTGGTGCCATAGATAAAGCAGAACCCCTGGGCCCAGATATCCATCACAAGGAGAGATAGACTCTACATAATTTTGATTTGTAATTCCCAGATGGCTAAAGTGGTTGAGCCTTTCTTTGTGTATTATTGGTCACTTGCACTTCTTTTGAGAAGTTTATTTGCCCACTTGTTCTTGACTTATTTGTTATTTTATTAGTTTTTGAGCTTTTGAAGTATTCTGGATATTAATATTTGGTCAAAAGAAAGAGGTGGCGAAGACTTTTCTCTGTTCTGTAGGCTTTCTTCATGGCAATAATTTATATTTCTGTGAGAAACTTCTTAAGTACATATAATCCAATTTATTAATTAAGAAAAATACTTGCTTTGGTTTTATTTCTATGTCTGCTTGTGTTTCCTTGTATGTTGTGAGTGTCTTTGGAGGACAGCAGAGCAAGGCAGGTCTCTAATGCTGTAGTTATAGGTGGTTGTGAACTGCCTGGTGTAAATACTGGAAGCTTAAACTCCAGGTCTTTTCAAGAGAAGCATGTTCTTAGGGTATCGAGTTTCTTCTTGGTAACTTGCTATCCTTCCTCTGAGTGCCACCATGCCTCCCCATCCAGGGGACGTGGTCAGAGGTGGGTCACCAGAGTTTGTGTGAAAGTCAGACCTCCTTCTGCACTCAATGGTGGAGACTCGATACCCTAAGAGCATATATGGGGCAAAGTCCCCCTCAGACACAGACATAGAGGAGGGGAATGGGGGGAAGCGGGAGGGAGGGAGGAATGGGAGGATACAAGGGATGGGCTAACAATTGAGATGTAATATGAATAAATTAATAAAAAATAAAAAATAAAAACCATCTTTTTCTGGCAAAAAAATCTGTTGCTTAAGCTTGAAACTAAAATATATATATATATATATATATATATATATATATATATATATATATATATATATATATATAAAGATCTGAGTTTAGGACTTCATAGTCACCCCTGGAGGAGGGCTGCCTGCCAAAAATGGGAATGGAAAAAGTATTTGAGTAAATAGATGTCAGTCATGTCTTCACTGCTACAATTGTGTGAGATTTTAGCTCAGACTCAGGCTAAAGAAGAAAAAGAAATGAAATGCACCCCCTCCCAAAAAAAAAAAGAGAAGCATGTGTCCTAACGCCAAGCCATCTCTCTAGCCCCTCGGTGATCAATTCTTGCAGTTGAAGTCCTTTTTAAAAAGTAATTGCATATGCTTAGGACCATAAATGTTCACTCTGTTTTCATCCAGCTGTTCATAGTTCCAGGTCATACAGTACAATCTTTGGTCTAATTTAAGCTGATATCTGTACAACCCAAGAAACGAGAATCTAGTTTCTGTCTTCTTTAAGTGAGTATCTTGGCTTTTTTTCCAGAAGCACTTACTAAAGAGCCCCACCCACCATCCACGGTGTATTTTGACAGCTTTGTGAAGAATTAGTAGCTCTAGTTGCATAAGTTTTGGGGTTGTTTTTTTGTTTTGCTTAGTTTTTGTAACTTTAGTGTGTGTTATGCTATATTGCTCCCCTCTTTGGAGACAAAAGGATGATGGGAAGATGATGTACTGGAGGGAAAGAAAGAACAGAGTCACGATGGGATAGTGACCATGTGGGCTGGGAAGAAGAACTCTGAAGTTCTGCATGGAGAGAAGTGGCCCAGATGAACACGTAAGCAAGTCTATGACTTTTATTGATTATGACAGGAGGTTAGATAATACCACTGTAATAATTGTAGGCTATTTAATAATAAGCATTATTAGCCATTATATATTTATAACAACACTGTATTACATACAAGGGGAGAAAGTGAATATTCTTATTTCATTCCTAATTTTGGAGGAATTTTTTCAATGCTCTTTTTTCAAATGTTAAGTTATAGTCTTTTCATTCCAAGTTTCCTTCCTTCCTTCCTTCCTTCCTTCCTTCCTTCCTTCATTCCTTTCCTTTCATTCTTTCCTTTTCCTTCTGGCAGAACTGTGGATTGAACTTGTGGTCTCTGTATGATAAGTGCTCTGTGGTTGAGCTATAGCCAGATCTGTTCTCATTTCTTCTAGCTTTACCATAAAAAGATGCTGAATTTTGTCAAAGACCCTTTTCTGCACTTACTGACATTATCTTGTGATTTTGCTCTTGACACCATTTATATGCATATACTAATTTAAGTTGCATATATATATGCAACTCAAAAAATATATATATATGCTATATATACTAAATCTAGTATATATATACTAGTATGTATATATGTATATATTATATATTAGAAATTTTAGAATCTTACCCTCATTGTTTTAGTGACCTACTGATCATGCAAAAACACATTGATCAATCCCTATGTGCTTATAAAGTTTCTGTACTATCTTTTTCTCTGTAGTTCATTTATGGTCTGATAAGATATGTATTTTATTTTATTGTTTAAAGTTTTAAGGACTAAAATTTGGTATATTTTTGAAGAAAATCCCATGGACTTCTAGGAGAAATACGTATTTTGTAGTTGTTAGGTATAATAGACTTTAGATTTCTGTTATGTGGTCTACGATGTGTTTAACTCTGATGCTCATTGTTTTCTGGCTGACTAGGGATGAAATTGGAATATTGAAATCACACATTATTATTGTGTCCAAATCTATCTGTCTTTTTGTCTTTCTTTCTTTAAAGATAAAGTATTGCTAGAAACTCACTATGAAATCTGGCCTTCAGCTTGCAATCCTTCTGTCCTGGCCTCTAAAATCTTGGGATTTAGAGGTATGAACCCACATTCCCAGGGCTCCATTTTGTCCTTTTATATTAAGTAATACTAGTTTTACTCAATTGATGCCAACGTGCTCAGTGGATATGTATTTATAATTGTTTATCAGTGCAAATGTACTAATAATTGTTTATCTTCAGGATGGATCGGTTCCATTTATTAGTATATTGTGGTCTTCTTAATCTTTTTTACTTCTTTTGGCTTTGTCATGTACGAATTAAAGTTGATGTTTAAATTAATCATCATGAACAGTAATGCTAATTTCTTACAAAAGGATTGAAGTTTTAGAAGTCGGTTGTAGTGATGAACACATGTAATCCTAGCACTTGGAAGACAGAGACAGGGGGAATCATTCATTTGGAGTTAGCTGGAGATCAACAATGAGACTCTTCCTGAAAACAAGACAAATAAGAAGTAAAAGTCAATAAGTGTAGTGTAGCCTAAATGCACAGTGCTTACGGTCTGCCCTAGTCTAGAGTGGTATTCTTGGTCTTCATGCTCACTCACTCATTGAAAGTGGAAACTTCAAGCTCTGTAATTTTCTTACCCACTCTATCCCTTAGGCAATTCTACTATGATCTATCTTTACACCATGCAGTAGAGCAACACATCATATGTGTTTCCAGACTGGAGTATCAGGCTATACCATTCTGCTCCATGTGTGTCCAAAGAACGAAGAAATAGTATAAACTCACATATCTTCGTTGCTAAGAAGCACAGGATTATAAATGCATGTATTACATTGATTAAATTTTGAGTTAGTGATAGTATGTTGAAGTTAGGTGTTGCATTGCTGAATTTTGTAGTATTTTTATGGAATAGTGGAGTGCAGACAAATTACCAACAAAGAGCCAGAGTGACACAGTCGGGGATATGCTCCAGGGAGGTGGAACCATCTGAGGTGTGACAGAGTCGGTTAGAATAAAACCATTGCCAGAGCTAAAAAAATCTATGGACTGCAGGTGCAGAGGTAGAATAGTCACTCATGAATAGTGTCTTAAGGCCCGTAAACCATGGGTTTGCATGTTCCACTAAACCACGAAGCACTGAGGTAGACCCTACAACATCTAAGCACAGGGTTTGCTTATCAGAAAGTCAGAGATCTTTAGGTAAAAATGTTCGTAATTCAAATGGACTGAGGTAATAGACAGGAATCTAAAGGACAGAAACAGGGTGTCTTAGAGAAAAACAAGTAAACAAAACAAGACTTGGAGCAGAGACATTCTGACTCAGGTTAAAGACTATTTATGAATGTAGGAACCAATCTCTTGCATGCATTATCTACCCAGGTTTTTCCTGGAGGCCTGGAGGCTAGGCTGGCTCCTCAGCTAGAGTGGGAAAGAAGACAGCTGCATTTCTGATGCAGCATAAATCACATCCTGCAGATGTATGTCATAAAGGTTCAGTAAAATGACACAGTTAACATTTTATGTGTTTGATAAATTGAATCTGGTATTCTTTCTCTCTCCAGAAGTGTATAAGCCACTATTCTGAGCCAGAGGGAATAAAAACCACCATTTTCCTGCTGGTATATTTTTCTAGAACTGATGGCTTCCACAGCAATAATCAAGATTGCTTTCCCACATAGTTTTATAAGGCACAGAGAAGGGTGACAGTGCTTGCTGGCAGACCTTTGTCTAATAAAAATTGTTCCCTTCTGGGCTCAAATGTCATTCCTATGCAGAAGGAGAAAGAGAGAAATAATCTTCATGTGACCTCTCCTTTTCACCTCCTCTCCACTTCATTCTGTCATGGAAGTTCCTGGTCATAATTTGTTCTTACAGGCCCAAGGTTTAGCCCAGTTGTAGAGCATTTACCTAGCTGATGTGTTCAAGGTCCTGGGTTTGATCCCAGAACCATCAAAAGAAAGAAAAGGGGAAAAAGAGAATTATGCTTAAACCAGTTTATTTTTTTTAACATCTTTACAGGAAGAAAACTGTTACTTTAATGTAATGATTAAATAGTTTTACTTTTTTGTTTTATTAATTAAACTTTAATTGAACCTTTTCTCTTTCCTAGACGGCCACCAGGGACCAGAATTATAAGGCAAATTTTGAGCCTGCCCTCAGAAACTTCAATGTGAGTTAATTTTTAAAAAAGTGTCATTAGTCATCTGGCCATGAGAGCCACAGGCATTAGAGTTTCTCTGTGGAGCCTCCAGCCGGTTTTAGGGATGGGGGTGGGAATGATACTATTTGGGGAGGCTCTGGTCCTATTGCAGGGCTGGCAGTGGGAAAGCCTATAGGAGAATGACATGGGAAAAGGAAAACAAGTCTGCAGCTGATCAAGGAGAGATTTTAGTCAGAAGGGCTTTTGACATTGTGGAATGGGTGCTGTGGTAAGATATAGACTCTCCAACTCTAAGTTCTGCAGACACCTAAAAGGTCATACAGAAATTATTTTTTTAAATTAATTCATGAGAAAAGCACTGGGCATAGTTGGCTGTGGGAGGTTGGGGTTGGCTGGTGCTACGATTATGTAGCTAACATCTAGATATCAAGAGAGGTTGCGAATTACACAGTGTTGTGATTTCAATATCCAAGGGTTGGGTTAAATATACAGGGCTCCAAGAATTGAGATGAAAATAGACTAAAATTTGGTAATGACCTGCAATTGGCCAGTATTCCTTAGTGGGCACAAATATTTCAGCCAGTAATACGTTATATAGACGATGAATGCTAATTCTAGCATGCATCTAGCCTTGTGATTAGGAAATAAGGAAAGCCCTGGTGAGTCTTCTTTAACTCCTAGGCAGTGGTTCTTGCCAGTAAGTCTTTTTCTGAAATGTGAAATGATGCTCTGATAGGTAGAAAATTATTAATTGTACTTATTTTCCTGGTGCTCAGGGATCAGAGAAAGTTTAATCTTATCAACATTTAAAATGATGCTATTAAGCAAACAAAGGCACACTTGAGACAAGAGAACAGCCATGAGGTAGAGTAAACATGGCAAATCCAAGAAGCATAAGAAATTGATGCAATTGATCCTAGGCGTAGGAGACTGTCAGAGGCTAGAGCAGCAATTCATAAAGCCGCATGCACTTGCATCAAGATGTGGTAGTCAAAGATAAATGTTGCCTTGTGAGATGAAGCAAAGTTGTTCAAAGAGAACTCTAGGCAGTGTGGACTATTAAACTACCAAAGAGGTTTGAAAAAGAAAAAAAGTTACCTCTGCTGAGTAAACAGTGAAAGTGATACTCAGAAAAGAAAGAAGTTGGACACTTGGTGTGATCCGAGAGAAAATTATCCTATCTTTATATCCAGAAATCAAAGTGCAGAGTTGCATCAATGGTTTTATTTTGTGTCAGTTAGGTGGCTACAGGGCCACTTAATACTTGGTCACAATGTTTACAATCATTCAGACAATGGGCGATAACATGTTCAATGGCCCTGAAGTAAGAACCAGAGGTCTGATAGAGTTTCATATTAGCTACCCCCAAGTGGCATGGGCCTGGAGCCCCTATTTCAGGCTCTATAGTTCTAGTGGTTATTTTACTAAATACTAAAACTAGCATGCTATCGCATAATACACATTTCAGTCATTGTAGGTCCATTAACAAAATCCATGTCCTACCCATTCAGTCTCCTCTCACTATGAGGGATAATCATAATTACATTTAAAGATTTAACTAAGCATATCTCATGCTAATCCACAGCCTTAGTGCATCACTCATTTTTTGAGGCCAAATATCACTGCAACAAGTTTTTCCTTAGTGGAAAACTTCACAATTTTCACAAAGGTATAATTCCATTCCAATGCCTAAACTTGGGCTCCAGAAAGAGCTCCTAGCATACTGCATGCAAGAAATGAGCTTCCCACCTGGTAATACGCCTCAGCAGTAGAAGGGTTGTGTAGCATGTACAAGGCCCTGGATTTGGTCCCCGGCACATGCATGTGCAAGCATGCGCATACACGCACACATACACAATTCCTAAAAATCAAAACCAAGACCAGATACTTGTTTATTCCAAACAACTCTCAATAAAATAGTCTGGAAAATGTTTGGAATAATGTTGACAGTTATAAACATTAAGCCAGTAGTATTTTTTACTGGTTGCATTGGTGAAATCAAGTAGGAAATGGCCATGTAACTTACTGTCAACTATAGTTTGCAAATGGCATAGCTTCTAGGTAGTTTGAATGTGATGTATCTCTCATAGGCTCATATTTGAACACATGGGCCCAAGCTAATGGTGGTGTTATGAGACTTACAGGAATGGAAGGAGGAAGGAGGCCCCTAGAAGTGGCCATAACATTTTATAGTCTGGTTCCATTTCCATGCCCTGCTTTCTAGGCCTGGATGATGTGTGACCATCTAGCCAGCCTCCTGTTCTGCCACCATGGCTTCTGTGCTTGCTGTTTTCTGTACTAACATGACGGATGGTGGCTTTTTGGAACTGTTAGCCAAAGTCAACTTTTCTTTTCAAAGTTCTATTATTATAAAAAAAAGAAAGTAGCTAAGGTGGCCTCTAATATTAGTCTTTATTCCTTGGACCTTTCAATAGGATATCTTTCTTCGTTATAACAGAATATTCAAAGCTTGATAATATGTAAGGAAATGGGAATGTTTTGGTTCATGGTTCTACAAGTACAAAAGCATGGTGTCAGCATTTTCTTGGCTTCTGGTGAGGGAGGAAATGAAAGATCAAACAGAAGCACAGAAGAAAGGAACAAAAGGGGCAATCTTACTTCATACTCAGTCCATGTGTAACTAATCCCTTTTGAAGGATCTATTTCCCATTGCATCTATTGGAGTAAACTAATTTCAACATATGATTTTATTTATTTATTTATTTATTTTGCACTCATTTCTTTTTTATTTTTTTATTAATTTATTCATACTACATCTCAATTGTTATCCCATCCCTTGTATCCTCCCATTCCTCTCTCCTTCTCATTTTCCCCCTGTTCCCCTCCCCTATGACTGTGACTGAGGGGGACTTCCTACCCCTGTATATGTTGATAGGGTATCAAGTCTCTCCTTGGTGACCTATTATCCTTCCTCTGAGTGCCACCAGGCGTCTCCATCCAAGGGACATGGTCAAATATGGGGCACCAGAGTTTGTGTGAAAGTCAGATCTCCTTCTCCACTTAATGGTGGAGAATGTCCTGTCCATCGGCTAGTCTGGGTAGGGATTCGAAGTTTACTGCCTATATTTTCCTTGGCTGTTGCCATAGTTTGCGGAGGACCCCAGGGCCCAGACCCACCTCTAGTTTTCCAGGACCCACTGGAATGCAATCACTTCTTGATGGATAGTCACATTGTTTTCCTGTTCTTTTTTCTCTGTCCTCTTTCACTCCTTTCTCCTTTATTTTGATAGTCTGGCTACATAATTCCAGGCTGGCATGGAACTCTTCTGTATATCTTCCTTGCACTCAACATATGATTTTAAAAGGAACACACACACCTTAAACTATGCGTATCAAATTGTTATTAAGGTGGCTGTAATATCCTAGGACATATACTTAGTGCCAGGAAGACAAGAAATTCATAGGACAAGACTTTATAATCAAAGACTTCACAGAAAACAAAACAAAAGAACAATAAAAAACTCCAAAAAAAACCAACCAAACCAAACAAAACCAAATAAAAATAATAAATGACCAGTGAGATGGCTCAGTGAGTAAAGTACCTGCTGACAAGTCTGATGATCAGAGGTCAGACCCAAGAACCTCTGTCGTAGAAGGAGAGAACCAACTCTCTTACGTTGTCCTTTGACCTACACATACGCACTGTGGCACACAAACACTCACCTACCCATAACTTAGTTACCATAGTTTTCGGACCATGAGATGCACCTGACCATAAGATGCACCCAGTTTTTAGAGCAGCAAAACAAGAAAAACAGTAAAAACAGCAATTGGACCATAAGGCACACCATAATTTCCCCCTTTACTTTTGAGGGGGAAAGTGTGTCTTATGGTCCAAAAAAATATAGTATATTATCCATGCTTCTTGTGCTAATTTATAAATACATATAAATTCTTCCCACTATCTAGATTTTCATTCTACCCATCATTTCTGTACAGGTTGGAGACTAAATTGTTCTTCGCATTTTCCAAAGGATTTAAGAACAAAACAAAACAAAACAAAGACAAGCAGGGTTAGCACGCCACTCATTCCACAGATGCAAAAGAGTGTCCTGGCTCTATCTCAAGAAACTCTCCACCGTTCAGTGGAGAGTGAGATCTGACTCTCACACGAACTCTGGTGCCCCTTTTCTGACCACGTCCCCTGGATGGGGAGGCCCGACGGCACTCAGAGAAAGGACGGCAAGTTACCAAGAAGAGACTCGATATTCTAAGAGCATATATAGGGGGAAGAGGTGTCCCTCAATCACAGACATAGGGGAGGGGAGAAGGGGGGAAGTGGGAGGGAGGGAAGAATGGGAGGAAACAGGGGAAGGGCTAACAATCGAGTTGTAATATGAATAAATTAATAATAAAAAATAAAAAAAGAAGACAAATTAGTCTGTCCCTCTCTGGAACAGAGATTCCCATTGTTTGAGGGCAATCCTCTAATTTGTCATTTAAGATAATACTCATATATTAAAATCCTTTAAATTGGAGTAGGCATTGGTAGCTTCAACAGATTTGGTGACTCTTATGTATCCAGTGATGGAGCAGCCCAACAAGTCTTGCCTGGGTTCAGAGAGATTTGAACAAAGACTGTCCTCACTGGCACACATCATCCTACATCCTACAATATCCACCTCACCCTATGGCATGTGCCTAGGTAGGAAAGCCCCGTACCTCATTTTAAATTAATAATAGTCAGTGCTGAAAGGAATAACCACATTCACGTCTGTTTTATAATTTAATCCTGGTAATCGTAGAGTCTTTACTACTTGGAAGATAAAGAAAATCTCTGAAATTTCAGAGAAGACAGGCGACTCTGGGTCAAATAGGGCTTCTGCCTCCTTTGGTGATCTTCCTCAACACTGTCTCCTACCTAGTTTTTCTGATTTCTCCACTGAAATAGACTACGCAGTCTATTCCTACAACCCGGTAGCAAAATTTCATTACATTCCATAAATCTGTTAGCTAAAGAATGTAATTCCTCTTTAACTTGAGAGCCTGTATGTCTTAAGGCAGACTTGTGCTACCATAAGTCCTCTAATTTGTGAGCACGTTTTCACATATATTATGCACTTGAAATAAACTAGACACTAACTCCTACTCTGGCGTAAATGGAGAAAAAAGTATCTCTCTAGAGCATTAGTCAACATAAAGCTCATGAAATAACTCGCAGAGGCCCAAGGTTCATCCTGCCTAAGCAAATTAAACAATTTTGTTAGCCTTGATGTCTTTTGTTAGGAGTGAGATGCATAACTCTTGCACTACACAGCATCCAGAAGCCTTTGTTTGCACTCAGCTCGGGCTATTTATACCACAGGATATTGATATTCTCCTACTTAATCAAAAATATTACGAGTGAAAATAAACATAAGACCCACATTCTTTTTGTATGCAAAACCAAAACAAATAAAAGAGTGATAGAAAATTGCTTATAAACATTTTGGTTGTATTCCTCATTCTTCTTTCATTCTTTTCATGTCTTTAATTTTTGGCCAATTACAGTCAGAGCAGGTCAGAAGATATATAATTCAACACAACTCTTATTATATTACATGTATTCGTCCGAGTTCATTGAGAAGTAAAATTGAATAATATTAATGCGGGAATGAAGAGGTAATAGATTTACTTTATCCTGCATGGAAACATCTTAGAAGGCTAGTCAACATGGAGAGTCATGATAGTCATATCACAATACCCTCAGTGCTGTTAATGGAAGGATAAAGAAGTCACTTAAGAATACATTTGTCTTTCTTCCAGGCTTCTCACACCTAAAGTCCCAATAGGATGTCCTCCCCTCTTACCCACTATCCTGGTAGGTACAGTTTTTCATGGGGACGTACACCTTGGACTAGTGTCTCGATATAAGTGAGTATATACCATTTAGCTCTTTTTGTTTCTGTGTGAACTCACTCATTATGACAATTTCTAGTTCAATCCATTTGTCCACAAATTTTGGAAATTCCTTATTTTTAATAGCTGAGTAGTATTCCATAGTGTAAATGTACCACAGTTTCTTTATCCATTCTTCTATTGAGGGACACGTAGGTTGTTTCCAAGTTCTGGCTATTATGAATAAGGCAGCTATGAACATGGTTGAGCATATGTCCCTGTTGTGAGGTAGTGCATCCTCTGGGTATATTCCAAGGAGTGGAATAGCTGGGTCTTGAGGAAGCCCTATTCCCATTTTTCTGAGAAAGCACCAGATAGCTTTCCAAAGTGGTTGTACTAGTTTACATTCCCACCAGCAATGCAGGAGTGTTCCTCTTTCTCCACACCCTCGCCAGCATGATCCAGCGGGTCCTGGAAAACTACAGGCGAGTCTGGGCCCTGGGGTCCTCTGCAAACTATGGCAACATCCAAGGAAAAAATAGGCAGTAAACCTCGAACCCCTACCCAGACTAGCCGATGGACAGGACATTATCCACTGGTGAGTGGAGAAGGAGATCTAACTTTCACACAAACTCTGGTGCCCCATATTTGAACATGTCCCTTGGATGGAGATGCCTGGTGGCACTCAGAGGAAAGATAATAGGTCACCAAGGAGAAACTTGATACCCTATGAGCATATACAGGGGGAGGAGGTCCCCCTCAGACACAGACATAGGGGAGGGGAGAGGAGTAGGGGGGAAGTGGGAGGAAGGGAGGAATGGGAGGGTACATGGGATGGGCTAACAACTGAGATGTAATATGAATAAATTAATTAAAAAAATAAAAATTAAAAAAAAGAATACATTTGTCAATTCATGCTTTAGAGCAGACAACTGAAAGTTTAAATCTAGGATGTTACTGTAAACAAATCCTCAGTTGCCCAATGATTCAAATTAGACTTAAGGCAACAGACTTCATTCATATACATAAAATTAAATAAATTTCAAGAAGTAGAACTATTTTAGGTTTATAGGAATATGTCAAAGGAATTATCCTTTTTTCTCCAAGCTCCCTCCTCTCCAACTCTACCTTCTTATTGTTACTTTACTTACTTGCTTTGGAATGGTAAATGTATGATAATTGATGAAACAATTTTGATATAGGAATGATTATACTCTTCATCGAAAATTTTTGGAGTTATATAAGTTAAAAGAAGAGCTGTGCTGGAACTCACTATGTAGCCCAGGCTGGCCTGGACCCTGGAGATCCACCTGCTCCTGCCTCCTGAGTGCTGGGATTAAAGGTGGGCACTGCCTGGCTACATTTGGGAAAGTTTTAAGTAATAAGTTTCCACAAGTTTCAGGGAGTAACTTCCAAAGTCCATCTTACAGCTTCTACCTCTTTCACTTCTCCACCTCACCTATCTCTCTTTTTTAAAAATATTATATTAATTTATTCATAGTACATCTCAATTGTTAGCCCATTTCTTGTGTCCTCCCAATTCCCCCCTCCCTACCGCTTTCTCCCTACTCCCCTCCCCTATGACTGTTACTGAGGGGGGCCTCCTTTCCCTGTATATGTTCATAGGGTTTCAAGTCTCTTCTTGGTAGCCTGCTATCCTTTCTCTGAAAGCCACCAGGCCTCCCCATCAGGGGGACGTGGTCAAAAATGGGGCACCAGAATTCGCATGAAAGTAGACCACAGTCTCCACTCAGTGGTGGAGAATGTCCTGTCTACGGGCTAGATCTGGGTAGGAGTTCGAAGTTTACTGCCAATATTGTCCTTGGATGGTGCCATAGTTTGAGCAGAACTCAAGAAATTAAACACCACCAAACCAAATAACCCAATTGAGAAATGGGGCTTGGAACTAAACAGAGAATTCTCACCAGAGGAATATCAAATGGCTGAGAAACACTTAAAAAAATGCTCAACCTCCTTAATCATCAAAGAAACCAAATCAAAACAACTCTGAGATTCCATCTTACACCCATCAGAATGGCTAAGATAAAAAACTCAAGTGACACCACATGCTGACGAGGATGTGGAGAAAGAGGAACACTCCTTCACTGCTGGTGGGAATGCAAACTAGTACAACCACTTTGGAAATCTATCTGGCAACAATTAATGGGGTGAAAAGACCATGAATTTGAAAGAGAGAAAAGAGAATGACGAAGTGATGCAACTATATTATAATGTCTAAAGTAGGAGATAATAAAGAAGCAAAAGATATTTTAAAATCTTCTAGTTTAAATTATTTTTGAAACTATGTTAATTTTAGTAATTAAATTAAGTCACAATACACTGTAGATCATATATATTCTACAGAAATATTAGTCAACAAAAATTCACTTTTTTTGTTTTTTTATTAATTTACTCATATTACATCTCGATTGTTAGCCCTTCCCCTGTTTCCTCCCATTCCTCTCTCCCTCCCACTTCCCCCCTTCTCCCCTCCCCTATGTCTGTGATTGAGGGAGACCTCTTTTCTCTCTTTCAAATTCATGGTCTTTTCACCCCATTAATTGTTGTTACATACTACATGTATATACATATTCCTAAATACATAACTACAACATTCTCAGTCTATATAAAGTACTTATATGCATTTTTTTTTAGGTCTGACTATTTTGTATTTCTTTGGAGTTGGATAACTAACTGGTGAGCTCTTTTTTTTCAAATACGAATCAGATATTTATATATTTTCTTCACATATCACTGGAGTTGGTTATTTTATTTTAAAATATATTGTTAACATACACTCAAATAATGTAAATTTTACAATTGAGGATAACAATAAGAGTTCAACTATGTAGCCTATTTAAATATAGTCTATATTCTCACTTATGGCCTGCATGTATAAAAGTTTTAATTGGAACTAAGAATTTGACGTTGAGAGAAATATTCTGGATATGTGTCGAGAACATATTCTGTGTCTCATTTATAGATGAGAACAGTAGACTCATATAAGGATGGAAAACCATGGAGAGAAAACAGAAATGGAAGAGGGCACCTCTTGGATAGGGGAGGCTCCCAAAATTCTATGAAAGTGATCCTAGCTAAGACTGCAAGCAGTACGAGGTTAAGAAGCCTGAAGTCACCACCTCCTGTAGCCAAGTAGAGGCAGAGGAATACCAACTAACCTACCCCTAAAAACCCCTGACCTAAACTTTGTCTTTCCTACAAGAAGTGTAGCAGTAAAGATGGAGCAGAGACTGAGGGAATGTCCAGTCAATGACTGGCCCAATTTGAGACCCATCCCATGGGAAAGAAGCAACCAAAAATAAATAAATAAATAAATAAAAATAAAAAAATAAAAAATAAAAAATAAAAAGAAGCAACCCATGCTACCATTAATGATACTTACTCTGCTATGCTTTCAGACAGGAGCCTAGCATAACTGTCTTCTAAGAGGCTTCATCCAGCAGCTGAGAGAAACAGATACAGAGACCCACAGCTAAACAATAGTCTATGGGAGTTTCATAAAAGAGTGGGAGGAAGGACTGAGGAAGCTGGAAGGGTCAAGGACACCACAAGAAGAACTACAGTGTAAACTAATCTGGGCCTATGAGGCTTACAGAGATGGAACAACCAATCAGAAAAGCATGCATGAGTCAGGCTTAGGCTTTTAGGGTCCTGAATACTCTGAAGAAAAAACCCCAGACTCAAATAGTATGCAAGCATCAAAGAGCATTTATTCTGAAGAAATCCAGCATTCCGGGGTCACCACTTAGACAAAAGGGTGACCTCGAAGTGAGCTCACAGGCTCACATTCTGGGGAATTCCGGGGGGGGGGGTGGTGCTAGGCAACTTTTACATGGTTAGAGCATTCAAACTAAAAAAGTATGGGCAAACTTCATCAGCGTCATGAGTTAATCATAAGAGACCCTCAGACCAGCAGTAAATCACCCTTAAGCAATTAGACCAGCAGTAAACCAACCTTAAGCAATCTTATCTTCCTCTGGCCAGATGGCTAGGCCATCTCTGATTGCCTACCCACTTTCTGCATTATTTCCAACGACTGCTAAGCTCATTTCTGACGAATGGAGGCTTAGGCCTGTTGTGAACTCATAAGAAACTGAAGCCTGTCATGGAGTCGGCTGGTCTTATTTAACCAGGCTTCCTCAGGACCCCCTACACATATGTAGCAGATGTGTAGCAGTATGGTCCCCTAACAATGAGAGTGGGAGCTATCTCTGACTTTATTGCCTGCCTCTGGATAGCTTTCCCCTAGCTTGGCTGCCATGTCTGGCCCCAATGGGAGAGGATGAGCTGAGTCCTGCACCAACTCTTGAGGTGCCAGGATGGGTTAGGTACGACTTAGGGGCCTCCCCCTTCAATAAGGAGTGGGGGGAATGAGTGGGCATGAGGTTGGACTGGGAGGAGAGGGGGAAGGGGCTGAAATCAGGCTGTAAAGAGATAGATAGATAAATAAATAAATAAATAAATAAATAAATAAATAAATAGCACAAGGACCAAGCCCATAACAAATTATAGGCACGAAACTATAGTTTTTGTAGCCACTAACCCCCCCCCCCCAAAATATGGGATCACCAAGTTTCTTTGGCTCATAAATGAAATTTAAAACTATGTCAGTGCTTCCCAAAGGACTCATGTAAACTATAAAGTAATTGCAGTGTGGCTATGTAGCAGGTTGACCTGTGGCTATTACCTTCAACATCCATGAGAAGTGCACTCTCTCCAGGCTGATGTACTGCCTCCCCATTGCTGGATCTCAAAGATGGAAACATTAAGTATTTTTGCTGAATCCAAAACTGGTTTCCCTTGGGGTCACGAAGTTAAAGTGTAAGGATAAAAGAAGTCTAAATAACAAAAACCAAAGGCTGGGATCTCACAGTTCGGCACTGTTTCAGACTACCACAAAGGCTGTCTCTAATTTTGTTTTGCTTTCTGTTTTGAGGTTGTCTTGATCTGTGGTGCAGACTGGCCTGAAAGTCACTTTGTAGACAAGGTTGGCCTCGAACTCACAGAGATCCATCTGCCTCTATGTAGAATATGCTGGAATAAAAGGCATGTGCCATCACAACTAACTAACGCTAGATTCATAAGCTACCTACGATTTCAACCAGCCTTGGTTGAAGGAAATGTGTAAATTGCATCTCAAACTGACATTTTAAAATATTATAATGGAACAGCATGAATATGTTTAAGGGACTGAACTTGTTTTCTATAACAATGGGGGGCATCTTTTTTCCCCTAAGCTGCAAGTTAGTAAATATCTATGTTGTTGGGGTGACTTCCCTTTACATTGTGTGAAGGTGTGTGTTTGTATTTTCAATCATTAATTCTATACCTGCAGAGAGCTAAGGAGGATTTTGGTATTGTCAGTTCTGTGGTGCATTACCCGCTTTATATTTGTAAACACTTGTTGTTCCATACCTGCTCAGATACTTGAAGGTCTGCCAGTCCTTTTATGGCTAAAGGCAATCTAGAGATGTATCAGGTGTTGTCTTGATGCTGGTTGATTGTAGTAATGATCTGATGGATAATACCTGGGGTAGCAAGCGTGAGAGCAGAGCTGCAGGGCAGAGAAAGTGTCGCAGGGAGACGGTGGCCAAAATGAGAGAAGTGAGGAGGACAGAAAAATGAACAGAGTGGGACCAGAGTGCAAAGAGCTAGCTGGTCACAGGGCTACCAGCTACCAGCAGGGTTAGTCTAGTTAGTGGAAGGGAAACTGCCCCAGCAAAAGGCCTAAGCTTTAAACTACATTAGAAGTCTCTGTGCCTTATTTACAACTCAGGCAGGTCCTCGACAGTCCCACAATATGATATTATCGACAGAAATGATTTAGGAAGACTCTCTTTTACTGGCAACATTCTTGTGTTAGAGATGTCTGAGGCAGGCTCTCAAGACCTCGTCGGTGGAATCTGTGCAGCAGATCCAGGCAAAGCCCTCCCTCACTAGCAGCCTCATGTGCTACAGATGGCCAAGGAAAGACTTCTCCTCCTAGTAGGATCTGTGCCCTACAGATGTCCAATGCTTCACCTGTGCCATATCGTCAATGTCAAAAGGCCTTTTGTGTATATTCAAATAGAAATATTGCCAAATGACTGAAAAAGCAAAACTATGGAGGATCTGGGTGGTTTTCACGTATTTCTTGCTTTCCCTTTTCTTTGGAGGAAGCACTAAAATGATTTGGTGTAAACTGGCTGAGAACGAAGTATAGCTACACCCAAATGTAGAAAATAGAAAATAAAATGGAGAGGAGGTTACATTCCCCCCCCCAAATTTTTTTTTGCCTTACAGTGACTATAAAATTATCTTCAAAGCCAACATTTAAAGAAATATCTCCCACAAGGATCATTTGTTACTGGTAAAACGAATAGCATAATGTGGTTTCCAGGAAGGAGACTTAAACATTTCCTATTTTTATTTTCACAGAAAAACACTTATCTCTGGATGTCAATTGGGTTTAGAGAGATATTTGGGGAAAAAAATAAAATGCTTTGAACCAGGTTTACATGTACTATTTTTATTTATTTTTTAATATAGCCCCTGTGATAAAATTTAAGCCTTAAAAAGCCATACCAGTATATTTTTTTCAGCAAATTCCTACAATTAATCTGAATTACTCTCTTCGCTATTAGCAATTATTGGTAATAATGTCAATGAAATATTTATATGAACATGGAACATGATTGTTTCCATTGAAATTTTACATCGTGATCAAGCAAGCATACTCTTTATCTGATACCAAACTATGTACTCGTGAGGGAACATTTTTCCATTTAACATCCTTATTCATATTTTTTTCCTTGATGCTTATTTGTAGATTTCTATTGATGTAATCGTTTGCAAGAGAAAGAGCTCATGTCTCAGGCTGGAAGTGGAGTCTTATGAATATGCAAATAATGTTTGCAGTGAAGAAGTTTCTCTTTGGAATGAGGCAGGGCCTTCTTGAGTTATATTGAATATTAGCCGTAGCTTAGGACACAAAGCTCATGAAGACTTGGGTTTTGAGTGCAAAAAAAAAAAAAGATCAGAAATGGTTGCTTTCTGGTTACAAAAAGCATTATGTCCTCCTGAACTCAATCTTCTCAATTTAGGTTAATGCTTTGTTGTAGAAATAAATAAATAAATAAATAACTGCCATTTAATTCTTATTGTATAGAAGAGTAGTGAACCAGCAACATGAAAAGGTGTATGGATTGTCTGCCCTGTATGTTATAGTGTACTTTTTTAAAATGCAAATTCCGAGGCACATCTTTTAACAGTTTTAATTTAACCTGGTTCAATGTGTCCAGATGGTTTAAAAATGTTCCTTTGGTGAGCTCTATAGAATAAGCTACTTTTTAAAAAACAGGACTCTGTGCTGTAAAAGTATTCTACTGATGTTCAACTTCAGCTCTAGACAAAAATCTTGCTCATAAACCCCAGGAAAGTATTAGGTTGGGAATGTAGCAAGATAGCAACACTGACCTCTGAAGCTATTGTCAGCGTCTAGACAGGCTGATTGTGTTTCCTTGGCAGGGTTAGAGTGGCCCTCAGCTGGAGAGGACTGCCTCACTTTCACCTCTCCCCCAAATCCCATCCCAGGGTTCTCAAACTGTAGTGCAATCAAAAATACCTGGGGATCTTGATTAAAAATACAAAAGCACGTGTCCTATCCCAATTTAATGAAACTGGGCCACTGTTCTTTGTCTGAAATTCTGATATATACCAATGTTTGGGAATCACTATTCTAAACAAAACCTTAAAAGAAAACATCAGCATAGCAAACGGGAACCTAGGAAGTAGGTCAAGCATCTCTAATATATTTGAAGTATGCCTAAAGTTAAATAGAGTAATGTTTTTAAAAGAAAGAAACGGAAGAAATCCTACCTCCATATGGACTCTCATGTAATCAACAATGAAGCTGCTATTTTATCTCTCACATAAAAATATAAGAATGAGCTTGGCTTATGATATTTAAATTAATAAAAATGTACAGTTAGGAAAGTTAGGCCCTTGGAAGCAATCTATGATACTGTATATGAAGGTGAGACAGAATATTGAAGGATTATGAAAATAGCCAACAGGATATAATAGAGCCAATCCATGACTATAACTATGAAAGAAATGGAAGAAGAAAGAAAATCCAGATGACACATTTCACCTTTCCTATGAAA